>NC_045970.1:22329759-22931426 GCF_010909765.2 Amblyraja radiata
TCTAGAGGTACTGCAATCATTATTCGTAAAGGAATTCCATTTAAATCAAAGAATATTATATCAGATAAGGAAGGGAGATACCTTATAGTATCAGGAGAGATCAATACTACGCCAATTACGTTGGTAAACATATATGCGCCCAATTTTGATAACCCTCAATTTTTCAACAAAATTCTGAATATAATTGCAGAATTTAATTATCAAAATGTTATAATTGGAGGAGACTTTAACTGTGTTTTAGACCCTTATCTAGATAAATCGATGCAAAAACAAAAAGGTAATATGAAATCTAAAACCAGTGAACTCTTACATACATATATGAAAAACACAAATATAGCAGACATTTGGAGGATTGCAAACCCGACAGGAAGGGATTATTCGTTTTATTCAACGGTACACAAAACATACTCACGTATAGACTATTTCCTAGTGGATACAAAATTAATTCCGCATACTATGAACCCTAAATACCACATTAATGCAATCTCGACCACTCTCCGTTAACTTTTGTTTTAAAATTAGAAGGAATGTCTATGAATAAATTGTTCTGGAGGTTTAACTCGCAAATTTTAAAAGACCCACAAGGGAGTATATATTTTAAAAAACAGATGGACCTATTTTTTGAGATAAATGATACACCAGATATATCCCCCACGCTATTATGGGAATCCTTCAAAGCATTTATTAGAGGAGTCATTATTTCATTTCAAGCTTTTCAAAATAAAAAGAATAAGAATAAACAAAGACATTTAGAAGAACAAATAAAACAATTAGATACAGATAATGCTAAAGATCCAACTATGGATAAACATAATAAAATTCTACTATTGAAATTCAAGCTAAATAATTTATTGTCAGAGAAAGTTATAACACTATTTCAAATTACAAAACAAGAACACTTCGAATTCGGGGACAAACCCCACAAACTTCTAGCACGCCAATTGAAAAAACGGGAAAAAGAGAATGCAATACTAAAGATTAAATCAGATAGAGGGGAATTATTAACACTACCCAAGGATATCAATAAAAGATTTGCTCAATTTTACCAGAATCCATACACATCTAAAACGTCAATAGACAATAATAAAGTTTCAGAATTTCTGGAAAATTGTAACCTCCCACAATTAGAATTGAGGGAACAAGAGGAACTGGGAGCACAAATTACTTCTAAGGAGATAGAAGACACAATAAACACACTAAAGAACGGAAAAACACCAGGACCAGACGGATTCAGTAATGAATTTTATAAAGCCTTTTACGACATAGTTACCCCATGATTACAGAAAATGTATACATATGCTTTTAAAGAGCAAAGCTTACCTGAAACATTAGCAGAATCAACGATCATATTAATACTTAAAAAAGATAAAAATATAGAAGAACCAGGATCATATAGAGCTATTGCTTTGTTAAATACGGATCAAAAAATAATAGCGAAAACACTAGCCAGTAGACTAAGCAGGTATGTTAGTAGACTAATAAATGAGGATCAAACAGGATTTATACCTAAGAGACACTCATTCAATAATTTGAGACGCTTGCTTAACATAATGCACTCACATAAATCTCATGACCAAGAGTTATCTATCATCTCACTGGACGCAGAAAAAGCGTTTGATCAAGTAGAATGGGATTATATGATTAAAGTATTGCAAAAATTCCAATTGGGAGAGAACTTCATCGCATGGATAAAACTTTTATATAACAAACCTACGGCTAGAATACTAACTAATAATATACTATCCTCGAAATTTGAACTATCAAGGGGCAATAGACAAGGATGTTCACTATCACCGCTGTTATTTGCTCTGGTAATTGAACCCCTTGCTGAAAAAATAAGAACACACCCGGATATTTATGGTTATAATACAAAATAACAAAATATCCTTATACGCCGATGATGTACTATTGTACATCACAAAACAACAAATTAGTATACCAAACATATTAAATTTAATTGAGGACTTTGGATCCTTCTCAGGATATAGAATAAATTGGAACAAAAGTGAAATTATGTCGATAAAACCAAAAGACTCAACACACCTCCGGAAATTCCCCTTTAAAATAGCCACAGAAAATTTCAAATATTTGGGAATTGAAATTACTAGAAACTACCATGATATGTTTAAAGCCAATTATAATCCCTTACTTAAGAAACTAAATAATTTGATTAAATTCTGGAAAACACTTCCGATGTCCCTAATAGGCAGAATAAACGCTATAAAAATGATCTTTTTACCACAAATACTATACCTATTTCAATCAATACCTATATATCTCCCAAAAAAGTTTTTCAAAAAATTGGACTCAGACATTACAAATTTTATATGGGATTATAAATCCCATAGAATACAAAGAGCACACCTTAATAAACGAAAAGAGTTGGGGGGTCTAGCGCTCCCTAATTTTATGTATTATAACTGGGCAGTAAATATTAAAAATATGATTCACCTGCTGGACAATTCTGCCCAGCAGGTGGACTGGATTGTAATGGAAAGAGAGGACTGCTCTCCGTGTAATATAGGAGCGACTCTCCTCTCACCAATACATTTGAATAACAAAAATTATAATAAAAATCCAATTATACATAGCACAATTAGAACATGGAAACAAATAAAACAGAATCTAAAATTAAGAAACCTATCTCTTTTAATACCAATAGTTAATAATCCATCGTTTAAACCATCAATTATAGACAAATCATTTATACAATGGGAAAGAATGGGAATCAAAACGCTCGAAGATCTGTATGAATTGGGAAAATTACTATCATTTCAACAACTACAACTGAAATATAATTTGAAAAATAATCAATATTTTAAATATCTTCAAATTTGTGATTATCTGAAAAAATATACAAACGACTATCATAATATGCCTACCGACTTACTGGATGAAGCAATGAAGACAAAGGCGGAATCAGCTAATCTAATATCGTACCTATATAACATAATCTTAAACATAGAAATACCCACAACTGATGGAATTAGAAGAGACTGGGAACAAGAATTAGCTATAAAAATTTCAAAAGAGAGCTGGGATAATCACTTACTACAGGTGCATAAATGTTCGATCAACGTACGACATGCTCTCATCCAATACTCTCATCCAATCAGGGATAGTATCAAAGCGAAGGATGATGCGTACAAATTAGCCAGAAAAAGCAGCATACCGGAGGACTGGGAGAAATTCAGAGACCAGCAGAGGAGGACAAAGGGCTTAATTAGGAAAGGAAAAATAGATTATGAAAGAAAACTGGCAGGGAACATAAAAACTGACTGCAAAAGTTTTTATAGATATGTGAAAAGAAAGAGATTAGTTAAAACAAATGTAGGTCCCTTGCAGTCAGAAACAGGTGAGTTGATCATGGGGAACAAGGATATGGCGGACCAATTGAATAACTACTTTGGTTCCGTCTTCACTAAGGAAGACACAAATAATCTGCCGGAAATAGCAGGGGACCACGGGTCAAAGGAGTTGGAGGAATTGAGTGAAATCCAGGTTAGCCGGGAAGTGGTGTTGGGTAAATTGAATGGATTAAAGGCCGATAAATCCCCAGGTCCAGATAGGCTGCATCCCAGAGTACTTAAGGAAGTAGCTCCAGAAATAGTGGATGCATTAGTAATAATCTTTCAAAACTCTTTAGATTCTGGAGTAGTTCCTGAGGATTGGCGGGTAGCAAACGTAACCCCACTTTTTAAGAAGGGAGGGAGAGAAAACGGGGAATTACAGACCAGTTAGTCTAACATCGGTAGTGGGGAAACTGCTAGAGTCAGTTATTAAAGATGGGATAGCAGCACATTTGGAAAGTGGTGAAATCATTGGACAAAGTCAGCATGGATTTACAAAAGGTAAATCATGTCTGACGAATCTTATAGAATTTTTCGAGGATGTAACTAGTAGCATGGATAGGGGAGAACCAGTGGATGTGGTGTATCTGGACTTCCAGAAGGCTTTCGACAAGGTCCCACATAAGAGATTAGTATACAAACTTAAAGCACACGGCATTGGGGGTTCAGTATTGATGTGGATAGAGAACTGGCTGGCAAACAGGAAGCAAAGAGTAGGAGTAAACGGGTCCTTTTCACAATGGCAGGCAGTGACTAGTGGGGTACCGCAAGGCTCAGTGCTGGGACCCCAGCTATTTACAATATATATTAATGATCTGGATGAGGGAATTGAAGGCAATATCTCCAAGTTTGTGGATGACACTAAGCTGGGGGGCAGTGTTAGCTGTGAGGAGGATGCTAGGAAACTGCAAGGTGACTTGGATAGGCTGGGTGAGTGGGCAAATGTTTGGCAGATGCAGTATAATGTGGATAAATGTGAGGTTGTGGCATTGTTGTGGCAAAAACAGGAAAGCAGACTATTATCTAAATGGTGGCCGACTAGGAAAAGAGGAGATGCAGCGAGACCTGGGTGTCATGGTACACCAGTCATTGAAAGAAGGCATGCAGGTGCAGCAGGCAGTGAAGAAAGCGAATGGTATGTTAGCTTTCATAGCAAAAGGATTTGAGTATAGGAGCAGGGAGGTTCTACTGCAGTTGTACAGGGTCTTGGTGAGACCACACCTGGAGTATTGCGTACAGTTTTGGTCTCCAAATCTGAGGAAGGACATTATTGCCATAGAGGGAGTGCAGAGAAGGTTCACCAGACTGATTACTGGGATGTCAGGACTGTCTTATGAAGAAAGACTGGATAGACTTGGTTTATACTCTCTAGAATTTAGGAGATTGAGAGGGGATCTTATAGAAACTTACAAAATTCTTAAGGGGTTGGACAGGCTAGATGCAGGAAGATTGCTCCCGATGTTGGGGGAGTCCAGGACAAGGGGTCACAGCTTAAGGATAAGAGGGAAATCCTTTAAAACCGAGATGAGAAGAACTTTTTTCACACAGAGAGTGGTGAATCTCTGGAACTCTCTACCACAGAGGGTAGTCGAGGCCAGTTCATTGGCTATATTTAAGAGGGAGTTAGATGTGGCCCTTGTGGCTAAGGGGATCAGAGGGTATGGAGAGAAGGCAGGTACGGGATACTGAGTTGGATGATCAGCCATGATCATATTGAATGGCGGTGCAGGCTCGAAGGGCCGAATGGCCTACTCCTGCACCTAATTTCTATGTTTCTATGTTTCTAATTCAAAACATTACATAGACTATATTATTCAAAAACTAAAATAAATAAACTCTTCCCTAATGTCTCACCCATTTGTGATAAATGTCTGTGTCAAGAAGCTACCATAGCGCACTCTTTTGTTTTTTGTACAAAAATCCAAAAATTCTGGTATGAAATATTTGATATCTTTACAAAATTAATCAAAAGAAAACTGGTACCAAAACCGGAATGGATCATTTTTGGAATATCGGAAGGTAACCCTGAACTAAACGTGTTTCAGAAGAATTTACTCAATTTCGGGCTAATAATGGGAAAAAAGCTCATACTTAAATTCTGGAAAAATGTGCCCACACCAACAATAAAAATGTGGATATCAAATATGTTTGAAACACTACATCTGGATGAGATGAGATTCCTCTTAGCAGGCAAAGCAGGCCAATTCCAAAAGACGTGGTCTACGTTTTTGGAACTATTACAAGCATGAGGTGCAATAGTAATTTTTAAAATAAATAAATAAATAAATGGTACCAGGATCTGGCAACGGGGGGTAAAACAACAAAAACAGACTTGGTTGGTAGTCCCCTTTCTGCGGAGTTTAATGTTATAATAGAGCGATTGTTTCTCCTTTCTTTTTCCTTCTTTTCTAGGGTCTACTTTCTTTCTTTACTTCCTTCTCTAACTGCTTTTCTAAGGGGCTTTCTTTTCTCAACACTCTTGCACCTTCACGACTTGCGCACTTTCCTTACTTCCTTTACTTCTATCTTTTTCTTAAAGCTCAAAAAATGAAGCGGTACAAAAAATGTATTAAGACATATGTGTTGTGTATTATTGTAACTTACCGTACTAATAAAAATAATAAAAAATAAAAGAAATATGGATGTACAAACTGTCTACAATAGAATATTCACTAGACCACAGTCAAAGACGTCTGATGTGAAGGCATGGAGTAGTCATTCCATAAGTTCTGAGAAAACAAATCTTAGATGAATTAACCACAGAATATCAAGGCTGATACCAGAAACTTTGTCTACTGATATAGATCTGGAACGTTTAGAATCTACAATGAGTCAAGGCTACAAAAGAAGAACACTAAAAAAACACCACCATACATATAGGACAGACTTGACCATCTTAGAGAGTCCATATCACTTCTTGCCTGAGAGAGAACAATAACAGGTGCTCATCCTAAATGGTATAACGTATAATCAACAGCAAACACTCTTAAGAAATTGAGACAGATTTCTGCAAATCATTGTTTGCCTTGTATCAGATAACAGATTTCATTTCAAGTCATATGTGCTTGAAAAAGAGAGGGAAAATATCAAAGTTCCAATTTTCTAATAGTGCAGCTGAAATACTCATTGCCAAAGAAATATTTCAAGAAACAACCTCTCAAGATTGTGAACAAGAGACTGCAGATGCTGGAATCTTGAGCAAAACACAAACTGCTGGGGGAGCTCAATGGATCCGGCAGCATCTGTGGAGGGAAATGGACAGACGGTGTTTTGGATCAGGACCCTTCTTCAGACTGATCAGATCAAACAGAAGAAAGATCATGTGATAGGAGCAGAATTAGGCCATTTGGCCCATCATGTCTTCTCCGCCATTCAGTCATGGCTGATCTCCTAACCCCATTCTCCTGCCTTCTCCCCATAACTTCTGACACCTATAATAATCAAGAATCTATCCATCTCTGCCAAATATATCCACCGACTTGGCCTCCACAGCCTTCTGTGGCAAAAAATTCCAAAGATTCACCACCCTCTGACTAAAGAAATTCCTCCTCATCTCCTTCCTAAAAGAACTTCCTTTAATTCTGAGACTATGAACTCTAGCCCTAGACTCTCCCACTAGTGGAAACATCCTCTCCACATCCACTCTATCCAAGCCTTTCACTATTCTGTATGTTTCAATGAGATCCCCCCTCATTCTTCTAAACTCCAGCGAGTACAGGCCCAGTGTCGTCAAATGCTCATCATATGTTAACCTACTCATTCCTGTGATTATTCTTGTAAACCTCCTCTCGACTCTCTCCAGAGCCAGCACATCCTTCCTCAGATATGGTGCCCAAAATTTCTCACAATATTCCAAATGCGGCCTCACCAGCGCCTTATAGAGCCTCAGCATTACATTCCTGTGTTTCTATACAAGCCATCTTGAAATAAATGCTAGCATTGCGTTTACTTTATTTACTACCGATTTGACTTGCAAGTTAACTTTTTGGGAATCCTGCACCAGCAAAGTCCCTTTGCACCTCCGATTTCTGGATTATCTCCCAAATTAGAAAATAATTAACGCCTTTATTCCCACTACCAAAATGCATAACTCCATACTTTGCTACACTTCCCTGCCCACTCTCCCAACCCATCCAAGTCATTTTGCAGAGCCCCTGCTTTCTCTACACTACCTGCCTCTCCACCTATTTTCGTATAATCCGCAAATTTGGCTACAAAGCCTTTGATCCCCTCATCCAAATCATTAATATATAACATGAGCAGCGGCCCCAGCACCGAACCCTGCGGAACTCTGCTAGTCACTGGCATCCAACCAGAAAACCCCCCCTTTATTGCCACTCTTTGCCTTCTGCCATCCATGCTAGTGTCTGCCCTTTGATACCATGGGCTCTCATCTTCCTCAGCATCCTTCCGTATGTCACCTAATCAAAGGCTTTCTGAAAATCTAGGTAAACAATATCTGCTGACTCTCCTTTGTCTGTCCTGCTAATTACTTCTTCAAAGAATTCCAGCAAATTTGTCAGGTAAGACCTCCCCTTCACAAAGCCATGCTGACTTCGACCTGTTTTGTCGTGCACTTCTAAGTACTCTGTTACTTCATCCTTGATAATGGACTCTAAAATCTTACCAACCACCGAAGTCAGACTAACCTACCTTACCAACCACCAAAGTCAGACCTATAGTTCACACTATTCTGCCTTGCTCCCTTCTTGTGCAGCGGGGTAATATTGGCAATTTTCCAATCATCTGGAACCAATCCTGACTCTAGTGATTCTTGAAATATCACAACCTTGACTTGGTTTCAACCTGAAATATTGGCTATGAATTTCACTCCACAGATGCTTCCTGACCCACAGAATTTCTTTGAAGATTGTTATAATCTGGCCACAAATTATCATTCAAATAATGTTCTATTCAAGTATATATATATATATACACACACACGTGTCCCACCAAGGATTTATCTCAGGCTCTGAAACTTCCTGAATTTACAAGAGCACGTGTTAGAGGAGAGGATGAAACAAAAGTAGAGTTAGGACTTCTACTCTATCGGCCCATTGGGAAGAGTTAAAGCCAAGTTGAAAAAATGTAATAGTACAAAGGCTGACAATGACATTTGACAACACCTAGAAGAGAAGTATTGGTGACAAAGTCCCTCAGGACTAAACAAATCATGTTCGAAATGCTGTAAATATCAGAAGTTCTACAATATCTAAATGATTACAAATTTCTTGGAGAAATAAGAGATGATAAATTTATTCCAGAAGTGGATACTGTATAGAACCAACCAGTGGAAAGGAGATGCAAGTCACCAGTGAGTGGAATCAAAGTTTTTAGATCAGGAACTAGCTACAATACCAAACATCCAAACACAGCTAAGAAGGTGTAAGTGTCTGTGAACATGCAGAGTGCAGGGTGACTTGGACAGGTTGGGTGAGTGGGCAGACGCAAGGCAGATGCAGTTTAATATGGATAAATGTGAGGTTATCCACTTTGGTGGCAACAACAGGAAGGCATATTATTACCTGAATGGTGTCAAATTGGGAAAAGGGGAAGTACAAAGAGATCTGGGGGTCCTTGTGCATCAGTCACTGAAAATAAGCATGCAGGTACAGCAGGCAGTGAAGAAAGCTAATGGCATGTTGGCCTTCATAACAAGAGGAGTTGAGTATAGGAGCATAGAGCAGTGTACAGGGCCCTAGTGAGACCACACCTGGAGTATTGTGTGCAGTTTTGGTCTCCACTTTTGAGGAAGGACATTCTTGCTATTGAGGGAGTGCAGCGTAGGTTCACGAGGTTAATTCCCGGGATGGCGGGACTGTCATATGTTGTATGAATGGAGCAGCTGGGCTTATATACTCTGGAATTTAGAAGGATGAGAGGGTATCTTATTGAAACATGTAAGATTATTAAGGGATTAGACATGCTAGAGGCAGGAAACATGTTCCTGATGTTGGGAGAGTCCAGAACCAGGGGCCATAGTTTAAGAATAAGGGGTAGACCATATAGAACGGAGATGAGGAAAAACTTTTTCATGCAGAGAGTTGTGAATCTGTGGAATTCTCTGCCCCAGAAGTCAGTGGAGGCCAATTCTCTGGATGCTTTTAAGAGAGAGCTAGATAGAGCTCTTAAAGATAGCGGAGTCAGGAGACATGGTGAGAAGGCAGGAACGAGGTACTGAATGTGGATGATAAGCCATGATCACAGTGAATGGCGGTGCTGAATGGCCTACTCCTGCACCTATTGTCTATTATCTATAGCAGATAGAATATGTCACGCACATGAAACAATCTTTCAAAGAACGACACCTAGGGGAATAGTTACATGGAAGTAGGTAAATGAGTCACATGCACATTACATAATTATTTGATTGCACAAGAAAGCTAGTTGTAAGTTTCCAGTAAAGAGATGGTGCATATTCTCAAGCACCCAGTGAATCCCAAAGTTTATTTAATGTGGTACTATACAAATCTGTAATAATTCCACATAAGCCAACTCTTTAAACAACACAACTACTCAAAAACTTGAAAATCTGATCCGTTCAGGAATAACATAATACAAGTACCAGTTGAAACATATCATGGAAAGCAATTCATACAACTGATCCTCTGATTCTGCAGGATCCCTCAGAAGGGGTTAGTTCATCATTATTTTCTCTGATATTTACAGCAATGATTTTAGTGCATTTCTAGTTGCTCCCTAATTTAGTGCAAAAAGCAGACAACAGACATGCTACATTTTAGCTAAGGTTTTATTTAAGGCCTGGTTCTCCTGCAGAGAAACTCTCTTTATTTACCATCATCGTTTGTTGATGTGATCTAAATCCCACCAGAGGACTGTTTTGGAGTGTGATGTAATGGGCAGGGTCATCATGGATCCAGCCAGTTGCCTGAACTTCCTGCCCATCTACATTCACAGTTTCTACTCTTAACACTCTACACCAGACAAACGTGGATTCAGCCCCTCCATGTTAGTAAAGATGTCTGTGGTGTCCGAAGAATGATCTCAACCTGAAAAGTCACCCATTGATGTTCTCCAGTGATGTTGCCTGACCTGCTGAGTTACTCCAGCACTTTGTGTACTTTGGTCTATGGTGCTTTTGCCCCACAGTTAAACCTCAATCCATTTTGAACGAATGTCAATAATGACTGAAATTATTGTTGGCTTTCTGACAAAGATTGATGTGCACTTTCTGAAATGGTCAAGTCAGTCTCCTCCAAGCTTCTTGGGATGTGCATCGTGGTTTCATTCCGCATTCTTGAGCTGATGCAGGCTGTTAGATGTGCCAGCACCTCACTCCAGTTTGTCTCAAATGTTCAACATTCCCTAAGCTGATGCAGCAATCCTAAGGCACAAACAGTCGAGAGCTGTTCGTTCTCACTGGAAGAACCAGCTATCATTTCAATGTGAACCGCACCATTACCTTGTGTCTTGGAAGTAAATATTCACAGCCGCCATTGTACACAGGATCCCACAAAATGTAAATAATACCAATGATTTATATGTGTGTCGGTTGAGGGGAATTTAGTTTTTAAGATCTGATAATTATTCTGAATTGCTATAGGATATTTAACTGAACTGGCAGGTTGGCCTTGCCTTAAAATCTCTTTCTAAATATTGTCTCGCCAACAGTGTAACTTTCGCTCACACTTTCACCTAACATGGCAGCCAGATTACGCTCGAAAGTGCTACGGCAGGGACCTGAACCTGCTATTTAAGTTGAATCAGCTGCCAAATGAGCTAGGCTGATGCTGTGACGTTTTCAATGGACTGAATCAGTGAGCATTTACAATATCATTGGTAACAGTCAAGGATCCTCAGAAATGTTCGACTTAATGATCTTTCTTAATACTCTGCATGAATGCTTAATATAAACTTGTCTCATGCAAATTTATGTGCAAAAAGAACTCCTAATCACACGATTCTTTGGGCTCCTACAAACCTGAAGTCCAATAGTAGTAATAAAAGCTGACGTAACATTCGTCCTTTGAATTGTATTACTTGCTGTTTAAATAGTATTCATCCAATTGCGACATAACTTTCAAATTGAAAGAACTAAATATGCAACTTTGTTTGCTGGATTGCTCTATTTATCACAGTTAACTAATCTGAGTATAATCATCCTTAAATTAACAAAACATGATTTTAATATTATAGACCTTGATTTTTTATTCTTCCACAGCAGACATATTTTATTCAAATTTGAATCATATTTAAGCTATGCTTCTCGCTCTTCTCAAGTAAATAAAAACAAATATCTATGTGCTATTTTCTATCTACTTGACTGCACTATTATCCCAGAATGCTGGTTAAATCAAGTTTTCTTTGTTTCATCCCTGTAAATCGACAGAATTTGAATAAATCAGAAGCAAGCTTTTCATTAGATGCTCGTCATTGATTTTGAAATAGTAGATTTCATGGTCAGCAGTCATTAAAAGGCCATTATCATTCGTTGTTCTTTTGTAATGTATTCTTCAAGTACTTGCACTTTATAGATTTTTAGAGTAGGATCCCATTTTTGTACATAGGATATCATGCAAATGACGTCATGTTGAGTGCACTTTCACTAATGTATTGTGTAAGGAAGTGTGCGCTACTTGTCTGTAATTTTGCAATTATTTTTGTATCTCTGGGTAAATTATTAATGAGTACGATTTTTGTTTAACTGAGTCCTTTATTCTCATACAGTGCGGTTTATTATTAAACCGCAACCATCCTTGTCTCAACTTTTCCTATTGACCATTCCTGATAGAGTTTACATCCACAATAATTTATGATGTTGCCTTCAAATTGTGCAAATGCTATTAATAAGAACAACTTTCAATGATTAATTGCATTTTATTATTAGACCTGGTTTATCCTGAGCAAGAATGTCCGCAGTTAGAGAATTAGGCACATTTGTTTGGATTGATTATATTTTTAAATGAACAGACTGAACTAAGCTGGTGGTTGCAGTGTACCAACATAAAGACACTCTGGACATGTAAACTTATTGTGTTTATGGGAGTTCAGTAGTTCAGTTCAATTTAGTCAATTTAGTTTAGTTTAGTTTAGAGATACAGCATAGAAACAGAGCCTTTGGCCCACTGAGTCTGCACCAACCAACAATCACCTGTACACTAGTTGTATCCCACACACTAAGAATAATGTACAGAAGCCAATTAACCAACAAACTGCCACTTTGAAATGTGGGAGGAAACTAGAGCACCCGGAGAAAGCCCACGTGGTCACAGGGAGAATGTACAAACTACGTACAGACAGCACCTGGGTCTCTAGCGCTGTAAGGCAGTAACTCTACCACTGCGCCATTGTGCCGCCCTGCACCCCTGTCCCACCGGAGAAGAACCCAATTTGCTGGGACTCTCCAGACCTGTGCTTGGGATTTTCAATTATGATGTGTAGACTACGAAGCAAAAGACAGATTAATTTACTTATTAAATACTACTTTTTGTTACTTTTGTTATTGGGGTCTTAACATTTGAAATGTGTTTTTAATTAATATTTTTTGTTAATTTACAGCATTTTTAATAGTTTATAAATTTATCTGTATATTGGAGACATTTAAAAATCCATGCGAAGCCTTGCAGTCTGACTGTTCGATCTGGTTGGCGTGGGGCATCATATTCAGATTTCCTAGTTGCCAGGGTGATCGTGGGATGGGCCCACTATTGAGGCCTCTCTCTGCCTCACCACCTAAAGCCAAGATCAATAGGCCCAGGATATCTTGACCCATGGATCTGTACATGGCTACCACGAATATGGCCACTATGAAAATGCAGAGGCAAGTCTTAGCAGCACGCAAGTTTGCTCATGATTTAATTCAACACTTCTTTACATATTTTGATGATCAGAAAACCATAAGTGGACATTTAGCGATAGTTTGAAATTCTTTCAGCAATTCAGTTCAAACATTTCCAACCAATATTTATGTTAGGTCCTGTTGCTAAAGTAATAAATAACATGTGGTCCCACTGTTACCTTAATTTAGAAAGAGAAAAAAGAAGTGCAAAGTGCTGGAAAATACGATGTGAGTACCCAATAACAGTTTGTAATTATCAATGATCTGTAAATTATCTTGTCCGCTCGTCACATTGCAATGCATAAATTCCTACCTAATACTGTTGATATTATAATATTATAATAACTAATATTAGTTTATTGTCTGAAACACCAGGATGTAGTGAAATTCCTGGTTTGTATGAAGCTCAGAGGAAAGAATGCATGGAAATAATAAATACATCAATACATACAGCGATGAGAGCAAAACAGCACAATGGTGCACAGATTACAGTGCAATCTGAGCTAATGTAAAACAATGCTAAACTGCAATAACCGACCTAGGTAGAGTTATTTGAGTTAAGAGTAAGAAGACATGACAGAGTCTCTGGGAAGGTAATGCAAAAGAGGTGATTGCTTCAAGAGTCTGTTAGCAGTGGGGAATATGTTTAAGTCTGTAATTTGGGCTTTCAAGCTTCTCTATCTCATCCCAGAAGGTGGAAAATTGAATAGCCGGTGTGGTAGGACACCTCGATGTTTCTTAAAATATGCTTGTAAGCATTTCAAAATATATTTTATGACCTGACAATGGCAATACTGAGTTAAGAT
Organism: Amblyraja radiata; assembly: GCF_010909765.2. Classification (NCBI taxonomy): domain Eukaryota; kingdom Metazoa; phylum Chordata; class Chondrichthyes; order Rajiformes; family Rajidae; genus Amblyraja; species Amblyraja radiata. The sequence continues at coordinate 22,343,715 of NC_045970.1, forward strand.
GTTCATGTTTGACCACTCAGCAAAGTGCTATCTTAGCCAGACTTCACCCCAGAGGTCATCAACCCTGACCTCTGACCCTGTGAGTTTGCCTTTCACCTTCTGGCTATCTGCAGCAATATCACAAAGATCAGAACTGATACTAGAGGTGTTTTAGCAAACAAAGATGTGCAAAAAGAAAGGAAATGAACGAGTTATAGAGCCAAACCCGGGTCTTGATAAGCTCTCCATCTTAATCGGTTATCTGACCTCTGACTCCATGCAAGGACCAGAAGTGGGGCTGATGAATAGACTATTCTGCAGGGTGGGAGGGTAAGTGGTTGCGCGATGCTAATGGTTCCTATTCTCTTCCTAGCTGACATCCTTTCGCCTCCTTTTCTGCTCAAGCATTTGTCCACCCATCTGCCAATCAAACCCCACTCACCTGTACCCATCTATCGTGTATAGGCACAAAGTGCTGGAATAACTCAGTGGAAAAATATCGTCTTTCTCCAGAGATGCTGCCTGACCCGCTGAGTTACGCCAGCACTTTGTGCCTATCTTCAGTATAAACCAGTATCTGGAGTTTCTTTCTACACATTTGATTCATCTATTGCTTGCCAGGCTTTGTCTCACCTCCACCTCATTCCCAGCTTTCTCCTCTTCACCACAATCTATCTGAAGAAGGGTCGCAACCCAAAACATCATCTATCCATTCCCTTTGCAAATGCTGCCTGAACTGCTGAGCTATCCAGCATTTTGTGTTTTACTCAAGATTTCAGCATCTGCAGCTGCTTGTGACTCCTACTGAAATTGGACGAGCTCCCCAAGAACTGATTGAGCAAGATTCTTTTTAGAGTTACCTTTTGCTGGCGACCACAGGGTCTGGTGAAAATTCACAAACAGGACTGCTGGATGCTTTCTTTGACAAGTGATTTTCTAAGTGAGGGGGGGGTTTTCATTAGGTATCAGAGGCCTGACATGTTGATGTCTATTGTCGGTGTCCATCCACAACAGCCTGATAAACGAGCACTTGCGAGTAAGACCACCTGTGTGGAAAAAGGCTGGTATCCTGCGGATTGGAATTTATTTAAGACCCACAACAGGGCATTATGTGCTCCTAATTCATCACCGCATGTATAAATTCGGACAAAAAAGGGTTAGTGGGCTTTCGTACTGTGAGGCCAAATGATTAGGGAATGCTTGCGGTGTTTCCCCTCATCAATAGTTATATTTCTTATCCAAAATGCTCCGAAGTGTTACAAGAAAGAGCACTTGAGACTTTCTCCTCATTTATAAATAATACACCCTGCAGCAGAATTATGTCTGATTTATAATTCAGATAAAACAAGTGTTGAAAAATATTCCAGTGTAGCAGGTATACTGGCCGCTCTGTTATGCAGAGGAACGCACAATGTTTTGAGTCAGTGACAGCAGACAAAGGGGTTTGATACCCCCCTCCCATAACCCCAAACATTATTCAGAAAGTATATCTGGTATGAGATTATAGACACACTTGCACACCTTGCTCCCCAAAACCCAACAGGCTTAATGGTCCAAGCAGACTCCTATTGCTGTGAACTTGTAACTGTGATTAACCTTGCTACTCATCAGTGGAGTTTATGAGTGAATATATTCTGGAGTGAGACTGAAATGTGTGCATTGCAATTGTGAGTTTTCAGAAACTACCTTCACTTTATGTCAATTGTTATGATGCATAAAGGTAGCCACACTGCAATAATATATAGCACTTCATGATTTTTAAAATGCATTTATTTTTATTTTTATATATTTGATGATTTTGAAATAACTTTAAAGCTCCATCAGGTCCTTTTCAAAATAACTCATGCACTAAAGCAAAAAACGTATGTGTGGAATTATATCAAATTATATTAATCTATAAACATGATTTAAAAACGATAACATGATTTCTAGAAAGTAAATAAAGTTACAATTATTGTGCATTATTATACATTTGAAAAGTATAGCAAACTCAACTACAAACTAATTGCTTCTTAAAACATGCTCAAGCTGAGCATTTGAAAATCTATTTTATAGCTACATAATGGAAGTGAAGAGTTAAGATGCTCATGACCAACCACTCAGCCATGTGGTAACTTGGCCAGACTTTGCCCCAGAGGCCATCAGCCTGACCTCTGACCCTGTGAGTTTGCCTTTCACCTTCTGCCTCTCCGCTGCAATGTCACAAGGACTGGAATCACTCTGCAAGGACCGAGTACTTGAACTGCCTCACCTAATGACCGAGGGCACCACAGTCCTTCTGGCCAAGGCTAGCCCTGTGCCATATGTGAAGGACTGAGGTCTTTTCAATCTGCTGCAGGCCAGCAACCTGTTTAGGCCGCTGGCAAAAACTGGTTGAATTTCTCGATAATGGAAAACGACACGAAACATTCTTAAGATATCAAATTTTATTTTAAAATGCAATCATTCTGAATACATTAAACAAAAAGAATTGTGCATTCGTTATAAGGTTTTAATAGGCGGATACAGTAGTTGAAATGTCTAGTTGTACAATGAAGGGTGTGCAGAACAATGCTAACAACCATTTCAATTAAGTGCTTCTCTGTGCTTATTCTAATTGGGCCCAAGTAGGCCAGGCTCAGAAGGTTAGAAATAAGATGTAGGATGAAGAATGGAGCCTCTGGTTGGGTAGGTGCCCGTGAGTTATACAAGAAAGATCAATATTCGAAAATAGCTGAGAGAGGATTTGCACGATGGATAGGAGCTGCAAGAGAAGTCTCCAAGATGACGGAAGATTGGGGTTGAGGTAGATAGGGGGGAAGGACCTGCAAGGAGGATGTGGTCAGTGATCAGGTAAGGGTAGGTAAGCTGGGTTCAGGTAGAGTCAGGTTACAGATCAGACCATCATTGAGCAGATCATTGTCAGATTCTGGATAATTCTGGCCAGTGATCAGGGCGAGTGTGAGAGTGAAAATTAGAGTGTCAGGATTTGGGAGAAAGAAGAGATATGTTAGTTGGCAATCGGGTCCAGTGATGCACAAAAAGCTAAATCTTACCAAGTCCCACTCACAGTGTTAAAACCTAAATGGCCCAGAGGTGCCAGTGATGTTAACTCCTAGAATAATTTGCTGCATTTCCCCCACAATGGTCAGGCAGCATCTATGGAAAGAGAAACAGAGTTAACTTTTCAGGTCTGAGACACTTCTTCAGTACAGAGAAAGAAAAACATTCAATTTAGTTTTATGCAATGAAATATGGCTCAACTCACTCCAAGTAAAGTCAATCTTTAGTTGTGAACAATGAGGAAAACAACAGTATTATACAATCATAAATAATATATGTTTGAAAGCACAAATAATTAATGATATTCATAAAATATCATCGGATGGCGCCACCAGCATTGGCTGCCTCACCAACAGTCTGTCCTTTCTACTGTTTTAATTATTTTAAGTATGTTTAAAAGTATGTTTTAGTGTTTCTTGCATTGTTTTATGTGGGGGGTGGTGGCGGAATTGGGGGAAACTTTTTTCAATCTTTTACCTCGACGGAGATGCGATTTTTCTCCGTATCGTATCCCCATCCCCTCTGCGGCCTAACATGCTGGAATGGTGCGGCCTTTCCTGAAGACCGGCCCGGCACTTCAAACCGCTGGGCCTGTGGACTTTAACACCGTAGAGCGTGTAATCCTTTGCCGAGGATTGACTGAAAGCTCCAACCGCGGGGCCCATGAACTTTAACACCGTGAAGCCCGCAGTCTCCGGTATGAAGAGGCCAACTCGGGAGCTCCATGCTGCGGAGAGTTCCAGTCCATCCCGACGTGGATATCGGACCATCAGCAGCGGCGACTGCCGATGGTTCAACAGTCCTGACCACGGGTGAATAAAGAGAAAGTTCAATCACAGTGAGGACTGTGGATTCTGCTGTGGTGGATGTAAATGTTAAATTTTATTTTATGTGGCTGTGTGTTTTGTTGGATTTTACTTAGTTTGTTTGTATGGTACCTCAAATTTCACTGTACCTTAATTGGTACATGTGACAATTAAATTGAATCTTGAATTCTCATCCAAATGGTATTCAATCCAATGGAACATAAACATAAAAGTTGGCTATTTGCATTAACAAAAACATTTTACTTTGAGTTTCGGCATATATGATTACTTTATAGATTCTCTTGTCTTGTATGTAATTGCAATGGTACTTGATGCTATTGATCAGATTGATGATATCCCTGCAGTTCTGGCACATAATGTTTGCTGTTTACCTTGAAGACAGTTCCTACAAGCATCTCACACATGATTATTGTGGTGGTAGAAACTTGATTCTTTGCCATCCCAATGCCATACCCTATTGTGCCATCAATGGGCCACACCACCATTAGTATTTCTGTGGACCTGTACCCTGCTGACATCATAGATCCCAGCAAAACTCCTTCATGGTCTGCAGTGCTGTCTCCTCTCTGCTGGCTATTGTGCATGCCCCTTCAAATGTTAGGCCCAGTTTGTCAAACAGTTTTGCCTGAAATTTTTTCATATGCCACAAATTAGTGATTGATTTAAATATGTCTGAAAATTGCACCTTTCAGCCAGTGCCTCGTGCCTGACTATGTGTTTGTCAACAATTTCCATCAGCCTGTGAGGGTGCACTCTAAACTTACAATTCACTGAAAACTTTGAAGGCGATAAATTAAAATGTCTCTCCAGGGTTTCAACAGTATCCATGTGAACGTCGCGTCCATGTTTACAGGTGCTACTAAACTCACTCTAGTCTCATGTAACTGAATGAATCTCTAGACCAGACTGGGACTTGACTGGGGAGGGGGAATTCAGGAGGAGGGTGTTGAATAACAGGGAGGTATAAAATCGGGGTTGGCTGGGAATTCATTGTTGAGATTTGTTAGGGAGAGAGTGTACCGTTTAAGAGAGGGTATTGCAAACCACAATATTCATCCCATTTTATTGAAACAAATAATTCCTCCTACGTGACTGACATGGAAAACATTCCTGACTTCTCGGCTGTGTCCCTATTTGGGGTAAAGATGATTATGAGGCCATTCTGCACCCCAAAGGAGGACATGGCCAAGAAATATCTCCAAGGGATTGCCTATCAGTCAGGGAGGAGCAAACATGGCAGGTGAGCAGCATGGATGTGGCCTGAGACAGCTTTCCCAGCATGGTAAAAATGCACACAAGTCCTTGGAACTAGCCAAAGCCCCATCCTGCTCAATTCAGTCAGGTGTTACCCAAGCCCGTCATTGAACAGCAAGCAGCACATGTTGCACCTGCAAAATATCTGGGCTTATCCCCTGTCACATGATGCGGCCCATAATTTTGCTTCCAATATAATGGAATCCTTTGAGCATGTACTGTATCTATGAGGAGCAAGCAATGGGAAGCCAGTGAATCTGCTTAGTCGGAATATTTGGAAGGCTTTGGGTGTGGAACAAGGTTAGACCATGGAATTGGAGGTCATCTATTCTCAAGTAGATCCTTCGCAAGTAGGTGGGCTGGGACGTGGTATATCCCAAAAATTAGTGCATGTGCTCTGTATATTCACAATCTTATTTTGGACAAGGGTAAAGTAGGAATATTTTCAAGTCTGCAGCTAAATGCAAAACAAAATGAGAATGTGAGAACTAATGAACATGCAAAGAATATTCAAAGGGATATGGCCAAGTTATTTGAGTGAGCAACAACATGCCAGATCGAGTTCAATGTGGAGAGGTGTCAGTATTGGTATTGGTTTATACTTGTCAGGTGTACCGAGTTATAGTGAAAATGTTATCCGTGTCTTCAAATAAACAGAACAATTCTGTATTTTTGAAATTGGGAAAAGTTGATCTTCAAAGGGATCTCAGTATGTAAACAGCAATGGAGGTGCAACAAACAATTGTGATGGAAAATGGACAAGTATTTGGGTATAAGAAAAAAGATGTCTTAATGCAATAATATAGGGTCTTGGGGAGACCACAACTGGAGCACCTGTTCAATTTTGGTCTTGTTATCCAACAAAAAACTTCCAATAGAAAGTGCGCAGCAAAGATTCACCACACTGTTTCCTGGGACAGCGAGTCTACATATGGGACTGAATAAACCAACCCCTAAAAGTTTAGACGAATAAGAGATAATTTCATGAAATATACAAACTCTTGAGAGTGCTTGGCAGAATAGATGTTTTTCCCAACAAAGGAGTTCAGAACTATGGACTACATTCCCAGAATAGGAGAGATCATTTAAAACTGAGAGAAGGGGAAAGTTTTTATTTCAAAGGGTGTTGAATCCTCCCAATTTTTTATATACATTACATGTGTTAGCACAATGCAAATTTAATGTTTATGATAATTAGCAATGTGTGCAGTAATTTGTTTCTGCTAGTGTAAAGAATTAACAAGTATTTTATCAAATTTTTAACAACATTTTGCAGTCTAAAAAAACTCATGAGATATTTTTAAGAACGTTACTGTGCGGCAAATAAAGTCATGATTATAAATGTTTTCCATCATTGTCAATTTATGTGCAAAATTCCTCTCAAACCATTAGATATTTATGTTTGACAAGCTGCAACTACATGTGAATTATTTGATGTACAATGGCTCTACCGTGAGTAATTGAAAGAGTGAACTAAAGCCTGATCTGGGAAAGATTAAAGGTGGAATTCTGTAGACATTAGTGGCATAGAGAGAATATGGTTAGTGCTGGTTTAAAGTGAAAACTCAATAATGCCGGTACTCAAACTGCTATTAAAAGCACCATGCTTGTTAAAAGCTCTAAAAAGGCAGGAAGTCAGTGAATGAAATACAGCTTCTTCACCAATTACTGAAGGGAAAGTGCACACCTTAAAGCAGTCTTTGTACTGTCATACCCGACGCTCCTTTCTCCTGCAGCAGACCATTGAGTAGGTGCATTAACGATCAGAAATAAGGTTTACAGCACGGCACCAAGTTCACTCCTCGTTTGTTGTTTGCGACCCATTTACACTTTAATAACTGTGCACAGAGAAGCTACTAAATGATGCTCTTCATCCTTTCATTCAACCACTTGTTTTTGTGATTTTTTTAATCCAGAAGATATCATCAATAAAGTGTACTCTTTACAAAGACTAATGTGCATCCACCTGGTAAAAACTATTTTTCTTTCAAATCAACCCACTCACTTCTTTCGCTGTCATTCTCTGTCACTCTCCATTTCCCCCTGCATTGTTTAAACAACACTTCATCAAATATAGCCCGAGGCATGGGGAAAAAAAATCACAGAAGACAACATAAAAAGTATAAAAATCACAAACTGGATGCTCAGAACCTTTGTCTGCTTCCCCAGGCTGGGGAATTATTATTCAGTTGGTAGTTCATAAGCGAGGGGGTAGATAGCAAAGCTTGTTGTTCACAAAATGGATTACTGCTCTCATTGCTTTTCACTCCTTTAGGCTCTCAAGGGTCCACTGATTGCAACAAAGTGTGGCCATCTATTCTGTCTTATTGACAAAGACCCTTAATTACCACAGCAGCAGTAATACCTGCTATTAAATTCTGCTAAATAGGGCTGCAAATTAGCTGTGGATCTTGGTAACCTTTTGTGTGGTGTAATTATAGAGAATTGGATTGACAGTGGGTCCAGGTAACTGACCCAGGTCATAACAGCAGAAGAAGTCCTTCGTTTTATTGACAGTAGCATGGCTAAAACTGTAAAATTAGAAGTGCGCAGTCAGCTCAGAGAGCTCAGTGTGCAACAGGCAACATGAACCCTGTCATATTTATGGTGGTTTATGTAATTGCATTTAAAGCTAACAGACACAAATCCAAACCCTGAACATTGTAAAAAATGCCAGGCCAGTATTTTGCTGGTGTTTCACATGGTTTCCACAATCATTTTGTAACTGCAAAACTTTTCAATCCCATGCTATGAAGGAGCACCAACAGGACTGTTTACACAGTAAATGCCAGTGCTGGTGTGTGTCCATGGAATAAATGGTACCAAAATGTACCTTTTGGCATAGTTACCTGAATTAATCACTACCTTTAGAGTCAGGTCGAGGGGAGTTCCCCCCGCCAGGGGTACCATGTAATCCCGTGCTACATGCTCCATGGTCGGATAGTTGGTGACTAAACCGTCTCCCCCATCTGGTTTGCCAGTTGAGGAGGGGTCTGTGGACCCCCAGCAGGACCAAAAATAAGACATGTCAAAAGCGGATGAGCTCCTAGCGAGCCAACGGCCATCCACACTTTAGTAGAAGTTGCGATCACTGTCGTACATAGCATTGTAAGGCACCGTGCCCCTTGATGTTTTCAACAATGATGATGATGATGATGATTTAGATACACTTAACTGAGGATTCCTCTCCACAATGATTACCAGGGCGTTCAACCATGCACTCACCACTCCCCTGGTCCTCATCTTCTGCCCTACCAGCCTCCACATCCAACTGATCATAATTAAGGATTCCCAACATTTCCTCTGAGATCCCATTACATTCCCCTCCCTAATACTTCTGTATTCCCAGGGAACCATTCCCTCTTCAACAACTGGTCTACTATTCATTCACCACCATCATTTATACAACTCCTTCCCTTCCCAGTGCATTTTCCCATCCAGGCAGACCACGTTCCCTCATCACTAGCCAGTGTTCCAACCGTTCCATCCCTACAGGTGAAGGAGCATTGAAGTTCTTTAAACTACATATCTGTTTATTGCTCACGATGCCATCTCATCTCTGGTGAGAGGTGGAACACAGATCAGCCAATTATAAAGTGGAAGTCTACCGCTCAGTCCCTACCTCAGCTCTCTATCGCCAACCTCTGCACTTTGTAACAAGGGTTAACTTCATCTTTTTATTAGGTATTAGACCTTTTAAACTTAACAACTTTGAGTAATTTACTGTCAAAATCCTTGCTCATAATGTTCACAGACACTATTTTTTGGTAATGTTCATGCAGTTGAATATGTCTATTTTCCAGGTCCTTCTCTTGGTCCTTTACTTGTTTAATTACTTATCATGTGCTTGTTTTATTGCACTGCCATTCTTTCTGTTAACCAGTCCTATGACCCACTCTGCACACACAAGAACACAAGAAAACAGAAGCAAGAGTTGGTCATCAGGCACTTCAAGCCAGTCTCACCATGGCTGATCTATGTTGGCCACTTCTGTGCCATTCCTCCATACCCCACTACACCACGATCTATCAGATATTTATCCACCCTCTGCAAGAAGACATTTTAATGTTGTTCAGTTTTAAATGATGGATCACGTGTCTTTTAGTTTGTGCCTTGTTCAAGACTCTCCTACCTTCGAAAATATCCGAGCACCTACTCTGTCAAGCCCACTTAGGATCTTATATATTTAAATAAGGTTACCCCTCATTCTTTTTATATTCTAAGGAATACAGTCCCAATCTTTTTAGTCTCTCTTCGAAGGACAGCTCTGTAATCGCAGGAATTAGCCTTGTGCATCCTCTTTGTGCTGCCTCCAATGTTACTATATCTTTTTTAAGGTTAGGGAACCCAAACTGTACACAAGATTCCAAGTAAGACCTCACTGTACAAACATGACCATGTACAAGCTCCAACCCCTTTGCAACGTAGATCAAAATGGTTTAGTTTAGATCAGAGATACATTGTGGAAACAGGCCCTTCGGCCCACCGGGTCCGCACTGACCAACGATCCCCGCACATTAACACTATCCTACACCCACTAGGGACAATTTCTACATTTAACATTGGAGGAAGCATGGGGGAGAAGGCACAGCTTTCGACCATGCACGAGTTTGACTACGAGCAAGATAAAAATGTACTGAAACAAGAAGTAGTTTGGGTGAATATCTTACTGTTTTTACTACTACAATAAAGAAACTATTAATTAAGGGACTGTGTTTTGAAGATTTATCTTTGGACGGCTTTGAATGTCTCGTGGAGAGCTCGCATGCGTATCGAAATTATCTCCTTACACCTGTCTTCAATCATTGGCTAGAGGAAAGATTCCTTGAATGATATAATAATCTGCCATTACATCTATATGATACCAGCTGTACTTCCTAGTCAGGCATCCCAATGCTGACCATCAATAATAGCACAGAAACGTTTAAACAGGTCAAAGAGAAGGTCAAACTGCATTTCTGTGGAGTTGTACAACTGAGGCAGGAAGCTGACATGGTTGGCAACATAGAATTGAGAGAGCCAAGAATAGGGGAGAGATTATCTAGAAGTGACAGGCTATCAATGCCCACTGGAAAGAAGAGTTCAAATAATTGCACAACCAAGTTTCTAAGCTTGACACCTTTTCTTGACTCCATCCCACAGCACACTATCCAAATCAAGTAAGGATGTCTCATTGCTGCAGCACTTTTCTCAATCTTTCTCACTGCCTTACCATACCTCACCTCCAACAAGTTTCCCAATAAAATGGAGAATTGTTCAACTCATGATGTCTCCAGTCCGGAACCTCAGTCATTGAACTTAGCATCTGGAAGATACCTGCATATACATACAGTTGGAAACCAATATCTAAGTTATCATCAACTCATCAGCATCAGCAAAGCAAAGAACCTCAACCAACCTGTCCCTGCGGCACCACACCATCACCCAACAATATAGGGCAATTATAGGATTTGGAAGATCTGGACCACATTTCATATCTCATTAAAGCAGGCATGAATTATGAAATCCACAATCAATTTCAACGCATCACCAACTATCTGAAGAAATTACTAAAGGGTCTGCCCCACTTGGGCGTCATTTGCACGTCATTTACGCAACAGGCTGGTAGTGACTGACGAGTGACTATCCGCGCGCAAATCATGCGTCAGCACTGCCGTCTGGTGCGCGTGACATTAGAATACCCTGCTTCCCTATTCTGCATCATGACCATCATGGAAGAACTACAGATTTTATTGCTACAGCACCAACAGAGACTTCTGTTAGCAGCAGCCCTCATATTTACAGATCAGCCAGGCAGGAGTACAACAAGAAAGGCTAGCAAGAAACCCAGGAAGAGGTTTTTGTGGACGAGGTTAGAGGTTCCATGACGCAGAAAAGGCGGGCCGACTGTGTATGGGCGGCGCACGGAGTTGCATGTTTACGAACGTTGACGCATGGTGACGTCACCATGCAATACATGTGCGATGTCAGCGTGCAACGCCAATGCATCAGTGTGCATAGCCAATGCGCTAGCGTGCGTAAGCGATACGTCACGCAGGTGGCGCGCGAGGATTTTGGTACACTACGAAATCCTGGAGCGCTGCGCGATACCGCGTGCCACTACATGCGATTCCACGCCTCACCATGCGCAATGCGGGCGTCACCCACGCGTCACAACATGTCGACCAATTTTCTACATGATCCGTAAATGAGGCGCAAATGACGCTCAAGTGGGACAGGCCCTTAAGACTTCAAACCAGTTGCAAGATATATTCACACTCCACAATAATTCTCAAACAGTAGGAGGATTGGAGTCTGAAGAGGGATATATCATGAATTTTAACAAGGTAGGACCATATCTGATGATATGTAACAAGATCATCCACATTTTAAATGCCAAGACTTGGATGTCAAACTGGTGGTCATTTTGGAAAGATGGTTTCAAATTCTAGAGGAAAGCTTGAAAGGGGCAGCCTGTCCATGTCAAAGACATTGATCTTTTAATTCCTAAGCAGGATGTGGGCATTGTATGTCTGGAATTGTCCTTGAGAAAGTGGACCAGAGGCTTGAACCCTGAAGTCATAAGTGATAGGAACTGAATTAGGCCATTCAGCTCATCAAGTCTACTCCGCCAAGGCTAATCTACCTTTCCCTCTTAACCCCATTCTCCTGCCTTCGCCTCATACCCCCTGACACCCATACTATTCAAGAATTACATATCTCTGCCTTAAAATGTTTCCATTGGCTTGGCCTCTACAGACTTCTGTGGCAATGAATTCCACAAATTCATCACCCTCTGACTAAATAAATTCCTCCTCATCTTCTTCCTAAAGGAACATCCTTTAATTCTGAGGCTATGAGTTCTGGTCCTAGACTTTCTCTTGTGGTAAAGTCCAAGAGTCCTGTTAGTGAGGGAATTGCACAACTTTGGCCTAGGGACTGTGAAAGCTCGTGTTGTTTTTCCAAATCCTCTGATTTAGTTTGAAATCTGCCAGTGGCGACATCCCAAGTACCATTTCTAGTCCTTCCTGGATATAGAGGTCACATATTTAGGAGGTGTAGCTGAAGGAACCTTGGTGAGTTGCTGCGATGTATCTAGTAGACGGCACACACCACAATCACTGTGTGTCCAGTGGTGGGAATGTATGTTTAGTGTGGCAGATGGGGTGCCAATTCAATAGCTGTTTTATCGGTGACACTGGTCAGGCCTTAAAGGGTTATTGGAGTTCCAGCCCAATGTAGAGCGTTCTACAATGCTCCTGACTTGTGCCTTGTAGTCTGTGATATGGATTTTTAAGTCAGGATTGCAATGATAAAATCACAAAACCTCCACCCTTTGTATGGTTCTTGCGCTTATAGCATTTATGTGGATCCAATTGGGCTTCTGGTCCAGGATGTTGTCATTAAGGGAAATAACTGATGGTAATGCCATTGAATATGAACTTGTTGGAGCTTAAAGATGGTGCTTGGGTAATGTCAGTATCTCAGCTTGGATGCTGCCCAGTGTTTAATATCTACAGGCAAGATATGCTTCAATACGCTGTGAAATCTACCTGAATTACAAATATTAAATGCTGCTCTAGTCATTTCCACCTTACTCATTGGTGGATACTTCCAGAATTTGAGCACAGTGAAGATGAGGGAATGATAATATATTTCCAACAGGAATGGTATGTGGAAGGAACCCCAAAAGTGGGATGTTCCCTTTTATCATACATTTGGTCCAGATATGATGAGCTTGTCTCATGTTGCTTCATAAGACCATGAGACAAACGAGCAGTATTAGGCCTTTCGGCCCATCAAGTCTGCTCTACCATTCAATCACGGTAATTTACTTCATTTTTTGTCAATTTACCAATATAATACCAATAGTTCATTCATTTGATCCATTCAGTTTTATCTTAACTTGATTCTTCATTCATACAATTTGAATAATGTTGAAGAAGGTCATACAAGTATTGTGAAGACCTTTTCTGAATGAGGACAGATGGCACAGGACACAAACGTGTAGATCAAAGTCTCAAAATTAACTTCCAGGCATGCTTTGCCCATCTTTAGACACCACTGCCCCCTTCCAGGATATTCATGTGTTCACATGTCAGATGCACAGAGGATACAGAAAGAAAATTGCAAATATCAAACCACCTCCAGTGTGAACTCCCAATATCCTTTTACATTTTATTTCTCAATGAAATTGAATCACGCGGCGCTGGAGAACATGGCGCAAGATGGCCGAGTATCTAGATGGTGGTTTCAAATATTACTCCATCTAGTGGCTGGGTCTAACTAGGACAAAACTCACCCAACTAAAGCAGGTTAATTTGTGTAACTTATTGCCTTGAGACACAAAGCCCTCGCAACCTTTTACCTTGCAATACGGCATTCATTGGCACATGTACCTGAGGCTTTTGCCATGTAATATTTTTCCTCTATTAAATAACATTAATAGAGCAAACCAAACAGCATTCCCTCTGCACCCTAATGTTTCAGCATTCAGCTGTTTCATATTTAACTTTACATCATCATTACCAAAACCTTTATATATTTAGAATGGCCAAAGCAATTTTGAAATTTCTCGTATTTTGCCACAAGCAATATATGCAGTTAATAAGATTTTGGTTTGGAATGATGCCATATAGACCACATTTTTATTGTAGATGAATCCTGAATTAAATGGCTTCAGGTTCTGTTTAATGTTAATGTCAACATTGACAGAGTTGGGGCAGCTCAAGCAGAATGCCCTTACTGCAGCATGTTACTGACAGCTATTTGCAAGGTTAATGCCGTACAAAACAACATCCATCTTTGTAGCAGTTTCATTAGCCCCTTATAGCTGACCTCTCCTCCTAATGTTGTCAAATGTGACACACATCAGATTATTGGGGAATATGGCGATCAATAAATATGCAACACCAGCGGTTAGAGCGCTGCTGGCATTATTGCTGCAAAATGCCATAAAACATAGCAAAGGGTAGCCATCATCTGTCACAATCTACTAATAAAGAGACAGGCTTAAGGGGAAAGCTATCAATAATAATATATTGTAAGAGTAATGATGAACTGAACAGAGAATATTGTGCTTAGATGCTGATGCATTATTGTTCAGAATAGGCGGCAGTAGACAAACATATTGAATGAGCATTTGAACTGTCCCTAATTAGATGCACAGCCTGCGTGAGCACATTTCCCTCAACAGGATTCCTTATTTTCAATGTACCAGTGCTGGTACAATGTACACCAGTGTTAAAAGTTCTCACTCAGACTGTGTGGCTGTTTATAATGTAACCTGGACTGCTGATGAGAGAAAATGTATTCATATAAGTGAGATGATGTGATTAATGTATCTTACTTAAATTCGCCCGCAAACTGCAGTCACGCAAATTGGAAGTGTGGGAATGTAGTTGATTCTTTGCTCACTCAAAGTAGGAATAGTCTCATAGAAGAACAAATCAGACGAATGCAACTTAGGAAAAAAACAAAACCACTAAGAAATACTTTTCAAAAATCTGTGAGATGTTTTATAATAAATACAGCATTATAAAATACAGCAATTGGATTTTGCTGTAAAAAATATCATCAAGGGCTCCTAAAACTTTACAGCAGAGAAACAGACCCTTTGCCTTATTAACTCCCTACTGGGAAATTCCTTCTCTCCATGATTTATCTTTAATTCCTGCTGAATTGTCTCGACAATACACGCATGTTGGCAGCACAGTGGTGCAGCTGTTTGTGTGGCTACCTCAGAGTGCCAGAGTTTCAGGTTCGATTCTGACCTTGGGTGCTGCCTGTTGGAGTTTGCATGCTTTCTCTATGACTGGCATGATTGCTCCTGGTTCTCTGGTTTCCTCCTTTAGCACAAAGATGCGTTGTTAGGTTAACTGATGACTGTAAATCACCCCTTCGAGTAGATTAATGGCAAAATAAATCAAAGGAAAGTTGGTAGCTAAATGTGAGAGAGAATGAGTTGCAGGAGGGTCGGGTAATGAGATGGGGAACAGGACCAATGGGAACTGGCATGGATCAAATTTGATAAATGTTTTCTTCTGTATTGTAAGTGCAAGGTATGATAAAGCAGTTATCCCAAGAAATTAATTTCTTATCCCAAGAAATTAATTCCACAACAATCTGTGATGGCGAATAACAGATTTGACTCTCCTCTGCATAATGGATATATTTTCCTCTGCTTTCTTTTGTGATTTTCTCAAATTCAGGCCCCCTCGCTCATCAGACCAACAACTGGTGCAAGGCCAAAGAAATCACAGAAAGAACAGCTTCCCACTGCATTGTGATTAAGCAACAACCATTTACACGAATGGTCTCAGAAAGATAGTACTGAGAGATATAACTAAGAACCCCAGAAATGGTAGGATTTCACTCTTATCAGGAAGACGAGGAAGTCCAGAAATGGAAATTAATTTCTTCTTCTTTAAAATGAACTTAGGGACTTAAGCCCCTGTCCCACTTAGGCAATTTTACGGCAACTACAGGCAACTAGGCTGTTGCCACATGGTCGCGAGGTGACGCCTGTATGGTCGTGAGTAGTCTCCTCAAGTTGCCTAAAGAGTTGTAACGTTTTTCTGGTCGCCGCTGGATTTTGAAATGTTCAAAACTTTTCGGCACCTGTGGGCTTGACGCAGCTTGTCTTCTCCTCACGTAGGTTGTCGCCAGGATGACGCAGGTTGTCGCCAGGTGACGTTGGTTGTCGCCAGGTGCTGAATTCGGTGAATTCCATTGGCGACTACCAACATCAACCTACGTCAACCGGCGACTGAATAATCTTCAGTTGTCTTCAGTTGTCGCCGACAAGGTCGTTGCTTGTCGTAGCTTGTCGCGGGTGGACGTAGGTTGACTTTGGTTGTCATAGGTTGTTGCCTGTGCGGTCGTAGGTTGTCGTAGGCGTGGTCGTAGGTGGACGTCCTAATGGGTCACCGGTTGTCGGTAGCTTGCCGTAGCTTGACGTCGACTTGTCGTAGCATGTCGTAGACATTATCGTAGGGGAGGTCCAGTCGCCGCTTTTTCGGCGGCCTGCTACGGCTGTGACAGTCGCTGGCAAAATCGCCTGTGGGACAGGCCCTGCTGTGGTTCTCAGATTCTGTACCTGGCATGGAATATTAGGAATATATCTATATCTGTGTTTCATCCTTACTTTTGTAGACCAGATCCAGCAAGGGGCAGGTCTAAACTGGGTTTAACTGGTACACCCTTTATGTTAATGTGCATAAGATCTGAGAGCTCCAAGGCCTGGAATACTTGAGGCCACTCCAATATCTAAGCTAGGGGTGGCATAATACACTGATTCTGTTGGCCCAGTTCATGGCTTTGAAAACCAGTATCGGTCACCTATTAACATCAAAATTGCATTGAAAATAGCTTCGTAATCACTAATCAGGGATGGTGGTGGAAGCTACCATGAACTGTTCTTGCGTTCAAATGAGCTATTACACAGAATCTTCATTTACCCTCTCTGAAATTTGGAGGATCCTAGGAAACTATTAGAAGCAAAGGGTTCTCCTGATGACACAAAATGTATCCCACAAGTAACCTTCAGTGATCAAGTCAATGTTGTTTGTTGGAGCTAGTTACTCACATATTGCCGGCTTTGTGTCCTATATTACAATAATGACTATACGTCTAAAATCTCTTCTCAACCATTTAACACTTTAAGATATCCTAAGGCTGAGTCATAATACTTTCTTTGTCCATTTATCCGATAATGATACAATATTGTTTATGCCATCTTCTCTAATTATTTTTCCCTTATTATATGCATCCTTCGGTCAGATACTCCTAGATACTAGGAATATCACACAAAACACAAAGTACTAGAGTAACTCATTAGGTCAGGCAGCATGACTGGAGGACATGGAAAAGGCAATGTTTTGGGTCAGGACCCTTCTTCACATTGTTTGTACTAAGGGAGGGGGGGGGGGGGCGGAGAAAGCAGGAAAAGAGGTGGGGGCAGTGCAAAACTGGCAAGTGATAGGTGGATACAGGTCAGAGGGGTTTTGATTGGAGATGGGCAGACAAAATCTAGAGGTAAAAAGGAGATTAAAGAGAGTGAGATAATGAGAGAAGAGGTGTGAAAGAGGAAGCCAGTGGAAGTGATATGTCTGGAAGGGGATTGGGGGCACAAGAGTGGGAAAGGTGGTGTGCACCCAGGTGGTGCACAGGGAAGAGAGGGGGTAAAAGTGAGGGGAAGTTCTGGTTCAATCTTGAAATATTGCATTATAGTATGCATTTGCTTTCCATTCACATAAGCTTGACACAAAATCCATCACCTAAACATTAACAATACGTGTGAGCTGATTTTGGAGCTGCGTCCATTTTACCTGCTGGGGGTACACAAAATTGCTGGAGGAACTCAGCGGGTGCAGCAGCATCTATGGGGTTCCTCGGGCTCAACCACATTATGGGGAAAAATTACTCCAGTTAAATATTTGGCTTGTATGATCATTTGATTTAGTCTTTCAGCGAATGATATACTTTTTCATTATTCAGAAGAGCCATCCCATCACCAATGTGAGAAAATGATTAAAATATTAAGTATTAAAATATTAAAGATATTACAATATCTTCCTCTTTATCAATTATTTTGTTTTTTACATTGAAGTTTCTGCATTAAAAGTACTATTCATTAAAAAAATATTCATCATCTCCTATTATAATGTGATGTTATCCTTTAATAGAGTGTCACCGGCACATTATCTTAATAAATGAATGAAAATTCAAACATGCTTTAGTCTTCATTGAATTGTGCTAAAGGTCTGGCTGCATTTCAGCTCATTAATTTTACTCTGCTTCCAGCAATTCTGCAAATGGTTGTCCAGTATCCTAGGACACCCAGCAGCCCAATAAAGCAACAAAAGGTTTTGTCTAGAACTGTGATGAATGGTTGAAGCTGATAATGCCCAGTATTGAACAAACAATGGTTTGCTTAACATTAAAAGCACAACTTCAACGTGCTTCCAATAATCTTATTGGGTCTTAGATATCACCAGCAGTTGTAACTGGAATTGCAGGCATTCGTGAGTTGAAACTGTACCTAAGTCTTGGACTTCTACTCATGTGCTATCCAATCCAAGAGCCTGGATGTCTGAGTGGAAAGGCCATCTCTTTTGGTTCTCTGCTGTGCTGTTCTCTCTATAGATCCATCAATGGGCTATCACACTGGTGGAGCTCAAACTGACTAAAGTTCCCCAGTGGTGGAGCCTAAACCAACTGAAGTTCCCCAGTTGTGGAGATCGGTCTGACTGAAATGCCCCTGTGGTGGAGCTCAGAGTATCTGAAATGCCCCAGTGGTGGCGCCCAGACTGACTGAAATACCCCAGTAAACCAGTCTGACCTTGCCCAGTGCAGGGTCCCTCCGAACATCAGTGGTCAGCCCTTCTCCTTCATGGCCTTTACACTTAGTTGGCTCCGGCTTCCTGCCTTGTGCAGTGTGGCTGAGCAGGTAAATCAGAGTGGACCAGTTGTATTGCTCTCTAGTCACACAACTCCTTTATTTCCACAGCACATCTGGACATGGTCCAAACAGATGTGGGAAACGACTGGCAATTCTGGACAGGGAATCAGGGGAATTAAGCCCACAAGATCCCACTGAAAACTGTTTACCACTGCCATTAGTCTAATACAGAGATATGATATGAAATAATACATTTGCAAAAAACATTGACACATTGAAATTTTTTTTTGCTAATATCAGTTTATCTATTTTTTAATCAATCTGAGAATTTAATTGATAAGATCAATGTTTAAACAAATAACTGAACCCTTCCCAAATCCACTGAAATTAAACTCATAACCATAAAGTCACAATGTTCCAATTTTGACTTACACCTTGCCCGTGTTAATCAATTGGATGGAGATATTTCATTATCTGGGTTGAAGTAACATCTAATGCAACCTCTAACCAGTTTTATATCCTTTTCTGATTATATTTATTTCTCAAGGGAGAGGACTCTAGTACTTGTTTAAAAGGTCTCTTTAGACATTGTGATCAATTTCAAGCCTTTAAGCATGGCAGATCTTTTATAAAGAGTTTCACTAACTCAGACTTCAAAAGGCTGGGACTGATAGCCCGAAAATTGAGCTGTATTGAGTGTCGTAGCAATCTGACCATAAAAGCGGTCTTGTTCTTCACACACCTTTCTATGTGCCCAGTTAGAATAATAGCTGAGGAAAAGACCTAATTATGGGTAATCAATGGCTGAAAAAGAGCTAGTGATTATTAGTGACAGACCACTGTACAGACCGTAATGTACTAGTATTAAACTCTGTCACTAGCTTTCAATAGAGAATAAAAAGAAATACAAAATTCACTCATTATTTCAACCATCTGGGCATGGATTTTTATGATGTGTTAATTACGAAGAGAATTGTTAATGTTGGTGAACAGATTGTTTGTTGTTTCAATTTGGTTGAGGTAGGTGTTCCAGGGTCAGTTATAATGATTACCCAAACACAAAGCATTACTCTAGCCTGGAGATGATTGTATTTCTCTTTCCCCATATGTTCCAGCTATGTAATTTGCAGCTCAACCCATTGTTAGGAGTAGTTAGTATTTTGCTAAATTGAAACTGTCAGCAACTAATACAGTTGTTTTCGCAATACAAGTAGCAATTCCCAGCTGCCCGAGTGTACCTTTGGTGTTCTGTTAAACACATACCAAAACTGACAAGACATGACTTTGCATCATTTCAAGAGGAAACGCCAAAGGTAGTTTTAGATCATACATCATGGGACATAAAATTAAGGCATTTGTGTGAAATTCCTTCCTCTGCTCTTGTAATGTGACATGAACCATCCCATACCGAGACTCAATTAGAAGGTCAAGAGGCAAAGATCAGTGATTTTGCTCCTATTGTTTTGCACTACAGAAGCCAATTTATCGTTATAAAGAAGGGTCTCGACCTAAAATGTCGACCATTCCTTCTCTCCAGAGATACTGCCTGTCCCACTGAGTCACTCCAGTATTTTGTGTCTGCCTTTGATTTAAACCAGCATCTGCAGTTCTTTCCTACACATACTTGCCATATACATACATATAATGCTCTTGGCCCACAAGCACTATCTTGTAAGAACTTTTGGTGTTCTCAGATTCTGCCCATTGGAATGATGGGGTGTGTCCAAGTCATGCATTTTGAGATCGAAGGTCCGATCAACACTCTGTCTTAAACGAGTACAGCTCAACTTGCAATCAGGAACAGTTCCACATTCTCCCCAGCTTGATTCCCACAGGTTGGAACCCAATTGATTTCCATCGCTGTTGCTACAATTACAAATTATTTGGTACCTTTTCAAAGTACCAAGTGAGTGTAGTAGCAATGATGGGTGATTTCAGGACTTCAATATAAACCAGCATAGGTGGCATTATTAGATGTGTAGGAAGGAACTGCAGATGCTGGTTTACACTGAAGATAGACGTAAAATGCAGGAGTAACTCAGTGGGACAGGCAGCATCTCTGGAGAGAAGGAATGGGTGATGTTTCGGGTCGAGACAAATGAGTCTGAAGAAGCATCTCGACCCGAAACGTCACCCATTCCTTCTCTCCAAAGATGCCGCCTGTCCCGCTGAGTTACTCCATATGCATTTTGTGTCCATCTTTGGCATTCTTAGATGATTCTCTAGAGAGCACACAGGATTAAAAGATGCTACAATGGATGGGGATAAGGATTGTCCATGTTACCTGGGGTACTATGGAAGCAGTTCTTCCATTTGAATTTCAGCAAAGGACTACTTGATGTATCTGCCTGGCAATAAGGGTGCCCATACTGAATCTTTCCCCTTCTTGCTGCCACAATACCTACACTGGAGCAGGGCAAGTTCGTACAGTGAGAAGAAAAAATGATTCCTGCAGGAGGCTGGACAGGATTCCAAGAATTCAGAGCAACAAAGCACTAATGAGATGAAAAAGGCTGTGCACCATAATTGATTGTTAAATTGATAAAAATAATCAGTTTTTAATTTTATTACCTGTTTTGCTCCATTTTGACCTCTTTTGCATATGCGTGATGTCATCTAATGGGAGCTTGCGGATATAAATGAATTATTATCCTGCTTTGGAGCTGGGAGGTTTATTCTAATTGATGTTGAATCATTTGTATATTTTACAAAATTCAGTCAAGTTCAGGCTTAATTAAGCAGTGTGGGAAACACACTTGCAAAAACATTCTGTGGAGCCACAGAGCATCACAGACAGCCTCTCGCAGATATATGCACATACAGCCCCATAATATCTCTGTTTTATTACTGCTTTTACAGGAATAATTGCGTTCACAATAAGAAACACTGTAGTTACATTATCAATTTTCTGCTAAAAACCTTTTTAGTAGACCAGCGAAAACTACATTAATTAAATGTAAGTGCTTTGAGCTATGGTGTGAAATTCAGCTGAGCCATTACTATGAATTACACTTATTATTGCTGTAATTATTTTCCCTTGGCTGAACCTGCATTTTCATCCCCTGCTACTAATGTTGAACATATTAGCATGTTCTGAACTGTACCATACACCAGAAGCTGCTGGAAAATCACACAAATAAAATCACCCAAAAGCATAGCTCACTGCATTTAAGGAGCTTGTGGTGCCATTCAATTCAAAGCCCCTTGTGTGCAGCTGGTTTTGTTGTGAAACTGTCACCCATCTACTTTACCAATACTGATTTACATCCAGTATGAAGCTTCCAGTTGTCACACACACCCTAGATCAAAGCACAGGACATAAGAGGTCCTGGAAATATAAATGGAATAAAATGCAATTGTTAAAAATATATATTTATTCTATTATTACATTTGCTGAAATTATAATCAATTCAAAACAGGAATGATGTCTCCCTGGAATACTCTCTATTCAGTTGTAGTGGAAGTGAACCAAACATTACAAATCCTTTTATTTAGAACTTTCATAGTCAAATGACATCAAGTACCATGCATTTGATAAGCAATGGTAATTTGAAATTTAATGCATTGTATTTATTGTATGCTTTTCTATTTGTAGCTGGTGTTATTGGCTAGGCTGCAATATATTGCCACCTCCTCCCTCCTGCCTTAGAAAAGAGTGGCTGGCGGGGCAATTATTAAGGGCAATTAAAAACCAATCAGGCTAGTGTAGTAAGGCAGGTAAGGACAGTGGATTTCCTTCTCAGAAGGACATTAGTGAAGCAGATGCGTTTTGGTGACAATTCAGTAGTTTCATAGTCACCATTATTGATTATGAGCTTTTTATTCCAGGTTTATACAATTAATTGAATTTAAACTCCTTTTCCCATGGTGGAATTTGAACTTGTATCTCTGGATCATTAGTTCAGGTCTGGATTATGAGACCAGTAACCACTTTGCTACTGTATTCCACATTGTGCATTGTGTAATGTTCATAATAGTCTGCACAAGTCATGGATACAACCGTTATAGGAAACTATTACTAGCATATTCTACATTTATTTGCATTACTAAAAACTACATTTATCTTATTATTGCAAGAGTACAAATTAGGCATGTTGAATTTAGTAGGTTAATGCCCCTTCTACACAGCATACAACATCCATCCATAGTGACACAGTCCATGACCCAGAATCAATTATTCTACTTATACCCATTTACATAACATTAATATTAAAATCAAAGGCCATAGATATTATAAACATTTTGCATTAATATAAGTTTTTTTAGTGATTAATGTCAATGCGTAGAAGAATCTGAGGTAAATGTAGTATTCCAATATAAATTATTCTGGAGTAAAACATTGAATTTGTAATTGAACTTGTATTTTCCCCACCCCACAAGCAGTGGAGAAAGAAACTGGACAAACTCTGGACATTATGGGGGGGGGGGGGAATGGTTGCCAATGGCAACATAAGGAAAAGCAATAAGAGGTTGTTTCAACTACTGGTGAATTTGAAAATGTTGATTTTAGAAATGTCCAGGATAATAATTTCCTGGCATTATGATGATATAGAAAAAATACATTTACGAACACAGGATTCAAAATTTGCCACTGCAGAGTGCATATTTTAGAGTCGCCAACTGCTGAGTTTGTTTCGATGTAGTATTCAATGCATATGTGTACATTTGAGGTTTAAGTTGCACGAGGCACCAAGATGACAGTAGTTTAATATTCATTGCACAGATACTGTATATCCAGGGAGTTTGCATCTTTATATCACTCAACACACTGATTTGATGGTATGTTACCATTTTGAAGCTCAAAACTTCAGCTAAAGCCTTTTCTCAACCTGGCAACATTGAATGTCTATTTGTAGTTGGAAAGATCAACACCATTTAAAGGTCTTATCATCTACTTCCAGGTTAGTTGTTGATTAACCTCTACTGCTTGCTGCTACTATTCCATCTATGTTTGTTATTATTTGTGGTGGGTTCGAGCTGTGGGTGTTGGCAAGAGCTGGGATGACAAGGCCCGAAGTGCTGTGTGTAACTTCAAGGCTTCTCCAAGACATGGTGAATTAGTCAGCAGCAC
Organism: Amblyraja radiata; assembly: GCF_010909765.2. Classification (NCBI taxonomy): domain Eukaryota; kingdom Metazoa; phylum Chordata; class Chondrichthyes; order Rajiformes; family Rajidae; genus Amblyraja; species Amblyraja radiata. The sequence continues at coordinate 22,367,269 of NC_045970.1, forward strand.
GACTGGCTGTATGATCGGTAGGCACACAATGGAGGAGAGTTGCTGAAAACTATGGTAGTGTAGTGGGAAAGGGACTCTCAACGGGAAGCTCTGATCAAGCAGGGAACCAATCTGAACTTCAACAAGGAGCAACGTATGACACTTCACCACTTTAGTGAAAAGGTCTTCATTGAAATAGGTCTCTTCTACCCTGCACTGGGTTGAGGACCACATTGGCGTTGACCGCCATGGGCATCATCGGCATGCATGTTCTACATTGGGTTTACCCCCAGGATGAAGGAGAAGAAATTCATAATATTTCACAAATTGGATCTTGTGAACCACAGGTTGTGCATTCAAATACGGAAGTGCACCACAGATTCCACTCAACCCGCCACCAGTGAGTGACCATTTGGGGTGCAGGTTTATCCCTGGTATCCCGACAGCAGTCATCGTGGCTTCATTCCTGCACTTGAGCCACCAGGATGAAGCAAAGGATGGATACTGGGCACCAGGGTTTATCCACATGCAACATGGATAATGATTCCTAATATACAACACCTGCATAGGCAGCATCTGGGGGCTGAGGGCAAGGATGCCCGATGGGATGTGTTAACACCGCTGAACAATTCCACTGGTTGAACCATTCTGGAGAAGTACTTTGCAGAATGACTGCCCAGGTGCACAATACATCAGAACCTGCATGAGAATATATGTAATATATGGGGAAAGAGGGTTTCGATCGGGCCTGCTGAGAAAGAATGTATTTAATGTATCAACAGTCTTCTTGTGCAGGATGCTCCGTCAATGGCCTCACCTAGGTCTGAAGAGGCAGAACTCACCGTGACGTCGACCTTACGACGCTGGTACTTGCAGACATCCAGAGTTCAGCACATGCCCCTGAGCCTCCTCTAATGCAAAATCAATTTGTCTTTACCTTCAACTTCCTCACGTTGTTTAATCACTTGGCTGTTAGGAAGAAGAAATGCACAAGTAACACGTTAGGGAGATGTGGGTGGATGGCAGGAGTGGTTGATGAAGTGATGCAATCAGTGTGCAGAAGGAAGTGACAGCTACCTGCAGTTCAGATGGGCTTATGGGATGAGAGAGGAAAGGGAAGGTAAATATGAGACTGAGGGTGAGGTAGGAGTAATTTGCCCTCTTGACTAGTTCCACCCCATTCCCTCAGTACCAGTAACTATGCTACCCCTTCCTGCTCAGTCAGAGTAAGGTGTTATAGCTGTGCTGTAGGTATAAGGTACTCACATGTTGAATTAATTGGAGTGAAAGTAGACATAGAATATTAGCCTTTATTTGACACAGCAGTAGTGACCACTGTTTATAAATCATTTTTTCACTATCAGGAATTAGTAAATATTACTCCATCTCAACTAGACTGCCATTTGTCCAGACTTCAGGAAACTACTTGGACTTTCAAGAGTCATAATCTCCTGAAATAATCTACCTCCCAAATGCAACTCATGTTGAGTCTGATTTGTCAATGGAGTTTATTCCTCATGTGAATTGCTCATGCTCATACTTTTTCCAAACAGAACCTACACGAGTCGTTGCATTTACACATGGGATAGTAACATTCTAAGCATCTGTTAGTTTAGCTTAGCTTAGCTTAAATTAGTCACGTGTAGCGAGGTACATTGAAAAGCTTCGGGTACGTGCTATCTAGTCAGCAGAAAGACCATACATGATTACAATCGGGCCGTCCATACTGTACAGATACAGAATAAAGGGAATAACGTTTAGTGCAAGATAAAGTCCAGTAAAGTCCGATTAAAGATAGGCTGTCCCCCACAGGTTTCTGATTTCCTGAGTAAACAGATATTTGCTAGTCTAAGTATTAGCAGTGGTCACTAAGTCATGATCTCTGAGCATTGTTTTAAGCACCATGACTCACTGGCCATCTGTGTCCCGACTCTTATCTCTGCAGCCGGTAGCGATTCACACCAAAATTTAACATAGTTCCTTTTCAACATTTACCCAGTTGATCTAACATTTTAATGCCTAACGTTTTTAAAGGATGCATATTGTAACACATCAACAAGCAAGAGAAAATTGATCATTTTCATCAAAAGAAAGAAATATGTTTTCATCTTTATCAATGAATCTAAATTGAGTTGGGTCCTGTGAATTGGAATGGAATCAATTCAGATTGAATTCAATGAATTGAATTTATCAACAGAAAACAATGGAGGATTTGTCTTTTTTTCTTATTATTCGAGTACCAGTCCCCAATGGTCAGCCAGTACTATCTGCAATAATATTTCACCTTGTTCTGTGAAATAGTGGGAAGTGTACTGACATATGACAAATGGATGATAATTTACAAGAGACTGCAGATGCTGGAAATCTGAAATAAAAACAGGAAATGCTGGAAATATTTAACAGGTCAGGCAGCATCTGTGGAAAGAGAAACAGAGTTAACTTCTCAGTTTTAAGATCATCATCAGAACTAATGCTCCATAGATGCTGAGTGTTTCCAACATTTTCAGTTTTTTAAAAAATATTTTAGACAATGTGCCTCTCAAAGTTAAATAATTTGCAGACTGTGCATGTGGATGTGGATTTGCACCTTGCAGTGGGGCTAAGTACGCAGGGATACACAGCAGCCAATAGATAGGTGTAGGAAAGAACTGCAGATGCTGGTTTAAATCGAAGGTAGACACAAAATGCTGGAGTAACTCAGCGGGACAGGCAGAATCTCTAGAGAGAAGGAATGGGTGATGTTTCGGGTCAAGACCCTTCTTCAGACTGAAGCCAATAGATATTTGGTTTGAGCCTGACTGTGAATGAGTGAATACTGGTGATGTGATGTATTCAAGAGTGTCTGTGATTTGTCACTGGTGCAACTAGTAGGCTGTGTTAATTAAAGGTGTACCTGCTGGCCTTGACCACTTTTGTGAGGTAATTGAATACTTTGCTGCGGTCATTGGGGATAAATGTCACAACTGACCACCACGGTTTCCTCCTCTCAAGGCCTCTTGTGCAAGTGTTGAAGACCATGGATCACAGCCCTTCCAGTGTTGTACCAGTGTTATATCTTCTGTCACCTCAATATACCATCATGACTTTCGCCATCTGCTGCCATCACAACACTCTGACCCTTGGAGCTGGCTGCCTTGAAGGAATAGTTATAATTGATGCAAACCTGCTGTTTGTAGCAATGCTGTTGCCACTGGTTGCAAATTTGCAGAAGACACTATAATATGTGGTATCATAGACAGTGAAGATGATTTTTAAAATCTTCAGTTATCAGGATCTTCATCTGCTGGGCAAATGGGCTGAGGAATAGCAAATGGTTTTAATTTTGATTAATGTGAGGTGATGCATTTTGGGGAGTGTAACCAGAGCAGAACCTTCATGATGAATGGTTGGACCCTGGGAAGTGTTGTAGAGCAGAGGGATCAAAGAGCACAAGTGCATAGTTTCCATGAAAGCAGTGTTGCAGGTTGATAGGGTGGTGAATGCAGGCCTTTTAGCATGCAGGTCTTCATTATTTACAGTTATACAAGATGCTGGTAAGGCCGCACCTGGAGTATTGTGTTCAATTTTGGTCACCCAGCAATGGGAATGATGCCATTAAGCTGGAAAGAGTGCAGTGAAAATTTATGAGAATGTTGCCAGGATGCGAGGGCCTGCTTTACAGGGAAAGTTGGGTGGGTTATGATTTTATTCACTCAACCACAGGAGGCTGAAGGGTGATCTTATAGAGATGTATAAAATCATGATGGGAATAAATAGGTTGAATGCACACAATCTTTTTCCCAAGGTAGGGGAATAGAGAACTAGACTGCATAGGTTTAAAATGAGAGGAGAAAGATTTAATGGGAACCTGGGGGGGAAATCTTTTTGCACAGAGGGTGGTAGGTATATCAAATGAGCTGCCAGAGGAAGTAGATGAGGCAGGTACTGTACAATAACAACATTTAATAGATATTTGGAACTGCACATGAATAACAAAGGTTTAGAGGGACATGGGCAAAATGTGGTCAAATAGGATGAGCTGAAATAGGGCATCCTGGTCAGCATGGACGTTGGACCATAGCCTGTTTCCATGCTGTATGATTAAATGACAACTCCAGCTATATGAAGAAATATGCAAACTCTTCATTTTCTTTCTCTTTAACAACTTTCTCTAACAAGAGTGATAATTTTCTTGTGACAAAATCCATCTCAGCAACGTGGAGAGGCCAGGGCTCTGAGTTTCTAAGTGAGGGAAAAATAGGCTTCTTGATGCGTCCTGCCTTGACTTACATGTGTTGATTTATAATTGAGAAATATGTTGGGGTTATTTAATTATCAAATTTATAAAATCTAAATTGTACCAGTTTTGGTTAATATGAAATAATCAAGAAATGAATATTGTTATTACAAATTGAAGGAAATAGAATAGCTATACTCAAAAAAGCTTAAATAAAGCCTCAAACGGGTCAAGAATTCATTACAATGCAAAAGGATCTTATTGCACGTGTGATTTATTGAGGTGAAGTTGACCTTTAGATCCTCTGGAAACATTTCACCATCCTACACAAGTAGATTGCATCAACTGCTAATCATACCTCATAACACGATGGAAATTATCTCAGTATTACTTTTGCGCTCCATACCTACATTTTTGTGAATCTCCATTCGGACTGTAGAAAGAGCTACCACTGTAAAAACCATTACCCTAGACTGACATTTTCGCTCCCACATTTGTATGCATTACTGAATGTACTCATTTCTAAGTTGAAATGATTTCCAGCCGCTGAGTAAAGTCTGACTGACTGAAACCAATTCAACTGGCATTAAACACTATTACAAGCCAATAACCAGGTCATTTATTTTTAATCTATGGCATAGATTCATCATTACCTGCAAAACTCTATGTTTCTATTAAAAATATTGAAGATTTCTTGCCACTACCATCTTGGTTGCTATTGAAACAAGGTGACTAAGAAAAGAAATTATGGCAATTGTTCACACTTTGAATAAAAAGACATTTAGATTTCAGATGAACATTCCTAAAAGGTCAGTCATCAATTATTTTCCTTCTGTACAATAATAGCATAACTCAAAAAAATGAAGGTCCTGCAGCAGTAGCTGGAGCTTCTATGATCATTTATATGGGAGACTCTAAATTAGGATATTTTTGTTGGCTAGTTACACTATTGCACTGCACCAACAAGACATTAGAAAGAGGGAAATGAATACACTGCTGGCTTTAACATGATAGGAAGGAGGGTGTGACCCAAAATATTATATAACATCAAATTCCAAAGTGTATATTATTTACTTATGCTTACTTTTCTGTGTTTTGCGATGGTCATTAAGAGTGAGTATATCCAATCACTTTAGATACACCAGAGAGTATCTAAAGGTTGTCCTTGTTAGGTTCTGTCTCTGCTTGTTATGAGGGTAGCATTTAGATTTGCTCCAACATCGTGTGTCCATCACCATCTTATACACTGCCTTTGAAATGTATTCCATTAAAGTCAATGAATGACATTTGGAAGCTAAGCATAATTTATGATTATTTATGCATTATGCATTAAACACTACCCATTGGAAATGACATTTTAGGCAATAGTAGTTTATGTCCATTTTTGGTTTAATAAACTGTGTTGCCAAAGAAAAAGAGATTAGCATTATGCTGAGGCCGTGTGTGATACTCTGGGAAGGCAGGGCATCTATTTTCTCTCGGAAGAGCACAAAACACTCTTCAGACAGATCATCGGTGGGTGTGAGTCCATTCAGCTTGTGCCAACCAACACTTAACACAACCCAGATGATTCTCCACTTAAGGTAATTCTACCACTTCTGGATATCATTGCCCATCTGTTTTGTGTATGAATTGATATCAAGTGTTCTGTAATGTTCTTTTATATTGCAGAGGACGTGTAAATGCAGGCGTTAATTCCCAGATATAGCCTCCATTGCTTTTCAGGATTTTCATTGGTGTGATTTTTATTCATGGTCAGTAAAGCTGTCTACTGAATTTAAGCTTAACATGGTTTATTTAATTCACTGAAAGGGCATTCAACATAATGCTGTGCGCATTATTTATTATGCATATTATGAGCTCATTAACGTGATGATTGCAGTTGGCTAGCATGCCCCAGAGTTGGCTTTGAAGTGAGCGTTAAAGAAAATCACCCATTTACCCACCTGCACCAGGCCTTACATCGCTAATTAACACACTGAATTTTATCCACCATGACTGTTATTCACATATGTTTGAAATTCAAAAGCTTGAAAACAAATAAACTAAGATATGAGCTAATCTGAAACAGATTAGTAAAATTTATAGATGTAGTCAAATTACATCGTACATCACAGCTGCCACAATATTCTTTTTATATTAAGATAATTTATTTCCAAATTCTCCTCTGTCTTGCTTAACACCACTTATTATACTTATCTCGGTGTGCATCTTTCATACATACCCTGGCTTCTATCATGTCTTTCAAAGGCTAGTTCTATCCTTCACTGCACAAATAACTGGATAGATTAAATAACTGTGGCTATTATTCTGAACCTTATTAAATTACAATAAACCTGTTTTTTTTATTCCCGATCCTCTTTCTCAATCATTGAGGATGCCAATGACAAATGTGCACAAACGGAAGTGGTGTTGATCAAAATGCCATAGATAAAGAAGAGAAAACATGTAATCCCTTCCCACAAATTAAACAATCTCATTGCTGTTTACACAGTTAACCTCTGAATCAATGAAACTGGATGGAGAATAAATAGCCAGAGTACCTAGCCTTGCTGGTATTCCTTTCCTGAAACTTTACTTTTTATTCTCCACCTTGAACTTGAAAGTTTCTGGTAAGAGATTAAACTTTTGTCAGAACATCTCATTTCGATCTTGCCAGTTTACAATGCACCTCATCTCTTCTGAATGCATTTACTTCTTGCTGACATATACTTCTTTGGATGTCAGTCATATCCTTGTGGACATTCTTGTGTGGTCATAGTGCTTCAGATATTCGCCGAATAAACTTGTTTAACTATTGGGGAGCAGGCTAATGTCTCGTTTCCTGTCTTCTGTGCACGTGGAAAAGGAGAACAGCACCACATATTGGAAAATAATAAGCAGTATCATTATTTCAATGATAAATCTTAAATTGTGTTTTGCTATGCATATCCCAAATACTGGATTGAGAATAAGATATCCCTTGCCCATTATGATGGATATGTCAATGATGATGTATACAGTACAATTATGGAATAGAATCGGAAACTCATAGATGTTAAATTGCACAATAAATCATTAATGACCAGCTGAGTATTTAAAAAGTTACAGTAATATTCATATTGAATGCAAACCTGAATTAAAGAGTGTAACCTTCAAAGCAAATGCTCGTAATCCGTAAAGAAGCAAAAAGGAAATGCCAGTACCCTGCTTGCAAAGTCAAATTGTCCTCAAGGCATTAACTCTTGAAACACAAACCTCAAAGTAAAAGAGATTTGCTGCATTAGTTCTGCTTAGGTAACCATGAATACTAATTGCAGGAAGAACTAACTGCACCCATAGTTCTGGGGTATTAAATTGCACAAAATAGTTCATAGTAACTACTAAAAGTCAAATGTGCAGCTATCATTAACACAAAAGGCTGTGAATAGACTACAGTAAAGAAAACATAGAAAAGCATTGGACATTCTCCAAGTGTATAGAATATTTCTAAATTCTCGTAACATTTTCTAAATGATTAGGTATTGGGGATCTCCCCACGGTCCAACAATCATTACATAATTTCAAATATTTACTGATAAGCCCACCATCATCCAGCAGTCAGAATATAACCAAATAATATTTAAGTGGAGTATAATACATTAAATGATGTAAATTCCATAGATTTAATTCAGTTCTTTTGCAGGATAGTGCTGGCACATTTTTCTTCTGGGGGATAAAAGAAGAGAATCAAGGAAAATCACCCCACAAATTATGAATAAAAATCTGAAGTCCTTTGCAATGAAATCATTTTGAATTATGTAGTTATCGTAAAGTAGACACCCTGCTCAATCCTTTAATCTTGTGCTGACAATCTTTGTGCGAGCAAAATGGAAATACAACGTGAGAGACGTATATCAGATGCTGGCAACAGACTGCGTTCAGTACACATTTTGAAAATTCCACTCAGCAAAATTACATAAAGTCTCATCCCTATAATGGTGGTGCCTGAGTGGAATGAAATGGTTCTCTGGATTGTCCAAACGACAGTAGAATTTTACACGAGCCTGGAATACAGTCAAGTTAAAAACATCACTTACCGACGTCTGTGAGCTAAAGTGCATTGTGTAGATGTTGAGCATTCTCAATACAAAATGATTAAATTGTTTGCACACCACATATACAATTAGCGGAATCATAAATATATGATACTGATTTCCACAACTAGGTCATCAATTGTGGGGACTGAGGAGTAGTTTCCTATTAATCTCTCTGTCCCTGTAATTCTCGTTAAACTGATAGGTTCATGTTCAATGAGGTTAAACATTTTATATTATCTTTAGAAAAGCATAAATGAACATAATACATAAAACACTTGTGAACATTTGAAAAATAATAAATTCCAAACTATCTTCATTATGTGGTGTAATGTGCATTAATAATTTTTATATTATATTATTTGTTGTAAGTAATCTCCAGCTCAACAGTGGCTGTTTAGAAGTCAACATATAACAATGCATTGCTTCTGTTGGATGAGTACCCTACATTTTGTACAACACCCTGGTTCAATGTGGAACTGGAATTAGAAGCAGTTGTTAGTAAGGCTTAATGATTCCTACGTTATATTTTATATTTTATCTTCCAGCCAAGCTAGGGACTAGAAATGTTAAATAAACTACATTTATAGTATTTTGGAAATAACTAAAATATAAATTTGGGGGGATTTATTGAAGGGAAGAAGTTGAGAAATGGCTATAGAAAATGAAGGATAGAAAGGTTAAATACACCACATCAATATGGAAAATAACTAAAATATAACATTTTGTGGGATTTTTTGGGGGGAATAGAGAAATTAATAAATGGCTGTAGAAAATGCAGGATGGTTGTAAACCAATACCTTTCTTTACACTGTGCATTGATTTTCTTTATCTGTTTTATATTTTTATCCTGTTCAATTGATAGGTTTCAACTTTATTTTTATATTTATATTTATTTTTCTTCTTTCAATCTCACTTGATGTAAATAACTGGAAGCTGTGGGTCTGTGAACAGGTTCACGCTGCCTCGATCCTCTCTATGCTAGCCACTAGGAGGTGACAACTATCATCCAGTTGTTGCCTGCCCCATAACTGTGTAGATCAGATCCTAAACCCTAAATCCTCCCCTGCCCCCAACATGTTACCTTACATCTCCACCAGTGCATTCTCAATGAGAGATTCTTCATTCTAATTATTTCCATTACGTGGAAGAAAAAAATGAAATTTATAGCATCTCTCAAATAATTAAGAAGCTTTATAGTGAATGAATTTTGAGGTGTAGTCACTCTTGCAAGGTAAAAAAAAAACCGTGTAGACTATTTGGGCCTCAGAGTCACCAAATGTGGTTTCACTATCTACTTTGGTGGGGAAATGCAAAAATGCTGCATATGATGCTGGAATCTAAAGTAAAAATTGAAAGTGCTGGAAATCAGGAAGAATCAATGGAAAGAGAAGCAGCTCGGATCCAGGATACTTCATTCGAACTTGGAAAGGTAAAATAATAAGTCCGTTTTCAGTAGCACTGAAGGTGGTTGGGAGAAGGGAGAGGTGGGAGTACAACAAAAGGAATATGTCTGATACAGTGAGATCAAATGAGTCAATGTAGCTGTAGTGATCAGATGATGCTTCCTTAAATGTGTGATGTTTTGTTAATAGAAAGTCTGTAGGACATGCTCTGCAGGCTAAACTCTACACATAGAAAATCAAAATCTGATGACAGGCAGAAACCACCAGTTTTCACACAGATGGAAAAAGTGGATCCCTAATGTTGGAAAATGTTACATTTATAACCAAGCCAATTAATCTTCAAACCTGTACATCTTTGGAGTGGTACTGATTTGCCTTCTGCCTTGAAGATAGCTTTTAGTTTCTCATTAGTTTATTGGGCAAATAGACGAAACGATACAAAACATACTAACGAGGTGGTGACCACTTGGTCCTTTGTTCCATGCCGGCTTCTTTACATTCGCCAGAGGTTGCCATGAACAATTAAACAGGATAACAAACATAAGGCTTTTTGATGTACACTATGCTGATGGAAGTGAAGGAGGAACATTTTGGCAGAATGTAATGAATGTTTCCGTGCAGTTCCCGGAGGTTGCAGGTGGTTGCCGGAGGTTGCAGGTAGTGGAAGCAGGTAGGGAGACTGACAAAAACCTCCGGGAACTGCACAGAAACCTTGGGTGGGGCGCAAAGTCTCCAGAGGTTTCCGTTCAGGTTTCCTAAGTGGGACAGGGGCATAAGTGTATATTTAGTGGCTGCGCATACCTATGCAAACATCAGGATCAATGTTTCCCTTCAGGTGGGGAACGTCGGAAGAAAACTGGTAGGGGATAAAAAGACCAATGCATTAATGGTGTAATTTACTGATAGTTCCCTGGAGGCAGCTCACCATATTACCAGCACTTGTCAGAAATCTAATTCACTGCATGAGAATTTGGGGGAAGGGAGCCTAAATTCTTTATAGGACAAAGTTCCCCACTCTCACGCCATTCTACGACAATTAGTTCCAATGTTATAAGAGTAAATTATGTTTTGGTCAGCCATGACTTACTATCCATTTTTATTGTGGAAACAGAAGAAACTGCATATGCTGGAATCTTGAGCAAAAACACACAAAGTGCTGGAAGAACTCAGCAGGTCAGGCAGCACCAGTGGAGGGAATGAACTGATGGCATTTTGAATCAGGACCCTTCTTCAGATTGATTGGAGTAGAGGGGACAAAGTGAGAGGTAGGGATGGGACTAATGCTGGAAAGTGTTAGGCGGATACTGCTGCGTGGAGTTTGATTAACAGATGGACAAAGCAAGTGATAGAGGTGTAGAGGAGATAAAGGGTAGGTTGGGACTCTATTCCTTGGAGCGCAGGAGGATGAGGAGTGACATTACAGAGGTGCATAAAATCATGAGAGGAACAGATCGGGTAGATGCACAGAGTCTCGTGTCTTGAGTAGGTGAATCGAGGACAGGAGGACATAGGTTTAGAACATAGAAACATAGAAAATAGGTGCAGGAGTAGGCCATTTGGCCCATCGAGCCTGCACCGCCATTCAATATGATCATGGCTGAACATCCCTCAGTTTCCTGTACCTGTCTTCTCTCCATACTCCACAAGGGCCACATCTAACTCCCTCTTAAATATAGCCAATGAACTGGCCTCAACTACATTCTGTGGCAGAGAATTCCAGAGATTCGCCACTCTCTGTGTAAAAAATGTTTTTTTCTCATTTCAGTCCTAAAAGATTTCCCCTTTACCCTTAAACTGTGACCCCTTGTTCTGGACTTCCCCAACATCGGGAACAATCTTCCTGCATCTAGCCTGTCCAACCCCTTAAGAATTTTGTAAGTTTCTATAAGATCCCCCCTCAATCTTCTTTTAAGGTTGAGTTTAAGTTTAGGTCCTTAAAGTTTAAGGTGAAGAGAAAAAGATTTAATAGGAATCTGAGGGGTAACATTTTCACACAAAGGGTAGTGGGGGCATGGAACAAACTGCCAGAGGAGGTAGATGAGGGACTATCCCAACATTCAAGACACAGTTAGACAGGTACATGGATAGGACATGTTTGGAGGGATATGGACCCAATGCTGGCAGGTGGGACGTGTGACTGGGACATGTTGGGCCAAAGGGCCTCTTTCCACACTGTATCACTCTGTGACTCTATGTTCTGCAGTTGCAGGGCTATGGAGAGTGTGCAGAAAGTACCTGGGAAGGGGAGAGGTTGGATAGTCAGGGATGAGTGAACTGAAGAGTTGCAGAGAGAATAGTCTCTGTGGAAAATGGGTAGGGGTGGAGACGGGAAGTTGTGACTGGTAGTGGGATGACATTGAAGGTGGCAGAATTGTCAGAGAATGATGTGTTGGGTGCGGTGAAAGGTCAGGGCCAGGGGAACTCTTGTCCTTGTTCTACCGTGGGGGAGAGGGAGCGAGAGCAGAACTATGGGATACAGAGGAGACATGGGCGAGGGTTCCATCCTGAACAGCAGGGGGGAAACAACATTTACTGAAGAAAGAGAACACCTTGGATGTGCTGAGCGAAGATCCTCATCTTGGCCCATCAAGAACAGATATGGCAGAGGGGTAAAAACTGAGAATAAGGGATGGCTTCCTTGCAAGATGCAGGGTGGAAGGAGGTGTAGTTTTGGTAGTAAGCGGGTTTATAGTAGATATCAGTACATAGCCTGTCCTCCGTGATGGAGACAGAGAGATTGAGAAGGTGGTGAGAGGTGTCACAAATAGTCCAAATGAATTTGAGGCCAGGGTGCAAGTTAGTAGTGAGGTTGATGAAATCAATGAGTTCTGCACTGCGAAAGAGGCAATCCTGATGTGATCATCAATGTAGCGGAGAAAGGGTTGTGGATTGGCACTGGGGTACACAAGGAGTATTCAACATGACCAATGAAAAGACAGACATAGCTGGGGCCCATGTGAGTGGCCATGGCTACACCTTTGACCTGAAGAAAGTGAAAGGAGTCAAAAGAGAACTTGTTAAGGATGAAGATAGACACAAAAGGTTGGGGTAACTCAGCGGGACAGACAGCATCTCTGGAGAGAAGGAATGGGTGACGTTTCGGGTTGAGACCCTTCTCCAGTCTGAGATGCTGCCTGTCCCGCTGAGTTACTCCAGCTTTTTGTGTCTATCTTCGGTTCAAACCAGCATCTGCAGTTCCTTCCTGCACATTGTTAAGGATAAAGACAAGTTCCGCCAGGTTGGTGAGAACTGATTGGGTCTCCATTCAAGGAAGAACTGGAGGGCCTTGAGGCCTTCCTGGTGGGGAATGGGGATGTAAGAGGAATGGAAGTGTAAAGAGAATGGACGTACATGAAAGATGAGACAACCACCTGCGCTCTGTCTACCAAGGCCCGTTGGATCTCACGTTTGCCAACTACTTTAACTCACCTTCCCATTCCCTTACTAACCTTTCATTCCTTGGCCTCCTCCATCGCCAGAGTGCGGCCACACCAAACTGGAGAAACAGCACCTTACTGTATATTCTGCTTGTAGCTTGTAACCCCATGGTACGAATATTAAATTCTCTAAGTTCAAGTCCTCTCACTTCCCTCTCTTTACTGTGTCTTCCTCCACCCAGATGCGCTTCTATTTCTCCCACCATCAACCCCCCCCCCCACCACCCCGCCAGTCACCCAGCTTTTCTCCCCACCTTCGTATACTCATCTTCTATCCCCAGTTCCACATTTCCATTTTAATCCCCCTTCTTTCCACTCCTGTATTCCTCCCCTCGTGCTTTACATTTCACTCCTCCACATTTCCTGTTATCTGACACCCTTTGTCTCCTTTTCACCTGTAGCTTTTGTCACCTACTCCACCCATGTGCCAAACAAACCTCACCTCTATCCACCTATCACTTGCCAGGCCTTGTCCTGCCCCCCACCTCTCTTTACCAGCTTTCTCCCCATACTCTAGTCAATCTGAAGAAAAATCCAATCCCACCACCTGTCCACTCTTTCCACAGATGCTGCCTGATTTTTCGACACTTTCTGTTTTGCTACTTTTGCAATGATGAGCCTAACCATAGATCAAATGCAATGAAGTTCCCTAAGTAGATCTTTCTTCAGTTCAAATTGAGATAGATGTTATGTGTAGTCTACGGGCATTAATATTATGTTCACAGTCTGTAATTGATATTCCACATCACTAAAAGGAAAGAGACTGAAAATCTCAAGTAAACACCCAGCACTGTTCCAAAGACATAGAAATATCTGAATATCCTTTATACATAATAAGATTAGCATCATTTATTGGGATATTGTCATTATGTAGACTGTATCCCCATAAATGATGCTAATCTTATTATGTAGGGAGTCAAGGAAAGAGCGTTCACATCACGGCCCTGTTTCCACCAATCTTTCCACCACCACGTACAAGAAACACAAGAAGCGACAAGACAGACACCATTGTGTGCAGATGCCGAGATGTGTGCTCAGCTCTGGCTGAACAACTTCTAATCTTGATGTGGACTCGATAAGAAGAAGATTGTAGCAAATCATAGAAAATGGGATGTTTACAGAACGTCTAAAATGAAATCCAGCAGTTTTTTCATGTGACCAGATTTAAGATAATTAATCACTGAGTACAATAGAGGAGATACAGAAATCTGCAGATGCTGGTTAAAATAAAGATACAAAGTGCTGGAGTAACACAGTGGGTCAGGCAGAATTTCTGGAGAACACGGATGGGTGATGTTTTGGATCAACCTGAAACATCACTTATCAGTCTGAACAATGGGTCTCGGCCTGAAATGTCACCTATCCACCTATCCATGTTCTCCAGTGATGTTGACTGACCCACTGAGTTACTCTAGCATTTTGTGTCTTTTTTTACCATGTACAATACAGCTCTGTTTCTACTTTGTGAGTCTCTGCTATGCTCTTCACTATGGAGGGTATAATGCACCTTATACCATATCTTCAAATCTCTCACAATCCTCCCACAATTATATAAATGTCACCCTTAGAAGAGAACAGGGACCACTTGGGGTTTCTTATTTGATGGTACAGCATTCAAATATGCAATCTGAACTACCTGATGTAACTGCAGAAAGACTTCAGATTGAAATTTCAACTCACCCACAAAGTTATGCAATACACCTCGAAAAATGCAATGTAATGCATTGTAACTGCCCCAATGCCCCCAGCCGTACTTTGCTTGACGATTACGCTTAAGTCAGTACTTTCAACACATCCTCACCCTGGTACACACCTGCACTTCGTAAACTGAAACAGACTGGTCGCCAACTCGAACGACTTATAAAGAAATCATCTCTCACAGTCCACCTTGAAGCTTACAAACTCCACCTCACTGACTACAAAGATGCCCTCATTACTGCAAAATCTGCCTACCTCTCCTCCATATTCACCGATCCCTGCCTAAACCACAGAACCCTCTTCTCCACAGTGGGCAACCTCCTCAAGCCTCGAGCCAACACTCTCCCTACCTCTACTCCGGTTCTCTGCAACTCATTCCTCCACTTTTTCGCTGATAAAATCAGCACCATCTATCAATCTTTATCCCCTGTACCCGACTCCCCAGCATCTACTCCACCACCTACCAAGGCCCCTCCTTTCAACATCTCCACTGACCTCCTTACCCCTCCTCCACACTGCTTCCTCTCCCAGTTTGACCTGGTCACCCCTATTGAAATCTCCAAACTCATCAGCTCTTCCAAACCCACTACCTGCTCCCTCGACCCTCTCCCCACTCCCCTGTTGAAGTCCTGCCTCCCCGTTCTCTGCCCCTACCTCACTAATCTCTTCAACTCCTCATTGTCCCAAGGAATTGTCCCCTCCGCTTTCAAAACTGCTGCCGTTACACCAATCTTAAAGAAACCTGGTCTTGATCCCTCCTCTCTCATTAACTACCGCCCAATCTCAAACCTCCCGTTCCTTTCAAAAACCCTGGAGCGTATCGTTGCGTCGCAACTTCATTCCCACCTCCTTGCGTGTAACCTACTTGAACCCCTCCAATCTGGCTTTCGCCCCCTCCATAGCACAGAAACTGCTCTCCTCAAAGTCCTCAACGACCTCCTCACCTCTGCTGACACTGGTTCCCTCAACATCCTCATCCTCCTCGACCTGAGCGCAGCCTTCGATACAGTGAACCATAACATCCTGCTCACCAGACTCAAGGACCTCGGCATTGAAGGCTCTGCACTCAGCTGGCTCCGTTCCTACCTTTCCAACAGATCCCACTTCATCTCTCTCCACAACCACACCTCTGCTACAGCCGCAGTCACTCAAGGCGTTCCCCAAGGCTCCGTACTCGGCCCCCTCCTCTTCATCATCTACATCCTCCCCCTTGGTCAGATACTCCGCCACTTCAATCTGGACTTCCACTGTTATGCTGATGACACCCAGATTTACCTTGGCACCAAATCCCCCCACAACCCCCCCCCCCTCTCCCATATCAACTCCTGTTTGTCAGCTATAAAAACCTGGATGCAACATAATTTCCTCAAACTCAACAGCGATAAGACAGAATTCCTCCTCATAGGCTCCAAAGCTACACTCAGCAAAATCAATAACCCCACTCTCACCATCGACGGCACCACTGTCTCCCCATCTCCCCAGGCCCGCAACCTTGGCGTGATCTTTGATTCCACCCTCTCCCTTGAGCCTCACATCCGCCATGTCATTAAAACCTCCTTCTTTCATCTCCGCAACATCGCCAAACTCAGACCCTCTCTCACACCGCCTGCTGCTGAAAGACTCATCCATGCCTTCATCTCCTCCCGACTGGACTATTGCAACTCACTTCTCCTTGGCATCAGCTCCACCTACATCAACCGACTCCAACTGGTCCAGAACGCAGCCGCCCGACTCATCACCCACACCAAATCCTGGCATCACATCACTCCAGTCCTCAAAAAACTTCACTGGCTTCCCATCTCCCACCGGATCACCTACAAAATCCTGGTCCTCACCTACAAAGCCCTCCACCATCTGGCCCCCACATATCTCACTGACCTCCTCTCCCCCTACCAACCCTCACGGTCCCTCAGATCCACATCAGCCGGTCTCCTCTCCATCCACAAGTCCAACCTCCGCAGTTTTGGGGACAGAGCCTTCTCCAGGGCAGCTCCCAGGCTCTGGAACTCACTCCCCCAACTGATCCGCAATTCCGTGTCCCTCCCCATCTTCCAGTCCCGCCTCAAGACCCATCTCTTCACCTCTGCCTATCCTTAGCCCCACGTCCCCGTCCCTTTTCATCTGTGCATTAATTGCCTCATGCTGTGTTTTGTATTGAATTCTGTCTTTACTTTGTGTACTAGTCATGTCTCTACTATTTATTTCATTCCCCTTACATGTTTTTCCTATACATGCTCAATTTTTGTAAGGTGTCCTTGAGACTCTTGAAAGGCGCCCATAAATAAAATGTATTATTATTATTATTAGTACTTTCCATTTTTGTTATGAGATACAGCATGGAAGCAGGCTCTTCGGCCCACAGTCCACATCACCATTAGATCACCCATTCACACTGGTTCTATGCTATCCCACTTTCTCATTCACTCCCCACGTATTAGGGGTAATTTTTATAGAGGCCAAATTAACCCTCAAACCTACAATCTATGTTTTGGGATGTTGGGTGGAAACCAGAGGACCCGGGTTTTTTAATCTAAAAAGCCGATACAGTAACCATCAGGGGCTCATTGGCATGACCAACACCTGAGAATAGGATTAACCTGTGGGAGGCACAGTAGCACATATAGTAGAGCTATTTGTTCACAGCACCAGGGACCTGACACAGGGTGCTGTACATGTGGAGTTTGCACACTCTCCCTGTAACTGTGTGGGTTTCCCCTGGGAGGTCTAGTTTCTTCCCATCTCTGAACGATATGCAGGTTGATAGGTTAATTGACAGTAAATTGCCCTTAATGTGTAGGGTCTTGTGGAATCTGGAGGGAATTGATTCAGATGTGGGACGAATTAAAATGGGATAAACATAGGATGAGTGTCAATGGACGGTTGCTGGTTAGCATGGATTTGGTGAGACAAAAGACCTTAAACTATGCTGTATCTCCCTTTGACTCCACAACATGGTGGCGCAGCGGTAGAGTTGCTGCCTTACAGCGCTTGCAGCACCAGAGACCCGGGTTTGGTCCCGACTACGGGTGCTGTCTGAATGGAGTTTGTACGTTCTCGCCGTGAACGCATGGGTTTTCTCCGAGGTCTTCGGTTTTCTCCCACACTCCAAGTTCTCTAACTTCAAATCGCCCTTGGTTTCCCTTTCTCTCCATCCCCTCCCCCTTCCCAGTTCTCCCACCAATATTACTGTCCCTGACTACATTCTATCTCTGACCCGCCATCTGTCTGAAGAAAGGTCTGGACCCGAAACGTCACCCATTCCTTCGCTCTACTGGTCCCTCTACCCTCATCAGGAATGACGCTGCTCTTGGTCTTGGCGTCCATCTGCAGGTCGCCCAAGAAGGACCTGAGATGACGCCGGTCGTTCCCCTTCACCCCCTTGCCCCTCCCCATCCTTCTGAGGATGAGGTTCAGTGAACTGGTGAGCCTGTGTAAGTTTGGCCACTGGAGGGAGGCTAGTCTGGGCCAATGTTGGGCTCCTTCGGTGGCCTGGATGAACTTGCAGATTTCCTCCACTGGAATGAGTGTAGTGGGTCGGGGGGAGCGAGAACATCCATTGATTCATTGTCCGAGGAATCCCCTTCCACCTGCTCACTGCAGATGGAGACACCATCCCCATCCTCTGACACAACCTTAGTGCTCGATACTCCTGCCCCTTCCTGTGCGGCGGTTGCCTCTTCCCCACCCGCTGGTCTCTCCTCCACCTCAGTCCCAACTCTGGGGCCAGAGGCAGAGGGGCCTTCCCCAGATGTACCTGGGGAGTCAAGACCATCGACAGTGGGGGCGACTTTCCCTCCCCCAGTTGGGCCCAGAGTGGACTGGTGCACCAGACTCAGGGAGTCCCTCTGGAGCCAGGTCCTGAGGGAGAGAAGAGCTCGTTTCTCCCACCGACAGTCTCTACCTCCAGAGGTGTGCTCTGTGCCTCGTCCTGGGTGGGTTGCTCCTGGGCTTCCTCGGGTGCCTGATGTGGGACTCCCTCCCCAACAGGAATGTCCCCCTGTGCCATCACCCGAGTCGTCTCTATCATCACCCTCCGCAGAATCCCCTCCAGAACATGGGACCAGGGCCCGAACCAGAGAGCGGGAGTTCCTCAACCACAGTACTCCCCTCCCCCCTGGAGGATTCCCGTCTTCCCCCTTCCGCTCCTCCCGAGAGGGATTCCTCCTCCTCTTTTTCGATGGGGAGGATCTCACAGACTCTGGGGTCACCTGGCACCCCCTCCTCCCACCCGATCCCCACCGCCTCCGGCTGGATTATGGGGCTTGCAGACTCCCTAATGATGTTGTCGGGATAGGTGGAACGTACTTGTCTCCGGAGATTTTGTTCCCCATCTGTTTCAACCTGTTCGCCACCTTGCCCCCCTTCTTTTGACCCTCCCACCCCCACCCACGCTCCGTGCAACCCCAGGGTTCCCTGACTCAACTACAGGGTGGTGGGACCAGAGGCGGAGGCCTCTGCCCGGGATTTGGGGCAATTCCTCCGAATTTGCCCCACTTCCTTGCAGGCATGACACCTTGAGCACTCTCATGTCCAGTAGATGGTAAAGTCACGCCCATCCTGCTGGACACAGAAGCGCCCGTCAACTACCTCCTCCCTGGTCCAACAACATCGTCAGCTGGCGCTGGAGGGAAAGAACGTGCCGCAGCTCCTTCCTGCGGAACCCTTGGGATTTCGGGGTGATGTCCGTGAGTGCCTTCCCCAGGGGGAAGGAGGGCCTCATTTGCGGGACGTTCGCCACGGGCTCGACCTGCAGGAATGTTCCCCCCACTGAAATCCCTTTACTCACAGCCGCGTTCACCCCCTCAACAGACTCGAGGAAGAACACGGCCTTCCCAAACATCCTTCCCATGTACAGGACTGCTGCGGGATTGGCCGCCGCGGCCACAGCAGCCGAGCAGTTCTCCAGGTTCATCTGAGGGGGCAAGTGGCACCTTATTCCATGCTCGAAAGGCAGGTTCCTCATGGAGAACCGGGCCCCCAGAACAGCAGCCGAAGCAGCTGAAGCAGCCACCTTTGCATAGCTCCCAGAAGGCCTCGCTCCCCCAGAACACTGACCCAGCATGGTATCAGGTGCTACAATTTAAAACATAGCACTTACACAAAGCCTGAGACACAGACAGTCCAAATGGCACGAGGCCAAGTCCAAGAGGGAGGCAGGCAAAGTGGTGTTGCCTAGAACGATGATAATGCCGACATCCCAAAGATTTTCTCCCCCCTTTTGGTGCGCCACAGTTTCCTGGCCGGTTGCCAGCCACAGTAGTGAGAGCTCGACAGTTAGCTGATAAGACTGTTCGCAGTCCCAAAACACACAGAAACGTTTAAAACAAATTTCTGCAGCGTCGCAGCGATACTCAAAGATGTTTAAATGTACCGCTGTACCTCGTCCGAAATCCAAAAGGATGTTTAAAACTCACTCGTTTTCGTGTTTGGACGGGAGCTCCGCAACACTACACCTCCTCGCCTAACTAACTTTTTTTTTAAATCAAAAAATGTATTAAATTATTTAAAATAATATATACGGTACAATAGAACAAACCAGAACCGACCACCATAATACACGACAAACAAATATACTAAATAAACTACTACACAGCTATGTAAAGGGGCTGTCCCACAACGGCAACCTAGTCTGCGAGTTTAGAAGAGTTTGCCCTCGACTTAAACTCGCAGCATGGTCGACGCGTGGCCCTAGGATGTCCTATGAGATCACTGGAACTCTCATTCATGCTCGAGGGAAGTTCCCGCATACTCGTGGCCTCGGCTAGGTTCCGGAAAAATTTTCAGCATGTTGAAAGATTTTCCGCGAGTAAAGATTGGTCGGCATGGTTCTTTTGAACTCGTAGTGCAGTGGAGTGGGGTCACTGTGTAGTTACAGGCGAGGGCAGCCGTAGAAAATCTCCTTCGCTGACCGGGCATTTTAATTGGCTCATTGGAGTTTTCAGGACCAAGCAAAACTGACTGGCAATGTAAAATGCCCGTTAAACTTTATTAAAAGTTGTCTGACTTCTTAAAAGTGTCTACACTCCTTCTCCCTCCCCCCCCCCTTCACTCCCCTTCTCTTCCTTTCTCTCCCCTTCTCTCTCCACCCCTCCTCCGCGCACTCTAAAGGTCTTAGCGTACACTGTGCAGCCGTCTTTGACCTTCCTGTTCATCGCGGGTGTGAATTTCAGGCAGCGCTGCCCCGCTTTTTGTGTGTGTGTGTGTGTGTGTGTGTGTGTGTGTGTGTGAGTGTGTGTGTGTGTGTGTGTGTGTGTGTGTGTGTGTGTGTGTGTGTGTGTGTGTGTGTGTGCGCGTGTGTGCGCGGTTTCATCGCTGACTGTCGATCCAACTGGAGGGTTTGCAGGCGAGTGCCCTCGAGCTTGAAGGTCGAAGACAGTCGCTGAAAGTTTGCCGCAGTGGGACAGCCCCTTTACAATCCTTGTCCAAGATGCATTCCACCCCCCATGGTGCCCAGCCGTTCCGGAAATCCCCCAGGGTGCCCGTGGACAGCGCATGGTCCCTCTCTAACACCACCCGGGCGCAGGCGTAACCCCGGAAAAGGGGCAGGCAGCCGCATCGGGCAGAGCCCTCTTCCGCCTGGCACCGTGACTCGCAGACGGCCAGCTTGGCCAGGCCCAGGAGCAACCCAACCAGGACAATGTGTAACCAGCTTTTTTTTTGTATCAAAAAATAATTTATTTAATTTCAACACGATACAAAACCAAAAAAAAACAAAACCGTAGTGACATACCCACCACCATGTTACAAAATCATCAAACATATTTACAAATATTCTAATAATTGCTATACAACCCCAGTAAAGGGGCAAGCATCTGGCTCGGGCAAAGCCCTCTTCCACCTGGTGCGGTGACTCGCGGATGGCCAGCTTGGCCAGGCCTAGGAACAACCCAACCGGGACAACGAGTAACCAGCTTTTTCTTTTTTTTTTTAATTTATTTTTTCTTTTTTTTAATCAAAAATATTTATTCAAATATTAAAATAGTATTGACACTACAATAAAACAAAACACCACCATAATACAAGACGAACAAATATACTAAGCAACTGCTAAACAATTATATTGCAATCCTTGTCAAGGATACATTCAACCCCCCTCGGTGCCCAGCAGTCCCGGAACTCCCTCAGGGTGCCCGTAGACAGGGCGTATTCCCTTTCCATCCGCACCCGGGCACGGACGTATCCCCGGAAAAGGGGCAGGCACGAGTAACCAGCTTGGAGGGCATGATGGTATTGAACGCCGAGCTGTAGTCTATAAACAACTGCCTGACGGATGTGTTTTTATTGTCACAATGGCCCAGTGCAGAGTGGATAGCCAGTTAGATCGCATCATCCGTTAACCTGTTGTGACGGTAGGCAAAATGTAATGGATCAAGGTTCTTGTTGAGATAAGAGTTTATATGTGCCATAACCAATTGCTCAAAATACTTAATCACCCCGGATGTTAGTGCCAATGGTCGAATATCATTGAGGCACATCACCTTACTCTTCATGGGCACCGGTATTATTGATGCCCTCTTAAATTCCTTTAGCCTTCTGAACGTACAGGCGTCAGTATCCCTTCCTGTCCCTATCGCTTATATGGTTGGACTAGGTCAGATCATTGGTGATAATTACATACAGGAATTTGAAGCACTCGTGACCATCTCCACTTCAGCACCATTGATGCCGACTGGGGCCAAGTACTCTATGCCGTTTCCTGCAGTCGATGCGAGATCATTTAATGACCTCTCAAATTTCTCTGTGTTGAAATGTTTAGGGATGTAACATTAATGACATTGACACATTGCAAGTGAATGCATTGAATTGTTTGGTGGAATGAATGAAGATAATGACATGTCCTAATTGTGTTGCATATTTTATGTATAAAGCATATTTTATGGGAATAAAGTGCTAGTCAACAATTATTGTTAAGTTTAGTTTATTATCACGTGTACCCAGGTACAGTGAAAAGCTGTTGTTGCGTGCTAACCAGTCAGCAGAAAGACAATACATGATTACGATCAATGCATTTACAGTGTATAGATACATGATAGATATTGGAGATTAAAGATAATATCAGTGATCAATTATTGATAGGATTAAGCAGGTCCTGTGGTTAATTGTTACCCTACTTCACCTCTACTTCCTATTGATCTCTGTTTTGAAAACAATCCATAGATTAACAGATGTCAGTTGGTGCAGGAAAGACTTGCAAATTAAAACAGAGTTTGCTTTCTGTGATGTAAATGACATTACAAACATTTTGACGCTTTTTTGATGTGAGATTAATGGCAGCAACAACCTAACATTGCTATAACATTCGTTTTGTAAACTGATAGCAAAGTAATTACTGAGCTGTAAACATGATTAAATGCAAAGTAAATCAATTAATAATGCAATGTATTCATTGAAGGAAAAGGAGCAATTAATTTGTAGACCTTTGACTCCATCACATCTCATGTGGCAGACAATTCTTCTCTTGGTGGCTTCTCTTATCCCTGAGGGAGCTTTGACAATTTGGTTTGACAATTTGTACCTGAATTGGAAGGTAGCAAACTATTTGTAAAACTAAACGGTGGCAAAAGTAGACCTTGTTATGCCTCATGATAATTTGACTTATGTATTCTTTACTCAGCCAATTTCAGAAATCAAACTGTTATCATAATATGCCTTGACATTTGTCAACTTCACAGTCTAGTGTACATTTTGATTAAAAATATAATGAAGCACAATGGATTAAATTACCAGGAAAACCTGTTCGTGAAATCAGGATTTTCAATTAGCAGCACTGCAGAGTTTTTTGACACAGTAAGTCATTATTATTCTGTACCTTCACACAAAGCACCAGAAAAGCAATTACATTTTACACAAGAACCTCAAAACTACTTCAGCTTTCTAAAAGGTAAAACGCATCGCAGAGTCACCTTTGAAACATGTGCAACTTATATTATTTGCAGTGTTTTGTCATATTTGGATGATCTGGCTCTGTCTGCTTGGCAGCCTGTGGCCTCTTAAAACCTGTTAGTCTTTGAGGCACTGAGTCAGCAGATGCTCCCTGAATAGGAAGGAAATGATAATCATGTGAAACCTTAGCTACATTGTTTTAGGGAATGGCTTTAAGGACTCGAGGTTGAATAGAGCAGGTGGGATACTGTAGCTTTACAAAGAATAAAGGTAAGTCAGAGTTTGGCAATGGAAAGTGTAACCAATAGACCACACTACTCATTTATGTCATTGGACATTGCAAAGTACACAGCCACTGGCTTAATGTAAACAATAAGTTGACTATTAACATAGACAAGTGTTACAATTAACCAATCACTAAGCTTACAAACGGAACCTACCACAGTACTGTGGTAAATTTAAAAATGTTTTGCTTCAATCTATAACAACAAGGGTAGCACAGTGGCTCGGCGTTCGAGTTACTGCCTTAAAGCGCCCGAGACCCAGGTTCGATCCTGACTACGTATGCTATCTGTCTGGAGTTTGTACGTTCCCCCCATGAACTGCATGGGTTTTCTCCGGGAACTCCAGTTTCCTCCCACACTACAAAGACATACAGGTTTGTAAGTTAATTGGCTTGGTAAATTTGTAAATTGTCCCTCGTGTGTTAATGCGCAGGGATCGCTGGTCGGTGCAGACTCGGTGGTCTGAAGGGCCGTTTCAGCCCTGTATCTCTAAACTAAACTAAACAAACCCTACTAGGTTTAAATTAGTAGTTAAAACGCACGCATAATTGAATATAATTGAGCCCCCTTTCAATGCTGATGTTAAAATTATGTTTGAGCATGCCATAAAATTGAATTTTGATCCCCTTTCTTTCATTAATATTTAAACTCATCCGTTTACCAAAGAGAAATTTCTGAATTATGCTTCCACGTAAAACAATTAGGCTCTCAGGTGAGTACCTTCCAGATCAGGCTGATCCAAGCATCCAGGACAAGAAGGGTGACAGGCACTGATGAGCAGTCTGGTCCCAGAGCCCAAGCACGGTGGGATTCTTTTGAATGGGGATTCCTAAATTGGAGATGAGAAGGAGAAAGGTAATACTTGAGATTGCTTCCTTTATTTTAATACTAGACTAAGTGGGACCTGTTAGGTCCCAGCATCACACGGGAGGGCTGGTCACCAACGCAATATTCCATCTCTCCACCAATTCCAATACTGCTCGCCAGTGGGGGGGGGGGGGTTGTCTGTTGCGCTAGTATGGGTGTTGCGGGCTGAAGGTACTGGTTTCCCGAGGGCTAGTATAGACATTGTGGGCCGTATGGATGCTTGGGCAGGCATCCAACTGTTGCAACGATTTTAAAAGCCAAGCCAAGGTAAACAATTGGGCTGCAGCACCCAACAACCAAAATTCATCTTGTGAACACAAACTTGTCAAAAAGGCGAGGCAAACAATTGGGCTGCAGACACCCGACAACCAAAATTCATTTTGTGAACACAAACTTGTCAAAAAGGAGAGGCAAACAATTGGGCTGCAGACACCCGACAACCAAAATTCATTTTGTGAACACAAACTTTTTAAAAAGGGCTGCAGCCATTTTACAGCCGCATCGATGGGAATCATCGTGGAGTAGACGTGCGTTCAGTGTTATTCGCAGCTCAGAGAGCCATGACCCTCTCGCTTCCTGGTCTGGCAGAGACTGAGTGAGGCATGACACTTCCTGGTTTTATAGTCCCTCCACCTGCCGCCAGCGAGGGCAGCAGAGAGAATGGGGAATTTTGTAAAAACATTAATATCTCTCATTTTTCATCGACGGAAAAAGTCCTCTGCACTCATACGGCTGAGGGGGGCTCTGAGCGAGGTGGCCAAAAATGACGGCTGTAGGTGGCGGCGTTCTCTCGAAAATCGCAGCACAGTCGGCCAAAAGCGGTCATGATCAGAGATTTAGTAATATAGATTTATGAGTGGTTCTCAGCATTTTTGTGTGTTTTAATTACTTTTTTTGTTATTTTGATATTCTTATTTATTTAAAGTAATTGTAAATGTTTTTAACTCTCTGAATGCAAAAA
The DNA here is from genome assembly GCF_010909765.2 of Amblyraja radiata. NCBI lineage: Eukaryota > Metazoa > Chordata > Chondrichthyes > Rajiformes > Rajidae > Amblyraja > Amblyraja radiata. The sequence continues at coordinate 22,393,055 of NC_045970.1, forward strand.
GCCTCCTAAATTTGAAAGTGGTGTGGCTCCACGCCCAGTCTTACCTCCTGGTCAAAGACTGAGAGGCCTTTCCGGGTGCAGGGTGGGAGAGGTCGACCTGGTTAGTATTGAGACTCCACTGTGCCTCATGGCCTGACCCCTGGGTGGAAAGATTTAATTTATTTAATTCTCCACAAGAGTTGGTGGCAAGGTACAGCAAGTCCTGGCCAAATCTATCTTGATTCAACCTAAAGTATTGTGGCTAAATATCACTTGTAGAGTGCTCTGAAACTCCAGAGCACAATGTGACCAGTATGAATCATTGGTATTAATTCTTCCAGTTGGTGGATAGGGAGATTTTATAAATGGGAGATTGAGCTTCATTGAGACCGATTGAACATCATGTGATCATGTCCATTATTCAGCCAGTGCATAGTCATGTGACCAGACCATGAGAGGTGATAGACACAAAAAGCTGGAGTAACTCAGTGGGTCAGGCAGCATCTCTGAAGAAAAGGAATAGGTGACGTTTAGGGTCAAGTCCAAAGAAGGGTCTCGACCCAAAACGTCACCTATTCTTTTTCTCCAGAGGCTGCTGCCTGGCCCACTGAAAGACACAAAATGCTGGAGTAACTCAGTGGGTCAGGCAGCACCTCTGGAGAAAAAGAATATGTGACGTTTTGGGTCGAGACCTTTCTTTAGACTCGACCCGAAACGTCAACTATTCCTTTTCTCCAGAGATGCTGCCTGACCCATTGAGTTACTCCAGCATTTTGTGTCTATCTTTGGTGTAAACCAGCACCTGCGGTTGCGTCAGACACAATGAAGGGTGATACTTGGGCTGCCTTGTGCTCCTGTGTAATTGACCCTGGCTCCTTTGTGACGTCACCTGAAGAGCTTATGCCTCTGGCTGTACAGAATTGAACCATGGAGTCAGCAGCTGACAACGTGAGTTACTTTGGCCCAAATAAACAGGGGTATAGTGGAAAGGACTCATTTAATATTAAGGTAAATAAATACATTCAAAAGTCATGAATTACAAATATCGAAATGAAATATCACATTACTGATTAAAATATTCTCCCAGTATTCCAGTCATAAATTCTAGAATTAATATTAATCACTTTGATATGAAAAGATTTATGAAGTGCACAGTGTCACAGAAAGATGAAGTGAGAGTGAAACTAAATCATCACCAGACCAACTGAAAATGGAGAAATATCCACAGAGTCTCAGAGTACATCGGCCTTGAGTTTCATAAAAAATAATGTGCCTTTTATTATTTAGTCTATCCATTCTATTCTTGAACTTTTCTTTAGTCCCCTTCTCTTCTCCCTACTTTCTGTCCATCTTAAGACATATTTCACCTCCTGGTTCTGATGAAAAGTAATCAACCTGAAGTCTCACTCAGAATGGAAACAGGCCCTTCAGACCAACTTGCCCATGAAGGCCAAGATGCCCCATCTACACTAGTCCCAAGAGTATGAACTCTTTTGTTCCCAGCCCATTTCTCATCGGACCTCCTGCGTAGTACATGCATGTTCTGTTCTGTTCTGTTCGATTTCCAGCATCTATATTTTGTATCTGGCAATGTTGAAAGCTGGGGTAGATTCAGTGCATGGAAGTGAGGCTTAAGTCTAGACTGATTGTACAACCACTCTTCATATCTAGTAAGCTTGCACAGCAGGAACATGACCCTGGTTCTTGTAGCATCGTGAGTGATGGTGTAGGAATGTGCTCATGCTCCTCTGTGGTGTAACCTGCAGACAAAGCTGTCGACAACCCTAAGCTCCTGGATGCTCTTGATCAGTGAATTACTGTGGGTCATAAGGTCATAGGTGAAAGCAGCAGAATTAGTCCATTCTGCCCATCAAGTCTACTCTGACATTCAATCATGGTTGATCTATCACTCCCTCCTAACCCCATTCTCCTGCCTTCTCCACATAACCCCTGACACCCGTACTAATCAAGGGGGAAGCAGGAGCTGGTTTGAGTGACTTTGGTCAAGCAGATGGGAAAATGAATGAAGAAAAAATTCTAATGAAATGAATAATATAATCAAATGTTACTGTACAAGAAAATTTAAAATATCTCATTAGGCTGTATTTAAAGTCATTCTATTCTATTCCAGTCGTAGGTAATTACAGAATTGATGTGAAATAATTTTTTCTTCGTCTTGCGTATGGCGTGCACAGCCTAAAGTTGTAGGACAACTTGTTCTATTTGATTGTGCACGCCGAGTTGATTGCATTTGTCGAAACAGGGCGAACCACGTGAAGGTTGCAATCTCCCACCCCAAAGAATTTCTGAAATTAACGGTATCCAAAGATGGGGAGAGAGAAACAGAATCATCACAATATTAACTAGAAATTGATAAAGATCGGTGAAGTCATGAAACTCTCCTGGTTGGATCTAAATATTGTGTGAACATATGACAGACTTCAGTAAGACACCTTTCAGACCGGATAAGAAAAATCAAAGCAGATTTTGAGACCTGAAAGCAAATTGTCAACTCTTAGTTTAACTCGCTTGTAACTTGTTCCCTGATTCACTGCGAGTCCCTGACACTTGTGTGTTAAAGAATTTTAATTCCATGTGCTTACCAATGACAGACTTCAGTGTTCCGACACTAGTCCACATACCATTCTTTAACGAGCAAAACAAGAGCAATGTATGTTTCTAATATGAGGAGAGCAGAGATGTTTCTGGTGTATAGCACGTAGGAGGAGTTTAATAGTGGAACTCACATTTGAGGCAGAACAGAATAATTTATGTAAAGGTTTATTTTGGGAGAGCAAAAGTTGAAACTTCAGAATGTGGGTGTAAGGTTTAATTGTTACATTTGCCCAGTCAGGCTGTCCGCTATGAACTGGTCTTGCCACCGTTTAGTTTTGTTTAGTGATACTGTGATGAAATACGCTATTCGGCCCACCGAGTCCATGCCAACCAGCGATCACCCCATGCACTAATACCATCCTGCACACTAGAGACGATTTACAATTATTTTATCTTTTTTTTACCACAGTGTAAGAAATGCTTGGGTCACTTTGTGACATAGATCCTGAGTGTCTATGGCTCATGGAGAGGTCACCAGCAGACAAGTTTAACTCCCTGGATAAACATCATCAGTGGAGTAACTGCGGACTGACCTAGACTCATTAGGTGGCAGGGAGAATGTTCTTGGTTCACACAAGCAGGAGAATGGAATGAAAGGAGCAATTTAACAATGATCTGGCTAATGTAACCAACCGGCATTAATTACAGTTATATTTCATTTCAAAATCATCACTGTCATTAAAATGGCCCCGCTACATTCCATTTACAGATTCCATAATTAATATTAAACACTTCGATATGAAAGGATTCACAAAGCACAATTTGAAATTATTACCAGATGAACAGGTGATGGGCAGCTGGATTCACAGAACACAGGCAAAACCCTCAGTTTCATGATCAGAAACACAAAGCTTCACTGGTAGGAGAGGAACTTTGCTCAGACCAGGGTTGTGAGGCTTAGAGAGAATTTAAAAAGGGATAATTTTGGTGGTCTGCTCCCTCTATGGAGTCCTTGTTTATGGGAATGATGTTTCAGTCAGTGTAGTGAGTCTGGGAATGATCAGGGTAGAGTTGATGGGGAAGGGGCAGTGTTGACGAGGAGATGCCAAGTTATTGTCGATGATTATAGCTGGTGTATGATGTCAACTAGAAACAAATTTTCGAAATGGATGCAATGTCAGATGGTGTTGTGATTGAAGGAAGAAAAAGAAAGTTAAAAGATATTTAATATGCATGTAAATCAACCAAATGTTCAAATATAAATATGTTCAACCTGAATCTAATCGTGATCACAAAATTGTCCCACCATAATCATCAGTTTCTGATTCTAAAAGTAACGTGAATCAATTTTGTATTAAAGAATACTGTTGTCTCACAAAGGTTGGATCATCCCGTATTAAGTGGCACCAGAGAATGTTTGTTGGGTTCATGGAAATGGTTTTAATCAAAATTTGCAGTTTAGTTTAGTAAGTTTTGTTTAGTTTAGTTTCAAGGTACAGCATGGAAACAGGCCCTTTGGCCCATCGAGTCCACACCCACCAGCAATCCGTTTTACAGGTATGGTCTTTTTTTTAAATTATTCAGTAATAATCTTTAAGGTGAGGAACTTTGCCAGAATAGTCCAGGTGTTTAAGATTTTGCCAATAAGTTTATGCTTAATCCATGTTGGTTTTACTTTCAAAATACATTTCAAACCTAAAATGCTAGATCCAAATGACTAATCAAATGTTCTATTGAATGTAGAAGGCTGTTATTTGTAAATGCTGGAAATCAAAAACTAAAGAAAAAGTAAAAATTTAAGCCGTAGAGATTTGACCTTGTAGAGAATCAAATATTGCTGACATGAATCATTGTAGCCCAGAATTGCAAATTACATGAAGAATATGGAGGAAATAATTTTTCTGATGAAACACAGCGTGCAGCAAAAGCCATGATTGAATAAATCAATGACAGAGTATAATGCTGGAACACTTGAAGAAGAGAAAAAAATACTTTAAAGTAATTTAAGTAATTAGGTAAAAATGAGTATGCACTCATGTACAGAGGTATCATGGTGTGCTGGTTCATGAAATGGAGCAAACTATTGCACAAGTCCAGCAAGAAACTAGGGTGTTGGCATTCATTGCAAAGAAGTTGGAACAAAAAGGAAGAAAGCCTTGTTAAATGTTTATTGGGCTTGAGTGAGATCACACTCTGAAGTCTGTGCCCAATTTTATTACCATCATTTCTTCAGAGCTGGAACAGAGTAATTTCACTTGATTGATTTCTAGTGTAAAATGTTGGTTATCCTTTGAGGAGTGAATGTGTAAGGTTACCCAATACTTGCTGGAGTTTAGAAGAATAGAGTAATCCCATTGCGATGAACGAGACTCTGAAAGGGTAAATGACAAGAGATGGTTTCCCCAGGCTAGAATGAAAGAACATTTGTAGGTAGAGTCATCAAATAAACACTTATCCATTTAGGAAAGAGATGGTGAGAAATGTCCTTATTGAGGATTATTAAACCTTTTGAATTATCTGCCTGGGAGGGCTGTGGGTGTTCAATCATTCAATATATTCAAGGCTAAAAACAATAGAAATTTGAAAGGGATTCTAGAGATATGGGATTGACTGCCAAAATGGTCTTGAGACAGAAGATCATAATCTTACTGACTCAAGAGGCCAAATAACTAAGTTCTTCTATTTCTTATGTTATGATGCATTATGAAATCAGCGGTGTCTCTGAATTGTAACTATAAATGCTGGAAACCTGAAATAAAACAAAAAGTTCTGGAAATGCCCTTCAAGATAGGCAGCAACAGTGGAAAGAGAAACAGAGCTAATGTTTCAAGTTGGATAATCGTTATCAAAAGGAGGAAAGTGAGAAAACAGTTTTGTTTCGAAGTTGTGAAGAGGGTGAGGGAGGGATGAATTGAACAAAGGAAATATCTCTGAGAGGGTGAGGTCGAGGTTGTTGAGATGATTATGATGTTTATGCAACTGGCTGATTAATATATTAATGAGGGCAGTTGGGACAAAAAACAAATGCATGTGAAACCAAAGTAGATTGCTTGAAACGTCCAGCACAGTAGCTCTGAAGAGAGGGAGAGAAAGAATAATATTAGAGATAGAAAATCTTGCAACAGAACTGGACAGTTCTGATACGAATGCGGGAAAAGCAAGTTACATGAAATAGTTGAATTCATTGTTGATATCTAAAGGCTGCAAGGTCCCAAATAAAAGATGAGTCTGAGATATTCTTCCATCTTATGTTTGGGTTTGGTTAGATTAGGAATGGAATGGAGCAATGAAGTGACGAGGGCCTGTGGACTGAACACGGATGCTCTACAAAGTGGTCATTCAAATCTTGTTGGAGAAAATCATGGGTTTTAAATGCAAATGCTGACTTCAAAGAAATGCATTCACTCTGAGAATTTCAGCCATGTTAATGAGTTAACATGTTAATAACCCACACCATCCTGGCCCCACACTCATCTCCCCGCTGCCTTCAGGTAGAAGGTACAGGAGCCTGAAGACTGCAACGTCCAAGTTCAGAAACAGCTGCTTCCCCACAGCCATCAGGCTATTAAACTCAACTAAAACAAAACTCCGAACATTAATAGCCCATTATCTGTTTATTTGCACTTTATCTGTTTTATTTATTCATGTGTGTATATATTTATATAATGGTATATGGACACACTGATCTGTTTGTATTCATGCCTTCTATATTCTGTTGTGCTGAAGCAAAGCGAGAATTTCATTGTCCTATCTGGGACACATGACAATAAACTCTCTTGAATCTTGAATCTTGAGGGAGAGCAGAGGGGTGGAAGATTGCAACCTTCACGTGGTCCGCCCTGTTTCGACTAATGCAATCAACTCGACGTGCACAAACGGAAGATCAAATAGAACAAGTTGTCCAACAACTTTAGGCTGTGCACGCCACACGAAAGAAGAAGAAGGGAGAGCATAGGTCTCTCAGATTACCCTTGTATGGCATGGTACATCCATGATGAAGTTGAACCAGTGGAACCAGAATTGGTTGGAAGAAATAGGCCCTCGAGGGCAAGAATAGGTGGAAAGAACGGGTTTACCAGATCGGTTCAGCTTATATTTCTTGCGGAGAAGCGGTGGCTGTAAGGGGATGAAGGAATATGAGGAAACATAGAAACATAGAAAATAGGTGCAGGAGTAGGCCATTTGGCCCTTCGAGCCTGCACCGCCATTCAATATGATCATGGCTGATCAACCAACTCAGTATCCTGTACCTGCCTTCTCTCCATACCCCCTGATCCCTTTAGCCACAAGGGCCACATCTAACTCCCTCTTAAATATAGCCAATGAACTGGCCTCAACTACCTTCTGTGGCAGAGAATTCCACAGATTCACCACTGTCTGTATAAAAAATGATTTTCTCATCTCGGTCCTAAAAGACTTCCCTCTTATCCTTAAACTGTGACCCCTAGTTCTGGACTTCCCCAACATCGGGAATAATCTTCCTGCATCTAGCCTGTCCAACCCCTTAAGAATTTTGTAAGGAGGCTGTGGTGGGACAATCACCCTATTGGGAGATCATTATTACCCACTCCTGTTGGGAGATCCCAAGAGATCCAAAGAGAGATATGAGAGGGTGGCTGAGAGCTGGCCACTGTAATTCTGATGTGATGTGGACCTCAAGCTGATTAATGCATTACATTAACTGCTTGGTATATCTCTATGTAAAATATTTGAACCATTTGATCACTGAATATATTCACGGCATTGATTTAAATTACAAACATATCAAGGGTTGCAGGAAGACTGGAAAAATGGTGTTGAGGCTAAAATTGAATCAGCCGTGATAATATTAAAAGGCGCAGCATGGTCAAAGGCTACAAAAATGACACAAAGTGCTGGAGTAACTCAGCAGGTCAGGCAGCATCATTGGAGAACATGGATAGGTGAGGTTTCAGGTCGAGATCCTTGGGTCTTGACCCGAAACGTCACCTATCCATGTTCTCCACAGATGCGGTCTGACCTGTGGAGTTACTCTAGTACTTTGTGTCCTTTTGTATATTAACCTGCGTCTGCAGTTCCTTGTTTCCCCATGGTTAAGCGGCTGATTGGCATACAAATGCTCCCGTTTTTTATAGACTTAATCAGATTAATGACCACAAGATATCCATTATCAATTAGAATGTGTTAAGAAGACATGGGATGGCAATTTAATTTTGAAGACATTCAACATTGTCCCCCTGCACTCATAGAAATGAGTCGTTCAGCCAAAGGCTATGTATGTTTACATAGTCATAGAGATACACTGCACAGATGTTGGCTACACTGACCACCAAATTTGTGATCATCAATTTCCCATTCACACTAATCCTACATTAATCCCATTTTTATTATTCTCCCCAGATTCTCATCGACTCCCCCTACCTTCCCCTACCACTCATGTACACATTCAGAGACATTTACAATGGTCAATTGACTGTACAATCTTGTTGTCTTTTTGGAGGAAACAGGAGCACCTGGGGGAATACAATTTACAATACAATACAATTTATTTGTGTCATTTGAACCTCATTGAGGTTCAAACGAAATTTGGTTTCTGCAGTCATACACACAAGAAAAAGAACCAAGACACAACACAATTTACACAAACATCCATCATAGTGAATCTCCTCCTCACTGTGATGGAAGGCAAAGTCTTATCTCTCCCCTGCACTCCTCATTCTCCTCCCGATGTTAAAGTCAAAGCCCCCGGCAGGCGATGGTAGGTGTCCCGCGGCCATTAAAGCCGCGCCGGGTGATGCAAGGCCGCGCTCCGGGTCTTGGTGTTGGAGCCCCCGGCGGGCGATGGTAAGTGTCCCGCGGCCATTTAAAGCCGCGCCGGGCGATGTAAGGCCCCGCTCCAGGTCATCCTCAACCCCGCAACTCGGGCGGGAGAAGTCGCCGTTGCGGAAGCCCCGAAAAGCGGTCTCCCAGCAGGGACCCGCGGGCTCCAAGTGTCATCGTCCACCAGACCTGCGGTTGGAGCTCCGAATCTCCGGGGTCGGGTCGCAGCCGCGCGCCACCACAGCTCCTCCCGCTCCGAACTCGGCCAGCTCCACGATGGTGGGTAAGTCTGCAGCTCCGCGACTGGAGCCCCAGATCGTTCCCCAACGACAAAGGAGACCCGACAGGGAAAAGGTCGGGTTCTCCGTGCAGGGGAAAGATTTTAAAAGTTTCCCCCACCCCCCGCCCCCCACACACATACCCAGTTTAAAAAAAAAGCACTTTAAACTACATTCAAACATTCAAATGCGACAAAAAAAACAAAAAAAAACGACAGATGGACTGCAGAGGCCGCTGCCACATGAGTCGCGCCGCCCACCCCCACAAAGAAGCCCATGCAGTCACAAAGTGTAAACTCCACAAGGCAATACCCAAGGTCAGGATAGAACCTGGGACCCTAGTGCCATGAAGCAGTTGATCTACTGCTGCACCACTACCAACCAAAATGTCTGATGTATTGTGGCTGTTTCCTGTTGGTTGAAATGGCTTACTGTATTTCAGTCACGGTGCAAAGATAGACTTAAATCAGGGATTAGTTAATGCAGTTGAATTCATTCCTTAAAGTACTTATTTAAATACATCTTAAATGTGATAATTATATTATAACCCATCATATAATATAATTATATTCATGTTCAGGTGTACATGTGTTCAGCATGCAGGTACAGCAGGCAATGAAGAAAGTGAATGGCATGTTGGCCTTTATAACAAGAGGAGTCGAGTATAGGAGCAAGGAGGTCCTCCTGCAATTGTACAGAGCTCTAGTGAGACCACACCTGGAGTATTGTGTGCAGTTTTGATCCCCTAATTTGAGGATGGACATTCTTGCTATTGAGGGAGTGTAGCGTAGGTTTACAAGGTTAATTCCCGGGATGGCGGGACTGTCATATGCTGAGAGAATGGAGCGGCTGGGCTTGTAGAAGGATGAGAGGATATCTTATTGAAACATATAAGATTGTTAAGGGTTTGGACACTCTAGAGGCAGGAAACATGTTCCCGATGTTGGGGGAGTCCAGAACCAGGGGCCACAGTTTAAGAATAAGGGGTAAGTCATTTAGAACGGAGACAAGGAAACACTTTTTCTCACAGAGAGTTGTGAGTCTGTGGAATTCTCTGCCTCAGAGGGCGGTGGAGGCCGGTTCTCTGGATACTTTCAAGAGAGAGCTAGATAGGGCTCTTAAAGATAGCGGAGTCAGGGGATATGGGGAGAAGGCAGGAACGGGGTACTGATTGGGGATGATCAGCCATGATCACATTGAATGGCGATGCTGGCTCGAAGGGCCAAATGGCCTACTCCTGCACCTATTGTCTATTGTCTATTCATCATCTGAAATAGTCTCTTGTTTTGGAGAGGCACAAAATTGCAAGACGGAGTTGCCAACTTTATTTCTGAATGTTCATTGTTTTACATTTTATATGTTTTCTTGAGCCTTGTCATTAAGATGCAAATAGCTGGAGAAGTATTTGGAAATAATAATTTATGTGTGGTTTGCTGAAATTTGTGGGTTAACAAGGTGTTTTTGTGCATGGACTGATTGTATCTCCATAATCTGACTTTATTTTTACACACCCTATTTCAATTGTTAGAACATTTAATATTTCACTCGAAAGGCAGCAGGTCTTGCTATGTCATGGCTTTGCACAACCATCCTCACTTCTTCTGTAAAACCATTGAATCATAAACTCGTAACCACACAGACCAAAGGAGGGATTTGGTGAAAACACAAGGAAAAAAGACAAAGGTACACAAAAATGCTGGAGAAACTCAGCGGGTGCAGCAGCATCTATGGAGCGAAGGAAATAGGCAACGTTTCGGGTTTAATAGGCCCGAAATAGGCAACGTTCCTTCTTAAACAGGAAAAAAGACAATAGTGGCGAAATATGTTCATAAAAATACATTAATAAAGCAATGTTATTTGGTTTCCGTATTAAATCATTTCAGGATTGTATTTAAATGTCAAATATGGACGTACAGTAGTCTCTGAAAGATCACAGCACATACAGGTAGAACTTGTTTCATAAGTGTACAATGGCTGTCACAGGGATACAGTAACATGAAAATAAACAAAAGGCTAACAATACTGTTACTTTGGGGAACAGATAAAAGCATCCCTCAGGCTGGAATGTTTAGTAAGGTGTGCACAGCAAGGATCTGCTAGACAAGTACTGGAGTCAGATTACCAGTCTGCCTGACATGATGCATGGTCAGTAGGCTAGAAAGGCACCAGGCTAGCCTGCACCAGCCACAATTCTGCTACAGGGCATTACCACAGTTACAAGGGGTGAAAATGCACTTCATCCTGAAATTTGATGCCAATCTAATGGTTATAAATGTGTTTCAAGGATAAAAGAGGCTTCACGTATGTACTTTTCTTGTTTTGTAATCTTGCATTAGCTTTCAGTACTGCGGAAGTGATGTTGCTCTTTTTTTTTTACAGACCAAAAAGTAGCAACATTTTGGTTCAAGGTACGTCAATAACTGCACTAAAGCCATTGGAACTTTTTACCTGAAATAACCTGCATCTGGTCTGGGATTCGTGTGGGTGAGAGCGAGAACTCACAATGAGCCACTAATATAAACATTTAACTTAATATTCATGGACTTCCTACAATGTGTTCTATATTTTATATTGTATTTTTAGCATTTTTATTTATCGTAGTATTAAAAATATACTTATACACTTATTTAAGTAGCCTAAAGCCGATGTTATCATTTTTTTTACAAAAGTATTTAAAATAATATAAAATTTCTAGGAAGGCAGGTGATGCAAGACTACAATGGAAGAAAACTATATTTCTTAAGTTTTTATTCTGTGAAATATTTTCTAACCATTAGATTTTCTGTGTGTGATTGTATGTGAAAATGTGAAAATGAAAAGTTCCTGGAAGAAAGAGTTACTTCGTAGTAGAATTTATTAAATCAGTGAAGGGTGACACAGTGGTGCAAGTGGTAGAACTGCTGCCTCACAGCTCCAGTGATATAGGTTTGATCCTGACCGTCAGTGCGCACTGTGTGGTGTTTGCATGTTCTCCCTCCCTACGGCTGTCAGAGGTTATGGGGAGAAGGCAGGAGAATGTGGTTACGAGGGAGAGATAGATCAGCCATGATTGAATGGCGTAATAGATGATGGGCCGAATGGCCTAATTCTGCACATCACGTGACCTTATGATTTCGGACCACATGCGGTTTCCTCCCACATTCCAAAGATGTGCTGGTAGGTTAATTGGTCATTGTAAAGTGGGTATGTTACTGGTGGAATGTGGACAGGGTGGAAGAGAGGGGAAGCTGCTATGAATGTGAGAGAATATAATGAGATTAATGGAAATGGGAGCTCTAGATGGAGCATCAAAGATATAGAGGTATTTTTGCCAAAAGCACAACTATATAATTAGTAAGTATGATCGCCGCAAAATAAAGAGAAGCCAAGTCAGCCTGGAAAACTCACAGAAGGCACTCAGCTCATACAAGGAGTACATTGTCAGTGAAGAGATCATGCTGTGATTGTACTTCAAGGCTTGGGCAATTGCATCTTGCTCAGCAGCTGTCTGACACACTTGCCAACTCATAAACATAATTAAAAATACTTCCAAACCAACTTACTTGGAAATTTATTGAATCTGAAATGCACATGCTCTCCCAATAGGAAGTATATCATTTAATTACATAGGAATCTTAGGCACAGGTGGTCCGAACTGACCTAAATCTGCAATGGAGGTTAACCATATCCTTCATTCACAAGAGACTACGTTTTCTTATCCAACTAGGACCAGGATTTCGAGTGAATTGGCTGAGTAATAAAATGGGAGACAAATCGCAGGCATTAACCTAATGAAGTACACCAGTTATTCAGCCAGCAACACTATCCAAAGATGTGTTAAACTGATCAAGAAATTGCACTACAAATTTCGGGTGTTCACTAAGATCATGGCTAAGCGATTGTCCAAGGTGATAACTCTAAATGTTCAGCAAAGGGGATTTTTGGTGGCCATCTGTGGTTGGAATTTAAAGATTAGGAGCAGTGGGAGGAGACCTTTGATTCAGGATAATCTGTTAACTGGGGCCAAAAGGAATGGAATGGAACAGCAGTGTGTTTTTGTAAATTTTGCTGAAGTTTTTGACCTTGTGCTTTGACCTTGTGGGCTGTAGATCTTGGCCAAATGGAGGCCATGCCTGTTTTACCCTCAAATTATGGATCTGTGCTTACACATATTTAACATATCCACTTCTATTAAAAGCGGCAAAGTCATAAACTGGCCCATCTCTTTTATGAGTAAGTTAAACATGGTGACTTTTCTTCCCCTTGTGTTTAACTTAGTAATGGACATTTTATTGTGTCCTTTGGATAGAGGACTACAATTTTATTTAGAAGATGGTCATTTATATTGTAGCATGTCCAACATCATGCAATAAATTGTTCAAAATAAGTTTGAGCTTTTTCTTGTGAGAATCACTATTTCAGATTTATGTTTGTTCTTTTAATTCCATCAAGAAATAGTCTATTCATGGTAATAAACTAAATGTTATTGCATTGGATGATTTAAAAAATATTTAGGTGCCAGCCCAGCCCATGGAGAGCTTGCATGAGCAATGGAGGCACAAGGAACTGCAGATGCTGGTCTATAATAAAGGCACAAAGTGCTGGAGAGCCTCAGTGGGTCAGCTAGCAGCTTTGGAGAACACACGTGATGTTTCAAGTCTGGGACATGCAATTTGCCAAAATACATTAAAGCCCAGACAAATATTGTACAATTATGATTTTTTAAATGATTTCTGGGTTTTAATGTTATTTGATTCTCACTGAATCATCCCTAAATATTTTAATTCAGCAAGAGACAAGATAATTAGATAACTTTTTAAGGAATGGTAAAAAAAAATGCACATCATCTTAATTGCATTAACAAAATAGTTTCTTATTCTAGACCAAGGAACTGGATAAAAATTGGAAATCCAGATTCATTTATCAATTATTATGAAATATATGAGGTTTGTAAGAGAACAGTAATAACCTCAGTCCCCTACCTTTTTGAGTTTGTAGCCATCAATTTGGAGAAATCCATTGCTAAATATCATAAACATATCATAAACATATCATTAAATAAACTTAAACTGCCTTAAGGCTAATGACATTGCTTCTGACACTGAAAAGGCTTCAAGAGTTGTTCTGACAGCAAATGATCATTATGTAACCTGCAACAACTGATGTACTGTATCTAGCTCTAGTAGTCCCATCAAGGGGCTCGGTGTGAACAATGTTTAAAATGACTCATCATTGATCAATGGGATTAAACAAAACATCACCCATTCCTTCTACCCAAAGATGCTGCTTGCCTCACAGAGTTACTCCAACATTTTGTGTCTATCTTGTAAAGGATTAAAGGCTCTGTTCCTTTCCAATCTACTTTTATCACCACTCTGATGTTAAGATTGGCCAAACCAGAAATGAAGAGGATTTCCAGAAGATGCCGAACTGCCAGTGAGACCTCAGATCAGGTCATTGGGTGTGGTCTTGGTGTTATAAATGCCAGAAGTAAAATATATAATCATCTGATGGAAGCTTTGCTTAACTGGGCCTCCCAAGCCATTTGCTCCAGTTTTAAGAATCATTTTTTAGCACCATTGTCACAATGTGGATCCCAGATGGGATTTTTACCAAGAAGAACTCCATTGCCATTGTCAATATGTCCAGGGGATTCGGGAACAATTCTGGATCTCTCTAAAAGGCCAAATCGAGAAAATTGGTGAATTACACATATTTGGTCAAATCCTTCAAGTCGAATCAGTGACTCTCTGGTTTTATTACTGGAGCAAGATGATGACTCTAATGAGGTTTCTGTGGATCACTAAATTTAAAGAATTTCCTGTATATGGGCTGCTTTGTTAGGTACCATTGAGACGTTAATGGGGCTTTTTCACGGGGCGAGTTGACGCAAGATGTCACCAGAGTGAAGAGGTCGTGGTCCAGCACGAGTCTCGCACGATATAACGGGTGGTAGATAAAGAGTTCCCACGGTACTCGGCATTTCTGTTATTTGTGCGAGTGACTTGTCCGTCTCCTGAGCTTTCGCGTTAAATCTTGAATGAACATCGTGAACTACACGTGACACAAATAATGTAACTTTTTTTTTCACACACTATATATATCCTCCCTTGGTTGAATTGGCTCATTTAGAGACATATTTTACTGTGTATGTGGGAGACACAGATGGACTGAGCACAGTACCTCGGTCTTACTGTGTGTGGGAGAGGGGAAAAAGAGACGTACACTCACAGAGGCAGAGTCTCAGCCTGTGTAAGAGGGAGGGAGAGAGAGAGAGAGGCACACACAAGGTGGATGTGAAATCTCACCTGCCTGTTTCAGTGACAGACACCCGCCGCCAGTAAATGAAGACACCCCCATCTGTCTCCCCCTCCTCTCCCTCGACTCCCCCACCTTTCCCTCCCAACTCCAGTCCCGTCCCGACCCCCTGGGAAACTTAATAGAGCAACAATATAGATATAGAAACTGAATCAATATAGAAACTGAATAGAGCAACATGGCAAAAACATCTCTGACACGCTTTACCCCCTTTCTTTGAGATTTTCTGGGAGCCATCTCTGCAAGTGTTCCTGTTAAAAAGATTATCCAACAATGACAATTAGGTGGGACGTCCTCGAAGGACACATGTTCCCTTGTCAATATTGAGACCACCTTTTTTACTCACCTTCTGTCCCTTCTGTCCAGCTTCCGGGTTTACCGTTCGCAGGAGTTCCCACGCGCTATATCTCTAAAATCTGAAGTTAGGTAATGTCTAAAGGAACTGCAGACGCTGGTTAATGCTGGTTAATACGCACAGAAGGACACAAAATGTTGGTGTAACTCAGCAGGTAAGTCAGATCTGGGAAGAAAAACATAAAAAGCTGGAGTAAGTCAGCGGGTCAGGCAGCATCTCTGGAGAAAAAGAATAGGTGACGATTCGAATCGGAGCCCTTCTTCAGACAGCCTAATCGGAATTGAGTCTGAAGATGTGTCTCGTCCCGAAACATCAGCTTTTTTTCTCCAGAGATGCTGCTTGACTCGCTGAGTTACTCCAGCTTTTTGTGTCTGTCTTCGGTTTAAACCAGCATGTGCAGTTCACTCCTTACACGGGTCTCTGTACAACATTGATTGGTAGCGTTCCGGACCCTGCTTCGGAAAGGCATCAATCGCTAGTCGGCGAGGACTCCGACCTGTATCTCTCAAAGAAGTACATGTGAAAAATTTCTCACGGACCATAAAAATGCGTAACCTTTCAGTAAAGTCCCTTTTAAAGTCCCTTTTAAAGATTATAGTTATTTTCTTGAATCTCATTAACATAACTCATGAATAAGTTGATGTCCATATGCGGATGCAAATCTTTATTTTTATTTATTTTTTAAATTCAATCCCACAGAAGACAATTTTTACTCACCTTCTGTCCCCTCTGTCCAGCTTCCGGGTTCACCGTTCGCAGGAGTTCCCACGGTACCCGCAAGAGTTATTACGGATATCGCACTGGCCACTACGTTCATATAATGTTGCAATACTCAACCACAAGTGTACAAGTCAATCTTGGAGAAATTCAAACTTTCTCCCGAGTGACCAAGGTACACGATTACCTGCCGTTAGCGCTACGGTGGTCCACGGTGGTCCACGAATGCCGTACTGTTATCGCACGAGGTTCCCACGATGTTAAACTCCGGTTAACTCTTGCGTCAAGTCGCCCCGTGAAAAGGCCGCTTTAGATTATTACCTTTTGTGGGTTTTATTTCTTATTGTGGCATTTGTTTGCTATTAATGTTGTTTTAAACATTAAAATAAAGTTTAGTTTCTTTATTTTATATCTTCAACAGGTCAAATGAGGTAAATAGCATTACTAACCTTAATTTCACATTTGGAGTGAGTGATTTTCCCCTCAGGTGTATTATTATTATTTTGAGTACCACTTTTAGCTGATCTTCCTGCAGGTAGTTCTAGTCGATGAGCTACTGTACATTAAAATTTGCAGTGTAGCAGTGTGTCTGCTGTTATTTCAAAAGCATCTGGATGTGCACTTAAATTGCTAAGGCAAAGAAAGGCTATGTTGGTAAATAGGATTAGCATGGACATGGTGTTCTGAAGAAGGATCTCAACTTGAAATGTCACTTATCCATGTTCTCCAGAATTACTCCAGCGTTTCTGTCTTTGGTGCTCTGAAGGGCCTGTTTCTGTGCTGTACCATTCAATGACTCATTCAATGTTTCCAGTGCAGCCATCCAAAGAAGTAATTGGATATATATCAAATATGCTCCATGGTTTTTATTCTTGCTGTGAATTTTCTTTGTACACAGGGTGAGGCCATAATCTATTGCATTCAACTGGGAAGCTGCAATAAAAATGAGTGAAGGTAGGAGATGGAGCTGCAACTTTCTTTGACCCTGACTCACAATCTCTGATAGCTCAGACCCCTGCTGCTAACCGAAGATGATAATAATACCCTCCATGCTCAAAGCCCATTTACACGGTATCCAAAGACCAGCACCATTTCTGACCAATTTCTAAGCCCTTTCCAGCAGCCTTCACCAAATAGGAATTTAGCGCAAATACCGTACATGTTTTTGTAAGCTGCCCTTACAACTAGGCAGGCTGTGCAGTTCAGAATTCACTTCATCCTTCAAACTGTTTCATTTAGCCTTCGAATCCCAGGGTGTTGCCCTTTTTTGAACTTTATGAAAATATAATGAAATAATTTCCCCAAACCCCATGGATGCCTTTCGTAGTTTCTTGCTTTAGTTGGATCCTTAGCTAATCGAACCTATTAATTCAGTGTTCCCATTTTCATCATGAACAGGATTGCTTAAAACCAAGGAGCAGCAACAAGCTTTCCTGAGTGAGACTGGAAGGCTCCAGCACTTTGCTGAACAGCAGTGTATTTGTTTCAATCAGATTAATCACATGGGCCTAAATAGTCTTCAGCTGATAGCCTGCTGTCCAACTGTGAGGCTGTAGCTGGTGGGCATATGTTTAGCCGACAGTATTTTTAAAAGGTAAGTAGTGGTCGGACTCTTTTTTTTAAATTCGTCGGTCCATGACAAGAATAGGAGATCCTAAGCATCAAAGATAGATTTTTCTGAGAGCCTGGAGCAACAGTCCGATAAAACAGACATCATTTGTGTTTCCTACACATTCAACTTCAATGGCCAGCTCAGACAAAGTTGATGCACTATCAGTTGTGAAAGACCAACAATTACGGCTACTGCCTGCACAGATATGAGGGAGTAAACATGTGAGAGCACCAATTACTGCAAATTTGTAGGCAAAAAGCTCAAATGTATTTTCCTTGCATGGTTCTATAAGTACTCACGCAGTTTAACACCGGTGTAATTATAACGAAAAACACTAAGCAAATTAAGCTATTTGTGCTTTAATTAATTATCATTTGAAAGTCGAAATAAAGTGTGAAGGGCGGCCTACTGAATTTCTGCTCATTAATTAGCACTTGGACATGTTTTGCCTTATCTGCAGCTCGCTCGCGGTATGAACAGCTCTGGCACACTCATAAGAATGGTCAATTTAGGGAATTACAGGAAGGTTAATAGCAGCTGAGTTCCTTGCTACAGCAACGGTCAGGACCTTGTGTGGAAGGATGGAAAAAAACAATGGAGTAAAAGATTAATTACAGCAATCAACACAACATTTACAATTCTGTTAAAATAAAAGAACATTGAATGAGAGTTTGCTTGAATTTATGATGCAGAGCACAACAGTAAATTACATTCTGGTATGGCTCACGATATTTAACCATACTTTAGCAGTCAAAATTATAACATGTATTTGAATTTATACCGAAGATAGACACAAAATGCTGGAGTAACAAAATTGATGAAGGGTCTCGACCCGAAACGTTGCCCATTCCTTCTCTGTCCCACTGAGTTACTCCAGCAGTTAGTGTCTATCTTCAGTGTAAACCAGCATCTGCAGTTCCTTCCCACACATTATGTATTTGAATTAGATTCTTTAAGAATCCCTATAGAATCAAGAGTTCCCAACTTGAACTCTAGACATAAGTGGGTGTGGTTATGTGGAGGATGGTGCCTAGCAGAAGAACCCTGCCTGCCTTCCCTGGTGATCTGGTGCCATCACTGCCCATCAGGTGTCATACCAGAAGTAGATGTAGATGTGATGGTCGACCCAAGAGCTGGAATCTTGAGCACAAAACAAATTGCCAGAGGAACTCAGCAGGTTAGGCAGCCTCTGTAGAGGGAAATGGATAGATGACATTTTGGGTTCAGGACTGAAGAAGGGTCTCCATCCAAAACGTCAATTTCCCTCAACATATGCTGAGTACCTTTAGAAATGATGGTCTACTGGATTTGTTGATTCATTCAAAAGCATGGAAATAGGTTAGCCCAATTTGCCAACTTGGTTGGCATGGACGGCAAGATGAAGGGCCTGTTTCTGTGCTGTACAGCTTTATGACTCTCAGTTAATTTTCATCTCTGTCACTATGTAAATGTTGAGGGAAAGGGAAATGGCATGGTTCAAGATGATACTTCTGATTCTCATGTGTTACGTGAGGGGTGGTAACGTCTGCCATTTGATAAATTTCAGCTCAGCTGCATATTTTTTCCCCAAATTTAATCATTAAATTGAGACGGTCTTTTCAGATCAAAGGCAGGTCCAGCAATTCCACAAATGGACTGAGCAGCCACTAGTGGATGATGGCAACAACAAGGGTGTAATTCTATAAGAGAACACTTTGATCCTATTTGTGATTCAAATGCATCCGGGTGTTATTTTAAAGTCTTTATTTTATCAGCGGGACCATTGTTATGGCCATGAAATAGCATAGCAACCATGAGGTGTTACGGTTGTAACCATGGTGCTCTCATGCTTGTCATTACCACAATTCTATCAGAATGCATTACGTAATAGAAACACAATACAGGGAAGTTACACTTAAATAGTTACTCACTGACATGGGGGTGGGTCTTGTCCTGATTCTGGGCTTATTTTGATTTTTAAAGTCCATTGTAATTTTTACAATATGGTAATGAATTGATTTTTTTAAATATAGTTTATAATGTCAAGAGTTTAAAAAAATGTTGAATTGCAATGGTAACGTGAATTTTTCTAAAAATATATTTTTGGGTGAAATAAATGTCTATTTTGTTGGGTCTTACCAACACTAACGGAGAACTCTCAACGTTTTCCACTGAAACCGGGCTCTCAGAGTATCACAAAGACGTGTTATAGTGTAAGTGTTCGGCTGCAACCATTGAATGGCGAATCCCCAACCTTAGTAGCTGAGAAGGCTGTCACTGAAAATAAGTGTTTTATTTTCGTTCATGAGAAAATCTCCAAAGGAAAATTAGGAAAAATACTGTACTTGCTTAACATGCATTTGCCTCATATAATGTTGCTGCTGCAGGATCCTGTAGTGTGTAGGATAGTGCTAAGTGTATGGGGTGATCATTGGTCGGCTTGGACTTGGTGGGCCGTAGGGCCTGTTTCCGCGCTATACCTCTAAAAAAACCTAAACTAAGCTTCAAACATACATGATGGAGGGGAGTGTGACAGTAAATGTGGCCTGAACTGCATACAGGGGGAAGCCGCTGAGCTGGTCCACCCCAGCCGAACACGATCAGGCAGACCTATGGCCCCTTAAGGGTTAGCCAATGAGCCAGTCCTTGCTCACCCCCGAAGATGGAGCCGGTGATGACGACATACAAGGAGCAAGGCCGGTAGGAGAGGAGAGGGAACTGTTGGCTGGTCTACCGCGCCTTCAAGGTTGACTGCGGGAGGTTCCCCCAGTGAACAAAGGTTGGGCGGGCGAGAAGAGGGATGGGTGAGGAGCTGGTCAATCCAGACTTCTGAGGAAGGTGATGGTTGGATGCCCACAGCAGCCTGGTGCTTGCCGGGAAAGGGCAACGCTCATAACTAGAGCGCGGACTAGACTTTGATAATGGTGATAATGGTGATAATGGCATTTCTTGCATGCAGGATCAGTGGACTATTTCTGTACATTTGCTAATCGGGGACATGCTTGCGTATGGCAATATTAGACTGGACTGTAAGAAAAGCATTTAACTGTGCATTTGCACTTTGCACATGTGAAAATAAAAGCATCATTGAACCATTGAATATTCCCCAGATCAGATGGAATCTGTGGAGAAAGGAAAAGTTACTTCACAGGTGGATGTTCATTCATCAGAACCAGTCAGTATTGGCACAAACAGGAAAGGCTGGTTATCTGAATTTTTTTAATTCAATATTGAACGTCGAGGACTGCAACTTTCCTGGACATAAAATAAAGTGCTGTTCTTCAAGCTTATGTTAGGCTTTCTCTAGAGCAATATAGGAGGTCAAAGACAGAGTGAGAATATGGCAGAGAATTAAATTGAATTTAAACTCAGGGTTATTGGTGTAGATTGAATGGACGTGTTCTGTGGAGAGTGTCCCCCCAATTTACCTTTAGTTTCTCCAGTTGTGGAATTAACCACATAAAGAGCATTGAGTACAAAAACAGACCAAATTGGAAGCAATGCAAAGGAATTGCATTTATCTGAAATGACTGTTTACATTGTAAAAGGAAGACATAAAGGGCTAATGTTGCATCTCCAGCACTTGCATGGAAATATACAGTGGTTGTTGATTGAGGTGAAACATTCGTTGAAAGTGAAGGTTTGAGAAGCATGAATGATTTAATGAAGGAAGATAGCTTTTCCAATTGCCCCACTCACAAAGCACAATTAATACATTTAGAATGCAAGAATATGTTTAAAAAAATGAATATGTTGGACAGAGATTAATCTCTGCGCTGATGAGACTGAGCAGTAAAATTAACCATCATTAGCCGTATTTTATTTCAAATCCTATCATTTTCTACTGAATACTTCTTTGGATGTTCCTCTAATCAACTTAAGGCTTTCCTAGAACAGAACTTTCTGACATGACTGCAAATCCCTATTCTCCATCACTACCCTGGAACCTACCTTTTTTGCTATGATCAACACCTTTGCAGAATTTGCTGTCTACAGTTGTACATAAGTCAGTAAAACAAGGGCAAGAGTCCAACACTGTCAGACCACTTTGAGCCGGAGGTGGGCTGGTTGAGGCAGGAGAAGGGGAACACTCTGACCATGTGCCAGATTGGTCATAAACCAGGGGAATCACTTTCAAAGCATCTTCTCACAACCACTCCCCTGATTTATTTTCGCATTGTTTCTTGTTAATCCCTGTCTATTATCCCATGTCCCTAGTACTCAGTTTCGAGTCAGAGTCATAGTGATACCGTGTGGAAACAGTCCCTTCCACCCAACTCTCCCACGCCGGCCAACATATCCCAGCTACACTAGTCCCACCTGCCTGCGCTTGGTCCATATACCTCCAAACCTATCCTATCCATGTACCTGTCTAACTCTTTCTTAAATGTTGGGATAGTCCCAGCCTCAACTCCTCTGGCACAAAAAGCTGGAGTCTCAGCGGGACAGGCAGCATCTCTGGAGAGAAAGAATGGGTGACGTTGAACCCGAAACGTCTCCAGAGATCCTGCCTATCCCACTGAGTTGCTCCAGCTTTTTGTGTCTATCTTCGGTTTAAACCAGCATCTGCAGTTCCTTCTTACACATACTTCCTCTGGCACCTTGTTCCAGACACCCACTTTGTGTGAAAAAGTTATCCCTCAGATTCCTATTAAATATTTTCTCTTTCACCTTAAACCTATGTCCTCTTGTCCTCGATTCCCCTACACTGGGCAAGAGATTCTGTGCACCTACCCGATCTATTAATCTCATGATTTTATACACCTCTATAAGATTACCCTTCATCCTCCTGTGCTCCAAGAAATAGAGACCCAGTCTACTCAACCTCTCCCTACAGCTCAGACCCTCTAGTCCTGGCAACATCTCGTAACTCTTCTTTTAACCCTTTACAGTGTGAAAGTTCTCTCCCCCTCATGGGGGCTTGATGGAAATGGCTGTTTCTCTAGCTGCCTACCCAAATGATGTTATGTGAGGTCAAAATAAATTGTGATGTTCATGGGAACAGGCCTTGGAACAATAAGCAGCCAGCTCACTGGCATAGTTGAAAAGAGAGATGAGTTTATAGTGACCACTTGGTGAGGCACAAACAGAAGCATTTTTATTGCAACCAGCTCTAAAGTGCCTTCATTCCTGCAGGAATTAAATGAAACCAAACAGTGGTACATTTATGATCAAAGATTCGCGTGCAATGAGAATATTCTCATATGATTCTGAGCAATGTCAGAGATGTGTCTGCTCTTTAAAAGCCTTCTATTCTGCTGCAATCACAGATAATAGGCTATGGATTCCTTTCAAACTTTCTGAACTTAATTTTCAAAGATAACTGACAATTTGTATTTAAATACATTGATTAGTTTGAAGGTCATTTGTACTGATACTGCAAACACTAAACCATTTTGTGGTTTATCTAAATGTATCTAGCAATCCCCATGAGAATCTGTTCCACCTTTTTAATTGTCCTGCCATTGCATCCTGGAGAGCCAAAATGTCTGCAGCATTTCAGTGCAGACATCAACCATCTGAAGGAATAAGCCAGAAACTGCTAATTGCATATTGTTTACAAGGTGAAAGCGATGCTAACATTACCAATGAAGATGTGTTTCCTTATGAATATTTTAACTCTTCCAGTTCTTAAAATATGAATAGATTGTAATTGATTGTCCAATTTCTAAAAATATCATTTATTTTTTTCTAATTAGCTCCTCCTACTAATTTTACCACTTTGTGGAATAAAGTTCAAAATATGGTGGTAGGCTTTCATTGTCAAGTGGATCAAAGGAAAGCCCTCCAATCTTGATAAATTATTCGGCAGATTAAACAACACTACTGTTGTATTTACAGAATGTGAATGGTTTTATAATATGGAGCATTATCAGTGATGTTCAAAAGGCCAATGATTGCCAGAAGTTGGCATGCCTGAAATAGTGTTTTACATTTAGAGATTGACTAATTCCTGTGGCTATTACAATGCATTTTTGGATATTTTAACAACATAATTGTGCTTTGCCCAGCTAAGCCTCGCTGGACCTTGGACTTGGTGGCTGAATCATTCACAATTAATAAACAATCTGCTGGAGGAACTCAATGGGCCGGGCAGCATCCATGGGGATGGGGGCGGAAGGCACTGTAGATATTTCAGGTTGAAACCCAATATCAGGACTGAGAGAGGAGAGGAAAGAGAGTCAGCATAAAGAGAGGGGGAGGCGGCGGTGAGATAGGTGCCAGCTGGTGATTGATGGAGCAAAGAGGGGTGAAGGATGACAGGCAGTTAGATCCAAGCAGGTTAGGGGGAGGAATGGGGTTGGCTACAGAGGCAGGAGAATGATAGGTGGAGGCAGACTCTCTCTGAATCATTCACATCATTTAACAGAGGTCTGAAAAACAGAGCACCTACCCTGTTTTCCACAATACAAAACAATTCCCAGCCAGAATAAAGGAAAATATCAGTTCCCAGAATCTGTTAATGTTCCAGGAACTTCATGGTGCTGCTTTGTTCCAAAGTAAAAGGCCATGTGCAGTTGAAGTGTTTTCATGCTTGCTGAGGGGTTACAAACTGTGATATCACCTCCATGCATTGATTTGTCTTTTTAAATGGGTTTGTTATCGTTATTTTAAATGAATAACTGTTATGTCAGACATCTGTACTGATGGAGAGGGAATCTGTCCCTACACATCTGTCCCTTTAAAATAGAGACTTGAAGGCAATTTCATTCATTGGATGTTGGACTTGAATGCCATGGGAAACTGTGATGAGGAGACCATTTGTGTTTATAAGTGCAGCCAATAAGTGCAGAAGATCGAGATTTTGGCATGATTTTATTCTCCTAATGCCCCTGTCCTACTTAGGAAACCTGAACGGAAACCTCTGGAAAATTTGCGCCCCACCCAAGGTTTCCGTGCGGTTCCCGGAGGTTTTTGTCAGTCTCCCTACCTGCTTCCACTACCTGCAACCTCCGGCAACCACCTGCAACCTCCGGGAACCGCACGGACACCTTACGTGGGGCGCAAAGTCTCCAGAGGTTTTCGTTCAGGTTTCCTAAGTGGGACGGGGCATAACATAAAAGTATATTAAAAGCCAGCTAAAGGATGGACAATTGAACGTGGAAATCTGCATGGTGTTTAGTTGTTGAATTCAGGGCATCAGGCAGTGGGGCTAAGCTGTATTCTCAGTGAAAGGAGCATTGGGACAGTCTACCCTGGGTTCTTCTCATGAAGCTCCAGTAGGCAGTAGCACATAACATAACAAGGTGACCAGTGAGCCTGTCAGCTACCCATGGTGAAAGGTTAGTACATATAGTACATATTGTGGATGGATTTTTATAAACGATAGAAAATAACCAAAAGCCAAAGGGAGGTCTAGGCAGAATTATAAGGCATAGTGAATTAAAAAAATCAATTTTGTTTACAATTTTTGAAATGGCTACCATTTTAAGATATCTTATTCAGAAGGAAAATTGCTGTGCCAGTATATTGGGGTTTCATCTTTATAAGCAGTACTTTAGAATAGTTTCCAACTTTGCTTCAACCTAATCTCTGTAGTCAGCACAAGAAACTAAAATACTGATGCGCCTCAACTACTTCATCATTAGCTGTCATCAGCATAGTCGTTTCATATTAGTCCTGAATATAATAATGACCAAAATGCTGTATTCTTTATCTTATTTAAAACTTCTTATTAATGAAAGTGATCATTTAATCTGTCACATTATGAAATATTATGCCAAATTTGCTGTAGAAGAAATATGATATTTAAAGTTTAAGGAATTTTAACTTTTGTTTGATTTACTCGACTTTTATTTAAAGAACTGGCAAATGTACCATGGTGAGACTCATAGAATATGTAGTTCTAGATAAGAACTTTTAAAACATAGAATTTATGTTTCTCTTGTCAAGATGTTAAATATGGAATATCCATGTAAGGTCCCAAGGCCTTACAGCCATCTTTGGTTAGTTAGAGAACAATTCTGATGTCAATTAAGGTTCATTGTATCTTTACAGTTTAGCGTTGGTTCAATTTTCTTATTTTGAAACAAGGTCTATTACCTGGAATGTGCCATTCAAAAAATGTAAATATTGTTGAAGGGAGGTAAATCTCTATTTAAAAGATGTTTTGAGCATTTTTCAGGCTGAATTACCATATGTTACTTCTTTTAAGAATAAAGCCGATTACACACAAATCCATTTTGAACAGATTTTGTTTTACAATGGATACTTTAGCAATAGTGCCTCATTTTGTTTCTGCAGCTGTGGTGAGAAAGTAAATGTGGGATGGAATAACGCCACTCAGCCCAACTGGACTGATTTACTAAGAGTAATGAAAAACATCATTATTGCAGATTCCCATTAACAAGTTTAACCTTCTGAAATAATAAATAGCCTTTAACATAATATTCAATCCCATTATTTTACACAAATATTCAATCAGTTTCTGTCTGGAGTGAACATTTAGTCTGGTTCAATAATGGTTTTGTTTTTGCCAATATAGTATACATTTTAGGTAGACAGAAAATGCTGTAGAAACTGAACAAGTAAGGCAGCATCTATGGAGAGAAGGAATAGGCGACGTCGAGACCCTTCTTCAGACTGATAATTCCTTTCGGGGGCCATTCGGGGGTTCCGTAGGTGACAATATTAACAGAATACTAGCAAGGCAGAATTCAGTCTGTATTGCTTGGCTGCTGCATCTGCTGGTTAGGAAAGAGCTTTGAAAATAATTACAGATTTTTTTGTCCTTTCGGGATGTGGACATTGCTATAAAATCAAGCATTTATTATCCAGCCCCACTTGTCTTGAGAACATTGTTAAACCTAATAAATACAAGCATGTATACATATGTATTAAAGTGTTTTCAACAATACCAAATGGATATGTTTGTGATTGGACAGGCAGATTCTGTTCCTCTACTTAAATTATAGTATGTTTAATGGAAACCCCATACAGTTTTGTGTTATCACAGTGACCTGGACTGTATGGCAAATGATTATCATCTCCAAGGACCCAAGTCATTTTTAGAGAATTTTGCTTTTTCCATTTACCGATTCCTGATGTTAATCCAACTACCTATCTGTATAGTTCATTGCATATGCTATCAGAGCTGCAAGGTTCTAGGATTGAATCACACTGAGAATATTATACACAAATGATCAAATCTAAAAAAGCATAACTTTAACTCGCATTTCTGCTCAGAAATTTGGCATCTTGATCACAGAGTTTTGTGTGGTTATAATGAGAACTTAGGGATGGCAAAAGTTATTGATGTGCTTCTTTTATTGATTTCTACCACGTACTGCTCCATTTTATATATTATAGAATGAAATTGTATATAATTTCAAAATCTAATGATGTGAAATTTGAGATAATTCAGAGACTGGAATAAATTAACATGTGACTCACCAATATTTAAGCATATTTAAAAACAGTAGTTACTCAGAATCAATCAAACCAGAATAGGATGAAAATATGCAATAGATTTTTGTAAATCAGGAGAAAAGCGATTGATCTGTGATCTTTTATGTGGTGAAGTGCCTTCTCCATTAGATTTTATGCATTTAAATTGATGAAGTCAAAGGGAACTGCCAACCCCATTCAAAATGTTTAATTGTTAATAGCCTTCACCAATGCCTCTTCTCCCCAACTTGTTTCCA
The DNA here is from genome assembly GCF_010909765.2 of Amblyraja radiata. Lineage (NCBI taxonomy): Eukaryota > Metazoa > Chordata > Chondrichthyes > Rajiformes > Rajidae > Amblyraja > Amblyraja radiata. The sequence goes on from NC_045970.1 coordinate 22,420,271, forward strand.
TCCACAAAGGTAACAGCATGCCTGCTATATTTTGCCATGTCATTGAATAGTATGAGGTATTCCTCTCTTTGTGGTAAAGCGTAGGGGGGAATTCAGATTTTTTTTTTGTGATGACGTACTTTTAAAAGGCGAAACAATAATAGAGATATTTAAATTGTCCTAAATGCTGACCAGCATGATCTGTGGGTTTGCTAATAAGAATGCATTTATTTATTGTTAAAATGCTTCAGCTGTTTATGGCAGCGGTTTTATAAGTTCATAAGTGCTAGAAGCAGATGAAAGGCACAATATTTAGTGCAAGATAAAGTCCAATTAAAGATAGTTCAAAAGTCTTCAAAGAGGAAGCTGGGAGCTCAGTACCGCACTCTAGCTGATGAGAGGACCATTCAGTTGCCCGGTAACTGCTAGGAAGAAACTGTCCCTGAATGTGGTGGTATTTGTTTTAGGATGAATGAAGAAGCAATCATCACACATATTCTTATCACCTGCATTTACAAAGAAGATTTGGAAAGGGATGGAATGTTTTTATTTCTCAACTTTCATCCCATGCAGATATATGACACAGATCTCATTCACCATGGAGTGTTCAGAGGGAAACCAAGCTAAGCAAACATCAAATGTACATGGAAATATATCAATTTAATGAAAGCAGCCCTTTCATATGGCCAACCCCTCCTGGTTTTCCAACACAAGGAGCTGCTACTTGGAATATTACAGAGTAGCACATCAGTAGAACCACTGTTGGTTGCACTAAATCTTGGTGAAAATACAGAAAAAGCACATGAGGAAAGACCACCATTTTGAGCAACCCGACAACTGAGGTGCAAAGGGAGTGCAGCTGCGGAATTCCCAAAACATTAAATTTGCAGGTTGAATCAATAGTAAGGAAGGCAAATGCAATGCTTGTATTTATTTCAAGAGGACTAGAATATAGAAACAGGGATGTAATGCTGAGGTTTTATAAGGCACTGGTCAGACCATATTTGGGGTATATAACGAGCAGTTTGGGCCCTATTTCTGAGGATGTGCTAGCATCGGAGAGGTTCCAGAGAAGGTTTATGAGAATGATCCCAGGGATGGTTGGGTTAACGGAAAACATCTCTATTTAATAAACATGTGGACAGGTAAATGGAGAGGAAAGGTTTAGAGGGAGATGGGCCAAACATGGGGAAGAGGAACCAGCTTAGGTGAGGCATCTTGGTCGTAATGGACAAGTTGGGCTGAAGGGCTTGTTTCCATGCTGTATGACTTTATGACTCTAATTGGAGAATAATGGCTAAAAGAACTTTAAAAGATTCATACCAGCCAATTAAGTTTCTTGCCACCTGCTTCAAGAAGACCACCAATATCCCGGTGCCAAAGAAAAGCAAGATCTCATGCCTGAACGATTACTGTCCAGTGGCCTTGACTTCCACCTTTGATAGGTTAGTTTATGGAATGCATTAAATCCATTGTACCAAGCAGTCTTGACCCACTGCAGTTCACCTACGTCTACAACTGGTCCAAGGACGATGCCATTTCCTTGGCCCTACACACATCCCTAGATCACCTGGATACGAGAGATACCTACATCAGACTCCTATTCATAGACTACAGCTCTGCCTTTAACATCCCATCCAAGCTCATCCCCAAACTCACAGGACTTGGTGTCAGCACTCATCTCTGCAACTGGATCCTGGTCTTTCTGACCAACAGACCACAATCAGTGAGAAAAGGGGACAAATCATCCTCTACGATAATCCTCAACACTGGTGCTCCACAAGGATGCGTTCTCATTCTCCTTCTTTACTCATGATCTAGTGTTGAGACAACAACCTTTCCATGTCAGCAAGACAAAGGAAATAGTGTTTGACTTCAGGAAGCAGAGTGCTACATATACCCCGGTTTGCATTGACGGTGCCGAAGTAAAGATGGTTGAAAGCTTCAGATTCGGGAGTAAATATCACCAACAACTTCTCCTTGACCACCCATATTGAAGCAATGGCAAGGAAGTGCACCAATTACTCTACTTCCTTAGAAGGCTTACAAAGTTCAGCATGTTCCCAACAACTCTCACCAACCTTTACAAATACACCACAGAAAGCGCTTTATCAAGCTGCATCACAGCATAGTTTAGGAACAGCTCCGTCCAAGACCATAATAAATTGCAAAGAATTGTGGGCACAGCCCGGAACATCACACAAACCAACCTCCCATTGGCTCCAATTACACCTCACGCTGCCTCGGCAAGTCCACCAGCATAATCAAGGACGAGTTGCACCCTGGCCACTCCTTCTCCCCTCTCCCATCGGGCAAAAAAGATAGGGATGTGAAAATGCACACCTCCAGTTTCAGGAACAGTTTTTTCCCCAGCTGTTATCAGGCAACTGAACAAACCTATCAACAACTAGAGATCAGTCCTGAACTACTATCTACCTCATTGGAAACCCTCAGATTATCTTTGATCAGACAAAAACTTTCCACTGTACCTCGACAAAAACTTTCCACTGTACTTCGGTACACGTGACAATAAACTAAACTCAACACAAAGTCGGATAACTAATGGGCGTGTCCCACTTAGGTGACTGCAGGAGACTATGCAGTCGCCACATGGTCGCCACATGTTCGTGTGCAGTTGCCGGGGTGTCGCCTTCATGGTCACAAGGAGTTCCTGCATTCTGGGAACTAGTCGCGGCCTCATTATGGTCGGGGCAAATTTTTCAACGTTGAAAAATTAGTGGCAACCAGAATGAAGCCGCCATGGAGAGTAGCGAGAATTCTCGTGCTGTAGGTGGGTCACCAGGAGGTCCTAGTGGATTGCCAGGAGGTCGAAGGTTCTCTTAGGTTCTCGTAGGTTGTAGCCGGTGCTAACCGGTGAATTTCATTGGCTCATTTGAGAAAAAAAAGGTAAGCAGTAGTTTTCAGAACCAAGGATAACCGACCGGTAATGTTAAATGTCCGCCGAGCTTCACAGCCGTGTATATCTGACTTATTAAAAGTTGTCTCCACTCCTTCTCCCCCCTTTTAAAGGACTTACCGTACACTGTGCTAGCTGTCTTAATTGCAGCGCCAACCTTCCTACTCATCGCGATGTGTCTGTATCACTTTGGCTTTGCACCATGTGAATTTTTTAGGCAGCGCTCCCCCCGCTTGCCCTGTCCCCTGCCTGCATAACGGGCTGGTGAAGGAAGCAATGTGTTTGTATGTGTGTGTCGCTCACTCTGACAGTCGCTGTTCCAGTTGCCGGTTTTTCAGGCGACTGCCGGCAACTTGACAGTCGCCGACAGTCCACTGAAAAATTGCCCAAGTGGGACAAGCCTGTAAGAGGAAAAGAGAACACCAATTAGAGATGCCACAGTTCTCCCAATCTCGATTGACTCTTTGAAAAGCTCAACATGGGACTAAGCCAGTTAGGCCAGGAACATTACATCTCTCCATTCCTGTTCAGCAAGGCAATCCCATTCTACGATATCCTGGAGGAGAGAATTTGATCTCGATTTGTTGCACTGAGGAGGAAGCAAAGGTGAACATGCCGAGGACTGGAAATGTTTGCATGTCACATTGGACTAGAAGTGTTGTTGAGTTCTGGTAGTTTGGGATCTAACTGATGTTTTTTGGCACTATGAAAGTAACTGATTGCACAGGTGTCCATACTCTCATCGTCTCCCCTCCCGGTGTAGAAAACACCTGAGCAATATTAGTCAGATAGCATCCCTAAAAATTGAGATCTGCATAAACTAAAATCCACTATAAAATAAAATCGGTAGTGTAACCATGATAAAATATGTCATTTAGACGCTTTAATTAATGGTCCTTGTAGTAGCTGGAAAAAGACAATGCATTGTCATAAATGGCCACTTGCAGATTTTCATGTTTCCTTTTGGTGCTAATTAATGTTAACAAGAGTTGATTGTTTTGCTTTCTGAGTCATTGGACATTTTTTCTAGCACGATCATGCAACTTGACCTTTGAGAAGGCCCATTAAACCGCACACGGTGTTGGCAAACCACGACATTGGTAAATGCGAGTGAAATTGTCAAGCGGATGCTGTAAAGGAAGTGTGGGCTGGTGCTGTTTTGTTTTGTTTGGCCTCTGTTAAAACCCTCCTTTTGATAAAACAACATTTTGTATTGTGAATATTACCAGAGGGATGGCATAATCCTGGACAGGGGTGATCTATTTTGAAAGTAACATTGTGCTTTAATATCATGCATCAGATGGGATGTTTTATAAATTGATAGTAGATCAGCCAGGAGTCAGCTGGCAAGAAGACAGCATTTAAACAAACAATAATATATTCAGTTTTACTGTGAAATAATACATTAATAACAGAAAGGGTTATCATGTTATAAATTATTAAACCGCCTTTCCTACTTAATGAAATGATTAACAATAATATATGCTGTTTTACAAAGGTATAATACTCCATAAATAATAAAAAGATTGTGTTTTTAATTAAACATTTTACATTCAGTGAAAAATCTTACTGCATTATTTTTCATAAACACAAAATACATGCAACTGAAACATTATATTCCAAATATCACCTCTAAGTATAGCATTAATGTAATGTGCTGAGATTATCCATAATGATTTTGTCCATAATGATCGTCATAATTTGTGCTTTAAAGTAACTGAACCTACAAATGGAAGAAATCTTTTCTTCTTTGCATTATATCTCATCGGACATCAGTACTCTGATAAAAATCCAGCCCCCCCTGGAAAATGGTGCTAATGCTCTATCGAAAGAAACTTCATTTAATAATTTATCAACAGCCTAACTGGCAGGAAATAACGTAATTTGCCATATTCTACACAACATACCCTGCTTTTCTATGAAGGGTAATTATTCTTAAAATGACATCTTATATTATGCTAAAGTCCATCAAGAAGCCTCATTACATGTAATTACTAGAGAATTAGAAACATCATTTAACTTAATGAGCGAATAATGCTCAGGATATTGAAGAAACTTGCCTGCACTTCTCCAGAACACTCTAAGTCCCATTACAAAAATTGCACCTCTTTAATGGAATAATTTCAGGCTTGTCTGCTTCACTAGAAAATAAAGGCTTTTTGAGATGGGAAAAAGGACACAAAATATTGTAAACAACTGTTGAAAAGAACTAGAAAGACAGAGCAGGCTCCTCTGAATACAAAAGCAAGGATGACTCATAATATAACATAATGATAACAATTCAGCTACTAGATTGTACAAAAAAACTGCAGCCGCTTTTTCAGGCTACACAAAGTGTGCTTACTGAGTCTGCTCTATTGCAATTGTTATCGAGTGCAAGGATTATCAGTTAGGCGTCCATTAGGGTTTTGTGGAATAAGAAAGCAAAGTTTCTTCTTTTGAAATTGAGATCTCATGCTCTGTATATATGGAGAAATGTTTCAAATGTAAGTGGTCTTTTCTCCATCATCTTCATTGTTAAATTAATGGTTTCTGGCCTGTACATAAAAACAAATGAGCTTTTTTTTAATACAAAAAACAAAGCATGTTTGACGAGAAAATATCAGCCTTTATTTTTAATTGACGAACCAGGATGATACTTTGCATTCTTTGAAATAACTAATATACTTCAGACTAATTAAGAACCTCCTAACTCTTCCAAATGTTGTTAAAAATTCCATTCACTATTTCTGTTCCTAGAAAATAAGTTTACGAGTGCAAGGAGAAGCTCTCTTGTTGTTTCCTGTTGGGTTTGTCCTTTTCCAATTGAGCCGCATTGTTCTTAATTAAATGGAACGCTCAAAATCGATTTATTAGAAGCAGTTTCTCGTCGCTAAATTAGCCTTGCTGCAATACATTTAGAACAAGAATACTTTTTGTCCAATTCCAAACTGCATGAAACCTTATTGTCAGCTGTATTAAACAATCTTTACCTATTTTTGTTGTACTTTAATAAAATCTGACGATTGAACACTGAAATTGATGAACTTTGACTGTCGCACAATAAACATGAAAAAGTCAAATATAATTTGGTAGCATGTAAAAATAGTCCCCAAAATACTTGACATGGATGTAGTAGTGGCCTAATTTTGTTTTTTTTAAATGGTGGAAGGTAGGTAGACACGAGAGACTGCAGATACTGGAATCTAGAACAACAATCTGTTGGAGGAACTCAGTGGGTCAAGCAGCATCCATGTGGAGCGAGGGGGGGAAGGAATTGTCAGTGTTTTGAAGTGAGACCCTGCATCAAGATAGTAAGAAAGAAAGGCAATGTTTGACTTGATTAACAAAGAAAGAATTGCAACTGTTAACATATTTAATCAGAATTCAATTTGCTTCTTATATATATTGGATTATCTCCAACCAAGTTACATCCAGAAGGATTCCTCAGTCGCTGATTATGATGTCAAATTAATTTGGTTATTTGATATTTATTGAGGGAAAATGTTTTCATACAGTGGGAGCTGCTCACCTTTCTAAAAATAACTAATCTTGCCATATAATGAGAATAAATTAGTTTTCAATGAATGGAATTCCCCAGCTGAATGTCCATTTGTTGCAGCTTGTTACAGGTTCCATAAAACAACCACTGATCATCATCAAGCAATGCGAGTCATCTTACTTATGCAAATGCACTGTGATGCCAATCACATCATTTTGAATGTTCATGCTATCAATCTGCAATTTGCCTTGAACATAGTCTGCAGTGCTAGTCAGAGATGGCTTTCTTATCTTCTGAGATCCACAGCTGAGAACTTAAATAATAGGGTTTTGAGACCTTCTCAAGGTTTTACAATTAGCAAATTGAAGCCTCGTTTCAACTACATTCACAAATCTGGAGTAATATCTGATACCTTCAACTTGTTAAAAAGGGCCAGATTATTTATCAATTTCTTAAAAAGGGCCAGATTATTATTATTTTTTTTAATTCCATTATGTACTAACTCTTGTCTTTGTTGAACCTGCAAGAAACAAGGACATTGAATCCCCATAAATTCTAGTTTTCTGGGTATCTTGGCAAGTGAGAAAATCAAACTCTGCTGACTGCTCATTTACTGGGTCAGCTATTTTTGATAATTAATACTTAAAGCATATTGCAACTGTGACACTTCTGACAAGCCACTTAACATTATGGTTAACCAGGCATTCACACATTGTACCTGGGCTATTGTTCCCAATGCTAATTTTTCCCCCAGTAAATGCGGGTTTATGTAATGGGCGTTGGTCTAAGCAAGCATGTAGGTTCAAATGCAACCTGTCGATGTTGCTCCAATGATTACAAATGGATCATTCTCATCGGGCAACTTAATTGTGGCAACATTGTGCTAATGGTGAAAAATGTAGAACCACTCGGATAAAGAAACTTGTGCTCATAAGTTCTGATGTTAAAAGAATTCAAGACTAAGACAAACAACCAAAATAAAATACTTACCATCGTGTTGCTGTGTTCTTTAGATACGCTTCTGTCAATTTTGCAGAGCCTAGCATCATAGTTTAGGAACCTTCATTTTGAAGGTCCTCAAACTATAACACTTGAATATCAGGTTAAAGCATCAAAACTTCCTTTTGCAAAGCACAGGGGTTCAAATCGCTTTTCAGTCCTGAACTTGTAACCAGATCAGATAGCCTAGTACACGAGTAAACAAGTACAACAGTATTGGAAATGAAGGTAAAACAAGCCTGAACTCATTTCCTGCTTGACTAGACATAAGAAATCTCAGGACACTATTCATTGAAGAGCATTTAGTTCTTCTGATGTCTTGGTTTAATGGTCTTTCTGTTAGCATTTAAAATTATTTTAATAGAAAAAGTTAGTGAATGTATGGATTATTTCAACAAAATATTGGATACCAGGCATATTAAATCATTCCATGATTTAATCAAGCAACTCAGATGATACCATTAACCATTAGAGAAAAGCTTGATCTATTTCTCACAGAGCGTGAAGATCAGAAGATAGTTATTTTTCGTTGGCAGTTAGAATATCCAAGTTTTAATGTCTGCGATTTAATTTTGTTCTAACTCACAGGCCAACGGTTCATAAGACATAGGTGCAGAATGAGGCCATTCGGTCTATTGACCCTAACTCACCATTTGATTATGGCCAATCTATGTTTCCCCTCTCAAACCCATTCTCCTGTCTTTTCGTTGTAACCTTTGACACCGTTGATAATCAAGAGCCTATCAATTTCCACTTTAAAAATACCCAATGACTTGGCCTCATGCTCCATCTGTGGCAATGATTTCACAGATTCACCACCTGTCTCAATAAATTCCTCCTCTTCGCCATTCTAAAGGTATTTCCTTTTATTCTGTGGCTGTGCCCTCTGGTCCTAGACTCTCACACTACTGGAAACATCCTCTTCGTATCCACTCTATTGAGGCCTTTCATTGTTCAGTAGGTTTCAATGAGATCCCTTTTCTTCCTTCTATGCTCCAGAGAATACAGGCACACGGCCATCAAACGCTCCTCATGCATTAACTCAATCATCACAGGATCATTGTCGTAAACCTCCTCTGGGCACTCTCCAATGCCGGCACATCCTTCCTCAACACCCTTGGTTCCAGAGCTTTGCTGTATTATCTGTTTTGCCAACCAACAGAAGCCATGTAATAATGACACAATACACCTCTGACCTGTGTCTCTAAAGCACCATAGACTGCTTGAAACTTAAATAAAACAAATATTAAAAATAAATGTAAAGTAAATTGGGCAGCACGGTGGCACAGCGGTAAAGTTGCTGCCTTACAGCGCTTGCAGCGCCAGAGACCCGGGTTCAATCCTGACTACGGGTGCTGTCTGTACGGAGTTTGTACGTTCTCCTCGTGACCTGCGTGTTTTCTCCAAGATCTTCAGTTTCCTCCCACACTCCAAAGATGTACAGGTATGTAGGTAAATTGGCTTGGTAAATCTAAAAATTGTCCTTAGTGTGTGTAGGATAGTGTTAATATGTGTGGATCACTGGTCGGCGTGGACCGAAGGGCCTGTTTACATGCTGTATCTCTGAACTAAACTAAATTAGTTTTACAGCAAAACTTGCATTTCATGCACGGGCACCATTTAACGTGTTTCCCTCGGAACTTCCAATGAGGGGAGACTGCCCTCGGGGCCAGGGTGCCACTTTCAAGGTAGGACTACCAGGCCGACTTGTGCCTACATCTAATATCTGCTGAAAATGGTGGGCATGCCCTTCCGCATGCCCTGACATCCGACGCAGGGCACCGAGAGGAAGCCAATGGTACTGGAATGGTAGGCCTAGGCTGGGGGGGGGGGGGGGGTGAGATACCGGTAAAGTCAGCCTCAGAAGTCGGCTATGGGAGCAGATGCACCATCTCCAGCCGGGCTGGTGTTCCAGAGCCCCGGCCAAAGGAGGCAAATTCAATTCGCCAATCAATGTCCATCCACGGAAGCTGGTTATGGGAACTGATCCGTCGGCTCCAGCCGGGCCAGAGTTCCAGAGTTCCGGCCACAGGGAGCAAATTCGACCCATCAATTGGCCACGGAAATCCCAAAGAGGTCGAGATCCGCCGCCTTACCTGGCCGAGGAGCCACATTTTCAGGGGGACTTCCGGGGATGGATTTCAAGTGCACTCTCATGTTTTTGTCCAGATTAAAGAAGATGCCGGGCCAAGTATCTCAATATTAAGTAAAAATTTACTTGACTGCGTCTGACTTTACTGCATATTACAACACAGACATGAATGAGATAATGCAACATGCTTACTCTTAGCTGCCTTGGTCTTGAGGTTAAACTAGAAATGCTTATGGTTTTGTTGTCTTTAAACATTGAAGCCTGATATCCAAATATATTCAGTCTCAATATAAACACATGAAACAAATATAAAAACTCTCACTGCAGAAATATTTGATTGATTTCAGTTGAACATTTCATCCCAGGCGACCTAGTTTAAAAGCCAGTCAGTTGAAGAACACTTAAATCTGACCTAAGGAACAATCTTGATTATATCCTTCGTCCCTTCTCGGGTAGATATAATGTGGTCAAATCAGAAATAATCAGACCTCCAGGCAGGAAGCTGATGGACTAGGCTATTCTCCATCAGTGAAAGCAGTTGGATATTCACTGTTGATCCTAACTCAGATTCTCATAGCAAGTTGCTTGCACATTTGGAGCTGTTCGCCAGATGGAGAAGCTGGTAAAACTCACTGACACTCAGGTAGAGTCCTGAAAGTTTGGTGGTTGACGAGGGCTTTCATTTTAAGTGAGTGTCTGGATTTTTGCAGGCCAAATGAATGTCCACCACAAATAGATGATTCCCAAACAATATATTGGCATTAGTTTATTAATGTACATGTACTGAGATAGTTTGGGCAGTGGCCAGGTGCTATAGACCTGCACGGGAAGGTAGACGCTTCCACTCCCACGAGCTCGTTAGCCTGGGAAGGCAGTCCATCCAGAAGAGGGAAAACTCTGATTTAAAACCTCCACTGCCTTGTGGCCATATCCAGTCATGGAAAAGGCTCCAGGAGTAAACCTCAAGAAAATCCAGAGTCGAAGCCCCTAAGACAGTTCGTCGTTGTCTACAACCTCGCTCTGGCAGCTCCTGCGACAGTGCTGGTCCCAAACTGTAATGGCCCTGCTGTTCCTTTGGATCGATCAGCAACATGCGGGGGGGGGGGGGGGGGGTGGGGGGGAGGTGGGACGTGCTGCATGGGCAACAGCCTGTCCTCCATATAACATCACCCCGGTTTGCATCCGACCAGTCATGACCGAGAGGGGCCTACTCCCACTGAGATAGTGAAAAACTTGGTTTTGCATGCGAAAGAGTCAAATCATACATGAGGACAATTAAGCCATGCACAAGCATAACAGGTAAGGCAAAGGGAAAAATAACCAGACTGCAAAACATAGTGTCACAGCACAGAGAAAGAGCAAATAGAAAAGTGTAAGAGCCCCAACAATGTAGGTTGGGAGATCAGGACTATACCTTTAGCTTGTGAGAGGTCCATTCAGTAGTCTAATAACAGCAGGGAAGAAGCTGTTCCTGAATCTGATGGAATATGTAGCAATGTTACAAAATTTTGAGATTTTAAAAATCAAGTCTGTAATTTATCCCATCAGATAAAGCATAAAAATAAGTTTAATTTGACACCTAATTCACTTTCATATCTCAAGTATTTAAAAAGTTATGGCCATTTTCATACTGGGAAATGAGCATCTTGTTCCCTATTGATTTTCTATGGACATAACAAAAAAGCTGTGATCGTGAACAGTCAAAACCCCATAACTTTCTTAAAAATTAAGAGAACTGAATGAAATTTTCAGTTATCATAGATTGAAGCATTCTGAAACAAATATAAAATAATCTTACTTGGATGACCTGAAATTAAAGCATATAATTAGTTAGTTACCTAATTGTAGCTAATTTCAGACTTCAATTACTAGATCTAAACATCTATCCATTTCTTAATAAATGATTAACATTTTTAAATAGCCTAAATGTCCAAATAATATTCACAAATAATTCACAATAAAACATGATTTTTAAATCTCATTTACATTAATTTATAGGCCAAATGGAAGGAATTTAGTGTTTAATTGCTGTAAATAAATGCCCATTTAAATCAGCTTTCTAGTGGGTCCCTGTGGAACGCGCTGGTTTAGAACGTTCACATTGCGGTAGATTTGTGCCCCAAATGCCGAGAAAAATACTGCGCGATATAATGGGCCCAAATTGAGCTACTCGCAATATTAAACTTTGTATAAAGGGATCTTTAGAAGCCCTTTTTAATGTAAAAATATACAACCTAACTTCTGCTATTTGCTTTATGAGACCCTGCGGTTGCTGGCGGTCGCGGGTTTAGAGTTTGATTTTTAAACTACTATAACTATTATTTAAACCTAATAATAGCTTTTGCGACGGGGTCTTCCAGCGATTTTTCGTTAATAATTAACTAGGCTGAACATTTTCGATTGGAACAGCTTAGAGAAAATCACGTTTTAAACCCGCCCTCTCTAAACGGCGCCAAAATCGCGCACACCCTCAGCAGCAGATCTTCAACGACGCTTCAGGTAGGCTTTGCAACATACCTAGAATATGCTTCAAGGTTTGGCTGTAACTTCTCTCTGACAGGAGAGGGGAGAAGAGGAAAGGGGCAGCACAGTGGTGCAAGGTGTGGTACAGTGGCGCTGCTATAGAGTTGCTGCCTTACAGCGCTTTCAGCACCAGACCCGGGTTCGATCCCGACAATGGGTGCTATCTGTATGGAGTATGTATGTCCCCCCCCCCCCGTGACCGCTTGGGTTTTCTCCAAGATGTTCTGTTTCCTCCCACACTCCAAAGACTTTGTAGGTTAATTGGCTTTGTATAAATGTAAATTGTCCCCAGTGTGTGTAGGATAGTGTTCATTTGCGGGGATCGCTGGTTGGCACGGATTTGGGCCAAAGGGCATGTTTCCGTGCTGTATCTCTAAACTAAACTAAAACTATGCTGAAGAGGAAATGATGGGTCTATGTCATCTAGGCAACAATTTCACATGGATGAATGTTCTGCACTGGAAAATGGCTTGCATGCTGCTCCTGACTTCAGTAACCTTTGAAGTAAGTTTGATGCAGGTACATCTATGCCTGGCAACAAAACAGAACTGTGCAGAATTTAGAGAGATTCAAGAGAACACTTTGGTCAGTTTTGTACCTGACTTGAAAGTCACGCAAAAGTCTGTCTTAGAATTGTTAACTTGTTGGGCGAATTTGTTTTTTCCCAATTCCACATTGTGAGAAAATGAGAATTTTGGATTGCTGACTAGTATCAAGGCAAAATTTCCAATGTTCACAAATAAATTGGTTGTGCTATTGTAACGTTACTGAGCTGAACATATGCTTTTGCAACCCTTTCTAGGCTTCCTAAATTGCTCTATTTTTAACCATGCAATTTTATTTTGGAAAAATGTACAAAGGGATTTCATTCTGACAAAATACAAGGCTATGCCCAGTCTTTCATGGGATTTCATAATGATAACAAGTAAAATTATATCTACAACCTCCACTAAAATAAATAAAACACTACTTGGGATTACCTCCTGTACTGCATATGACGACTTGCACACAACAAAGCATCTCATGTCTGAGCACAAATAAATTAACTCCTTCAGCAGATAATTGTCAGGCTGACCCCCTTCCAGTATCATTTCCGATATTCTGCCCATTTCACAAATGTCTGATTTTTATCAGGAGTTCAGGTCAAAAGGGCAAGTACAATGGACAACAAATGAAAGGTTCAAAAGAAGTGCATTGAGATTATCCACCTTCGGACAGACAGTATGACTAGACAGCATTTGTTAAAATAAACAGCAATGAGAATTGTTGAGATGCTTCCATTTTAAGGAAGATCAAAGAAGAGACAGTTTGTACCCATAAGGGGGCAAATTAACATTGAATACATACTTTAGTTATACTTTTTTTTTAATGTTTCTTAATTTTCTTCAGATCTGTAGTTAATCACTTAACAGCGTTAATCTCCAAAGTCAAGCAATGGCATGGTCCAAGGTAAATCACATTCTATTTAAAATTTTCTTCCCACATGAAATCACTTTTCACCAGTAAACTGCGTGCATGATGGGAATGTGGGAAACCAATTTTGGGTATCACAGCATATTCAACATGTTGCTTTTGCCACTATTTTTAACCATTGAATATAAACAAATGTAATTTGGTAAAGAGACAGAACAGAAGGAAATTACATTACATTTACATTAAGGATGTAAATAAAAGTATTTTTTCATTCAAGGTAGCAAAAATATACCAAAAGGATCTTTAAATATCAATGGTTTGTCAAGTAGAAACTCATCAATTGGAATGGAGCATGATGTATCTAATATAATTACACAAATTAGAAATATGCTCTGCTTAAAATATAAATCTCAAGCAGGTGATAGAGGCGGCATTACAATTAGATTCATTGTTTTTGTGTAGGGGTCCATCAGTAAAATATTCTTCCTCCTGATCACAATCCAGTGACTCCTGTTGAAATGTGCGTAAGTGTAGGAATTTGGTGAAAATGGGATCAGCCTCGCCGACAATGTCCCTATTGTTAAACTTCCAGTCAACAAGTATGACTGCTCAGGTGAAGTAGCAACTGCCTACTAGCACCAACCGATTAAACCAAACTCCAACAGAAGACAAAAAGAAAGTATAATGATGAAGGTATAAAAATATTAAAAGTCCAGTTTGGGAAATTTGCACAAGCATAATTGTTATACTAAACAGCATTTTCAAGGGATTATATATCCTTGAAGGGATTTATATAATCGCCAACTATCATTCTCAAGTTTTTTAATTCAAATGTTAATTAAGCTTTAAAAATTGCTGATCCCTAAGTAGGCAAAAACCCTTGGCATTTACACATTGGCCTTGGCTCAGTAATATAATTTTCATCTGAGAAGCAGAATATTATGAGTTTAACATTCACCGGACATAATTTAAGCTGATATTTCTGGCTGGCTTTTGGTTGAAATACTGAAACACAATACTTTACACAATTTAACAAGGAAAGTTCATTTTAAGACACAGACAATATTTCACTTGCAATAAATAATCATCATTTTATTTAATGAATATTTTCCATGTGCAAAATATCTTAAAGTATAACATATATGCTTTATTTTTCTCATAGTAAATTAGGATGACTGAAAAGTACTTGTGTCATAATAAGATGATTTAGAAGTAATATGTTGAACAATTCTTTACAATAAAGCCAATGGAAGTAGCTGTTGTACTGTTCTTTTCATATAATAATTGCTAGTGTTAACACGTAAACAACCTTTACTTCTATGTTTAAAAAATCTGCGTCAGTATAAAGCCATTTTGCTTCGTGTCATTGCCAATAAATTCTGTGCAAATTTAGAGTGTGTTCAACCTATTTCCAAGGTAAAGTGACAAGAGATTTAATCTTCTGAAACCTTCTCTCACTAAGCTCTTCCAGGTAATGAAAAATGTTTCTACATTTCTACCTACGATTAGTGAGTTCATCTAAGATATACACAAACAATCAATTAAAGTTGACCTCTTCCCTCAACATAAATACTCTGAAATTGGAATCTGACTCCATTTACACCTCACGCTGCCTCGGCAAGGCCAGCAGCATAATCAAGTCACACCCTGGCCTCTTCTCTCCTCTCCCATTGGGCAAAAGATATAGGTGTGAAAACACGCACCTCCAGATTCAGGGGTAGTTTCTTCCCACCTGTTATCAGGCAACTGAACCATCCTACCAACAACTAGAGAGCAGTCCTGAACTACTATCTATCTCATTGGAGAGAGCAGTCCTGAACTATCTATCTAGACGTTATTCACATTATTCCCTTTATCATGTATCATTACACTCTGGATTGCTCGATTGTAATCATGTATTGTCTTTCCGCTGACTGGTTAGCGCGCAATAAAAGCTTTTCACTGTACCTTGGTACATGTGACAATAAACTCAAACTTAGTATATGTGGGAGATCACAGCTGCAAACCAACTCCCTTTCACTTCGTCCATGACTTTCAGTCTGAAGAAGGGTCTTGACCCGAAACGTCACCCACCCTTCTCTCCAGAGATGCTGCCTGTCCGGCTGAGTTACTCCAGCTTTTTGTGTCTGTCTTCGGTTTGAACCAGCATCTGCAGATCCTTCCTATACATCCCTTTCACTTCACGTACCTTTCTTTATTAAGAAACTGTTTTAAAAAAGGCTGTTAATAAGGGGGCTGCAAAAGTGACATGAGATCGCTTTATTACAACACTAGAACTGAGCTCTATTTTGAGTCTTTTGTCACCCACAAACATAAATGCAACCATCAGCTGCAATTTGAATGCACGTTACTTGTATATGCAAAACTAAAACAACATGTAGATCCCTTGACAACATAACAGGACAGTGTTGTCATGGATGCTGGAAAATAAACCAACTAAACATTTAAAAAACAGAGATCTCTGAAACTAGCAACTTATATGTGCTAATACTACTCGTGCTGATTGGACTAAACAAGATATATAATAAAATGTCAACATTAGATATACTTTACAGCAATAGTGATACGAAAATTGTCTTGATCAGTTTAAAGCACACGTTAATAACTGCAGTAACAGGAATGAGGAAAAAGACCATCAATTCCTTTCCGCATTCGTCCCTGCATTTCCAAAGCGGCAGGCTTTGTGTAAGAATGGCCATTTATTTAAAATACAGGCAATAAGAAGACCTTAGGACTGCAACAAAGATTGCCCTGGATATGATGTTCATTAGGTTTTTTTTTTTTTAAAGAGTATAGATAACGAGATATCCAAAAAAATAGACCAGATCAGTATCAACACTGGGTCACTTCACTGCATCAAGACATTAAAACATCTCTTTGTTCACTCAAACTGAAATATGCTGCAATAAGGGGTTATTGATACTTACATTTAGCATTTGGCCAATAGAGTCAGTTAAAAAATGAAAGAAAGCTTTATTTTAATGTTTCATTCATTGATTTGGCATTCTTGTCAACAGTGTGTTTAGGGAAATTACTTTTCTGTCAGATCCACCATATGCAGGACGCCAGCAGATGTCTTTTCAAAAGCAGAGAATTTCAAGTTTCAGGAAGGACTGTGCCAATGCTGTCTTTCTCATTAATTGAGCTCAACATAGACGAGCAAACTCCAGACCCAAGGAAGCTAGAATCTCAGAAAAAATACTTTGTGACTGCATGCTCCAGCCATAAACAATTGCAAATGAGATTAAGCTGAGAGTTAAAATTAATTATATAATTAAACACTCGTATCTACATTAGCTACACTGGTTGACAACATATGACAAGCAGTCTTCCATCTATAAATATAATAACATAATAACCATTTCCTCTTCATCTGTTAAGCCAAATAATTTTCTTCACAATTTCAACTCATTTCCCAGTTGATTTAACTTATTCTAAGTGCCCAGTCAAAAGCTGCACTGCTCTTCAGTATTCTAAATCGAATTAAAATGTTCTATGTATGGACGCAGATGCAAGGACAAAATGTTATGCATCTGTTTCTTTAAAAATTCTGTTAACTTGTTTTTAATCATAAAATGCTCCAATACAAGCAAATCTTTGGCTCCTCATTCCGTGCCATTGTTTTGCATCTCACATCAACTGCATTTTAATCTTGTTTGCCTGCTCAATCGTAATTAACAATAAAATGCCCGTCTTACAAGCTAATTAAAGAAGAGGAAGGTCATTCACCATAATTAGCTCATCTCTATAAAAATATCGTAATTCTCCCCTTTGTAGTTTTTTTTTAAATTACTCTGGTCTTTGCAATTCGAGTTCCAGCTCATGGCAAATATTGACTATCTTTATGTTAAAAATATCCTTTTACATTCAACTTAACTCCAGATTTATCCATTTTAATCACCTTTCATTCCCTATATAAAGTGACCTTTCAGGCATTTTTACTCCAGGCTCAGTGACTAGGTTTCTACAGGATTCAGAATTCCAAATCTTTTACCAGAGTGGTAAATAAAAGTTTTTTTTTTTTTAGTTTAGTTTAGTTTAGAGATACAACGAGGAAACAGGCCCTTCGGCCCACTTAGTCCGCGCCGACCAGTAATCACCCGAAAACTAGTTCTATCTTACACACTAGGGACAATTTACAGGCCAATTAACCTACAAACCTGTACGTACCCGGCTAAAACCCACGCAGGTCACGGGGAGAACGTACAAATTCCAAACAGACAGCACCCGTAGTCAGGATCGAACCCGGGTCCCTGGCACTGTAAGACAGCAACTCTACCTCTATGCAATCGTACCGCTCTTTATTTTCTGAACTTCTCCATCATTTGAATATCTCCCTTATTTACTTCAAATCAAACAGAAAATTTTAATTTGAGGTTGAGCAGGGAAATGTGCAATTTATTGGTGACTTCCCTCACTTGTATTTAGTTTAGTTTAGTTATACAGCACAGAGAGCAGCCCTTCAGCCCACCTAGTCCATGTCGATAGTCCATATACTAGCACTATCCAATGCACTAGGGACAATTTACAATCTTTACCAAAGCCATTAACCTACAAACCTGTACGTCCTTGGAGTGCGGGAGGAAACCGGAGCACCCGGAGAAAACCCACGTGATCACGGGGAAAACGTACAAACTCTGCACATATAGTTAGGTTCAACCAGGGTCTCTGGCGCTATAAGGCAGCAATTCTGCGCCATGACACCATGCTGCCCCCTGGAAGGAGCATGTGCAAACTCCACACACAGACAACACTCGAGGTCAGGATCACATCTGGGTCTCTGGGTGGTGCTGTGAGGCAGCAGTTCTACCAGCTGCACCACTGTGTCGCTCCTTGCCACATCCCACTATAATTTATCATTCAACATTCAGTTAGTTTTAGAAATTGTTGTTCTGCATTGTTAAATGTAAGCAAGTTAGTATTAGAAACAAATGATTGATTATCCAGCAACCAGAGAGTGGCCAAATCAAAGTTTCAGATGCTGACATCTTTCAGAGCTAAATCCACTCGATTATTCCCTTTGCAGATGGTGATTGGACTGTTGCCTATTTTCACAATTTGATTGAGATTTCATCTATCTGTTTTATTTTACTTTTAAGAGCAACATGTTTAAACTTCATCTTGGCATTTTTAACACCAGTCTCCAATGCTGTCATTTAATTTTCCACCCTTAGGTATTAAATTTCACCTTTCATTTTCAATCCTATTTTTTCAATGTACTGCAATTTCTGAACTGCTTTCTATTATCCCACTTCCCCTCCTTTAGACTTTAGACATATAGCGTGGAAACGTGCCTTTCAGCCCAGCGAGTCGGTGCTAACCAGCAATCACCCCATACACTTGTGCTATTCAGCATATTAGTGACAATTTACAATTTTTATAAACCAATTAACCTAGATACGAAGTGAACATACTTTTCTCAAGAGATGCTGCCTGACCTGTTGAGTTACACCAGCACTTTGTGTCTATCTTTGGTATAAACCAGCATCTCCAGTCCTTTTTCTACTAACCTACAAACCTATATGTCTTTGGAGTGGGGAAGAAACCCGGAGAAAACCCATTCTGTACACTCTCCGTACAGACAGCATCCGTGGTCAGAATCGAGCCATGGTTTCCGGCGCTGTAAGGCAGCAATTCTACCGCTGTGCTATTCTACCGCTGTGCCAGTCCGATTTTGTTACAATCCCCAAATTCCACTAGTTTACTTTTGTACAGATTAGAAACAGTTGTCCTGACAACAAGCCCTGAGACATTGCTTTCTTTATCTCCCATCCTATCAGATTGACTCTATCACACCACCATGGGCGGAAATCCTGGGGGGTGCTGTTTTGGGAGGGGGGGGGGACAACCCCCCCCCCCCACCCCACCCATGTTTTGTGACCTGGATGCTACAGCCAGTCCCAGGTCGCCTGCGTGCCACAGGACTGGCTGTAGTTCCCAGGTCGGCTCGCTTGCCCCAAGACAGGCTGTAGCGACCAGGTCGCCTGCGTGCCCCAGGACTAGCTGCAGTTCCCATTGCGTCTCCCCCATGTTTTAAAAGACCTCATTGTGTCTCCCTCATGTTTTAAAGGCGACTTCCGCCCATGCACACCACCACCATTTTCTTTACTTTATGCGAAGCCAGCTGCTGTTTTCCTTACAATGCCTACAGTTCCACAGTAACTCAAGAACCATAGAGCAATTGGATAGCCCCCACTTTATAAAAGGTGCAATATAAATGTTGTTTCATTTAAGTGATGTCACAAACGAGGAGAGGGTCTGTGGTTTTTATCTTTCCCCTTCACGGTTCACGTTAGAACATTCTCTTGACATGTTAACATTGCAAGGCTCTTTAAGAAAACTAAGACAATAGAAAATTGACATATATCCTTCAGATACTCCGATTTCCTCGTACATACCAAAGAGGTGCAATGTTGTAGGTTAATTAGCCTCTGTAAATTGCCACTAGTGTGTAGGCACTGGATGAGAAGGTAGGATAACATAGAACATGTATGAACGGGTGATCGATGGTCAGTGCGGATTCGGTGGGCTGAAGGACCTGATTCCAAGCTGTATCTCTAAACTAAACTAAAAAAAACGAAATTTAGACTTAATCCAATTGTGTGAGTAGCATTCACTTCTGCTTAATGATTTGTTTTGCTACTATGAAATTAAAGAGGAATAAAATGTACAGGTCTTACATTGATTAAATTAGATAATTCAGTTGCAGAGCAGTCTGTAAATTCAAAGAGGCTTCAACAGACAGGAAGTTAGTAGAATTCAGTATCTGGAGGATGGAATATAAATTATACCTCAAACAATTTGTTAATTTTTTTAAGTTGTTGTATAGTGAGCAGAATTTTACTGAAGATAAAATTGACTTCTAAACACTGATTTTACTAAATCTTATTAAAGCTATTTAGTTGTTAAATATACACTGAAGCCTAATAATAATAATAATAAATGTCCAAAGCTGTGAAGCTCATCTACACAGGCGTTACTGCTGTCATAAGGTCCTTAAGATACTTCACCCTACCGACGGGAACCCCAGATTCTATCCCCTACTCCCAAATCCACTGTCTATGCCGCATGAAAAAAAAACCATCGCGGGGCTTGTCTCAACAGAGGCCCAGGAGCCGTTACAGAGGGAGGAGCGACCTTCGTGTGGTGAGTTAAAAAACCCATCGCGGGGCTTGTCTCAACAGAGGCCCAGGAGCCGTTACAGAGGGAGGAGCGACCTTCGTGTGGTGAGTTAAAAAACCCATCGCGGGGCTTGTCTCAACAGAGGCCCAGGAGCCGTTACAGAGGGAGGAGCGATCAAAATCTGCAACGTCCATTCGCAGATCACACTTCAAATTAAGGGGGCTGGTGGAAGCCTCTGATTGGTCGAACGGACTAGAGGAAGCAGCCGTTACAGGACTAGAGGAAGCAGCTGATTGGCTTTTATCCCGGGTAAGGCTTTATTGTATTCGGTTAAGGGGGAGAATGAGGGCCAGGGCAGTTTACTGTTCTGGATGTCAGATGTGGGAGGTCATGGAGTCTGAGTGCCCTCCAGACGTCCACATCTGCGCCAGGTGCGTCGAGATGGGGCTCCTAAGGGACCGTGTTAGTAACCTGGAACAGCAACTCGATGACCTCTGTCTGCACAGGGAGAGCGAGGAGGTCATAGATAGGAGTTACAGGGAGGTGGTCACTCCAAGACCATGGGAGACAGAAAACTGGGTCACAGTTAGGAAGGGCAACGGGCAGAGGCAGGGACTGGTGAGTACCCCGGTGGCTGTACACCTTGAAAATAAGTACTCATGTTTGAGTAAGGGTGGGGGAGACAGCCTACCTGGGAGCAGCGACAGCGGCCGGGCCTCTGGCATAAAGACCGGTCCTGTTGCTCAGAAGGGTAAGGAAAAGAAGAGGAGGGCAATTGTAATAGGGGACTCTATAGTCAGGGGGTCGGATAGGCGATTCGGTGGACGCAGACAAGAGACCCAGATGTTATTTTGCCTCCCTGGTGTCAGGGTCAGGGATGTGTCTGAACGGGTCCAAGAAATCCTGAAATGGGAGGGATAGGAGCCTGAAGTTGTGGTACATATAAGTACCAACGACATAGGTAAAAAAGGAGAAGAGGTCCTGAAAGAAGAATTTAGGGAGTTAGGTAGAGAGTTAAGGAGAAGGACTGCAAAGGTAACAATCTCAGGATTACTGCCTCTGCCACGCGACAGTGAGAGTAGGAATGGAGCGAGGTGGAGGATAAATGAGTGGATGAGGGACTGGTGCAGTGGGTATGGATTCAAGTTTCTGGATCATTGGGACCTCTTTTGGGGAAGGTGCGACCTGTACAGAAAGGACGGGTTGCACTTGAACTCGAGGGGGACCAATATCCTGGTGGGGAGATTTGCAAAGGCTACTGGGGAGACTTTAAACTAGTATGGTTGGGGGGGGGGAGGGACTCAAATTGGGAAAGCTAGCAGTCAGTGTGTGAGGCAGGAGGCAGAGAATGGTAGCACTCTGACCCAAAATGTAGGGGAGAGAGAAGAAAAAGACAATAAACAGAGAATAAGAGAGGGTGGGTTTCTTAAATGTGTATATTTTAATGCTAGGAGCATTGTAAGAAAGGTGGATGAACTTAGAGCCTGGATTGACACCTGGAAGTATGATGTTGTGGCGATCAGTGAAACATGGTTGCAGGAGGGCTGTGATTGGAAACTAAATATTCCAGGATTTCGTTGCTTCAGGTGTGATAGAATTGGAGGGGCAAGAGGTGGAGGTGTTGCATTGCTTATCAGGGAAGATATTACAGCAGTGCTTTGGCAGGATAGATTAGAGGGCTCGTCTAGGGAGGCTATTTGGGTGGAACTGAGAAATGGGAAAGGGGTAGCAACACTTATAGGGGTGTATTATAGACCGGCAAATGGGGAGCGAGAATTGGAAAAGCAAATATGTAAGGAGATTGCAGATATTAGTAGTAAGCACAAGGTAGTGATTGTGGGAAATTTCAATTTTCCACACATAGACTGGGAAACACATTCTGTAAATGGGCTGGATGGGTTGGAGTTTGTAAAATGTGTGCAGGATAGTTTTTTGCAGCAATACATAGAAGTACCTACTAGAGAAGGGGCGGTGCTGGACCTCCTGTTAGGAAATGAGACGGGTCAGGTGGCAGAGGTATGCGTTGGGGAACAGTTCGGGACCAGTGATCACAATACCATTAGTTTCAATATAATTATGGAGAGGGTCAGAACTGGACCTAGGGTTGAGATTTTTGATTGGAGAAAGGCTAACTTTGAGGAGATGCAAAAGGATTTAAAAGGAGTGAACTGGGACATTTTGTTTTATGGGAAGGATGTGGAAGAGAAATGGAGTACATTTAAAGGTGAAATTTTAAGAGTACAGAATCTTTATGTCCCTGTTCGGTTGAAAGGAAATAGTAAAAATCGGAAAGAGAATTTCAAGGGAAATTGGACACTTGGTTCGGAAAAAGAGGGAGATCTACAATAATTATAGGCAGCATGGAGTAAATGAGGTGCTTGAGGAGTATAAAGAATGTAAAAAGAATCTTAAGAAAGAAATTAGAAAAGCTAAAAGAAGATATGAGGTTGCTTTGGCAAGTAAGGTGAAAGTAAACCCAAAGGGTTTCTACAGCTATATTAATAGCAAAAGGATAACGAGGGATAAAATTGGTCCATTAGAGAGTCAGAGTGGACAGCTATCTGCAGAGCCAAAAGAGATGGGGAAGATATTGAACAATTTATTTTCTTCGGTATTCACCAAGGAGAAGGATATTGAATTATGTGAGGTAAGGGAAACAAGTAGAGTAGCTATGGAAACTATGAGATTCAAAGAAGAGGAAGTACTGACACTTTTGAGAAATATAAAAGTGGATAAGTCTCCAGGTCCGGACAGGATATTCCCTAGGACATTGAGGGAAGTTAGTGTAGAAATAGCAGGGGCTATGACAGAAATATTTCAAATGTCATTAGAAACGGGAATTGTGCCGGAGGATTGGCGTACTGCGCATGTTGTTCCATTGTTTAAAAAGGGGTCTAAGAGTAAACCTAGCAATTATAGACCTGTTACTTTGACGTCAGTGGTGGGCAAATTAATGGAAAGGATACTTAGAGATAATATATATAAGCATCTGGATAAACAGGGTCTGATTAGGAACAGTCAACATGGATTTGTGCCTGGAAGGTCATGTTTGACTAATCTTCTTGAATTTTTTGAAGAGGTTACTTGGGAAATTGATGAGGGTAAAGCAGTGGATGTTGCATATATGGACTTCAGTAAGGCCTTTGACAAGGTTGGTTAAGAAGGTTCAATGGTTGGGTATTAATGGTGGAGTAGCAAGATGGATTCAACAGTGGCTGAATGGGAGATGCCAGAGAGTAATGGTGGATGGTTGGTACACAAAATTGCTGGAGGAACTCAGCGGGTGCAGCAGCATCTATGGAGCGAAGGAAATAGGCGACGTTTCGGGCCGAAACCCTTCTTCAGACTGATGGGGGGTGGGGAAAGAAAGAAGGAAAAAGGGAGGAGGAGGAGGAGCCCGAGGGCGGGCGGGTGGGAGGGTGGGAGGAGACAGCTAGAGGGTGAAGGAAGGGGAGGAGACAGCACAGGCTAGCCAAATTGGGGGAATTCAATGTTGATGCCATAAGTGCGCAAGGACCCCAGACGGAATATGAGGTGCTGTTCCTCCAATTTCCGCTGTTGCTCACTCTGGCAGTGGAGGAGACCCAGGACAGAGAGGTCGGATTGGGAATGGGAGGGGGAGTTGAAGTGCTGAGCCACCGGGAGGTCAGGTAGGTTATTGCGGACTGAGCGGAGGTGTTCGGCGAAACGGTCGCCCAACCTACGCTTGGTCTCACCGATGTAAATTAGCTGACATCTAGAGCAGCGGATGCAGTAGATGAGGTTGGAGGAGATACAGGTGAACCTTTGTCGCACCTGGAACGACTGCTTGGGACCTTGAATGGAGTCGAGGGGGGAGGTGAAGGGACAGGTGTTGCATTTCTTGCGGTTGCAACGGAAAGTGCCCGGGGAGGGGGTGGTGCGGGAGGGAAGGGAAGAATTGACGAGGGAGTTGCGGAGGGAGCGGTCTTTGCGGAAGGCAGACATGGGGGGAGATGGGAAGATGTGGCGAGTGGTGGGGTCACGTTGGAGGTGGCGGAAATGGCGGAGGATTATGTGTTGTATTTGCCGGCTGGTGGGGTGAAAGGTGAGGACCAGAGGGACTCTGCCCTTGTTGCGTGTGCGGGGATGGGGAGAGAGAGCAGTGTTACGGGGTATGGATGAGACCCTGGTGTGAGCCTCATCTATGGTGGCGGTGGGGAATCCCCGTTCCCTGAAGAACGAGGACATTTCCGATGCCCTGGTATGAAATGTCTCATCCTGGGAACAGATGCGGCGTAGGCGGAGGAATTGGGAGTAGGGGATGGAGTCTTTACAGGGGGCAGGGTGGGAAGACGTGTAGTCCAGATAGCCATGTGAGTCAGTGGGTTTGTAATGTATGTCGGTCAGGAGTCTGTCCCCTGCGATGGAGATGGTGAGGTCAAGGAATGGTAGGGAAGTGTCGGAAATCGTCCAGGTGTATTGGAGTGCCGGATGGAAGTTGGTGGATGGTTGTTTGGCAGGTTGGAGGCCAGTGACTAGTGGGGTGCCACAGGGATCTGTGTTGGGTCCACTGTTGTTTGTCATGTACATCAATGATCTGGATGATGGTGTGGTAAATTGGATTAGTAAGTATGCAGATGATACTAAGATAGGTGGGGTTGTGGATAATGAAGTAGATTTTCAAAGTCTACAGAGAGATTTATGCCAGTTGGAAGAGTGGGCTGAAAGATGGCAGATGGAGTTTAATGCTGATAAGTGTGAGGTGCTACATCTTGGCAGGACAAATCAAAATAGGACGTACATGGTAAATGGTAGGGAATTGAAGAATGCAGGTGAACAGAGGGATCTGGGAATAACTGTGCACAGTTCCCTGAAAGTGGAATCTCATGTAGATAGGGTGGTAAAGAAAGCTTTTGGTGTGCTGGCCTTTATAAATCAGAGCATTGAGTATAGAAGTTGGGATGTAATGTTAAAATTGTACAAGGCATTGGTGAGGCCAATTCTGGAGTATGGGGTACAATTTTGGTCGCCTAATTATAGGAAGGATGTCAACAAAATAGAGAGTACAGAGGAGATTTACTAGAATGTTGCCTGGGTTTCAGCAACTAAGTTTCAGAGAGAGGTTGAACAAGTTAGGGATTTATTCTTTGGAGCGCAGAAGGTTAAGGGGGGACTTGATAGAGGTCTTTAAAATGATGAGAGGGATAGACAGAGTTGACGTGGATAAGCTTTTCCCACTGAGAGTAGGGAAGATTCAAACAAGGGGACATGACTTGAGAATTAAGGGACAGAAGTTTAGGGGTAACATGAGGGGGAACTTCTTTACTCAGAGAGTGGTGGCTGTGTGGAATGAGCTTCCAGTGAAGGTGGTGGAGGCAGGTTCGTTTTTATCATTTAAAAATAAATTGGATAGTTATATGGACAGGAAAGGAATGGAGGGTTATGGTATGAGCGCAGGTATATGGGACTAGGGGAGAATACGTGTTCGGCACGGACTAGAAGGGTCGAGATGGCCTGTTTCCGTGCTGTAATTGTTATATGGTTATATCTGCACCCAAGATGAGGCGTTCCATAATAGAGTATCCGAGATGTCCTCATTCTTTAGGGAACGGGGGTTCCCCCTCTCCCATCATAGATAAGGCCCTCACTCGTGTCTCCTTGGTACCCCGCAGCTCCGCCCTTGCTCCCCCTCCCATAGTCGTAACAGAGACCGAGTCTCTCTAGTCCTGACCTTCCACCCCATCAGCTGTCGCATGCAACACATAATCCTCCGAAATTTCCGCCACCTCCATCAGGATCCCACCATTAGCCACATTTTCTCATCTCCACTCCTTTCCGCCTTCCGCAGAGTCCGTTCCCTCCGCAACTCCCTGTTTAACTCATCCTTTCCCACCCAAACCACACCCATCCCAGGTACCTTCCCCTGCAACCGCAGAAGATGCAACACCTGTCGCTATACCTATAGGGGCAGCACGGTGGCACAGCGATAGAGTTGCTGCCTTACGGTGCTTACAGCACCGGAGTCTTAGGTTCGATCCCGACTATGGGTGCTGTCTGTACGGAGTTTGTACGTTCTCCCCGTGACCGTGTGGGTTTTCTCCGAGATCTTCGGGTTCCTCCCACACTCCAAAGACGTACAGGTATGTAGGTTAACTGGATTGCTATAATTGTAAATTGTCCCTAATGTGTGTAGGATAGTGTTAATGTGCGGGGATCGCTGGTCGGCGTGGACTCGGTGGGCCGAAGGGCCTGCTTCTGTGCTGTATCTCTGTCTCTAAACTAAATCTCCTCCCCCGACTCTGTCCAGGGACCCTGATAGTCCTTTCAGGGTAGGCAGAGATTCACTTGCACCTCCTCCAACCTCATCTACTGTATCCATTGTTCAAGATGTGGACTCTTATACATTGGCGAGACCGAACGCAGACTGGGCGATTGTTTTCGCGGAACACCTTAGCTCATCCTGATCTCCCGGTTGCTGGATACCTTAATTCTCCTTCCCATTCCTACACAGACCTCTGTCCTAGATCTCCTCCATTGTCAGAGTGAGGCTAAACACAAATTCTAGGAACAGCATCTCATATTCCGCTTGGGCAGCTTGCAGTCCAGTGGTATGAATATTGATTTCTCTCACTACAGGTAACCCCGGCATTCCCTCTCTCTCTATCTGTTATGATATCTGTAGGGGTTCCAGGCATGCGTAGGAGTTTTACTTACTGGAAAAGCTTGTCCTTGAACATGGTGGCAGCGGTGGCTTCTTAAAGAATCATTTTTCTGCCACAATCTGAAGCTCCCGGCTGGAACAGTTAGCAGCTAAGGACTAGTGAAACTGTCAAGCGCCGTAGGATTGGTGAGTGAGCAGCATTTAAGGCACTGAAAATATTAAAACTGCCGGAAAACGACATGGCTACCCGTAGGGTGGGCAGACGGCCGCTCAGCAGCAAGCAAAGTTGAGTTTGGACGAGGAGACGGGCGACCATCGGCCTACGCAGGCGGCCACCAGTAGCACTCCACTGCACACTACCGGTCCGCCTCCCGTGAGCGGTATACGACCACCAACCCCATTAACCGTCAACTGCGGAGTGAGTGAGTGTTGGGAAACATGGCGTCGGATGTGGGCAACCTACAGCGTGGTCGCAAAGCTAGACAGGCAAACACCAGCGTACGCCATTGTTTCTCCATACAATTGGAGATTTCCCATCACGACTGGAGATTTACGACAGTTTTGTGTTCACCAACAACGAGGAGAACCAAGAACTGGCCGGTATCATTCGCATGTTCAAGAGCTACGCTATTGGCGAGAAGAAAAGACGTATGAGCTCTTCAACAAGGGACAGCAAGAAGCAGGTGAGAACTTTGAATCGTTTCTCGCTAGCCTGAGAACACTAGCAAAGTCCTGTAATTTCTGCCAGTGGATGACGGACAGTTTGCTCTGCGACAAGATTGTGTTGGGCATTAGCGACTCGTAGACGAGGAGACGTTTGCTGCAGGAAAGGAAGCTCACTCTCAACGGATGTATCGGCATCTGCAAGAGTGCCGAGACTGCTGAATCACATCTCCAAGCTTTCACCGGAAGTAGCAGGTCTGCTGCTGCAGTCCACAAAATCAGACAGCAGAGCGGCAAGAGAGGCGCGACTGTGCAATACCCACACAAGCAGAGCAAGTGGGCTAAGCTTAAGAAAAGCCAAGGCAAGCACAATCAAGAAGTGAAAGCGTGCAAGTATTGTGGCAGGAATCATCATACAATGGACAAACAGCAATGTCCAGCCTACGGACAGACGTGTAGGGCATGTGGCAGTCGCAACCACTTTGCCAAAGTGTGCAGAAAGAAGAAAGTACACAAAGTAGACGACCAAGCCGGAAGTGACACAAGCACTGAGTACATTGAGAGTATCACGCTCACAATTAACACGGTGCGGCCTAGAGATGATATCTACGCATCGATGCTTGTCAATTGGTCGACTTCCAAGTCGGACAGCAGAGCGAGCGTTTACATCTTGCCGCGCAGATATTTACACGCCGTGGACCACACACTAGCCCCATGTCAAAAGAAGCTCATGATGGGGAATAAGGCTACAATGGACGCGGAAGGAGTTTGCAGGGTTAAGCTGCTCAACCCCAAGACAAACCACAAGTATTCTGTGGAGTTCATTGTGGTTAGTAATGACTTCACACCACTGCTAGGAAGCAAAGCTAGTCAGCGAATGAATTTGATCACTGTGAATGATGACAGCTTTCACCGTGTACACACGTTGACAGTCGTAAAAGAGAAAACGGGTAAGACTGAAGAACACTATGCAGAGGTGTTCGACGGTAAACTAGGAGAGCTGCCTGGTGAAGCACACCTGCAAATTGACGAGGAAGTGCAACCCACAGTCTTACTGCCACGACGTTTACCTCATGCGAAAAAGCAGAAGGTGAAGACGGAGCTAGAGCGCATGGTAGAGCGTCACGTGATTGCAACAGTTCACGAGCCGACGTCAGCCAGCTCGTGGTCGCGGAGAAAAAGAATGGCGATCTCCGGATGTGTATCGATCCATGACTGCTAAACAAAGCGCTGAAGCGAGAACACTATCCACTGCCAGTTATTGAAGACATCTTGCCAGATCTCAACCATGCGAAGATCTTCAGTAAGCTAGACATGAGCTCAGCTTTCTGGCAGGTGAAACTTGACGATGAATCGTGCAATCTGACGACGTTCAACACACCTTTCGGGCGTTACTGGTGGCGCCGATTGCCATTTGGTTTAAGTGTATCGTCTGTAATCTTCCAGCGAAGATTACATCAAGCGCTCAAAGGTTACCTGGAGTGATCTGCGTTGCAGATGACATCCTCATCTATGGTAACGGAGAAACGATGGAAGATGCGGTCATCGACCATGACTCAAAGCTCGAGCAGTTGCTTCAGCGATGTGTACAGCAACACATCTAACTTAACAAGGACAAGTCTGTCTTCAGAGCAATTGAGATACCCTTTTTAGGACATGTGATCACTGGCACAGGACTGCAACCCAACCCCAAAAAGGTTGCAGATGTCGTCAATATGCCAGCACCCTCAGATGTACAGGGTGTGCAGAGGCTAGTTGGATTTGTCAACTACCTGAGCCGTTTTCTACCCAGCCTGTCTGATACCCTTGAGCCCATCAGACAGCTGGCGAGACCAGACATAGCATGGGAGTGGTCTGCTGAGCAGGACAAAGCAATGTCCAAGATCAGACAGATGGTATCTGAAGCACCGATCTTAGCATACTACAATCCCAAGGAGGAGATGACGATTCAGTGTGACGCGAGCAACATGGGACTGGGGCAGCCTTGCTCCAAAAGGGACGTCCCAACGCATATGCAAGCAGAGCAATAACTGAGCGTTTCCATCAGTATACATTTGGTCGTTTCATCAGCGTGAACAGCGATCACAAGCCGATGGAAATTAAAGCAAAGATGATAAGGCCGAATTAAGTTAAAAATATAAGAAGATATTAAAATGGTTCCTGGACTAGCATATTTAGTCCCGAATTAGGCTTTTCTCCAGTAGATTAATACAGAAAGGCATTTGTCTCCCAGGTGACGAGAGAGGACCCAGAGAAGTAGCTAGATCTCTTTGATGTATTTGAAAAGTAAAATGTCGTATACCAAGTGTCCTATGTTTATGAGGGAGGAGGTGACGAGAGAGGAGAAACTAGATTGATCTAAGGGATTGTGACAAAATGCCTTTGATGTGATGCATTCTGTAGAAACCTTTATTTTCCTGTACCTCTGACCATTAATGTCTGTGGAATGTGCTAAGGTGACAAAAAAACACTATATAATACGATGTAATTCTGTTGTTCAGGGAAGTGGACTGAGGACAGTGAAGTGTCTATATTGGTCACGTTTATAGACGTTTTGAACTGGTCTACCGAACAGTTTGTGTGTTGTCTGTTTATTAAGAAACAAACCTGTTTAGTTGTTATAAAAGTAACTTTTTCATTGGCGTAGTTATGCAGGCCTCGCTGGGACACCAAGAACAGCTGACTGTGCAAGAGGTTGAGGAGGTTGCCGGGATTGGAAGGGAGATAACTGAGCTCTATTGGCCCCCTTGTAAGACCGACTCCCTAGAAACTCCCGGGAACATCTGTGATCCTTCATCAGACGTTGAATTGGTTCCCTGCCGAGGTTCTTAGAAACAGACAAATGTAAGACCAGTTGAGCATTGTGTATGTATTTTTAAGAAGGGATTGTGTATGTATTTTTAAGAAGGGATTGTGGATGTATTTTTAAGAAAGAATTGTGTATGTATTTTTAAGAAGGGCTTGTGTATATTTTTAAGAAGGACTTGAGCGGTTTCTCTTTTTCTCTCTCTGTCTATCTCTCTCTTTGTTTTCTCTTTTTCTCTCTCTCTCTACAAAGGGCTCGTCGGCCTCGTTGAGACATCCGTGAATTGTCGGTTTGAGATACGGGGAACGAGCTGTGCGCCTGGCTTATTGAGACATCCGAAGAGTTGTCGGGTTGAGAAATAAGTGGCGTTGTTTTTTAAAGAGGTAAGAAATCTGCCAAGTTGAGAAACTGGGGGCTCGATTAGCGGGTCTGCCCCGTTGAGACACTTGGGACGTATATTAGAGTTAAAAAGTCTGCCAAGTTGAGAAACTGGGGTCTCGATTAGTGGGTCTGCCTGGTTGATATATTTGGAACGATTCAGAATTGAGATGTCTGCTTTCTCTTTCTCTCTTTCTCTCTCTCTTTCTCCCTATCTATCTATGGGAAATGCTGTGGATAACAGTGAAGGGGGAACTCCCGTCCAACATATGTGTTATTTGAATCCTAAGTATAATAAGAAATTTAGAATGTTAAGTTACAAGTTGACCAAACGGCTAGGGAATGAAGCCTGGCCAGTAGGGGGCACATGGAACGTAGAGACAATTAAAAAAGCAGAGATGTTGATATGGGAAAGGAAGGCAGGAAAGAAATGGAAGAATGGAATTAAAACATGGAAAGCGGAAGCAGAGAAGAAGCATGAGGAGAGTAGAGATCGAAGTTGGATGGATACTGCATGTAAGAAAGGGATAGAGTTAAGAAACAAGGATAGCACGAGGAAAGGATGGGAAGTATTGCAACTAGAATGCCAGTGGGCAGAGGAACAAGAGAAAATAATTAAAAGACAGATGGGAGGTGAGAAACAGGTGATGGTTAGTAAAAAATAAACCCAGTACTGGTAAATCCTCTGGAGGAGACTTCATGTCTGGCACGACGACCCTGTTTGGTAGTGAAGATGAGGAGTTAGATAATCTTGGGAGATGTCCACCTCCCTATGTCCTACCAGTAGCAATGGCATCCTTACCTGTGGCAGCTCCGTCAGTAACATCCCTGTACCTCGAAGTTCTGACCTTACAAAGCTCCCCAGGATTGGGAGCACGGGAATGCCTTTCTGTGCGTAATTTGTTTAAGGCATTGATGCTACCAGAACAGCTGGCCATTATTAAATGTGCTGTCCACACTGGGGCTGGGGACCCTATAACCAAAGGCAATGCATTTGCCGACAGTGCAGCCTATGCATCCATATGCGTAGTGACAGCAGGTAAACAGATGCTAGCAAATAGAACGGTCCTGCCAAACATGAGGGAGGTATGTACATTACAGAGGGACGCCTCTCATATATAAAAATAACTATGGAAACAAGAGGGCTGTGCCATTGATTCAGCACACCCCGCTTGGACAGGTTGGTGTATACGATGCATTTTTACCCGTCTTACCCATGCTGGTAAGGAGGGAATGATAAGGATAACAAAGGAAACGTGGTGGCACCCGAAAATTCGGCTAGAGGCATTGAAGCAGGCCTCTGAATGTAAAATTTGCCAATGAAGTCATCCAGGCAAATCAATTAAGATACCCTCAGGGGTGACGCCAATGCCATCACGACCGTTTGAATGCATACAGGTTGATTTTATTGAAATGCCAAGGGCCCAGTGTTATAAATATTGCTTAGTGATTTTAGATTTTTTTAGCAGGTGGATTGAAGCTCCGCTAACATTGTTGTTAAGAGAAGTTATTCCCAGGTTTGGCCTACCTACTGTCATAAGCTCGGACAATGGTCCCCATTTTATTACCACTATTAATAAGGAAATATGTGCACATTTTAATATCCGACAGCAATTTCACTGTGTACACCACCCACAGGCATCCGGGATGGTGGAAAGAGCCAATGGGGCATTGAAAAACAAAATTACCAAGCTGATGGGAGAAATGGGACAGACATGGATTAAAGTGTTACCCTTAGTATTATTTGAAATGAGGGTAACTCCCCACAGTGTTACAAAGCTATCCCCAGCAGAAATTATCTATGGTAAACCTCTATGAACCCCCTGGGGAGCAAGCATTACTCATGAAGGAACCTTAGATTTACACGCATTAAACGATTAAATAATTACCCAAGTTCAATGACTCACCCATATTCTGTCAGCATTGCATTTACAGGTAAAGGAGTCCCAGAGGCCGCTACCTGATGCTGACCAGTGCGAAATAGTCCAACCAGGGGACTACGTACTTATCAGAAATTGGGACCGCAAGAAACTCGACCCACGTTGGAACGGACAATACCAGGTGCTGCTGACTACACCAACAGCAGTGAAGGTTGAAAACCATCCACGTTGGATACATCTCTCCGACTGCAAAAAGATTGGATACAAGGATGGTACGAGTGATGTTCGCTCTACTGACGATCCTAACCATGGCCAGCGTAACATGGACTAATACCTATCTGGCTACGAGCCATGAGTTTGCCATACGGGCACATGGGACTGAATGTTGGGTATGCAACGGTGTTCCGACTAGCAGTAAGGAAGGAATTCCCCTGGTCCCCATTACATTAAACCTTACCAAGAGACTAGCAATGAGGTGCTTTTGTAACTCCGCTAAAAAACCGTCCGGTCTAAAAATCATACGGATAACAAATACCAAAAACGAAACAATGAACACCTATGGAGGCCCGAAATACAATAACTTTGAAGGATGGTACACCCCTCCCTTTAAAGGAGATTGGAAATTGAACGTGACAAATGCAGTAGATATACCCCGACTACAGATAGTAAAAGATCCGCACAGGCCAGTTAATACTACCTGTTTTTGCCACCACCAAGGCACAGGTGTATTCTTGGGAAACAGTACTTGTATGTCAACTCAGGCAGCCACCATATCGGCCCACCCCGACCAGTTAATGGCACATATTTTGTATGTGGATCCTGGGCCTACCCATGGTTACCAGGAATGCCGCCGGCAGACGGGGCAACTTGGGAATGACTTAAAGGACCCGATCACTGGACAGGGTGTTGTTATGTTGCATATGTGGTCCCACATATGAGAAGCACGAGCCAGTTGCACCAGCACATGGGGACTTCCAAGCGAAGCCTAACGAAGGCTGAGCAATTTTTTATGATACTCTTCCCGTCCTTTGGTAGTATAATAGTGTTACGGGAACTAATTAATATGGCCTCCGCTTTAGAGACACTTGCTAATGCCACTGCCGTCTCCTTGAGTGCAACCCAGGAGGAGGTAGAAGGGGTAACAGCTGAGATGGTAGCTATGAGGACTGTAGTATTACAAAACAGAATGGCCTTAGATTTTATCCTAGCAGAAAAAGGAGGGACATCTGCAATAATAGATAGAGAATGTTGCACTTTTATTCCCGATGCTTCCTCCAACATTACCAACTTGGCTGCCCATAACAGAATGGAAGTAGATAAAATAAGGAAGGTAGGAGCTGAATTCCATGGTTATAGCAAAATCAATAACCCCACTCTCACCATCGACGGCACCACTGTCTCCCCATCTCCCCAGGCCCGCAACCTTGGCGTGATCTTTGATTCCACCCTCTCCCTTGAGCCTCACATCCGCCATGTCATTAAAACCTCCTTCTTTCATCTCCGCAACATCGCCAAACTCAGACCCTCTCTCACACCGCCTGCTGCTGAAAGACTCATCCATGCCTTCATCTCCTCCCGACTGGACTATTGCAACTCACTTCTCCTTGGCATCAGCTCCACCTACATCAACCGACTCCAACTGGTCCAGAACGCAGCCGCACGACTCATCACCCACACCAAATCCTGGCATCACATCACTCCAGTCCTCAAAAAACTTCACTGGCTTCCCATCTCCCACCGGATCACCTACAAAATCCTGGTCCTCACCTACAAAGCCCTCCACCATCTGGCCCCCCCATATCTCACTGACCTCCTCTCCCCCTACCAACCCTCACGGTCCCTCAGATCCACATCAGTCGGTCTCCTCTCCATCCACAAGTCCAACCTCCGCAGTTTTGGGGACAGAGCCTTCTCCAGGGCAGCTCCCAGGCTCTGGAACTCCCTCCCCCAACTGATCCGCAATTCCGTGTCCCTCACCATCTTCCAGTCCCGCCTCAAGACCCATCTCTTCACCTCTGCCTATCCTTAGCCCCACGTCCCCGTCCCTTTTCATCTGTGCATTAATTGCCTCATACTGTGTTTTGTATTGAATTCTGTCTTTACTTTGTGTACTAGTCATGTCTCTACTATTTATTTCATTCCCCTTACATGTTTTTCCTCTACATGCTCAATTTTTGTAAGGTGTCCTTGAGACTCTTGAAAGGCGCCCATAAATAAAATTTATTATTATTATTATTATAGCTCGGGGGGAGGTTGGTGGCCATTTAATATGTTTGGAGGGACTTGGGGAACGATTGTCCACTATGGATTGATTGTATTACTAGTTTTACTAGTAATTTGTCTGATGAGATGCTTATGGTCTTTCGTATGTACTCGGCAAGGACTGTAGTTGTTATCAAAATTTTGATAAAAGGATGGAATGATAAGGCCGAATTAAGTTAAAAATATAAGAAGATATTAAAATGGTTCCTGGGCTAGCATATTTAGTCCCGAATTAGGCTTTTCTCCAGTAGATTAATAC
Organism: Amblyraja radiata; assembly: GCF_010909765.2. Lineage (NCBI taxonomy): Eukaryota > Metazoa > Chordata > Chondrichthyes > Rajiformes > Rajidae > Amblyraja > Amblyraja radiata. Next base: position 22,455,667 of record NC_045970.1, read on the forward strand.
AGAAAGGCATTTGTCTCCCAGGTGACGAGAGAGAAACCAGAGAAGTAGCTAGATCTTTTTGATGTATTTGAAAAGTAAAATGTCGTATACCAAGTGTCCTATGTTTATGAGGGAGGAGGTGACGAGAGAGGAGGCTAGATTGATCTAAGGGATTGTGACAAAATGCCTTTGATGTGATGCATTCTGTAGAAACCTTTATTTTCCTGTACCTCTGACCATGACTAATGTCTGTGGAATGTGCTAAGGTGACAAAAAAACACTATATAATACGATGTAATTCTGTTGTTCAGGGAAGTGGACTGAGGACAGTGAAGTGTCTATATTGGTCACTTGACTGGAGTTCTCCCTCCTTTCCATCGGCCGATAATAAGTAAAGTTTTGAACTGGTCTACCAAACAGTTTGTGCGTTGTCTGTTTATTAAGAAGCAAACCTGTTTAGTTGTTATAAAAGTAACTTTTTCAAGAACCCGCTGGTGAAAGTGCCGAAGCGTCTACAAGGAATGCTACTCCGCCTACAGAGCTGATTTCGACCTCAGCTACTGTCAGCGGAAGCTCATGTACCTTGCGGATACACTGCTGCGTGCAATTAGCGGTACTCCGAGCAGAGAGCAAGCATTCGAGGAGGTAAACAATTCGAGATGAGCGTCTCGAGCAAATTCGCGATGAAACAGCGAAAGACACACTACATGTGTCATCATCAGTGGTTGGCCTAGTGAACGAGATAGGCTACTATAGCAGCTCACGCCTTATTAGAGCTAGAGAAATGAGCTCGCAGTCCAAGATGGTTTGATCTTCAAGTGCGAGTGCCTAATCATACTGATAAGCTTAAGAAGAGACATGAAAGAAAAGATACAATCTTCACATATAGGCATCGAAGGCTGCCTGCGACGAGCACACGAATGCCTATTCTGGCCTGGCATGAGTAGCGATATCAAGCAGTATATTGCTACATGTGATGTGTGGCGCACCTATGAGGTGAGCCAGCAAAAAGAGACACTCATGAGTCATGAGCTACCGACAAGGCCATGGGAGAAAATCGGCGCAGATCTCTTTACATGGGACGGGAAAGATTATCTCGTCACCGTAGACTACCATAGCAACTTTGTCGAAGTAGACCAGCTGAGAGATACGAGCAGTCCAATAGTGATTCACAAGTTGAAAGCTCATTTTCGCGAGATACGGCAGCCCGACACAAGTTGTCAGCGATAACAGGCCGCAGTACACATCGGTCGCATTTCGTCAGTTTGCGAGAGAATGGGATTTTGAGCACCTGTGCAGCAATCCCGGTAATTGCAAAGCGAACGGGAAGACAGAATCAACCGTCAAAACAGCAAAGCGAATCATGGCGAAGAGCAGCAAATCACAACCCGACCCCTACCTAGCGATGTTGGATCATCGTAATACGCCTTCGCAAGAGCCGAGTACAAGTCCCGCTCAGCGCCTCATGAATCGTCGCATACGTACACTTCTGCCGACGACAGCGAGACTACTTGAACCAAGAGGTGTGTACGAGCATGAAGGCATGAAGCAGCGCGTTCAGCAGCAAGCTGACAATTACAATGTCAGCTAAAGAGCTTTCCACACTTCACGAGGGCAACACAGTGTGAATGCAACCCCTCGAACAAGGAAAGAAGAGTTGGGAGAAAGTCATCGTTTCAAGGGTTCATATGTGGTTCAGAGCCCATCTGGCATATACCGTCACATCTCCGCAAGACCTGCGAATATCCACCAGATGAGCTAGTCGCACGTCAACACGCGAAGCACGGCCAGACCATCAAAGACCAGGATGAATCTACTGCACCGACCACAACTAACGTGACACAGGCGTTGAAACAGCAGCCAGCGCCTACTGAAAAGCAAACAGCTACTGAGCGAACTGACAAAAACAAGGACATTGACATAAACGAAACAGTGAGAACTCGCTCAGGTCGAGCTGTGAGACCGCCTAAGTATTTCGGAGACTATGTGACCCATTGATTTAGTTCTTATCAATTGTTTTGTCTGGATGGGGTTGCAAGTATGATAAAACACATTTTTGTAAATAAGATAATGAGAAGGAAAGGAACTTTTACTTTAAAAGTGGTCTTTTCTCACGGACAGATATATGCCAAGTGAGCATACATTGTACATCTGTACGTTTTTTCTCTTTTGGAAAAAGGGGAGATGTTATGATAGGTGTAATGTGCCATTAACGACTTAATAAAGTCCATGCATCCGCAGGGGTTCCAGGCATGCTTGGGAGTTTTACTTACTGGAAAAGCTTGTCCTTGAACACTATCCCTCCCCGACTCAAGTGGCACTAGCTTCTCATTTTCACCCAACAAACAGCTTATAAACGGCCTGTTTCCTTTATCATCTTAACTTTTTTGCATATCTTTCATTCATTGTTTGTTTTTTCTCCACATCAACGTCTATATCTCTCATTTCCCTTATCCCTAGCCAGTCTGAAGAAGGGTCTCGACCCGAAACGTCACCCATTTCTTCTCCCCTAGATGCTGCCTGCCCCGCTGAGTTACTCCAGCTTTTTGTGTCTATCCCAGACTCTTCAAATCAATATCACGTGAGAGGTAAGCATGTCTACACCTGACATGGATTCAGAAACAAGTTACTTGCCCCTCATAAAGGCAAGTATATGAGGGATTAGAATTCTACTTGAATAAACGTAGGAAATGATACATAACTTCAGTGTGACAGTTACTTTATCTGTTCCAGTACTATAATATAAAATCCTTCTCATTCTGCTGTACATTCTTTAGGTGGGAAGCTACTGCAATGTTCGGATTTTATGATTAACCAAAACAGATCATTATTAACGTGCTCAATTGTTTATTATTGCAACAGGATCAGTCACCGTGGCTTCATGTATAGAAGTGAACTTGGGATTACTGGATAGTAGGTGTACCTGAATGAATTATCTCATAACTGCTGCATCCAAAAGCTCAGTGCAAACTTCACTAGACACTTGTTGATAAACATAAACTGTTCTTTGAGTAAAGATTTTAGTTAGGACATTACTTAAGTCTGTTTCAAGAGCATTTGCTTGGAGGCAACAAGGACTGTGGAGAAACATCCATTTGTATTCTCAGTGTTTTCAAATCCTTTGAGATCCAACTATTTCTAGGCAGTTAGTCACAAACCAATTGGTCTAAAGTAGGATAAAAGGCAAAACTTCAATAGGAATAAATGGTTATGAATTTTCATTGTTTACATTTGTATAAATTTAACATAAATAAATGCATGATACATATGCCAGCCTGTTGCAGAAAGTAATACATTTATAAATGAGAACGCTCATCACCTTTATATGTTGATGGCTCATCATACAGTCACAAAGATCAGAGCCTATAATCCTCTCAGGAAGCAGAATTTTATACTATACTGCTGGCGATTTGAATACCCAAACTGAGTTAATAGCACCCCAGACAAATTCTTGTTTCAGTATTCTGCAAAGTGAAATCAGAATTTCAGAAACTTATCTTCTTTCAGCAAAAAATCCTGGTGTGAACAGCCATTGATCATGAGAAAATAATTTTCTGAAGAAAGCTTACACCAGGTAAAGCAAAGCATATTTCACATACATTTTCTTTCAGATGTACTCGTATTCATCTTCATCATTTTAAATTTACATTGCCCACCAAACACATATATCAAAAAATATAATAAACGTCTCACTGAGCATATTTGCTTAGAATTCTGTTGCTAGAAAACAAAAGCCAAAATAAGGATCTAAATGGTGTTAATATTTGTATTCTTACTTACCACCTGGTAGAAACTGTTTTGAGTAATTAAGATATCGCAATGTCCAATGATATCAGGTTAATTGTGATTGCAAATAGTTGAAGCAGTATCTTTTTCACTTGATGAGTGCATTCACAGTCTTATGACCAACAGAGGCATTCAGACTAAGAAGTTCCTGGTGCATTGTCTAATTTTGCCAAATTATCTACGATCTGGAGCATTAAGAGCCAAAATTTGACGCCATTTTTTAACAATTGCTGCTCGGTACGTTGGAAGCCAAAGTCTGAATTCAAACTACAAGGATCTCAACCTCATTCTGTTAGGCTGTGTTAAGAATATTAGAAGTAGCAGAAGATTGCCTTATGGTCCTAATGCCAGCTCACAGTTTATAGCTGATTTGTGCCATCCATTCTCCTCCCTCAACCCCCCAAATCCCTTAGAATCCAAAACTTTATTGCTCTCCGCCTTGAATATACACCCTGAAGTAGAACATTCCAAAGGTTTATAACCCTATATCCTAGGATAAAATTTACGAGTCTTGACTCTCCAGCTGAAGGGAACAACCTTTCCCTGTCAATTCTCGTCAGAATCACAAATAAATCACTCGCATATTTGTGGAAAGATTAAGTGATATTGGCCCGTCGTCAATCTTACTACATCTCTCCCCACATGACCACACTGTCAATCCAGAATAGAACTGGTGAATCTGTGTTACACTGACTCCAAGGCATACACATCCATCCTTAGATAGGAGGACCATATTATACAGTGTAACAAATATACGCCAAAACGCTAGAATCTCAGGAGGATCTCTTTACTTTTGCATTCTAATCGTCTTACCATACTCCTACCATCTCTGTTGGATCATCACCTCTCCTCCTGCTGTACCGAGAGCGAACATGAGAATGAATGTCAACTGTGTCAGCAGACATCTTGCAAATGGCACTTATTACAAGCTCTTTTCACCTTGTATTCTGCAGAGTACCAAAGAGAGTGGACAATGGTTTAGAAAATAATTGTCCTGGACCCAGCACACATTATAAAGAAAGCTCGTCAACACCTCAACTTCCTGAGAAGATTGCAGAGATTCAGTATGTCAGAGAGGAATCTCTTGAACTTCTACAGGTGTACAGTAAAGAGCATATTGACTGGTTGCATCACGGCCTGGTTTGGCAATTTGAACTCCCAAGGGGCGAAGAAGACTGCAAAGTGGTGAACATTGCCCAGCCCGTCACCGGCTCTGACCTGCCCACCAGTGAAGGGAATTACAGGAGTCGCTGCATCAAAAAGGCAGCCAGCATCATCAGAGAACCACACCACCCTGGCCACACACTCATTTTGCTGCTGCCATCGGGAAGAAGATATAGGAGAGTGAAGAATAATGACCATCTATTGTCTTATTTAATTCCTGTGTGTTATTGTGTAAATGTATTTTGATACCACAATGTATTAAAGTTTATAATTGAGGTTGTTTAACTGCTCAACCTAATATACAATCCAAGTTAAACCAAATACATTTCCAATGAGTTTGCGTAACTGTGACGGCATTATTTTATCAATTTACAAATATTCAAATAACTTTTAATGATTAAACATACTGTACAAAGATCACAAGCACATTTTCTAATGCATATTCATAGTATGTTAAAGGAAAAAAAATTGTCACATTTGTCATTGACATGGTAAGAAAACAGTTGGAAAATGCTCATTTGGGCTGAGGAAAATTGGTGTATATGAATCAAAATTGTATTGGAAATGCACAAGCTGTGCAGCATGTGTTAAGAGAATTAAATGGTCAAAAAATCATTTGGTAAAGCACAATGGTTTTGTGCACCATCAAATTTAATTGAAACCTATTGGCTAAATGTGATTTGGTTCTTTTGAGCAGGGGCCACACATCCTGGGAATTTTTACCTTAGCTTTCCTTGCACATTGGAGGCCCACAACTAACACAAGCCACACTAATTTAAACAGGCCATAATAGCAGAGTCGAGACCAACCTTCATTTTAATTAGTGAATTTACCCCCAACGGGCCAATGAATGACAAGGGTGCCTGGTATGATGAGAGTTTTGTGAACACTAACAAATATAAGGTTAATGAATGTATGTGTAGTCGCTGACAATGTCAGAAGCGTTATTGCACTGTTCATGTTTAGTGTATAATTTTTTATGATTCTGAATAACGTTTATTTTTGGGGTAAAAAAAAAATCAAACTTGCACTATAGCTGAAGAATACAAGACAGTGATTTTCATGCCTGAATATTTATACTTTATGTTTTCTCCCACTCTCTCGCATCCATTCTTCAACAGCAGCTCTTCCCCCTTTACCTTTCTCTCTGCTGCATCTTAGTGATCCTAAGCTTGCAAGATTTTCTGCACACTGCTGGAGCTAACTGAGGAAAGACCTGCTTGCATCTTCACATGTCCTAGTAAGTATGACACCTTGAGATTTGTACGCAATAGAAATTTGGCTTAAATTTCTGTGTACCTATTTAGAAATATGAATTCAGGGTGGGGAACAAATGCCCGAGAGCCTCATGGTGATCGATAGACAGTTTCCCATCCGAGCCTTGGATAGCTCAACGTTAAAATGTACCTCAGTTATAATTTCTGTTGTTGCTCAAGGTAACAGGGCCTTCTCAAGAATCTTCAAGCGAGACCACAATTCAGGAACTGGGTAAAGTTCACTAAAAGATCAGATATTGAGTCAGTTACATCTGATCAGTCACAAGTTCATACTGGCTCTACATCAGTATTTGAAAATGTTCTTGCTTGACCAGTTACAATATTCACCAGTGAGTGCCTTTCACATTTGCAGCTCCAATTAAACCTGGACTGCTCATACCGTATAAAATAATTGATAATTTTCAAATTAAATGTATACTTCAGATCTTTGTACTCTGCTACGATGGTCTGCTAAAATTAGTGTGGTTTGTGCTAGTTGTAGGCCTCCAAAGTGCAAGGAGAGCTAAGATTAAATTTCACTGGGTGTTGGGTCCCCTGCTCATAAGAACCAAATCACATTTAGCCAATCAGTTCACAATTGAATTTGTTTGATGGTGTACTATTGTTCTTTGTAAAATAAATTCTTAATAATTTGGTAGGTCATGTTTCAGTTGTTTAATATGTTGGTAAGGCCTCAGAGTATTGTGTTCACCTTTAGGCACCATGTTTAGTTTAGTTTAGATATATACCATGCAAACGGGTCCTTCAGCCCATTGATGCCCACACAATTTACAATTATACCAAGCCAATTAACCTGTACATCTTTGGAGTGCTGGAGGGAACCGGAGATCCCGGAGAAAACCCACGCAGGTCACAGGGAGAACATACAAACTACATACAAGCACCCATAGTCAAGATCAAACCTGGGTCCCCGGCGCTGTAAGGCAGCGACTCTACCACTGCACAATCATGCCGCCCTGTCATAGGAAATATGTTGTCAAGCTGGAAAGGGTGCAGAGAATATTTACAAGGATGTTGCCAGGATTCAAGGGCCTGAGCTACAGGGAGAGGTTGAGCTAGGACTCTATGCCTTGGAACGCTAGAAGATGAGGGATGATCTTATAGAGATGTACAAAATCATGAGAGGAATAGATCGGTTAGATGCACAGAGACTCTTGCCCAGAGTAATCGAAAATCAGAGGACATAGGTTTAAGGTGAGGGGGGAACGATTAAATAGGAGCCCGAGGGGTAACTTTCTCACACAAAGAGTGCTGGATATATGGAACAAGCTACCCGAGGAGGTAGTGAGGAAGGTACGATCGTAACGTTTAAGAAACATTTAGACAGGGACATGGATAGGACAGGTTTAGAGGGATATGGGCCAAACTTAGGCAGATGGGAGCAAAATAGATGTGACATGTTGGCCAGTATGGGCAAGTTGGACCAAAGGGCCTGTTTCCACACTGTAAGACTGCAACTATATATAAACGCAATATTTCAGATCTCTTTTTCTGGATATCTGGAGGATTGGAGGCATACCGCATAGTACAGATAAACTTTAAAAAAATACAAGCATAAATTTATTTGTAAATGCAAATAAATTCAGACAGCTGTATTTTATGCGTCCACTTTCTAAAATGGGCTGACAATAGGCCTCTGTATCGTCTTCTGTTAATAAATGTATTTTGTCATCCAAACTCTGAAGCACCAAACAGGAATAATCATTAAGCAATTACACTCAATTCCTTGGTTTAGGGTATTTCAGTTAGTTGCTGGAAATTTTCCTAACCCATTAAACTCATTTTTGGTTTGTTCATTAAATTCAGTTAAATAAAAATTGTCTGAGTCAACATTTGCTCTAATGCAATGCAATTACCATTAAAAAAAAATTATAAATAAGTGGCTTACCTCTGCCTTTGCCTGAGTATTACGCAGTTGCAGCCTTCCCGCTGGGACCAATTGTTTGCCAATGGCCAATTGCTTCCAGTCACGAAATGATGCCACAATTACTATTAATGGTTATATTTTTGTTACTTAATGAAATTAAAATCTCAGTAATTCCCAGGAGCCTATCCTTAACCATACTTCTCTGGAACTATCCAGGAAATGGCAAGCCATCTGCTACATAGGGATACAGAAGCCCACTTGCAAAATATCTCCGTAAATACAAACTAACCTCGTCACAATAATATTTTGCTTTCAATAACCAATTGCAACAGCACAAATTTAATCATCTTCTACAACTAATTCCAAATAATCCCAGTGTATTTTACCAGAAGGCAATTCCAGCTGGGAAAGAGTACCAAATTTAGTGAGTATCATGAAGAACTTATAAGCTTGATGTGGAATGTAGACAACTGGCAGGTGATACACTTTGGTAAGAGGGGTGAGGAGCGCCAACTGACCCAACAGCTCAGACTATGGCCAGTAGAAACATAGGAAAATAGGTGCAGGAGGAGACTGCTTCGAGCCAGCCATTCAATATGATCATGGCTGATCATCTAAAATCAGTAACCCATTCCTGCTTTTTCCCCATATCCCTTAATTCCTTTAGCCCCAAGAGCTAAATCTAACTCTCCCTTGAAAACATCCATTGAATTGGCCTCCACTGCCTTCTGTGGCAGAGAATTCCAGATTCAGAACTCTCTGGGTGAAGAAGTTTTTCATTAACTCAGTCCTAAATGGCTTACCCCTTATTCTTAAACTGTGACCCCTGGTTCTGGATTCCCCCAACATCGGGAACATTTTTCCTGCATCTAGCCTGTCCAATCCTTTAAGAATTTAATATGTGTCTATAAGATTCACTCTCATTCTTCTAAATTCCAGTGAATACAAGCCCAGTCAACCCATTATTTCATCATACATCAGTTCCGCCATCCCGGGAGTTAACGTGTGAACCTACGCTACACTCCCTCAATAGCAATAATCCTTCCTCAAATTAGGAGACGAACTACAGGACTAGGGAACCAGAAATCCTTGATGAATGTTTGAACAAGCATCCTAACACTGAAAAATTAATAGCTTATATTTATAACACCCTCCTAAACAACGAGGTACCACCGACGGAACCATATAGACACACATGGGAAAATGAATTAGGTCATCCTATAACGAAAGATTTGTGGGACGAAAGTTTACAACATATACATCAATGTTCGTTAAATGCCAGACATGCTTTAATACAATTTAAAGTCTTACATAGATTACACTACTCTAAAATAAAACTAAATAGAATCTTCCCACAAATCTCTCCTATTTGTGATAAATGTCTACATCTAGATGCTAATTTAACACATACGTTTGCAAATGGTATAAAAATTAAACATTTCTGGACTGATATTTTTGAAATAATTTCAGAAGTTATTAATACAAAACTGGATCCAAACCCAAAATTAATAATACTTGGAATATCAGAGCAAAGTTTAACACTCACAACAAGCCAAAGAAATTTCCTCGACTACAGTATAATAACCGGGAAAAAATTAATATTAAAATTTTGGAAAGGCCCTACGACCCCCACAATTAAAATGTGGATTGTGGAAATGTCGGAGACCCTATATCTAGAAAGAATTAGACGTCTTAATGGACAAACAAGAACTTTTTGATAAAATATGGGCTCCATTCATTAATTATCTGACGGGATAGATTGGCCCAGCACGAAAACCCAACTGAAACTTGAACTCAGGATTAGATGAAAAGTCATACTTTATAATCTACGAACCTATCTCCAATTACGTATTATAAGTAATCCATTCCACCTTTTTTGTTTTTTTTGATATTTGTAACTCTTTTTTCTCTCTTTTTCTATATTAAAAAAACCCACTAGAAGCAGAAGTAATCGACAATTGAAAATTTTAATAATGTATGACTGATGTATATGAAAAGTTTTTTTACTATAATATGTAACTATACTTTATAATATGTCTACTTCTAATAAAAATATTAAAAATAAATAAATAAATAAAAATTAGGAGACCAAAATTGCACACAATACTCCAGGTGAGGTCTCAGGACTGCAGGAGGGCCTCCTTGCTCATAAACTCAAATCCTCTCGCAATGAAGGCCAACATGCCATTTGCTTTCTTTACTGCGTGCTGTACCTGCATGCTTACTTTCAGTGACTGATGCACAAGCACATCCAGGTCTCGTTGCACCTCCCCTTTTCCTAATCTGACACGATTCAGATAATATTCTCACATTTATCCACATTATACTGCATCTGCCATATATCTGCCCACTCACCCAACCTATCCAAGTCACCCTGCAGCCTCACAGCATCCTCATTGCAGCTCACACTGCCATCCAGCTTTGTGACATCCGCAAACTTGGATGTCACATTTAATTCCCTAGTCTAAATTTGCAAATACCTGTGGTCCCAGCACCGAGCCTTACGGTACCCCAGTAGTCACTGTAGTGGCCATTTGGCTTGTTTTGCATGTCATTGATGATGGCATGTGCCTTTAAATTTTAGACTGTCCGTTATTTGTGGGTGGGATTTATGACGTGTTTTTGGGCGTGTTTGGGGCTAAAATGCTTGCGCAGAAGTTTAGTTTTTAGTGTAGTTTGAAGCGAGTAGGAAGAAGATTAACCCTTCGACCATGTGAGGTCTTGAAGGAGATCATGCAAGGTCTTGAAGGAGATCATGCAACGTCTAAAGGAGATCATGCCCATGTTATGGAGACACAAGGAGTTCTCTAATGTTTAAAGTAATAAGCTGGAGTTCGATGAAGAGTGCAGTAACGAGTTGGAAGAAATTTGGATGTATCTTACTGTTTTCTATCAACAATAAAGCATTTACTCATCAAAAAACAGTTTTGAAGCCATATCTGTGAAGAAGCTCTGAAGGTCTGTGAGTAAGCTCGCATGCGTTTCGAAGACACCCCCCCCTTAACCATGCTCATCCATTTCGCGGCTAGGGAGTTAAATTCTCGAAAGATATGAAAATCTGCCGCTACTTTAAGTCGAAGGTAACGTCCGGCAGGGGGCTTAAATACCAGTCCCAGAGAGTGGGACAGAAGATTAAGTCGAAGGAGACCTCCATCACAGGGGTGAAACGAGTCCCAGAGATTGGGACAGAAGATTTGGCTAAGATCTTGGAGAGGCTTAGCCAGAGGAGACTGGTTCCAGGAGGAACTGAAGAAAATAGATCTCGGCCAGAGGAGGCCTTGAGGTCTATCGACAGCATCGAAACTTATCTGAAGACATATCACAGGATTTGTGAGGAGAAATCGATTGTATTTATTTGAATTAGAAGCTGCAAGCTTTAATTTTAAGCGGTAAATGTAACAGAGACTCAGAAAGTGTTTTTCCAGTCTGTATGGAGATTCCAGCCAGACTGACCTTGGATTGTTTTGAATCTTTTCATAAGCGCATTCCATTTGAATTATCGTCATCTTTTAGCACATGGATGTTGGAGAGATGTTCTCTACATTATCAGTATGATATGGTTTTGATAGAAATGTTGACAAAACAAAGCCAGAGCTACTAGCAGAATACTCTGTTCGATTAATTTAAGGACTTGGCAATCTGTCCAAGACCTCTTTAAAATTATGGAATCAGAAGATGATGAAAGTGCCAGGCCTGAGGGACCACGAGGTGGTGGTGAAAGACCAGTCAGCCAACTTAAAGAAACCCAGAAAAAGGGAAACTCGACTCCGTTTCTATGTTTCTATGGGAACGTTAATGAATCCATTGATAGCTACAGAGAACTCGTGTATCGAGAAGAAACAGATAATACACACACTGCCTGCTTGAGAGAAACCGAGAAAGAGAGAAACGAATTATGGAACCAGGTTACCAGATTAATTGAGAAACAGAAGAAACTAATGGAATCAGAACAGAACGTGATCAAGGTGAGATCTAATATGAGCCAACTATGGAACCTCACCCAGGAGGTTGGCAAGAAACCAGATGTACTGCTGTGTTCAGAGCCGTCTTGGGAAGAACGCAGAAGAACACACCCAGTGGGATGAAGACAAGAAGATATTCAATGGTTTCATGAAAAAGGCAGAGAAGTGGTTATCTGAAATTATGTCACAACTCACGAGCTTAGTAGCTGGAAGTGGGAAGCAACAAGGTGCCAGAATGGAAGATGAAATTACACCGCAAGATAATATCTCCAATATATCTTCACAAGGATCAAGACATAAATCTGCTTCTTCAGCCAGTTCGGTTTCGAGGGTTTCTGCTCGATTGAGAGTTAAAGCTGAGCTAGCTGCTCTCTCAATAGAAGCGGATGCCATGAAGAAGAAACATGAGATCGAGCGGGATCAAGAAGAGATGAGACGACATAAACAAGAAGAGATGACGCGAAAGCAAGAAGAGATAGCATGACAGCAAGAAGAGATGACGCGACATGAAGAAGAGGTGAGGCGACATAAGGAACAACTGGAATTAGACACAAAGATGGCGGTGGCCAAAGCAAAGAAGGAGATACTGGAAAGTGAGGAGTCAAGATGCAGCTCTAGATCGTTGAAGACGATGAGCTCAGGACCAAGCAGAAAAACTGCTCAGAGTGAATTGGCAGTTGGATCAATTCCACAATCGAGGTCCACCTTGGCTTGGAAAACCTAAAGAAACTAAATATGATGGGTGAAACTTCATCTCAGCAAGTGGGTGCTAGATCAAAACCAACTACTATTGGAGCGTCTGTGGAGGCTCGAGACAGACCAATAGCGGACCACGCTTTTCCGAGGCCTGAAGCAAGGGCTCGAGCAAGTCAGTTTGAGTCACAGAGGCCTGTTTATCAACAGGCGGAATCAAGCCAAGGATATCAGGATGGGTTGATGGTACTGTTGAATAGGCAATCTGAATTCAACGAGATCATAGCTCGACAGAATACTTCTCATCCTACCACCGGAAGAAATTCCTACGTATGGTGGAGATCCTTTGCAGTATGAAGTTTTCGTAAAGGCATTAGAAGAAATATTAGAAACGATGGATGAAAAAGAGCGCTTACGATTTCTGGTGAAGTACACAAGTGGAAGTGTGAAAGAGCTTGTAGAAATTTGTCAGAAAGAGCAAGACAACCATGGCTATAAAAAGGCGAGATTACTTATAGAACGTTTTGGTGATGAACAGAGGATTGCTAACGCTTACATGGAGAAGGCCCATGCTTGGAAAGGAATCAAGCCGGAAGATGGGGAGGCATTGAGTAATTATGCAATATTTCTGAGAAATTGTTGTAGCTCGATGCAAAATCTCGGCCACGTTGAGGAAATGAATCTTCCAAGTAATATTAGAATCATCTTGAGCAAGTTGCACAGAAGACTGAGAGAAAAGTGGAGAGATGAAGCAGGCAAAATTAGAGATGAAAGGAAGCAAGTAGCCAGGCTACCAGATATGGTGAAATTCTTTGACAGGGAGGTACGGAACATGTTAGAGCCACACCACGGGACTATTGAAGATTACAAACCGATTGCAACTAACAAAGGTTCGACCTTTAACAAAACTGTAGAAATATCTGAACCTAAGAGAAGTAGTTTTGCTATCACGACCATACCTGTGGAAAAGACAGACAGAAAGAAAGGAAATGTGTCTACTAGCAAGCAAATAGAATTTTGTTTGTTATGTGATGAAGTTGGTCACACCATAAGATGGTGTCGAAGGTTCAAGATGAAAGAATATGAAGACAAGTTGGATTTCTTGAAGAAGGGAATCGGTATTGGATGTTTGAAAAAAGGACATATGGTGAGAGACTGTAAGAGTCCTATAATTTGTTATGAGTGCAAGCAATATCATCCTGAATCACTTAATCCAGAAGAACAACCAGAGCATTGGGAAGAAGAAGAACTGGAACAAACGAATGATGAGCTACCAGAGCAAATAGAAGAAGATGAACCAGAGCAAACAGAACAGGACGAGAAGCCAACTACTAGTGGTGTTATCACCTCGCCTCAAATAACTGCTCATATTGTGGCCGGGGTTGAAGCTTGTAACTTTTCTATCATACCAGTACAGGTAAGGAATAGCAAGACGAATACAGTGTTGCAAACATATGCTTTTCTGGATCACAGAAGTTCAACGACCTTTTGCACAGAAAGCTTGGCGAGAAGACTGAATATCACAGGAGATGCGTTTCGAAGACACCCCCCCCGCCCCCCCTTAACCATGCTCTTCCATTTAGCGGCTAGGATATGAAAATCTGCTGCTAGTTACTGCCTGCCATTCGGAAAACGACCCGTTAATTCCTACTCTTTGTTTCCTGTCTATCAACCAGATATCTATCCATGTCAATACCCTACCCCCAATACCATGTGCTCTAATTTTGCACACTGATCTCTTGTGTGGGACCTTGTCAAAGGCTTTTTGAAACTCCAGATACATCATATCCACTAGCTCTCCCTTAGCCATTCTACTTGTTACATCCTCAGATTAGTCAAGCATGATTTCCCCTTCATAAATCCATGCTGACTTTGACTGATCCTGTCACTGGTTTCCAAATGCGTTGCTATAACAGTTTTAACAATCCGTTCAGGCATCTTCCTCACTACCGATGCAAGGCGAACTGTTCTATAATTTCCAATGAGAATATTGGAAAATGATCACCAGTGCATCCGCGATTTCTAGGGCCACCTCGAGTACTCTGGGATGCAGGCTATCAGCCCCTGGGGATTTATCTGCCTTCAGTCCCAACAGTTTACTCAACACCATTTCCTGACTAATGTGGATTCCCTTCAGTTCCTCCATCCCACTAGATCCTCAGTCCCCTAGTACTTCTAGGTTTTGTTAAGAACAATCACGTTTTCAACAATTTAAACTAAGTTTGTTTTGACTTCTCATGTGCTGCGAGTTACCATGTTCCATTGTTGGAGTCTTGCTCCGATCCCCAGCATCACAGTAAAGTTTTGCCAATTAGATCTATTCCTGATCATTCCTTCTCTCAAGATATGCTGCCTGTCCCGCCGAGTTACTCCAGCTTTTTGTGTCTATCTTCAATGCTTATATAGGATCCAAAAGCTTGCCGATTGTTTTAATTATTTTTATTATTTTATTCAACTTCATAGTTTCAAAATATCTCAATGTCAGATGTTAAAAAGCAAACTGAATAAAATGTCTGCCTCTTACCTGGGCCCATGAAATCTATTCCTGGTCAATGCTTATACAGGGTCCAAACGCTTGACGATGGTTTTTATTTTTTTTCATTATCATCTTCACTTTAATCGTTTCAAAATATCTTGGTACCAGATGTTTAAAAGCAAACTGTTTAAAATCAGTTTTTACCTGGCCTCTTAGCTGGGCTTACTCTCTGCTGGAGTTAGGTGAACAAATTATTCACATGATAGTTCCTCCACACCCAGCCTAAATAACTGTGGAGTTTAAGGGGAGCAAGCGCAGGAATGTAGTGTAATGTGGATGCGATGTGGAAGACATCCAGAACTTTGTGATTGTTGATAGTGGTAATGTTATACATTCTACCTAGTTTATTAACACTCTGTAATGTGCAACCAATATTGTTCAAACACACTAGTGTAGTATTAGTTATGGTATTAATATATACAATTAAATCTTATTTGCTATAGTGATTTATCATATAGCAGGATGTTGTATAATCATGTGTATATAAAAGATTTGCCACTGACAGAATGGGCTTTAGACTGGGATTGCAAGTAGTGCCAACTCATAAATCTAGATAATACTTTTAAACTAGACTGTGGGACCCGTTGGGTCTCATGTTCTCACGATAGGGCTGGTCCCCCAACGCAATATTCCACCTCACCTCCAATTCCAATATTGTTATCCAGTGGGGGTGGGGGGGGCTTTCTGGAGCGCTGGTATGGGTGTTGTGAGCCAAATGGATTGGTTTCCAGAGGGCTAGTATGCACTTTGTGGGCCAAATGGATTCTTGGCCTGGCAGCTCAGTCACTCAGGCCTGGTGGGCTGCCAGCTCAGTCACTCAGGCCTGGTGGGCTGGCAGCTCAGAAACTGCCAGAAATTTTGCCCAAAACAGGTGAGAGTAGGGGGAGAGGGTGGAGAATCAATTTTGGACATTTTTCATCTTTTTCTGCAGATCACAGCAATGAAGGAGGAAAGTCTATCCTGGCCTGGATCTCACAGGGAGCAAATGAAGGGAGAGAGAATAATACTGGGATGAGGTTTAAAGCTTGCGGGGGGAATATTTACTGATGGGTTGAAGGGACTCCTGGGCTAGTACAGGCCTGATGGGCTGAAGGGGCTCTTTATTATTTTTTTAAAGTGAAATCCCGGTGAAAGGCACTTTTTTTCTGGACTTTTCCTGGCCTGACACGGGCCTTTTGGGCCAAAATGCTCCTCTTGGCCCAATACGGGCATTTTGGGCAAAAGGGACTGGTTTCACGGCTAATAGGGGCCTTGTGGGTCGAAATTAGTGGTTTCAGGCAGGCCAAACAACTCATTTCATTTCCAATTGCATTGAAGTTTCCAGCACAGGGCAGGGCGAATAGCTCATTGCATTTTCATTTCACTTCCATTGCCATTGCACTTTCAAGCACAGGGCAGGCTCAAGCCAAACAGCTCATTGCATTTTCACTTCATTTCCATTGCCATTGCAGTTTCAAGCACAGGGCAGGCCCAAGCCAAACAGCTCATTGCATTTTCACTTCATTTCTATTGCCATTGCAGTTTCAGCACAGGGCAGGCCAAACAACATTTCATTTTCATTAAGGGCTAACAAATCATTTATTCAAGTACTTTGCATACTCAGTATTCTGTAGTTTCCCAGCTCAGAGAGTCGTGACCTCTCCCTCACCATCTTGCAGACAGAGCCACGCCCACACTTCCGGGTTTTATAGTCCTTCCCACCTCCCATCGGAAGGGGTGTGGCCTTCATGGCGGTGATTGACAGGATAGAGAATCTCAAAAAATTTTAAACACTAATAAGTCTTTTATTTTTAATTGATGGGAAAAATCCTCGGGGCCTGTGCAGCGGTGGAGGATACCGAGTAAGATGCCAAAAAATCTTAACCATATGTGGCAGCGTTTTTTCTAAAATCAAAGCACAGTGCAAACAGGAAGTGGACAAGATGAACCTTTTAATTATATAGATGTTACCAGGTGTCCAGAACCGCAGGCTCATTTTCTGTTGCCAGGTATTTCTATTACAGTAGGCCTGTGAAAGCAGTTTACTTTAATGGGTAACCGTTTTCACCTTGTTCCAAGTTGCTTAATAGAACAATTTTCTCACAGATTTATTGGATCAGAATAGTTTTGCAACATACACTTTTGGTGTAATTGAAAAACAGACCTTAGGGCACATATGCACAGGTGTATAGAAGGTTTAAGTTACAAGCAAAATTATTTTCATGCAATAAGTAAATAAATAAATACGATCTGGAATTCACTGTGTTAGAGTGGATGACTTCCAAAAGAAATTGGTGACCATGCAAAGGACAAACATTGCAAGAACTGAGAAATGGGGTAAACTGCATTGATCTTTCAAAAAGCTAATGAAAGCTCAATGACGCAAAGAGCTGACTCTTCTACTTGAATAAGATAATTTTTCTATCTAGACACATTGCAATTTAGCTCTGCTTCCTAACTCAGATAAGAACAATGGATTATAATTGGGTCATTGTAGAAATTACAAAGCAGTGGATGTTGGAAATAGCAAGAAATTGTTTGGATTATCAGTGAAGGCAAAACTATAATCTTCAAATGATTCTTCACTACTACAATTCGCGTCAGAATTTTGTGCAAGATTACTTGTCAGAAACAGAATCTTTCAAATATTATGTCACTGAATGCATAATGTAGCTGGTGTTTTGAAACTGATAAAATGCTGTAGGCCTACTATTATTAGTGAAGGCACATAAGTCACACCTATCCATTGGTGTTTAGATCAAGAAAATACAAGACAAAATGCTTAACTGCAGAGCTGAAGAAAGAGCCTGCTTATCTTAGCGACGGGAGTGAAATAGAAAGACACTTTGCAAGCTCAGGACATCTCAAGAGGCTTTACACTCAACACAGCACCATTGAATTGATGTTGAGGCAATTAACAATACACACACAAAAATCCCACAATCAGCAGAGATAACAGTCTTTTTTTCTTATCCCAACTAACTCCTTATGCTGTGCAACTAGTCATTGTCATGATTGCACCTATTGTAGATTTAAGAACATAATAATGGAGTATGCCAGTCCATCAAGCCTGCCCCACACCACTGGAAGGATTTTAGTACGGCTTTTGTACTCATGGTAGGCTGATTCAGAAGATTAAGATGCATGGGATCCACAGTGACTTGGTCATACGGAGTCCGAATTGACTAACTCATACAAGACAGAGGGTTATGGAGAAAGGGTGGTATTGTGGCTGAAAGTCTGTGACCAGTGGAGTTCCACAGGGATCTATGCTGGGACCTCTGTAATGTATCAAAACGACATGGACAAATGTAGATAAATGCCTGAAGAAAGTTCCTGACCATCAGAACCTTTTTCCAAGAGTTAAAATGTCAAAGACTAGCTTTAAGGTGAGGAGCAAAGTTTATAGATGTGCTTTGGGTGCCTGGAATCTGCCAACTGTGGTGGTTAGTTGAGGCAGAAATGGTAATGGGATTCAAGAGCCTTTTAGTTGGGCACATGGATATGCAGGGATTGTAGGTATATGGATAATGTGCAGTTTAGTTTAACTTGGGATCATGTTCGGCAGGGAAATAGGAGACGTAAAGGCCTGTGTTCATCAAGATCATGGTTGATCTTCCACTTCAGGGACATTTTGTAAGATTACAAACCCCGATTCCCCCAATGGTTTTGTTTTATATATACACACACATATCCTCATCTGTGTCAGCTGATATCATGTAAAAATCAGCACTTAACAGCAAGTAATACAGTTCTCTCCCAAAGTTAGTTATATTTTATATAAATGCCTTTATTGAATTTTAAACAAAGTTGAAAAGTGAACTTTAACAGAATTGTAAACTTACATCAGTTACATAAACAGTTTTATTTACAGACAATGGTTATAAACTGCAGATTATGGTAGATAAAAGATTGTCATCTTTTCAACCCTTTCCCACAAAAATTCAGATTGAAATTCTGGTGAACTTTTAGCTAGACCCAGAATCCACATATCTGAGCAGTTAAAATATTCCATACATTTTTAATTGCTCTTTATGACAATGATCACTGCTGAAAGGTTGCAGATCTCAATGTAGAAATCTTTCATAATTGAACAATGTTACACTGTAAAATGCAACATATAATGTAAAAGAGCAAATGTTTGTTGATTCATGCAGTATTGCACAAAAAAGACACATTTGACATGCTGTCTGAGAAAACAAGTGGGCACATTTTTATCAATATGACGTCTATCATCCAAAGGATATTGAAAGCTTGGGAGAACAAGATAAAATCAATACTAGCTCTGCTAGCAACTGTTATCTACTCAACATCAATTTCATTCGTGAAATTAGAAAAATTAATAAATGTTTGAACAAATGGTTGAAAGATAATAGCCAGCTGAGGAGAAACTCACTTGGGCTTTGTTTCCGCATCTGTCACTTGCCGAATATAGATACTGTCTTCAGGGTGTTCTATTTCACCTTTTTCATACATGTATGATGATGCTATTGCAATAGCAGAGCCGTCGTTACTGAAGGCAAGTGATGCAATACTGGTTGGGTAACGGTGGAACTGACACAATCTTTTCTTATTGAAAGGATCCCAGATATTCACAAATCCATCAGAGCCACCTATATTTTAAAAAAAATTACTGGAATTTACTACTACATTCTTTGCCCTTAAAATACAGCTTTAAATATTGTCTTAATTTGATAGTCACCATGAAGGGACATTTTTCAATACATTTAAACGGACTATATATTATAAAAAAATGAACTCCAGCTATCCATCATTTAAAATGTAGTCTTATCTTAAATCAATTCAGTTATCTATTATATATTAAAACTGTGTGTGTGTGTGTGTGTCAGTCAGATTCGGCCATTGATTCCCTGCTACGCCAGCACTCCGTCATTAAACTCCGTCATTTTTTTTATGTGTTGCTAGCTCATTCACTTTGACATTCAATTTTACACTCCTCAAAACATTTTTTCTTTTTATGTACCCATTTTTTAATAAAATCCACCCCCCCCCCCCCCCCCCCCCCTCCCCCGCTCACTCATTTTGTCGCCTCCTGCTGGCCAGCGACCATAACGGCTGCTGACACCCGCATCTCCTCCAAAAACGCCGCCATTTTCCCTGCCGCTGGTGCCCGGCCCTGTCACGCTGTCTCAAGCCAAACATCGCATCTTCAACCGCTGCTTTTCCAGCAGCGGGGGAACAGCCAGCGCGACAGAGCCGGTGTCTCACAAGTGCCGAGGATGCGAGGCCTCACACTCTCTAACCAGCTGGAGTGGGGGCCAAACCCGGGCTTTGGGATGGGGCCGTGACCGGGGCCAAAAAGAAGCCGGCCCACGCCCGCCAGCAGTCTCTCTGTCTCTGCCCTCTCTGCCCCTCTCTCTGCCATCACACTATCCCCCCTCCCCCCCCAGAAAACAGACCTTCATGGTCAGGTCAACACCTCTGCAACTGGGAATTGGAAATGGTGCCAAACCGGTGACTCTGTATACCAGAGGTCTCCAAACGATTCCTCTGTCTTCTCTCTGTCTCTCCCCTCTCTCTCTCCATCGGCCGGCCCTCTGCTGCATTTGATCGTTCACTCCGCTCGCACCGGCATGGTTGCCCACTCAATAGACACCGCAAATCAGAAACCTCCGCTCCAAAAGGCAGGACTCAGTGCCTCTCTCTGTGTGCCTCCGTGTCCCCACGCCCGCCCGCTCCAACCCTCCCCATTGTTCAAATTGCGCAGAAATAACCAAAGATCCCATAGCGGCTAAGCGGCTATAGGATCTTTGGAGAGAACAAGCGTTTACAGCCCGCGGCTCGACTCATGCACGCCCGCCCGCTCCAACCCCCCCCCCCTCACCTTTCTCCCCCATCCTCTCCCCCCCCCCCCCTTCTCTCCATCGGCCTGCCCTCTGCTGATTTTCACCAGCAGCAGCAGGCGGGCCCTGTTCTCGCTCTCCCTTTCTCTCTCTCTCTCTCTCTCTCTCTCCCCGGCACACTGAGCAGATTATTGCGTTCAATAACCAGCCCTCACCTCTGACGACGCGCACCCCCCTCTCAAATTCTCCCCACTCCCTCTCCCCATCCGCTCCCTCTCCTCCCTTCCTCTCCCCCTCCTCCCACCCTTCCTCTCCTCCTCACCATCCCTTCCCCTCTCTCTCCACCCACTCCCCCTCTGCACCTCTCTCCCCCTTACCCCTCTCCCCCTCCCTCCCCATTCTTCACCCGTTTCTCCCCTCTCTCCACCCCCCTCCCCATTCTTCCCTCCCCTCTCCCTACCCCCTATCTCCACCTCCCTCCCCATTCTTCCCCCCTTTCTCCCCTCTCCTCCCACCCTTCCTCTCCCCCACACCCCCCCTCCTCTCTCCTCTCTCCCCACCCACTCCCTCTGCACCTCTCCCCCCCCCCTCCCCCCCCACACCTCTCTCCCCCTTCCTGCCCTCCCCGCTCTCCTCCTATTCCCCACCCCTCCCTCTCCACACAACACAATACAATTTATTTGTCACTTGAACCTCATAGAAATGTTGTTTCTGCAAGAAAAAAAGACACAAGACACAACACAATTTACACAGACATCCATCACAGCGCATCTCCTCCTCGCTGTGATGGAAGGCAAAAAAACTTATCTCTCCCCTGCACTCCCCATTTCCCTCCCGATGTCAGAGTCAAAGCCCCCGGCGGGCGATGGCAATTCCGGCTGATGCAAGGCCCTGCTCCGGGTCTTGTTGTTGGAGCCCCCGGCGGGCGCTAGCAAAGTCCCGCAGCCGTTGAAGCCGCGCCGGGCGGTGATGTAAGGCCCCGCTCCAGGCACTCCTCGACTCGGGCGGGTGAAGTCGCCGTTGCGGAAGCCCTGAAAAGCGGTCTCCCAGCAGGGACCCGCGGGCTCCCGGTGTCACTAACCACCGGACCTGCGGTAAGCCTCCGAATCCCCGGGGTTGGGTCGCAGCAGCGTGCCACCACCGCTCCACCCGCTCCGAACTTGGCCAGCTCTACGATGGTGTGTAGGTCAGCAGGCTCCGCGACTGGAGCCCCAGGTCGTTCCGGTTGGAGGCCGCTCCACGTTGCTCAGCCCCAACGACAACGGAGACCCGACAGGGAAAAGGTCAGGTTCTCCGTGCAGGGGAAAGGTTTTAAAAGTTTCCCCCCCACCCCCCGTCCACACACACATACCCCATCAAAAAAAAATAAAAACTACATTAAAACGGGACAAAAAATAACAAAAAGACAGACGGACTGCAGAGGCCGCTGTGATGTGAGTCGCGCCTCCCCCACCCTGCTCACCTCTCCCTCTCCAATCTCTCCTTTCCTCCTCCCCTCTTCTCTCCCCACCCCGTCTCCCTCTCCCCCGCATGTGTGTTTGGGGTGTGGTTAGTGCGAGTGTGATGCCGCAGCCCCCCCCCCCCCCCACACACACAAACGCGCGTTGGGGAAACAGACCCAACGGGTCTGCACTTGGTCTAGTAACATTTAAAATACATTTGGGCATGTACATGGATAGAAAATTTGGCAAATGGGATTAGCTTAGATGGTGCATCTTGATCGGCATAGACAAGTTGGGAGTCAAAGGATCTGTTTTTGTGCTGTACGACTCTAAACAAAAGGTGTTACCGACAGTAACAGCGGTTGAATACAAGAGATTAAAAACTCCAGCTTGCAAAGACTAAAAATGTCACACCCTTGCAGTTCACTTTTCAATGTAAACTAAGCACCTGCAGCATTTTGACTATTGAATGGCAGAGCAGATTTATTTCTGCTCTGATTTTCTATTTCTAAAATATATATTTCTAGGAATATAAATTGCTATCAACTACGATCTCCTTCTGTAGTATATAGTCTTTAGATCGGGGATAAAAAGCCTTAAAATAAGCTTCTTAAATAGATAATGGCAATACAGCAGACATCACCAAGGCCTTGTATATTAATGATTTAGACAAGGGAATTAAATGTTACATCCAAGTTTGCAGATGATACAAATCTGGGTGGCAGTGTGAGCCTGCAGGTGACTTGGATAGGTTGAGTGAATGGGCAGTTGCTGTATAATGTGGATAAATGTGAAGTTATCCATGTTGGTGGCAAGAACAAGGCAGATATGTGAATGGTGTCAGATTAGGAAAAGGGGAGGTGCAACGAGACCTGGATGTCCTTGTACATCAATCACTGAAAGTAAGCATGCAGGTACAGCAGGCAGTGAAGAAAGCAAATGGCATGCTGGCCTTCATAGCGAGAAGATTTAAGTTTGGAACAAGGATGACCTACTGCAGTTGTACAGGGCCCTGGTGAGACCACACCAGGATTATTGTGTGCATTTTGGTCTCCTTGCTATTGAGAGAGTGCAGCATAGGTTCACCAGGTTAATTCCCAGGATGGCAGGCCTGACATGTGATGAAAGAATGGGTTGATTGGGTTTGTATTCACTGGAATTTAGAAGGATGAGTGGATCTTATAGAAACATATAAATTTAAGGGATTGGACAGTCTAGATGCAGGAAAAATGTTCCCCATGTTGTGAGAGTCCAGAACCAGGGGGGTCACATTTTAAGAATAAAGGGTAGGTCATTTAGGACTGAGATTAAGAAAAACCTTTTCATCCAGAGAGTTGTAAATCTGTGGAATTCTCTGCCATAGAAGGCAGTGGAGGCTAAATCACTGGACGTTTTCAAGAGAGAGTTAGATTTAGCTCTTAGGGCTAAAGGAATCAAGGGATATGGGGGAAAAGCAGGCACAGATTTTAGATGATCAGCCATGATCATATTGAGTGATTGTGCGGGCTCAAAAGGCCGAATGGCCTACTCCTGCACCTATTTTCTATGTTTTAAATCAATTTGTTTACCATTGATTACTAAATTGTGCCAAAAAAAAGGCAGCATTACTGGTTTGATTTAATGTAAGATTTTGCTCTGGCATTATTAAAGGTGATTTAGTGCATGGATCTAAATTGAATCATTAACCATTATAAATAACTGAAAAATTAAAAACTGCCATTTTCTGGTTACATTACTGAAGTCAGTTAAGAAAATAAATAATTCAAAAGTTTTTAAACATGCCTAATGTCCTTGAAGCACAAACAGCTTCATTGCACATTTCTATTCCTTGCTCACTCTGAAACTTTATTTTTCTTTCTTTCCCAGTTCTGAAGGCCCTTCAAATTGAAATATGAATTGTTTTTCTTCACACAGCTGCTGCCTGGCCTGCTGAATGTCTCCAGCACTTACTGATTTTATTTCAGATTTCCAGCACCTGCAGTTAGCATTTTCATTTTTTATTCTCTGGCTTCCAAAAACAAAACTCAAATCTCTAATTTATCTTATTTCCAGGCTTCCAGAGATTGAGGAACTTTCAAAATACACTATCACAGCTGTTTCAGGCAGCTCAAATACCCATTTAAGATTGGCTGTGTTTTCTGGCGCAGCAAGTTAGCGGCTCTCAATTGTGCAAACGTGCTGCCAATGGTTAGATTGTTTACATTTTACATCTTGGAGTTAAAATGTTTCCAAATAACTTTAAACAGGCATAATTTCCAAAACATTATAAAATACAAGTCTGGGTTATTGTAATTAATAACAAAATGGAACACATGTGGTGATTTGGCATGTCAGATATCCTTTGGACAACAAATACAAAAAACTGGTAACCATTCTGTCACTTGAAACTGTTAGCTGGTATTTGAAGAAAGCAAAGCAAACATATGGTGGTAAGTAAACATGCAAGTTACAACTTTTCCAGTTTACAAGTTAAATCAATTCTGCCATGAATCCTTTTAACAAAAAGAGAAACTAGCGGGGGAGTCAAGGAAAAAAAAGAATCAGACCCGGACAAATAAAAGCCTGCATATAAAATACTCATGTATTGAGATTTTACTGGTATATAGTTAACTGCATGCTTTTTTTAACCAAGCCCAATCAATCAAAAACTCAAGTCTTGGGGCCAAAATAATAGAACACATTTTATCAACATTCATTAATACAGCAATATTTATATATATCTTACCTGTAGCAAATGTATTGTGGATACTGTGGAATGAAATGGCATTGACGGGATAGATTTGTTCAAGGTTGTTCTCTTTCAATCGATGACATTTAAAAGCATATTTTTTCTTCTGTACTTCTGGGTTAGGATCAAGGTACTCCACTGCAACTCTTCCTTCAATTGAACTAAGAACATAGCCCTAATAAGGAGAAAATAAAAGAAAATTCATAAATTACACATTACAATATATGAATTTAAAACTCATTAATCAAAAGCTGATTCTCCCAATGCCTTATAATTTCAAGAAAAAGCAAGAGATGTTATTCATAATGTAATTCGCCTGTAACTGTACTTACCTTACTCTGAAAAAAGAAATGTTGGAAAAATCAGGGAATAGACTATACCCAGAAAGTGCAAGTAAGTAGAGAAAACCTGCTGCATTTTGAGCTTGAATCTTTGTTCACTTTCACGCACACATCTGTTAAGTACCTCTCCTCCTACTATTTGGTGCCCTATACCACATTTAAAAAGGTATATTGGATCATGGAATCATCTACAACATTGATTTAGGTAGACCTAGAATTCCACTCTGCTGCTTAGTCATGAAACAATGCATATATTTATACAAATATCTAAATCTCAAATTCTAACATTTAGCGCAATAAAAATTCAATTGGCTTTCACAATTACATTTGCTCATGTTTTCTATTAGAACGGTTAAACTGAGCCATCACTTGGTAGTTTTTCTGATTTAACCATCACGATAGCTTTCCTTCTAATACAAATTGTGGGAATAAAGTCGCATAGGGATGTCACCAGATTGTCAATTGGCAACATTTAGCCTAGTAGCATTTAAATTTAAAACTATTTAAAAATTATCCTACATGTTCCGCCCAAATACATGCTGATGAAACATTATTTAAGAACAAATTAAGACTTGCTATGATATCTTTTTTTGAAAAAAAGAGAAGCTGATGGTGTCAAAACTGGAGCAGCAGGTAGTGGGCCAATCACCTCAATAAACCACTATCACTTTCCAAGCAATAGAACTAGAAATATTACCACTCTGAAAATTAATAACATGAAATGGAAGGTGATCTATTAATGGAGATCACAAATACACTGGAATTCATTTGGAAGAATCTATTGAAAAATAATTAAGAGTAACAGTTGATCTTTTATAAGATGCAGGAGGATGATGAGATAGCTATAGGAAAAGTAAATTACATCTTTAGTGTAGGTAGTAAAATGCTAGACTGCACAAAACGTATTTTGCATATGAAAATTATTTCTAGCGCTGGTTCCCTCTCTGGGATTGTTTACTTTGAATGAAAGGAGACTTGATGAGATATTTAACTTAAGTGTACAAAATAATGAGAAACTTGAAGGCAAATAATGAGGATCTATTTTAGTTAGCAAAAGCATCTGTAACTGAGGGACACCGATCAAAATTGATTTGTAGGAGTACAGGAGTTGAGAAAAAAAATGTCACTTAAGAGATGGAAATCTGGAAGTCACTCACTTGACTGATTGGAATCAGAGATCATCCCATTTAAAATGTAACCGAAAGAGCACCTGAGCTGGTGTAACCTACAGATTAATCAACTGAGGGCCAACAAGAGTGAAAAACGCCTTAAAGTGGCAAAGATAGAGATGAATGGCTTCCTCTTGTGCTATTTTCTGCATGGTAAGATCCCATGGTTAAAGAACCAGTTAAGGATGCATTAATTAGCAGAGCGACGCAGATAAAGAAAATGAGTCTCTTGGAGCTTGCTTGATTTATTTAGCATAGTTTGCTTGGGCTAGGTTCTAGCCAGGTAATAGCACATTAAGGGAATCTGGAGTAGCTTAGGTAGTTATACAAGCTGCTGGGTACACTGATTTTAAATGGCTCAAAGGGCAGCACAGCACAGTGGTCGAGCTGCGGCCTACAATGCCAGACATCCGGGTTAGGTCCCGGCAGGTTTGTATGTTCTCCATGTGACTGTGGGTTTTCTCCGGGTGCTCTGGTTTCTTCCCATACTCCAAAGCCATTCAGGTTTGTAGGTTAAATGTGTAGGAAGGAACTGCAGATGCTGGTTTAAACCAAAGATAGACACCCATTCCTTCTCTCCAAAGATGCTGCCTGAGCCGCTGAGTTACTCTAGCTTTTTGCACGTCTCGGGTTTGTAGGTTAACTGGCTTCGATAAAATTGTAAATAGTCCAGTGTTTAGGATAGCTAGTGTATGGGGTGGTCGCCAGTCAGCACGGACTAGGTGGGCAGAAAGGCCTGTTTCTGCACTGAATCTCTAAAGTATGTCAAGTTTCTCATTCTTTAAGAATGTTTCAGATGTTAAGTATTCAGTGTACATTCAACTATAATATTACAGACCAATTAAGTTAAACTCAAACAAGTATAGATGGCACTGTTATGAATATTACCTGTTTATTTGGAAATGCTTTAATGCAGCGGGTCTGATACTTCAGACTAGATTCTCTCCTCTGCTGAACATAGCCCATGTTCCTCAAGTCCCACACCAATACACGACGGCTAGCTGTTCCAACAATTAGACGATCGCCAGACACAGAAAGTGTGTACACCTAAAATACAGGGGATGGGGATGGGGAAGAGGCAAAGAAGCTCAATAGTCATCCTTTCAAATTACTATGTGCAACAAACATCAATTATGCTTTCACATTTTATGCTGGGTAAATACAAGCACCCACCACACAAACTACTGAAATCAGCCTATGAGGAAGTCTAGAAGCAAGTTGTAGATTAATGCCCCAAGGCCAAGGAGTTTGGATACAAGCTTATTCAGCATTAAGATATTGAAGGCCGAGATGCAATTAATGAATAGCATCCTGATAGAGATGTTCTTATTGCCAAGGTGATCCTTATGTAGTATATTTTCCATTACTGGTTGCATTTTATGATTTCAAGTGGGAGCAGGTTCACAACACAAGGGAGTCACTTTAATGATAATATTTATAGTGCAATTTCCTGGAGATTAGACAATAAACAATAGGTGCAGGAGTAGGCCATTCAGCCCTTCAAGCCAGCACCGCCATTCAATGTGATCATGGCTGATCATCCACAATCAGTACCCCATTCCTGCCTTCTCCCCATATCCCCAGACTCCACTATCGTTAAGAGCCCTATCTAGCTCTCTTGAAAGTATCCAGAGAACCTTCCACAAATTTGGAGAGCAAAACTGCACACAATACTCCAGGTTTGGTCTCACTAGGGTCCAGTACAACTGCAGAAGGACCTCTTTGCTCCTATACTCAACTCCTCTTGCTACGAAGGCCAACATGCCATTTGCTTTCTTCACTGCCTGCTTCCTTACTTTCATTGGCTGATGAACAAAGACCTCCAGATCCCATTGTACTTCCCCCTTTTCCCCAACTTGACACCATTTAGATAATAATCTTCATTCCTGTTTTTGCAGAACTGTTAATATTGCAGAACTGTTTTCCTTAATGACCCTTAACTTTACATTTCTCCTGGAAGATTGCATAGTTGATAGGACAGTTGCATTTTGGGCCTCATGACAAGCCGTTAGCTTGACAAGCCAGATGATCTGCTCCTATCCAGAAATGTTATACATCTGTACAGTCAGACACAAGATCCTGCAATTTAGAGGGATATCTGCCATCAGATTGCAGAAAAAACACACAAGGTAGTATATCGGTTCTCCAGAGGGAACCATAGCACTTTCTCAGCAAATACAGTGCCCTCCATAATGTTTGGGACAAAGACCCATCATTTTTTTATTTGCCTCAGCACTCCACAATTTGAGATTTGTAATAGAAAAAAAAAAATCACATGTGGTTAAAGTGCATATTGTCAGATTTTATTAAAGGGTATTTTTATACATTTTGGTTTCACCATGTAGGAATTACAGCTGTGGTCCCCCCATTTCAGGGCACCATAATTTTTGGGACACATGGCTTCACAGGTATTTGTAATTGCTCAGGCGTGTTTAATTGCCTCCTGAATGCAGGTATAACAGAGCTCTCAGCACCTCGTCTTTCCATCACCTTTGGAAACTTTTATTGCTGTTTATCACCATGAGGACCAAAGTTGTGCCAATGAAAGTCAAAGAAGCCATTATGAGACTGAGAACCAAGAATAAAACTGTTAAGATACATCAGCCAAACCTTAGGCTAATAAAAATCATCTGTTTGGATCATCATTAATAAAGAGAGCACTGGTGAGCTTACTAATCGCAAAGGGACTGGCAGGTCAAGGAAGACCTCCACAGCTGATGACAGAAGAATCTCTCTATAATGAAGAAAAATCCACAAACACCTGTCCGACAGATCAGAAACACACTTCAGGAGTTAGGTGTGGATTTGTCACTGACCACCGTCCGCAGAAGACTTCATGAACAGAAATATAGAGGCTGCACGGCAAGATGCAAACCATTGGTTAGCCGCAAAAATAGGATGGCCCTGTTACAGTTTGCCAAGAAGTACTTAAAAGAGCAAACACAGTTCTGGAAAAAGGTCTTGTGGACAGATGAGACGAAGATTAACTTATATCAGAGTGATGGCACGAGCAAAGTATGAAGAAGAGAAGGAACTGCCCAAGATCCAAAGCATACCACCTCATCTGTGAAACAGTGGTGGGGATGTTATGGCCTGGGCATATATGGCTGCTGAAAGTACTGGCTCACTTATTTCATTGATACAATTGCTGATGGTAGTAGCATAATGAATTCTGAAGTGTATAGACATCTTATCTGCTCAAGTTCAAACAAATGCCTCAAAACACATTGGTCAGCAGTTCATTCTACAGCAAGACAATGATCCAAAACATACTGCTAAAGCCACAAAGGAGTTTTTCAAAGCTAAAATATGGTAAATTCTTGAGTGGCCAAGTCAATCACCCGATCTGAACCCAATTAAGCATTCCTTTTATATGCGAAAGAGAAAACTGAAGGGGACTAGCCCCCAAAACAAGCATAAGCTAAAGATGGCTGCAATACAGGCCTGGAAGAGCATCACTGCAGGGCTCTCGCTTAACTTTTTTCCCCTGTTGCCAGCCGGGCAACCTTGGCAGATTTTTAGGTTGCCAAATGACAGTTTTGGTGGTCATTTAAGATGGCTTGCATGATGCGTGCGATAATGTGCTCTGACGAAGTGCGTAGTTACCAGTCGGAATTATGCTCAATGAAGCATTCACATATTATTTCTGCTTCAAATAAAATCAAACTAAACATATTCACCAATCAAGACATGATATGTACCTCAATGACATGCAGCAAAATTATAATACAGTATCTCAACTCTTTTTACACATTGCAATTAATGCAATTTCTATTATTTATTTCCACTTCCAAACAAAAATGTGGTTGGATTATTCAGCGTATGCTCAACTTGTGTCAATAAATCCTGGACCATAATAACATATATGCTTAACCATGCACACTACAGATTGATGCAAGCATGTTTTCTGTGAAGGACCAAAAATGATCATGACATGGCCATAGCATGGGTCGTTATTGCTATTGGGACAGAAACACTCTCGCTTCCCACATAATTTATCCACAACAAAATATACAGGTTGCAAGAAAATTTCTAAAGGCATTTTATGATAATAGCTGTTAAAACTGACTATACCCATCTGAGAGGTTAAACATTACACCAACTAACAAGAGATGGCCAAAGGACATAACTGCAGCATATGTTCTTTTGGTAATATATTTAAAGGTGTCAAGACGCCACATTACCGGACATTAAGATTAGATGTATGTGTTGTGAACAGCAATGAAGATACCCAGTTTGTTAGCACCACATTTAAAAAAAATGGTTGATATCGCTTTTTCCATTATTCACACTTCAGAATTAGCGTTAAAATTTCAACTGAAATATCTCCTGACCAAATTTGTGATGTATATGACTGACTGTAGAAGTAAAACCTGGATAAATCCAACATATGGTTGTGAATGTTGCTCATTAAATAACTACAGTACTGATACTCCATATTAAGAGCATTGATTTGCCGTTAAAATGAATTCTGTAATAACGTGTCAACGGTAGCAGTGACAATCGAACACTGCGGTTTTAATGTTTCACTTGTTCACAATTTAATTAATCCATCTTTATGGATTAAAACAAATAATAACATTTGGAATTAAAACATATTTGATTGCATTCCGTTATCAAACATAGTCAATGTTCGCTCTGAAGACGTTTCCAGCACAATAGGGTCGGGAGAGGGTGGGGGGGGGGGGGGTGTGAATCAGTGCAGGATGGATAGAAGGCGGTGGGGGGGTTGAGAGGGCAATCAGTGCGGAATGGATGGATTGAGGCAGGGGAATTAGTGCGGGTTGGTTGGAGTAGGTAAAATTGTGAGGGGAGAGTGCGGGGGATGACAGTGGGGTTGAATGGGGGGGGGGGGGGGATCTGTGCAGGGTGGATGGAGGGAGCAATGCAGGATGGAAGGGAAAGGGGGTCAGTACAAGATGAATTGTGGGACCAGTGTAGGATGGATGGGGGTGGCAGGTGAATCAATGCGAGGTGGATAGGGTGATCAGTGCAGGATGAATAGATGGGGGGAGCAGGGGGTAGATGAGGAGGGGAGCACACAGTGAGGACTGAATAGAGGCAGGAATGGGGAACAGTGCGGGATGGAGAGGAGAGGTCTCAGTATAAGGGGGGGTAGAGGGAGAGGGAGAGAGGGTGGAGGGGGAGGGGGGAGAGGGAGAAGGGGGAGGGAGAGGGGGAGGGGGAAGGGGGAGGGGGAGGGAGAGGGGGAGGAGAGGGAGAGGGAGAGGGAGAGGGAAGAGGGGGGGAGGGGGAGAGGGAGAGGGAGAGGGAGAGGGAGAGGGAGAGAGAGAGAGAGGAGGTGGGAAGGAAGGTCAGCGCTCCTCGGCCAACACCGGCATCATCGCGACCTTGGCCGTCCCTGTCTATTGCCAAGCGCCGCCGCCAAAGGGGGAGGCAGTCGGGATCTCCTCGCCACCGCTTCCCCTCCTCCGCCAGCCAACTGGAAGGTGCGGGGTCGAGCGGTGCAGATGCTTAAGATGGCGAAAGGAGGCCTCCCTCCCTCCTCCTGGCCTCGGCATGCGAGAGGGTTTGTTTTGAAAGTGCCGTTGGCGGAGTGGCAGGCAGCGGCCGCTATCAGGGCGGGCGGGAGGAGGAGATGGAACCGCTGTCGTACGTCGCTGCTGTGCGGGGCCTGTCATTCGCTACAACCCTCCGTCACACCACACCTAGCATCTTTCTCACGCATTACAGCCGTCGCCGACACAAAACGTCACGTTCTTTTTCTCCAGAGATGCTGTCTGACCCGCTGAGTCACTCCAGTTTTTTTGTGTTTATCTTCGGTATAAACCAGTATCTCCGTGCCAAGCTGGGCAATATGACTCGGTGTTTAGGTTGCCCGGCACCCGAGCAACCGTTAATTTTGAGCCCTGCACTGGAGACGACACCCAGCAACTGGTGATGTCCATGAATCGCAGACTTCAAGCAGTTATTGCAGGCAAAGGATATGCAACAAAATACTAAACATGACTACTTTCAATTACATGACATTGCTGTGTCCCAAACATTATGGTGCCCTGAAATGGGGGGAACTATGTATAAACACTGCTGTAATTTCTACATGGTAGAACCAAAATATGTAAAAATACCCTTTAATAAAATCTGACAATGTGCACTTTAACCACATGTAATTTTTTTTCTATTACAAATCCCAAATTGTGGAGTACAGAGGCAAATAAATAAATGATGGGTCTGTCCCAAACATTACGGAGGGCACTGTATTTGCTGAGAAAGTGCGATGGTTGCTCAAAGGACTAATCAAAATCTGCTTAAGACGACCTTAATTTTATATTTGCTAGAAACTACACCAATGCAAGAATTCTCAGAGCACACTTAGTTGGACCAGAATACTGCTCTTCAGCTTGCATTAATAAATCCAGTCTCTAGACCTAGTTAAGGAATAATACCAACATTTAAAAGAACGAAACTGCATAATTCACTCAGTTAGGATGAAGAGCTAATGTCTGTCTTTAAGATATATTCACACATATATTAGTAGTTCGAAAATTAATTTTCCTGAATTCAAGCTGATAATTTAAACTGTTGATACAAATCGCAAATAATGCACATGCTTCTTTGAAATACTGGTTGTCAGGTATTTTCCGCATTGCAAGTTTGATATTCCCAACTCCTATGCACTCATCAATCAAATGATAGAGCTGATGGGTCATGCAGATTCTGCCAGTCTACTCTGTGCACACATTCATCAGGAATTGTATTACTCAATCAGATAAAAAACCTGATGTCATAATGAATCCCAGTGAACCAATAAACAGTTTCATCGACAATGCCTGTCTGTTCCACTCCATTCTGTCACAGATTCATCACTGGCTCTTGGAACTTAACACGCTATAAATCATACCTTCATTCACCACAACCCATTTTCGCTAAACAAAGATCTTACTAAAATAAAAAAATTAGGTTAAGAGTAATGGAATAGTTTCATGGCCAGTTATTAGATATTGCAATAAATCATGATGTAGCAATAGGGTGCTTCAAGCAGGAGCTTAACTTCTCAACATGTTATTTATATGTACTTTTAAAATTGTGTGTGTGCGTGTGCGTGTGTGGCATTTTGCCTTTGAAACGTATCTCCTCGAAAACCAGACGCAAAATCGCGATAGGGATTTAACTTATGATTTCATAAATCCACTCCTCTCTAAATTCAGTCGATCATTTCCCCAGATTTTGAATAAAGTTGTTCACAAAACTCACTTTTTCAAAAATAATCGCCGCTTGCCAGCTGCTGACGTCACAATGCACACATGCCCACCAATCCGGGCCCACCTGCCTCCTGGCCCCGTCCCCCCGCCGCTGTGGATTAATGCAGTTGCTGTCAACTCGCATGCGCAGTTTTCCACGAGGTACGTTCGCCCATCCACCCCCTAGTTCTTCAGAAGGCACAGAAAGATCGAGAAAGGTTCTGCAGATCCGGAGGTCACAGCCATTGTCTCGCTCACAGCCGCTCCCTTGCGGCGGCACTCACACACGAAGGCCACCGGCTTGCTTCTGAATCCTCTTGGTCTCCCCCGACCGCGGGGCACGCGATGAGAAGTTGGCCCTGGCGGCCATTACTCCCTCTGGGAAATCTGCAATTCCTCCGTTGATCGCAGGGACACGGGGAATTGTCACGCGAGAGCTGCCGAGGCTCCCCACGCCACCCGAGGTCGAGAGAGCTGCCGAGGCTCGCTGCCCTTTCACAGTCAGCCCCGTCCGAGCCGTCTGCTCGCCGAGTTCGTCCGCCCTCTCCCTCATCCTCCTCCCCCACATCATCCTCCTCCCCCACACCCCCCTCATCTCCCGCCCCTTCCCCCCTCTCTCCACCCACCCCCTCCCCCTGCCTCTCCCTACCCCCCTGCTTCTCCCCCTCCCTACAACCCCTCTTCCCCCTCTCTCCTCTTTCCCCCAATCCATCTCCCCACTTTCCCCCCCTCTCCCCTCCCCCTTGCCTGCTCTCCTCCCACCCCATCTCCCCCTTCCATCCACACCCTTCCCTGCAACCCTCTTCCCTCCTCTCCCCTCCAGTCCATCCCCACCCCCTCACTTCCCCTCCCTCCTCTCTCCTCCCCCCTCTCTCCCCTCCTCCCTCACCCACCCTCCCTCTCCTCCACCCACTCCCCTCACTCTCTGTCCACCCCTCTGTCTCTGCACCTTCTCTCTCTGCCCTCACTCTCTCCCCCCCCCCCCCCCTCTAGATGCGCCTGTGTGTTGGGGGCTATGCGTCAGTGGATAGGGCGGTTATGGGGTAAAAGGAGCGAATGAATATTAATATAATATCAAGGGGGGTAGTTCGCGTGTGTGGGTGGTTAGTGTGTGTAACGCCGCATGCCGCCCCCTAACACCCGCACATTGGGGGAACAGACCCAACGGGTCTGCACTTGGTCTAGTAACCATTATAACTACAAGATTTAACCATATACTACAACATGCCCACCACATTCAAAAGGTGAAAATTACCTGTGAACATTTGAAAATGCATATGCGCTGGTAACATTTACCGTTTCCCTGTTGCCCTAAAATAAATAAACTATATATAATGAGACTGAACTTGGATTTCAGCTAAATTGTGCCTCTCAAAGATAAAGATATTTGCCAACTCACTAGAATGCTAAAGAAAAGTGAGAATATTTTGGGTCCAATAAACTTCTTCAGTGCTAAGGAACGTCTATCTTATCTTTGGAATCTTATCTTTCTGTATTCTTGTGCATCTGCACTATTTTCAGCTTTGCCGTTGAAACTCCAGGCATTTTAACCCCATAAGCAAACTTATTCCTAGGAATGAAAACTTTAGACAAGGAACTGCAAATGTTGGTTTTCAAAAAAAAAGTGCTGTAGTAACCGAACGGATTAGGGAGCATCTCTGGAGAACATAGATAGGCAACATTTCAGGTCGGGACTCGAGTGGAGCCTCGATCTGAAATGTCACCCATCCATAGTTTCCAGAGATGCTGCATAAAACAAAACTACCTCATTCTGAATACAGACTCAAGTTACCAACGGCAACCTTTTTATACTTGAAAATGGGAATATAACAAAATTATACTTATTACTTGATGCAAAGATAAGAATAATATTCAATATACCAAGTAAAATGTGCTTTCATTCCAAACAAAACATTACATAGTTGCAGTAGATTATTTAGTCTCTCAAGTTAGTTTGGCCACTCAGTATATTATTGGCGATCAATAACATCCAGTCATATTATATCTATTACCTTTAATTTGCCAAAAACTGGTGTTACAAAATGTATATTAATCATGCCACAATACCTATTTAGATGACAAATGTTTTTGATTTTCTTCACCGTGCAAGGAGGAACACTTTCATGGTTCGAAATTATTGGTTGCACGGGTGCCAATGGCGACCTAAAGTCCCACCGGGCAACCCAAGAGCCCTGCCATTTTGCCCGGCTTGGTAAGCACCCGGGGACACCTATCATTCAGCTCTGACCGGGGCCCCCCTCTCTACCTCTCCGTCTTCGCCCACCATTGGTAGGCGTGTCCGGGGCAGCCGGTTCTCCGCTCTCCCCCCGCTCCTCATCCGCCAGCATGGCCGGCCGCCTAACACATGCGCACTGCCACGACCTGCACATCCTCCCCTGCACATGCGCACAACCACGGCCAGCACATCGGCCGCCCTGCACATGCGCACAGCCATGGCAACTGGTCGGTGTTGGCCACTTTCTCCCTCCCTTTGCATTGTGGTAGATCTGGCCGCCATTGCTGTCCGGTCGCTGCCTCGCCGCGACCGCTGAAAACCGACGCAGAATCACTCCCTGGAGCTGGAGTAACTCCCAGGAGTAACTCTTGCTTCTTGGTTTCCTGGTCCTCCAAAAATATTCCAAATGGACTTTAAACAGTAGTGGACCCACTCCTGTTTAGTTATTGTTATTGTGTATATATATATGGTCAATGGTATATTAATACACTGAACTTTTATCTCCTGTTCTGCATCATGTTTACATATTCTGTTATGCTGCAGCAAGCAAGAATTTTGTTGTCCTATCTGGGTCTCTTGACTTGAACTTACGGGTTCTTGGGAAAAAAGAAAAAAGAGCTACATTAAATTTAGTTGCATCTGGTTGGGTAACTATGGTAGGGTGAAGACTATTCCATGCTTTAATTGTGCAGGGGAACTCCATGGAGCAGCCAGCATCTCTGGATGGAAGAAATTGGGTGACGTTTCGGATAGAGACCCTTCTTTAGATTTCCTCTGGTTTTAGTGTTTTTAGTTTAATTTAAAAATACAGCGTGGAAATAGGCCCTTTGGCCCACCGAGCCCATGCCGACCACCGATCACCCGTACAGTTCTATCCCACACATTAGCGACGCAAGTCAAGAGTGTTTTATTCTCTCACGTCCCAGTTAGAACAATGAAATCCTTACTTGCAGCAGAATACATAAACATAGTACTGTAGACAATGTTATAAATGAGAAAACAAGTGTATATTTAGATAACAATAAAATTACTCTGTCTGTCTGTCTGTCTGTCTGTCTATCTATCTATCTATCTATCTGTAAAACTCTCGCCCCATCCGTCCGACATCCGTCCGTCCGGCTGCCTGTCTGCCTTTTGATTCGTTGACTTTCTGCCTTTTGATTTGTTGACGGCTGCTCCTTCCTATCAGCTTCCAACACTTCGAAACAGCTTCCAACACACTTCGAAACAAACTTGCAAGACAGGAACACTCTGAACCTTTCACTGCTGCAGCAGGCAGGGGAGGTGCAATTTGATTTTTTTTTTTAATCCACTGCTGAGGGAGGCAGGGGAGTGCTGGAATCTTACATTTGGGGACGGCTTCAGTTCCATTGGACGAATATTGGGTTGGGGGATCACACCATTGGGGGACCAGACCCAACGGGTCTGCACTTGGTCTAGTTATTCTATAAAACTCTCGCCCCATCTGTCCGACCGACATCCGTCCGTCCGGCTGCCTGTCTGCCTTTTGATTCGTTGACTTTCTGCCTTTTGATTTGTTGACGGCTGCTCCTTCCT
Organism: Amblyraja radiata; assembly: GCF_010909765.2. Taxonomy (NCBI): domain Eukaryota; kingdom Metazoa; phylum Chordata; class Chondrichthyes; order Rajiformes; family Rajidae; genus Amblyraja; species Amblyraja radiata. Next base: position 22,493,389 of record NC_045970.1, read on the forward strand.
ATCAGCTTCCAACACACTTCGAAACAGCTTCCAACACACTTTGAAACAAACTTGCAAGACAGGAACACTCTGAACCTTTCACTGCTGCAGCAGGCAGGGGAGGTGCGATTTGATTTTTTTTTTTAATCCACTGCTGAGGGAGGCAGGGGAGTGCTGGGATCTTACATTTGGGAACGGCTTCAGTTCCATTGGACGAATATTGGGTTGGGGGATCACACCATTGGGGGACCAGACCCAACGGGTCTGCACTTGGTCTAGTTATTCTATAAAACTCTCGTGCCATCCGACCGGCTGCCGTCCGTCCGGCTGCCTGTCTGCCTTTTGATTCGTTGACTTTCTGCCTTTTGATTTGTTGACGGCTGCTCCTTCCTATCAGCTTCCAACACACTTCGAAACAAACTTGCAAGACAGGAACACTCTGAACCTTTCACTGCTGCAGCAGGCAGGGGAGGTGCAATTGGATTTTTTTTAAATCCACTGCTGAGGGAGGCAGGGAAGTGTTGGAATCTTACATTTGGGAACGGCTTCAGTTCCATTGGAGGAGACGGGTGCATGATGGAATATTGGGTTGGGGGATCACACCATTGGGGGAGCAGACCCAACGGGTCTGCACTTGGTCTAGTCATTATATAAAACTGTGTGCCTGCCGGCCGCCTTTCTTCCTTTGATTCCTTGCAACACCGAAACCAGACGCAGAATCGCCGAGATCTTTTCCATTTCGGTAGAGATTTCACTTTTCTTTCTAAGTATCCATTCCTGATTACATTTCGTCGTGTTTATGTACACATTTTTAATCAAATCCTTCTCTTCCCCCCCCCCCCCCCCCCCCCCAATATTTTTTTTTAAAAATGGCTTCTCACCCATAGAAGCAGCCCAACCCCCGGTTGAACGTTCCATCATGTGATGTCACAATGCCCAATGTTCACATCTGTCCAATCGGAATGGATTCATTAACATTTGCCTTTGCAGGAGCACCAGCACCTGGTGAACGTTCCATCGTGTGATGTTACAATGCCCAATGCTCAAATACATTGTTGCCATAGAAGGAGTACAGAGAAGGTTCACCAGACTGATTCCTGGGATGTCAGGACTTTCATATGAAGAAAGACTGGATAGACTCGGCTTGTACACGCTAGAATTTAGAAGATTGAGGGGGTGTCTTATAGAAACTTACAAAATTCTTAAGGGGTTGGACAGGCTAGATGCAGGAAGATTGTTCCAGATGTTGGGGAAGTCCAGAACAAGGGGTCACAGTTTAAGGATAAGGGGAAATCTTTTAGGACCGAGATGAGAAAAACATTTTTCACACAGAGAGTGGTGAATCTCTGGAATTCACTGGCACAGAAGGTAGTTGAGGCTAGTTCATTGGCTATATTGAAGAGGGAGTTAGATGTGGCCCTTGTGGCTAAAGGGATCAGGGGGTATGGAGAGAAGGCAGGTACAGGATACTGAGTTGGATGATCAGCCATGATCATATTGAATGGTTGTGCAGCCTCGAAGGGCCGAATGGCCTACTCCTGCACATAGTTTCTATGTTTCCCTCTCCCACCCATCCCTCTCCCCACCCCCTTCCCTCTCTACCCCACCCTTCCCTCTCCACCCGCCCCCTTCCTCCTACCCCTCTGTCCCTCTTCCATCACTCCCCCTACCCCTCTCCCCCCTTCCCCCTCTACTCTCCCTCCCCAATCTTTCCCCCCTCTCCCCCTCCCTCCCTCCACCCCATCCCGCCCCTCCCCCACATCTCTCTCCCCATCCCCCTCTCACCCCCCATCCCCCTCTCTCACCCCCTACTCCGCTCTCCTTTCCCTCCCAAATCTGTCCCATTTCCTCCTCCTCCTCTCCTCTCCCTCCCTCCCCTCTTCTCATCCCCCTCCCCCCACCTGTGTGTTTGGGGGGTGGTTAATGCGAGTGTGATGCCGCAGCCCCCCCACCTCTCCCCCCCCCGCAAACGCCGTTGAGGAAACAGACCCAACGGGTCTGCACTTGGTCTAGTGTGTATATATATATATATATATATATATGAGGTGTATAGGTGTGCGTGCGTGTGTGTATATAATATATATATCTATATACACACACACACATATATACATATATATATCTATTATATATTAAAACTCTCGCCCCATCCGTCCGACATCCGTCCGGCTGCCTTTCTGCCTTTCGATTCGTTCCCGCCGTGCGATGTCACAATGCCCGATGCTCGCAGACGTCCAATCGCGATGCCCGACGCTCGCAGACGTCCAATCGGAATGGATCCATTTACATGTACGGCTTCCGGCCGCATTTCTTCCTTTGATTCCCTGCAACTCCGAAACCAGACGCAGAATCGCCGACGTCTTTTCCATTTCGGTAGAGATTTCACTTTTCTTTCTAAGTATCCGCTCCTCATTACATTTCGTCGTGTTTAAGTACACGTTTTCAATCAAATCCTTCCCCCCCCCCCCCATATTTCAAAAATAAACTGGCTTTGCACCCATAGAAGCAGCACCAGCCCCAGCCCATGGTGAACATTCCATCGTGTGATGTCACAATGCCCAAAGCTCAAATACATTGTTGCCATAGAGGGAGTACAGAGAAGGTTCACCAGACTGATTCCTGGAATGTCAGGATTTTCAAATGAAGAAAGACTGGAGAGACTCGCCTTGTACTCGCTAGATTTTAGAAGATTGAGGGGGTATCTTATAGAAACGTATACAATTCTTAAGGGGTTGGACAGGCTAGATGCAGGACGATTCTTGCGGATGTTGGGGAAGACCAGAACAAGGGGTCACAGTTTAAGGATAAGGGGGAAATCCTTTAGGACAGAGATGAGAAAAACATATTTCACACAGAGAGTGGTGAATCTCTGGAATTCTCTGCCACAGAAGGTAGTTGAGGCCAGTTCATTGGCTATATTTAAGAGGGAGTTAGATGTGGCCCTTGTGGCTAAAGGGATCAGGGGGTATGGAGAGAAGGCAGGTACAGGATACTGAGTTGGATGATCAGCCATGATCATATTGAATGGTGGTGCAGGCTAGAAGGGCCGAATGGCCTACTCCTGCACTTAATTTCTATGTTTCTATGTTTCCCTCTCCCACCCATCCCTCTCTCCCCCACCCCCCTTCCCACCACCACCTTACCCCTTCCCCTCTGTCCCTCTTTCACCACTCCCTCTACCCCTCCCTCCCCACTCTTCCACTTCTATCCCCTTACCCGACGCCTCTCCCTCCCCCAACCCTCTCGCTTCCGCTCCCTTCCCCTCTCTCCCCCACCCTTTCCCCTCTGTCCCTCTTCCACCACTCCCCCGTCCCTCTTCTACCACTCCCGCTACCCCTCCCTCCCTCCCCACTCTTCCACTTCTCTCCCACTCTCTCCTCCCCCTCTCCTCACCCCTCTCCCATCCCTCTCTCCCCCACCCCCCTTCCCTCTCTAACCCCACCCCCTTCCCTCTCTCCCCCCACCCCCTTCCCCTATCCCTCTTCCATCACTCCCGCTACCTCTCCTCCTCCCTCCCCACTCTTCCACTTCTCTCCCCCTTCCTCTCCCCCTTCCCCTCCACTCTCCCTCCCCACTCTTTCCCATCTCTCCCCCCACCCCTCTCCCCATCCCCCCTCCCCCACATCTCTCTCCCCATCTCTCACCCCCTACCCCACTCTCCTTTCGCCTCCCAAATCTATCCCGTTTCCTCCTCCTCTCCCCTCCCTCCCCTCTTCTCAACACCCCCCGCAAACGCCGTTGGGGAAACAGACCCAACGGGTCTGCACTTGGTCTAGTCTATATTTAAAACTGTGTGGCTGCCGCCTGCCGTCCGGCTGTCTTTTGATTTGTTCCATCGTGTGATGTCACAATGCCCAATGCTCGCAGATGTCCAATCGGAATGGAACCATTTACATATGCCTTTGCACCAGTCCCAGCCCCAGCCCCCGGTGAACGTTCCATCGTGTGATGTCACAATGCCCAATGCCCAAAGACATTCTTGCCATAGAGGGAGTACAGAGGTTAACCAGACTGATTCCTGGGATGTCAGGACTTTCATATGAAGAAAGACTGGATAGACTCGGTTTGTACTCGCTAGAATTTAGAAGATTGAGGGGGGAACTTATAGAATCTTATGTTTCTATGTTTCCCTCTCCTCACCCCTCTCCCCCACCCCCCTTCACTCTCTACCCCACCCCCTTCCCTCTCCCCCCGCCCCCTTCCCCTCTGCCCCTCTTCCACCACTCCCCCTAACCCTCCCTCCCCACTCTTCCACTTCTCTCCCCCCTTCCCCCTCCCTCCCCACTCTTTCCCCTCTCCCCCCACCCCATCCTCCCCCACATCTCTCTCCCCATCCCCCTCTCTCACCCCCTACCCCGCTCTCCTTTCCCTCCCAAATCTGTCCCGTTTCCTCCTCGCCCCTCCCTCCTCTCTTCTCACCCCCCCTCCCCCCACCTGTGTGTTTGGGGGGTGGTTAATGTGAGTGTGATGCCGCACCCCCCCCCCCCCCCCCACACAAACGACGTTGGGGAAACACACCCAACGGGTCTGCACTTGGTCTAGTATATTACTAAAAGTCTGATCTTGACCGCTTTTGGCCAACTGCGGTGTGATTTCCGAAGAGAACGCCGCCACCTATGGCTGTCATTTTTGGCCACCTCACTCAGAGCCCCCCTTCGCCTTCCGGGACCGGAGGATTTTTCCCACCGATGAAAAATCAGAGAGATATTAATGTTTTTTTTTAAATCACCATTCTCTCTGCTGCCGGCAGGGGGGAGGAACTATAAAACCCGGAAGTGTAGTCCCTCACTCAGTCTCTGCCAGACCCAGGAAGCGAGAGGGTCACGGCTCTGAGCTAAGAATAACACTGAACGCATGTCTACTCCACGGCGAGTCCCCTCGATGCGGCTGTAAAGTGGCTGTTGCCCAATTGTTTGCCTCGCCTTTTTAAAAAGTTTGTGTTCACAAAATGAATTTTGGTTTGTCAGGTGGCTGCAGCCCAATTGTTTGCCTCGCCTTTCTAAAAGTTTGTGTTCACAAAATGAATTTTGGTTGTCGGGTGGCTGCAGCCAAATTGTTTGCCTTGGCTTGGCTTTTAAAATCGCTGCAACAGTTGGCTGCCAGCCCAAGAATCCATTCGGTCCACAATGTCTATACTAGCCTTCTGGAATCTAGTACCTTCGGCCCGCAACACCCATACTAGCGCAACAGAAAGCCCACCCCCCACACTGGCGAGCAATATTGGAATTGGTGGAGAGGTGGAATATTGCGTTGGTGACCTGTGTGATGCTGGGACCCAGTGAAAATGCAATGAGCTGCTTAGCTTGAGCCTGCCATGTGTTTGAGACGCAATGGCAATGGAAATGAAGTGAAAATGCAATCAGCTGTTTGGCTTGAGCCTGCCCTGTGCTTGAAAGTGCAATGGCAATTAAGTGAAAATGCAATCAGCTGTTTGGCTTGGCCTGCCCTGTGCTTGAAACTGCAATGCAATTGGAAATGAAATGGAGTAGTTTGGCCTGCCTGAAACCACTAATTTCGGCCCACAAGGCCCCTATTAGCGGAGAAATCAGTCCCTTTTGCCCAAAATGCCCTTATTAGCCCAGGAGGAGCATTTTGGCCCAAAAGACCCGTGCCGGGCCAGTAAAAGTTTTTTTTTTAAAGAGCCCCTTCGGCCCATCAGGCCTGTATTAGCCCAGGAGTCCCTTCGGCCCATCAGTAAGTATTCCCCCTGCCAGTATTAGGAGAGTTTCTCTCTTCTGAAGGCCACGCCCCTTCGGGAGGGACTATAAAACCCGGAAGTGTGGAGGTGCCTCAGTTCTCTGCAAGTTGGGGGAGCGAGACGTCGCAATACTCAGTCTGAGCTGTGAATAACACTGAACACATGTTTACTAAACTGAGTGGTTTTACTGACCTGTCAGTGCCCTTAATGTGGTTTGAAAATAGAGTTTGGAAAGGCAAAAGTGTGTTTTGGTTTGAAAGTGCTAAAGCTGCTTTGCCTTTGGTTTGAAAGTGCTAAAGCTGCCTTGCCTATGTTTTGAAAGTACTAAAGCTGCCTTGCCTATGGTTTGAAAGTGTGAAAGCTGCCTTGCCTAATGAAAGCTGCCATGCCTAATGAAAGCTGCCTTGCCTAATGAAAGCTGCCTTGCCTGCTATATAATTATAAGTCTAATCTTGACCACTTCCTGTTTGCGCTTCATAGGAAAAAAATCACTACCATATACGGCTGTGATTTTTGGCCATCTTACTCAGAGTCCCCCTCCGCTCAACAGGTGCCGAGGATTGAAAGACACACACACGCACGCACCCGGAGAACACCCATGCGCTCAAAGGGAAAAGCAGCAAACTCCATACAGACAGCACCCATATTCAGGATCAATTCTGGGTCTCCGGCAATTTTAGGCAGCAACTTTATGGTCAATGTTAAGCGCCACTTAAGAGATTTAAGACTGAAAATGGATAGTTTCTTTTTTTTTAGTAACCAAAGTTATCAACGTATAATTATTTTGTGTGTTGGAAAAAAATATATAGTGGCACAGCTGGTGGACTTGCTGCCTTGATGCCAGAGATCTGTGTTCAATCCTGTCCTCGGGCACGGTCCACCTCGGGCGGGGGCGGGAAGAACAAAGAGGCGGAGACAGTGGGCTGAGGGAGAGCTGGGAAGCGGAGGAGAAAGCAGGGACTACCTGAAATTGAAGAAGTTAATGTTCATACTGCTGAGGTGTAAACTGCCCAAGCGAAATACGAGGTGCTGCTTCTCCAATTTGCGGTGGGCCTCACTCTGGCCATGGAGGATGCCCAGGACAGAAAGGTCGGATTCAGAATGGGAGGGAGAGTTGAAGTGGTGAGCCACCGGGAGATCAGGTTGGTCATTGCAAACTGAGTGGAGGTGTTGTGCGAAGTGATCGCCAAGCCTGCACTTGGTCTCACCGATGTTGATCATACGCTGAATAATTCAACCACATTTTTGTTTGGAAGTGGAAAGAAATAATAGAAATTGCATTCATTGCAACGTGTAAAAAGAGATGAGATACTGTTTTGTAATTTTGTTGCATGTCATTGTGGTATATATCATGCCTTGATTGGTGAATATGTTTAGGTTGTGACTTTATTTGAAGCAGAAATTATATGTAAATGCTTCATTGAGCATAATTCCGACTGGTAATTACGCACTTCGTCCGAGCACATTATCGCACGCGTCATGCAAGCAGTCTTAAGTGACCACTTAAACTGTCATTTGGCAACCTAAAAAGCTGCCTAGGTTGCCCGGCTGGCATCAGTGAAAAAAAGTTAAGTGAGAGCCCTGACTTTCTGACATGATCCCCGTTGAAATTAGATCAAATTTCAAAATATGTCTCTGTTCTGAATACAGAGGACAAAGTTTTTCAAACATGACAATTTATTTAACATTTTAAATCATTTAACAAAATCATGTAATTATTTTCCATACCTGGGGAATATTCACCTTTGAATCAGAACAGAGATTGATAAAGAATAAAAATCCAACTTGCATCTCTAAAATCAAGATTTAAAATAACAATTAACCATTGAGGCAACTTCTATCTAAAACATTACTTTAAAACAATAGTACTGCTTACCCTTTCTGGCTGTGCGAATGTCCCAGCATTGCAAGGTGTTCTAGGATCCCACAGCTTGACTGTTTGATCCCAACTTCCCGTGACCATTACGTTCACTTCTGGAGAGTATTCAACGCAACGAATTGCAGCATCATGGGTACCCACAATAGATTCTATTTTAAAAAACAGCAAAATTCACATCAGGAAAACACTGTTTCTCCCTTGTCACAAACTGTGACTATTTTAGTGTAAAGAAAAGTAAACCATAAAAACCCAATTGCAATATGGGTCACATTCTTACGGTTCTTGGAATAGACCCATCCAATTGTACACGTGTATAAGATACAGCATTCAATTTTCCCATCTGCACTGCCAATACAGTTATATACCATGGGATTTCAAAAAATCCAAACTAATACAAATTAGTCTTCTGATATTATTTACCCATTGCAAGCTGCTGATGCTAGCAGGTGTTTTTATTCACAATTTGTTTGGCCATCAGGGCAGCACAGTTGCACAGCAGTAGAGTTGCTGCCTTAGTGCCTGTCCTTAAATCTTTGCACTGGCTCCCTGTGTGTAAGAGGATAGATTTTAAAATTCTGTTACTGACCTACAAGGCACTGAATGGTCTTGGTCCAAAATACATCTCTGACCTACTTGTTGTATATGAGGCGCCTAGACTCCTCAGGTCTTCAGGGACAGGTTTACTCTGTGTTCCCAGGGTCAGAACTAAAAAGGCTGAAGCAGCATTCGGTTTTTATGCTCCACACCTGTGGAACAAGCTCCCTGAACACCTGAGGTGTGCACAGACTGTAAGCGCATTTAAATCAGGCCTAAAAACACTGTTGTTTAGTATAGCTTTTCCATAACCCGACATGCAGGTAATCTTAACCGTCTAATTTTAACCCTTATGTGCTTTTTAAAATCGTTTTATTGTTTCATTGACGTTGTTTTATTATTCATACATTTGTCGTATTGCTTATTTTGCAATTTTTAATTATTGACTATTTTATTTTTTCTTTCCTGTAAAGCACCTTGAATTGCAGTTTGCACGAATGGTGCTATACAAATAAATTTGCCTTGCCTTGCCTTAGTGCCAGAGACCCAGGTTCAATCCTGACTGCAGATGCTGTCTGTACAAAAATTGTATGTTCTCCCTGTGACCACGTGGCTTTTCTCCAGTACTCTGGTTTCCACTCACATTCCAAAGACATGCAGATTTGTAAGTTAATTGGCTTCTGTAAATTGTCCCTTTCTAGGATAGAACTAGAGTATGGGTGATCATTGGACTTGGGAGGCCAAAGGGCTAGTTTCCACGCTCTCTCTAAAACACAAATAAGTAGCAAATAAGAATTGCATTGCTAACAGTGACATTGGCTAGAGATTTGGAATTTAATTCAACTCAGCTAAATAGTTTTTTGCTCAAAGATTCTTCTACATTTTACTTATGATAAAGACTATCATATGACTATCATTAAATCAATTTAAATCAGACTCATTCAAGGGGCAACCTGTTTCACCTGTCTGAAGGGTTAACCCAAAACGTCACCCATTCCTTCTCTCCAGAGATGCTGCCTGTCCTGCTGAGTTACTCCAGTTTTTTGTGTTTATCTTCGGTTTAAACCAGCATCTGCAGTTCCTTCTTATACATTTTTCACACTTTTAAAGCTCAACACTGGGGTTCAAATGAAATAATCACCCCAACTACCTGCAAGGCAGCTTGTACACAGTTACTGTCATACAAGTTATAGCGACATCCTATTTGCTGTTAGATAAGCGACTCTTCTCGCAGATTCATCTCTACTTCAGCAGACGTGAATTTTATCACCATATCCAGAGCTGCCAAGTTTTGTCAGAGCATTTCAGTATTCTAGTACCTGTACCTATTTTGCTGAGGAAATCAGTATTTTACACTGTGCCATTTTGCTGATTTTTTTTAATGTGCAGTCATACCCATGTAAGAGTACAAGAATGCATAACTTTGCTACCAATTGACATGTCCTCTATGCACCTTACTTGACAGTGCATTTGTTGCCATCTCTTTATATACTGCTGTTTGAACGGCTGCTTCTTGTGTTTAGCACCAGATGATGATGTAGAAGCCATTTTGGAAGCCTCCCTCTCACTCTCTCTCCCTCCTTCCTCTCTCCCTCCCTCCAGCCCTCCCTGCCTCCCTCCCACCCTCCTTCCTTTTTTCTCCCTCCCTCTCTTATTCCCTTCCTCCCACTCCCTTCCTTCTCCCTCCCCTCTCCATCCTCTCCCTCTCTCCACCCCCCTTCCCTCTCTCCACCCCCTCCCCCTTGAGCCCACCCACCATTCTGTAAAATCAAGCCCAGTCCCAATGTAACTGCAACCCCACTGGTAACCTTTCACCACTAGGCTTATCCAGAATTCTATCACTGCTTGAAAAATAATCAAAGGCTCAACTACTACTGAGAAAGAGAATTCCAAAGACTCATTGTTATACAAGAATTTTCCTGTGTAAAGCCCATAGTGCTATGTTTAACGCCCATAGCGCTCCAGCTGGTAGCGCTATTTTTAGAACCCATAGCGCTGTGGCCGACAGCTCTTCATTTAAAATTCCCACGCGTGAAAACGGACAGCCCTCGGTTGAAATTTGGAGCGGGACAGGCAGCGACTCTGGAGAGAAAGAATGGGTGACGTTTCTGGTCGAGACCCTTCTTCATACTGAACTGAACTCCGTATTTAAAATCCGTATTTAACAACACATAATCGTACATCCGTGTTCTAATCGCATTTCCGTTCAAAATACGGAAAATCCGTACTACTTGGCAGCTCTGCATACCCCATGTTTTTTATAGTAAGCATAGAATAGTTGGGGGAAATAGTAGGAAATATAGATGCCTTTAATGCCCATTTTTAATGAAATCAGAAAAAAATGTTTGTGAACCAAATATACCGGATGGCATAACTCTAAAGGATGTACAGGAAGATAAATCTGGCTGTAAATGTTCATAAATCTTTGGAAATCCCAAGTTGCAAATGGAGAGAACAGGTGGAATCCCTGTAGGTAGGAAGGTTGAGAGTTATAACTGAACATTTGTAACATATCAGTTTGGCCAAAAAATGGCCCATTAGCACTTCTATCAGAGATGTGAATACTCTAGGAAGTACGGAATATATTTACAAGAATGATTTTAGGAACATTGATTTCAATTATGGGAGTCAGAATGCAAAAGTAGGGGACCTCCACCTGGAGCAAATAAGTCTAAGGTGTAGCTTTAAATAAGCTAAAGAGAGAAGATGTATTCCATTAGTGATCATAGAGATGGGTGACTGAGGGTTGTAGGAAAGAAGTTTATGCAAGGATATTTTACAGCATAAAATTATTATCTGTAACTTATTATCTGTATTATCTGTAAGGGTGGTTGGAATAGTCAAACAGGGCATCCAAAGGGGAATACAAAAGAAAGGTGCTGGAAATACTTAGGACTTCAAACCAAATCTCTTTGAAGAAAATGTTTCAATTAAAAACTTCATAATCAAACTGTTAGAGGTGTTTAAGATTTTTTAAAATGTATGTAGCAAAATTGCTGCACAATCATGCAGAAATGCATTAAGGACCTTGAACAATGCACCATAGAAGCAAGTTCATATTAAAAACTTTTTTTAAATACAGGTAGGTCTGAGAGTCAGACTGTTAAATGTATTGCCAATTACTGAAAGACACTATTGAACCCAGGAATAGTCTAGCTACTGATTGAAGCAAAGGAAAGAAGGTGTATGTGAGTAAAATGGTCATGATAAAGGCTTTTGGTTTATACTGAATAAACATAATATTTGGGACAAGCAGACCAGCAGAATTCCCAAAAGTTATATAAAGAGGAAAGGTACTTATAAGGTCCCTAGATTAATGTAACTGGTGAACTGGTGCAATAATTAATTTGAACTATAGACAGAGACCTACAAAAGTGTATTCTATCACATCAATATGTTTAAAATAAACAGTTCTCACCTTGGTCAGTGTTTAAATCACGCATTTTCAGTGTTAGATCCAATCCGCCACTCCACGCATGAGTTGGATCCTATTTAAAAGGAGATTCAAAGAAATGATGATTACATGAACAACAGGTGCTAGAATTCCAAAATGTAAAAAATGCTGGAAATTCTTAGCAATTCAGGGAAGTCGGGGATAAGAGGAACAATTAACAATTCAGGTCAATGACATTTCAATATAACAAGGAAATCTAACATGATTAAAGGAACAAACAAGGGGAAAGAGGCGGAGAGAACAAAACAGAATCTATGATAGGCTGGAGATTAAGAGAATTAATAAATAAAGGTGGTAGCGGTGATAACACCCGAGAGATTATTTGTTGATCATGGTTGATGTTTATGGAGGATATGTTAAGAAAAGATGAAAGAGGGCTGGAGTATTAAAGAATACTGAAATTGAGATATATTGCAATGCACGATACGTGAGATTAAGCAATGTTGAAATACTCAGAAGGTACGGCAGTACCTCTGAGAAATGAAAACAGTTAACATTAGTTTGAGCAATTGGTAAATGAATAACTTTAATTAAATTGAATCCTGCAGGCTGTAATATGCATAAAAGATAAAATGTTGCAACAAACCAAAAGGCTAGAAAGAAGAGTGAAGAATGAAAGTAGGATAAAGTAGTAAAATGACAAATAATAGGAACATTTGACATCTGTTTGGCAAAGGTGGTCATCCAATCTGACCGAATTGCCCCAATGCAAAATAAGCTATATCACGAGCAGAGAATGTACGCATGAATTTGCCAATGATTCACTGTGTTACTTATAGGACCGTTTGGGTTCCAGAGAATCATGAGAATGGCAATATGAGAGGCAAGATGTATCTGTTTGGAGATAGTAGGAAAGACGATTATCCACTGAACACTATGATGAGATGGCAAGAACAAGGGGAACCCTATCCTTTTTGAGAGTGACTGAATAATAAGCAGAAACAAATACAGGAAATGGAACAAATGCAGTTAAGACTTCAAAACCATAATTAACGAAAATAAGATGTCACAGAAACACTGATATGGAAGGTGTCACGATTAGATGAGATATGACAAAGCTGCAAAAAATTATGAAAATTGAACAGAAGTCTTACAGGAGATAATAGGATGGAGCTCCCCTCATTATTTACCATCCCTAATATCTACCCTTTCACACAATTATCCTCTAATTTCTACCATTTCCATCTAAGTTCCCCAACCAGACATGTTCTCCCTCATCTTTTAAACATTTCTTGGAGGCAATTCGCTCCACAACTCAAGCAGCACAGTAGTGTTGTTACAAGGGACTCTGTCTCACAATGGCATCGACCAAGTTGAATTTGAACCCCGTGTGTCTGCATGGAGTTTGCTTGTTCTCCCCATGACAGTGAGGGTTTTTCCAGATGCTCTGGTTCCCTCCCACACCTCAAAGATGTGCAAATTAGAAGATTGAATCGTCAAATGTCTTAATGTGTGGGCGAGCGTTATAATCTGGAGGGAGTTGATGAGAATGTCAGAATAAAAATTGTGTTATTGTGCGATTGACCCAAGCGAGGTTGATGATAGGTGCAGACTCCATGGGCCAAAGGGGCTATATTGCTCTGACTCTCTCTTCCATTTCCAAACAAAACCCAACTCCTCTTCCATCGCATATTTCCCAACTACAGGAGAAACATTTGCCCTCTTATCTCCTCCTTCCGACCATCTAGGAATCAAACTCTCATCTAGACAAAGGAAAAGGTGGATATTCCCAATTCAGTCAAATGCATTTACTATTCTTGACATAGTACCATCTAAAATAAGGCAACTGCAGTTTGAGCAATTGCTTCTATCTAGTCGGTGTGGACTACAAAGCTTCCAGTCTCCTATTATCTTAATTCTCTATCCCACTCACTCTAGGATCTCCATCTTCAACTTCCTACATTTCACCAACAATCTCCGTATGTGGGAGGGCATGTAGAAGCGGCCTGGCCCGTTGTGCATTTTCAGCATTAGTTATGGATTTCCAACATCTGCAACATTTTGTACCTCACATTTCCAGTCCTTTTCTCTCCAGTAACTGCCTGATCTATTGAGTATTCCCTGCCTCTGCTTTTAATTTAGTATTCAAACTAATTGGATTTGTTAAACTAAACATTATCAATAAAGTACCAAGATCCATACTTTGTTTTAAAAGTTCTGTACTTTTTAAAATGTGCCTACCTCAATTTAACTAAAACACTATAAATACAGAATGTCACTTTATGACATTTTTGTAAAGGATTCAATGAATACCTGCTATTTATCCTTAACATTTTGCTCATCCCCTGCTAATTCACGCATTAAGAATTCAAAAACAATGATTAGTATTTAAATTACTGTTCCTAATGCTGCACTCAAAATAATTGGTCAAGAATGGCAAAGCGTTCTATTCGTTGTTGAAGCCATATTTCAAGCACACCATTTGATCTGAATATTATTAAAAGTTGTGACCTATTGCAGGAGCAAATTTTAATGTCACATGGATGTCAGCTACAGGGAAGCGCACAGGAGAAGCAGAGATTAATTTAATTCCCCAAGGGATAAATGGCCAAAATCAGAGAGAATAGCAGTGCAAAGGAGTAGAAGAAAATGAGATGTGAATCTGCATAATTCCAGAGAAAATTTAACTAATTTGCCCCTCTACGTAACTCACTCCTCTCACAAATTGGATATGTTTACTTCACCCTCTAAAGTACCAAGACCATATATCTGTTACTTCACTATCAAGAGGCAGAGGATGCAAAATGGAATTGCAAAAGTATTTAAACTGTAGTTACATGAAAAATGCAAGCATTCTTCACAATTATTAAAATTTCCACGGTATAAACAGGTACCGAATGGAGGTAAATTAACATGACAGCTGTATGTGCAAGAACACTGTGTAATCCTTTTAGGTAAAGCACCAAAGCTCTTAGATTGCAAAAGCAATATAGTACAAATGAACAATATACTCAAAGATTGAGTGCTAATCACATAACTGATTCTTCTCATTCGGGTTGCTTCATAGCTTACATGGATAGGGAGTTTATCCGAGCTGTAGACAAGCAGTTTGTAGCCATGCATGGGACATTTCCCCTTCACTCCCCGAGGCCAGATATTTAAAGAATTGATCAAGTACAAATTATTTCAGAAAGTAAACAATCAATGAATGATATTGAAAGCAGTAAGCAGAATTAGAATGGATATACCAGAAGGGAGTTTAAAGTAGAACTATACCCAACCATAAAATGAAAATCAAACTACAAATCTGAAATAGACAATAGGTGCAGGAGTAGGCCATTCGGCCCTTCGAGCCAGCACCGCCATTCAATATGATCATGGCTGATCATCCCCAATCAGTACCCCGTTCCTGCCTTCTCCCCATATCCCCTAACTCCGCTATTTTTAAGAGCCCTATCTAGCTCTCTCTTGAAAGCATCCAGAGAACCTGCCTCCATCGCCCTCTGAGGCAGAGAATGTCACACTCACCACTCTGTGAGATGAACAAGGACCCCCAGATCGCGTTGTACTTCCCCTTTTCCCAACTTGACGCCATTTAAATAGTAATCTGCCTTCCTGTTTTTACCAGCCAAGTGGATCTCACATTTATCCACATTAAACTGCATCTGCCCACTCCCCCAACCTGTCCAAGTCACCCTGCATTCTCATAGCATCCTCCTCACAGTTCACACTGCCACCCAGCTTTGTGTCTTCTGCAAATTTGCTAATGTTACTTTGAATCCCTTCATCCAAATTATTGATGTATATTGTAAATAGCTGCGGTCCCAGCACTGAGCCTTGCGATACCCCACTAGTCACTGCCTGCCATTCTGAAAGGGACCCGTTAATCCTTACTCTTTGTTTCCTGTCTGCCAACCAAATCTCTATCCATGTCAGCACTCTACCCTCAATACCATGTGCCCTAATTCTGCCCACCAATCTCCTATGTGGGACCTTATCAAATGCTTTCTGACAGTACAGGTACACTACATCCACTGGCTCTCCCTTGTCCACTTTCCTAGTCACATCTTCAAAAAATTCCAGAAGATTAGTCAAGCATGATTTCCCCTTCGTAAAGCCATCCTGTTACTGCTATCCAAATGTTCGGCTATTTCATCTTTTATAATTGACTCCAGCATCTTCCCCACCAAAAAGAAAAAGGTGCTAAAATCATTGAGCCTGACAGTCAGAACGTCTGAAGGCTCTGACCTGAAACGTGAACTCTTGTTTCCTTTTCCACAGAAGCAGTCTAACCTGATGAGTGTTTTCAGCATTTTATTTGTTTCTATATTGTACCGTAACAATTCCAGGACACTTTACAAGCAATGAAATACATCTTTTGAAATGTATTATGGTAGGGATGTAAGGCCATTGAAACCAAATTGTAAATAAGCAACTCTCACAAATATGATAACAAGAAAATCTTTTTTCTCACTGAGATATAAAATCCACGATTCCAGGGTTAATCCCATAAACCAGTGGTTCTCAAATGGGGGTACGCGTACCCCTGGGAGTACGTGAAGGCACTCCAGGGGGTACGTGAGATTTTAAAATATATTTTTGCGCTGGTTAGGGGGTACTTGGCTGAAAAAATATTTCACCGGGGTACATCACTGAAAAAAGGTTGAGAACCACTGCCATAAATTACCACTAAAGTTTAATAAGATCTTTTTACTGCTACCCAAGAGATCGGTTATAATTTATCATCTCATCCAAATACAAGACCTCTAACAAAGGAAATGTACAGAAGTCTATTTTTGTGTTCTAGTCTTTGTAAATATAGATTAAAATAATTTAAAGATAAATAATTCTCAAGTGCTCCTGATGCATGAAAATATGTATATTGGAATAATGAAAAATAATTTGATGACAAGAAAATATAATTTTGGAATATTGGCATAGTAAGGGGTAGAATGTGCCCCAAAGCTTGAACCCGTGCTCTTAAAAGGAATTAGAAAAGCAGAACAAGAAAAATAACTTAGAAGAAGGTAAAGGTAATTGCAAAAAAATGGAGGGGGGAATAAATCAAGTGTGGATTAAAATTAGTACATATGCAAGTTTATTTATATTATACAAAATAAATGAACATGTTTGTTATCATATGGCTTGAATGTTACCTCTCACAGGAAAGATTACCTTTTGCTCAATACTAATACATTTTCAAACTCCGGTAATCACAATTCATTTGCAAATTGAATAGCCTCTTACATGAAAAGCACAATCCAAGACAGACCCCGAATGTTGGTATTTTAGCCGCATATTATTCGATGCGATATCATACAAACGGACAGTGCAGTCCCAGGATGACACCAAGAGGAACTGTGAAGTGTTTGGGCTGAACTTAATAGCTGATATTCCATCCTCTGGACATTGGTTTAGTTTGAACTCATTTGAGCCAGTCATCTGAAAACACAAATATGAAATATCTCAATAAAAGGGTTTACTAAAACTTGACAAACTAAGAAATTCAAGGAAGGAAATTATTACAGTCACCAAAATAAATTATTACTTCCCTCGAGGAGGAATTAAATAGTACCTTGGGGAAAACAGCAAAGACAGGGTTTGCAATCGAATGCACTAGTGCTTTCAGGGCTCTCGCTTAACTTTTTTTCCCTGTTGCCAGCCGGGCAACCTTGGCAGCTTTTTAGGTTGCCAAATGACAGTTTAGGTGGTCATTTAAGATGGCTTGCATGACGCGTGCGATAATGTGCTCGGATGAAGTGCGTAGTTACCAGTCGGAATTATACTCAATTAAGCATTCACATATTATTTCTGCTTCAAATAGTCACAAACTAAACATTCACCAATCAAGACATGATATATCCCACAATGACATGCAGCAAAATTATGACAGTATCTCAACTCTTTTTACACATTGCAATGAATACAATTTCTATTAGTTCTTTCCACTTCCAAACAAAAATGTGGTTGGATTATTCAGCGTATGATCAACCTGTGTCAATAAATCCTGGAACATGGTAACATATATGCGTACGTATAGTTGTGAATGTTGCTCATTAAATAACTGCAGTACTGATATTCCATAAGAGCATTGATTTGCCGTTAAAATGAATTCTGTAATAACGTGTCAACGGTAGCAGTGACAATCGAACACTGCGGTTTTAATGTTTCACGTGTTCACAATATAATTAATCCATCTTTATGGATTAAAACAAATAATAACATTGGGAATTAAAACACATTTGATTGCATTCCGTTATCAAACATAGTCAATGTTCGCTCTGAAGACATTTCCAGGACAATAGGGTCAGTGCGGGGTGGATAGATGGCGGGGGGGGGGGGGGGGGGGGGGGGGAGGGGGGTTAGAAGGCAGTCGGTGCAGAATGGATGGATTGAGGCAGGTGAATTAGTACGTGTTGGTTGGAGTAGGTAAAATTGTGAGGGGAGAGCACGGGGGATGTCAGTGATGTTGAATGGGGGGGGGGGGTTCAGTATGGGATGGATGGGGTAGACAAAAGTGCTGGAGAAACTTAGCGGGTGAGGCAGCATCTATGGAGCGAAGGAAATAGGTAACGTTTCGGGTCGAGACCCTTCTTCAGACTGTTCCCCCCATTCTTGAATGGGAGGATCAGTACAGGATGGATGAGGGGGGGGGGAGATCAGCGCAGGATGAATGGGGGGGGGGGGGCAGTACAGTGTGGATCGGAGGGTCTGTGCAGGATGAATGAGGGGAAGGTGCAGGGTAAATGGAGGGTGGGTCAGTACGGGATGAATGCGTGGATTAGTACAGGATGGATGGGGGATCAGTACAGGATCGATGGAGGAGAAGTGCAGGATGGATGGGAAAGGGGCAAGTACAGGGTGAATTGGGGAACCAGTGTAGGATGGATGGGGGGGGGGCAGGAGAATCAATGCGAGATGGATAGGGTGATCAGCGCAGGATGAATAGATTGGGGGGGAGGGGAGATGGGGAGGGGAGCACAGGGGATGTCAATGAGGACTGAATAGAGGCAGGAATGGGGATCAGTGCTGGATGTAGAGGAGGGGTCCCAGGATAAGGGGGGGGGAGTGGAGGGGGCGTACAAGAGAGAGAGTGAAGGGGGGGGGCGAGGTATGGAGTAAAGAGGGTCAGCGCTCCTCGGACAACATCGCCCCGCTGCCTTGGCCGTTGGGATTTCCTCGCCACCGCCTCCCTCCTCCGCCAGCCAACAGCAAAGTGCGGGGCCGAGCAGTGAAGCTCAAAGACCCTATAGCTATCGGATCGGTGGTGCAGCTGCTTCAGAAGTGTCGCAGCGAAAGACGGGTCCCGCACAGCAGCGGCAGGAGCCGCCGCGAGAGCAGCTCCCTCCTCCCTGATAGCGGACGCTGCTTGCAAACCCGCTAACGGCATAACCGCTTTCAATACAAACCCTCCCGCACGCTGAGGCCTCCCCCTCCCTCCTTCCTCCCGGCCTCGGCGTGCGGGGGGGTTTGTTTTGAAAGTGCGCCGTCAGCGGGTTTGCAAGCAGCGGCCCTTATCAGGGCGGGCAGGGGGCGGGAGGAGGAGATGAGCCGCTGTCGCTGTTCGGGGGCCGTCATTCGCTGCGACCCTTCGTCACCCCGCACCCAGCATCTTTCCCACGCAATACAACCGTCACCGCCGACACAAAATGTCGCGTTCCTTTTCTCCAGAGATGCTGCCTAACCCGCAGAGTTACTCCAGTTTTTGTGTCTTTCTTCGGTACAAACCAGTATCTGGTTGCCAAGCCGGGCAAAATTACTCGGTGTTTAGGTTGCCCGGCGGCGCTTTGAGTGGTCAATGGCACCCGGGCAACCGTTAATTTCGAGCCCTGTCTTTTCATTTTCTAATTGTAACAAACAGCGGCCTTAATTAGACTCCCTTAAACAAGTATGAGATGGAGAAGTTAATTTTATGTACAAGAGTCATCTTTTTTTTTTAAAAATCAATTGGTTCCTATCTTGCAAAGCAGAAAAGTCCAGGAGTGACATACCAAATTGAAACTCTATCAAAGCAGCCAGCCAACTGCTGAAACATTAGGAATAAAAATGGAATACTTAACCTACCACAATTGACGATTGGAATAATCCTATGAAAATGATAATTATCATGGTCAAATCAAATTTGTATTTGCTTAATATAATGTAATGTAATCAGATCGGTCGGTGAGGCAGCTCTTTCTCCGGGCTGCCCGTCGACCCGTCCTCGTGGCCTACCAGCGGGCTTGGAGCACCGTTTCCTGGCGGGGACCGCCCAGCACCTCGGCCTCGGTGGTGGCACAGCGCTGGAGCGCCATCGTGGAGCAGAGCGGGCGATGCCTTGCCTGGGTCGCCGCGCTGGATCGATGCGCTGGAGCTCCGGTGAGCTGGACCGCCGTGTTCAACACCTACGGGCTTGCGGGTCTGCGGAGCGGAGCGGGCGGCGCCGATTTCAACATCGGGAGCCTGGGAGCTCCAAACCGGCGCGGCCTTGTCTGCTTCGGAAGCCGCGGTCTCCAGCTAGAAAGCGGCCGTTCCAGGTGGCCCAGCCGCTGAGAGGACTCTCCCGACGCCGGGGCAACACCACCCGGTGAGAACGGCCAGGAACATCAGGCCTCCGTAGAGGCAATTGTGGTGGCCTCAATGGGCCTGACTTTGGGGTGAAATTGGGGTGGGGACTGGACATTGTGCCTTCCCCCACAGTGGTATCCATTGTGGGGGGATGATTTTTTTTGTCTGTAAGGTAATCCTGTTAGTCTTTGTCCAAGATGGCTGCCGTGAAGGGAGAGTGGACACTGGCGCGCTTTAGCTGCCGCTGCTCTCTCTTCACATTGTGTTTTTGATTTTTTGTTTTTGGACTGAATTCTGTTTTTAATTTGTGTTTCTGTGATGTCTTTATTATTTATTTTCTGATTATATGTTTATATTCCTGTTAACCTATGTAAGGTGTCCTTGAGATGTCTGAAAGGCGGCCAATAAATAAAATTTATTATTATTATTATTAGATTATCATCTTTCCTGCCGCCTTTTGTTCAAGAATTTCAAATCCGAATGTTCCTGAAGTGCAGTGCTATAATAGTTTGCTTTGACTTGCTAAGTTTAAAAGCCTGTTGCAGTGTCTGGCAGATTCATTATATGGATAAATTAACCAGTTTATTCAAGCATTCAGAAATTAATAAAATGCAATGTTTCACATTATGTAAAATGATTGGAAGCATTCTGAACATGGTCATCTCCTGCTCAGGCCTATATCCAAAATCAAAGCTGATAACATATATATATATTATATATTATATAGATATATAGATAGTTTGGTTCATAATCAAATGCAAGTACAAGATAATTTTCTCAATAAAATTAACAAATCGGTTTTAAAAAGCTTCACATTATTTCCAATAGTTTAGTATTATTTCCAATAGCTTGGCTTTTTGATAGATTGTGCACTTAATGTGTTTGCCAACTCAATTTTCCAACCCGTTCTGGTCGTTCATCCTACTCCAATAAAACAAGTTCTCACACCAGTCTGCATTAAGTGTTCAAATAATGTTGAATTTTAACTTTTTTTTTCTTCTGATTTTGCCTAGTAGTGAAAGTTGACTGTATTGGATGTCTGGATTTAGAGGGATATGAACTAATGGGTAATACAACCAATATAATGTTGGGGGTTCAAGACAATACATTTGCAGGCCAAGTCAAGACATATTTCCTAACCTGATATAATCAATAATGTTGCAGGCAAATATTTTATATATTCCTGTCCGATTACAGGGCTCTCACTTAACATTTTTTTCTCTGATGCCAGCCGGGCAACCTAGGCAGCTTTTTAGGTTGCCAAATGAGTTTAGGTGGTCATTCAAGACGGCTTGCATGACGCGTGCATTAATGTGCTCGGACGAAGTGCATAGCTACCAGTCGGAATTATGCTCAATGAAGCATTCACATATTATTTCAGCTTCAAATAAAGTCACAAACTAAACATATTCAACAATCAAGACATGATATATACCACAATGACATGCAGCAAAATTACAATACAGTATCTCAACTCTTTTTACACATTGCAATTTCTATTATTTCTTTCCACTTCCAAACAAAAATCTGGGTGGATTATTCAGGGAGTGAGAGCAGAGTTACGTGGTATAGAAGAGACCCTGGTGAGAGCCTCATCAATAGTGGAAGAGGGGAACCCCCGTTCCCTAAAGAATGAGGACATCTCCGATGCCCTGGTTTGGAAGCCATTGGTGGGAAATTTAAGGTAGCTCTTCCCCCCCCCCCCCCCCCCAAGAACTCTTTTTTACTTAAGTCCACCCTCCACCACCTCCAGTTCAAATTCCATTTGGAATATTTTTGGAGGACCAGGAAACCAAGAAGCAAGAGTTACTCCAGGGAGTTACTTCAGCTCCAGGGGGTGATTCTGCGTTGGGTTTCAGCGATCGCAGCGAGGTGGCGACCGGACAGCAATGGCGGCCAGATCTCCCACTATGCAAAGGGAGGGGGAAAATGTCCGGCACCGACCAGTGGCCGTGGCAGTGCGCATGTGCAGGGAAGCCGAGGATGTGCTGGCCGTGGCGGTGTGCATGTGCAAGGCGGCCGGCTGTGTCGGCGGATGAGGAGCGGCTGGAGAGCGGAGACTCGGCAGCCCAGACACGGATGGCGGGCGGAGACGGAGAGTGAGAGAGAGAGAGTGGGGCCAAGCTGGGCAAAATTACACGGCTTTTAGGTTGCCCGGCGGGACTTTAGGTGGCCATTGGCAACCGTTAGTTTCGAACCCTGCATTATTACCCTGTTTCTGCCTGTGCCACCACTTATCTTGTACACCATTGTACCATTTATCTCTTCTTCTCCTCCCCCCCCCCCCCCCCCCCCCCCCACCCCCCCCACCCCACCCGCCTCTCTCCTCACACACCCCAAGATTTAAAAAAATCTGCAAGGTTGCTGGTTCAGACATTTCCCTTACAACCCTTCACAGGCAAGATGCTGTCACTTCCAGTCTTGGGAGCATCCATGAAAGGTTTCATTACATTTGTCTTCTGGGCAAGTTATTTGATATAAACTGTGGATATCTCAATGATGGCTCCCAGTCATATATTTTTAAGCAAGAAATGAAACAATTCCAGATACATTATAACATCCTATTCCAAATCCAGTTTCTGCAACCA
This sequence comes from Amblyraja radiata, assembly GCF_010909765.2. Lineage (NCBI taxonomy): Eukaryota > Metazoa > Chordata > Chondrichthyes > Rajiformes > Rajidae > Amblyraja > Amblyraja radiata. The sequence continues at coordinate 22,516,008 of NC_045970.1, forward strand.
ATATCAAATATTTTAATATAAAGGGAATCTAATTGATCTGCAATTTGTAAGTCACCCAAAACATATACATTAGTCAATTAGGCAAAACCTCTCAACGGTATTATCCCAAGTTGGGCCAAAATGCTCAAACTACATGAGTTACCATTCAATATAGTCATTGCTAATCGATGCTGGCCTTAAGTCTTCTTCTGTGCCAGCTTACAATTACTCTGAATTCCTTGAAATATATATCTATGGCCACCTTAAGTATATCTAACGATCTGGCCTCCACCACCCACAGGGAATTCTAGATTCATTACCCTCAATAATTTTCTACTCATCTCAGTTTTAAATCATAAGATCATAAATGATAGGACCATGCGGTCCATCAGGTTTACCCCATCATTCAATAATGGCTGATCTATCGCTCCTTCCTAACACCCTTACTAATCAAGAATCTATCTATCACTGCCTTAAAAATATCCAGAGACTTGGCCTCCACAGCCTTCTAAAGCAAAGAATTCCAGATACAGCACCCACTGACTAAAGAAATTCCTCATCTCCTTTCTAAAAGAACGGCCTTTGATTCCCAAGTCCATTTGCACCTCCGATTTCTGGATTTTCTCCCCATTTAGAAAATAGTCTACCCCTTTATTCCTACTACGAAAATGCACGAGTCAACACTTTGCCACACTATATTCCATCTGCCATTTTTCTGCACAATTTCCCAACCTACCCAAGTCTTTCTGCAGAGTTCCTGCTTTCTTTACACTACCTGCCCCTCCACCTATTTTCGTATCATCCACAAAGTCTTCAATCCCCTCATCCAAATCATTAATATACAATCCAAGCGAAATATGAGGTGCTGTTCCTCTAATGTGCGCTGGGCCTCACTCTGACAAATGGAGGAGGCCCAGGACAGAAAGGTCAGTGTGGGAATGGGAAGGGGAGTTAAAGTGTTGAGCAACCGGGAAATAAGGTAGGTTTAGACAGACTGAAGGGCGGTGCTCAGCGAAACGATCACTGAGCCTGCACTTGGTCTCGCTGATATACAGGAGTCCACACCTGGAACAGCAGAGATGAGGTTGGATGAGGTGCAAGGAACCGCTGCCTCACCTGAAAAGACTGTCGGGGTCCTTGGACGGAGTCGAGAGGTCACGTATAGGGACAGGTGTTACATCTCCTGTGGTTGCAGGGGAAAGTCCCTGGGGAGGTTTGGGTGGGAAGGGACGAGTTGACCACGTCAGCCCAGTGCTGACGTGGATCTTGGACAACCAGCAATCAAAGAGAAGCAGGGAGAAGAGCCTATTGGCTGAAACCTGTGGGAAAGGAGTCAGTGGGGAAAAACAGTTTAAAAAGAGCGCCAAAAAGCCAGTGTTAGCCCAGTGCTTACGTGGATCTTGGACAAACAGCAATCAGAGAAGCAGGGAGAAGAGCTTATTGACTGAAACCTTTGGGAAAGGTAAGTCACAGGGAGAAAACAGTTTTAAAACTGAGGAATTGGGTTTGTAAATTGGTAAATTAGGCAATTTATCAGTCAATATAAGCAAAACTGCTCTAGAGGAGCGGCAGAGAGTCTTTGGCGAGGAGGCCGAGGAGAGGAAACTACGCAAAAAGCTGGAGAGGATGGGACGTGGTGAACACATGACAGGACAGATGAGACAATGTGATGCTTGCAGAATGTGGGGGCCCAGGGACACGGATGGAGCCTCTGGCTGCTACAACTGTGGCAAGTGCGTCCAGCTTCAGCTCCTGAAGGACGGTGTTGGGGCACTGGAGAAGCAGCTGGATGACCTCAGGGCCATGGGGGAAAACAAGTGTTTCCTGGACAAGACCTACAGTGAGGTTGTCACGCCGATGATACGGGAAGAACGAAGATGTGTGACTGAGAGAAAGGGTGGTAACCGTGGAGTGCAGGAAACCCAGGTGGCTGTGCCTAATGAAAACACGTACGCTCTCTTGGGAACTGTCGGGGGAGACGATGCTTCCGGACACGTCAGTGGCTCCAATCCTTGAGATGGGACTCGACCGGCGTCTGGCAGAGCCATAGTGGTGGGTGACTCCATTGTCCGAGGAGCAGACAGGAGATTCTGTGGCGGCAGACGAGACGCGAAGATGGTCTGTTGCCTCCCTGGTGCCAGGGTTCAGGAAGTCACGAGCCGAATTCAGAACATCCTCGAGAGAGAGAGAAGGTAAACAGCCGGCAGTAGTTGTGCACGTAGGCACAAACGACATCGGGAAGAAGAGGAAGGAGCTTCTCCAACGCGAGTTCAGAGAGTTAGGAAGAAGAAAAGCAGGACTTCTAGGGTGGTTATCTCTGGATTGCACCTCATGCTAGTGAGGACGGGAACAGGGAGATAGAGGATTTTAATGTGTGGCTGAGGGGCTGGTGCAGGGAGCAAGGATTTAGATTTATAGACCACTGGGATCTCTTCTGGGGTAGGGGTGACCTGTTCAAAAGGGATGGGTTACACCTTAACTGGAGGGGGACCAACATTCTGGCAGGCAGGTTTGCTAGGGCTGCACGTGTGGGTTTAAACTATATAGTGGGGGGGAGGGATTGACACATTGGGAGTATAAAGATGGAGTTGAAGAAGTGAGTACAGGAAAAATTACAAAAGATTATCGAATTAATGGGAAGGAAAGTTCGAGAAGGGATGAAAGAGCACGGTCAGGACCAATTGCGAGCGGTGCGAGGGGGGGACGTGAATACGGAGGTCAAGTGTTGTATATGAATGTGCAAAGTATAAGAAACAAAGTGGACGAGCTTGAGGCTCAGTTAGAAATTGGCAAGTATGATGTTGTGGGAATTACAAAGACATGGCTGCAAGAGGGCCAGGGCTGGGAACTGAATATTCAAGGGTATACCTCCTATCGAAAAGACAGACAGGTGGGCAGACAGGGTGGGTTGCTCTGTTGGTGAGGAATAAAATTCAGTCCCTTGCAAAGGGTGACATTGAAACAGGAGATGTGGAGTCAGTATGGATAGAACTAAGGAATTGTAAGGGTAAAAATACCCTAATGGGACTTATCTACAGGCCCCCAAACTGTAGCCTGGACATAGGGTGCAAGTTGAATCGGGAGTTAAAATTGGCATGTAGCAAAAGTAATGCTGTGGTTGTTATGGGAGATTTCAACATGCAGGTAGACTGTGAAAATCAGGTTGGTACTGGACCCCAAGAAAGGGACTTTGTAGAGTGCCTTTGTGATGGATTCTTAGAGCAGCTTGTATTGGAGCCTACCAGGGAGAAGGCAATTCTGGATTTAGTGTTATGTAATGAACCGGATTGATAAAGGAACTTGAGGTTAATGAGCCATTAGGAGGTAGTGACCATAATATGGTCAGGTTTAATCTACAATTGGAGAGGGAGAAGGGTAGATCGGAGGCGTCAGTGTTACAGTTGAATAAAGGGGACTATGGGGCCATGAGGGAGAAGCTAGCCAAAGTTCACTGGAAAGATACCCTAGCAGGGATGACAGTGGAACAACAATGGCAGGTATTTCTAGGAATAATACAGAAGGTGCAGGATCAGTTCATTCCTAGGAGGAAGAAAGATTCCAAGGGGAGTAAGGGGAACCGTGGCTGACAAGGGACGCCAGGGACAGTATAAAAATAAAAGAGAAGTACAACATAGCAAAGATGAGCAGGAAGCAAGAGGATCGGGTAATGTTTAAAGAGCAACAGAAGATAACAAAAAAGACAATATGGGGAGAAAGGATGGTAAGCTAGCCAAGAATATAAAGGAGGATAGTAAAAGCTTCTTTAGGTATGTGAAGAGGAAAGAATTAGTTAAGACCAAAGTTGGACCCTTGAAGACCGAAAAAGGTGAATTTATTATGGGGAACAAGGAAATGGCAGATGTGTTGAACAGGTACTTTGGATCCATCTTCACTGAGGACACAAACAATCTTCCTGATATAGTAGTGGCCAGAGGATCTGGGGTGACAGAAGAACTGAAAGAAATCCACATTAGGCAGCAAATGGTGTTGGGTAGACTGATGGGACTGAAGCTGATAAATCCCCAGGACCTGATGGTCTGCATCCCAGGGTACTTAAGGAAGTGGCTCTAGAAATCGTAGATTCATTGGTGATAATTTTCCAATGTTCTATAGACTCAGGATCAGTTCCTGTGGATTGATGGGTAGCTAATGTTATCCCACTTTTTAAGAAAGGCGGGAGAGAGAAAACAGGGAATTATAGATCAGTTAGCCCGACATCAGCGGTGGGGGAAAATGCTGTAGTTATAAAAGATGAAATGGCCGCACATTTGGATAGCAGTAACAGGATCGGTCCGAGTCAGCATGGATTTACAAAGGGGAAATCATGCTTGACTAATCTTCTGGAATTTTTTGAGGATGTAACTAGGAAAATGGACAAGGGAGAGTGGATGTAGTGTACCTGGACTTTCAGAAAGCATTTGATAAGGTCCCACATAGGAGATTAGTGGTCAAAATTAGGGCACATGGTATTGGGGGTAGAGTGCTGACATGGTTAGAAAATTGGTTGGCAGACAGGAAACAAAGAGTAGGGATTAACGGGTCCCTTTCAGAATGGCAGGCAGTGACTAGTGGGGTACAGCAAGGCTCGGTGCTGGGACCGCAGCTATTTACAATATACATCAATGATTTGGATGAAGGAATTCAAAGTAACATTAGCAAATGTGCAGATGACACAAAGCTGGGTGGCAGTGTGAACTGTGAGGAGGATGCTATGAGAATGCAGGGTGACTTGGACAGGTTAGGGGAGTGGGCAGATGCATGGCAGATGATGTTTGATGTGGATAAATGTGATGTTATCCACTTTGGTATCAAAAACAGGAAGGCAGATTACTATCTAAATGGCGTCAAGTTGGGAAAAGGGGAAGTACAGAGTCAGGGGATAAAGATAGCAGAGTCAGGGGATATGGGGAGAAGGCAGGAACAGGGTACTGATTGGGGATGATCAGCCATGATCACATTGAATGGCAGTGTTGGCTCGAAGGGCCGAATGGTCTACTCCTGCACCTATTGTCTATAGGGAGGGTCACTGGGTCATAGGGCTTGACGCACAGAGCCCCTCAATCCATCTGGAGGACATCGCAGCTTCCGGTGTATGTTTTTAATACACGAAACGCGTACTTTCCTACCTATTAAAAACCGCTAAAATGTTGAATTTTTGCGCTGTAAGAAATTGTGGAAATCGGGGTAAGCATGAGAGACATGTACCCAACTTCAAAGATCCAAAAGTGAAACGAAATGAAGGTAAAGAGAAGCGAGAGCTGAAGGGACAACAACAGCTAAACTGCTTGGCGAACATTGGCTGGGCAGATATCAAAATTGAAAATATTGGGAATTATCACGTTTGCTTACTGCATTTCATCAATAGCAAGGCATTATTTGTGTTTTTTCCTTGATTCCTTTGGTATCTAAAAAGTCTCAGAAGTGATAAATCTGGTTGTAAATTTTGCTTCAGAGGCATTTTCTTTTTGTATGTAAAAACCCACGAGAACCATGGGCGATTTTAACATTTTACAGCCAGATTTATCACTTCTGAAACTTTTTAGATGCCAAAGGAATCAAGAAAAAACACAAATAATGCCTTACTGTTGATGAAATGCAGTGAGCAAACAGCCAATGTTCGCCAAGAACTTTGGCTGTTGTTGTCCCTTCAGCTCTCGCTTTTATCTACCGTCATTTCTCCACACTTTTGGAATACTGAAGTAGGCTAAATGTCTCTCACGCTTATCCCGATTTCCATAATTATTTACAGCACAAAAATTGACAATTTCGGCCAGTTTTAACAGGCCCGCTATGCTGGAAACAATGGTCAGTGCTTACCTGCAGTTCATTACGTGTACTCCAGTTGGAGTAGCGTAGCAACAGTACGGGTCATGGGTCGTGACCCGACTGCCGTGCAACCTCCCTATTGTCTATTGACCAGGGAGTTGCAGTGGGAACTGTCTCTACAGAAAGGGATGGAGATGGGAAGATGCGGCTAAAAGTTAAGAGGAGGTAGTTGAGACAGGTACTATAACAACAATGAAGAGACATTTGGACAGGTACACAGATTGGAACAGCTTCGAGGGCCAAAACACGGGAAGGTGGGACTAGCATAATGGGGTACCTTAACAGGTATGGGTAAGTTGAGCCAAATTGCCTGTTTCCATGCTGTATAACATGTCAGGACAAACCCTGGCAAATGATAACTGGATACAGCTGAACGTAGGTTTTTTTAGACTGATAGTTGGGCAAAGGCAGAAAGATGGAAAAACAAAAGGAGGGCTAAGGTATAAAGCCAGAGGAAGGAATATAGATGGATGGGGGGTGGGGGGTTGTAGGGGAGGGTTGTTTTTAGGTCAATCACCTAAATCAGGAGAATCCAATGTAAAATACAAGCTGCTGTGCAACCAGTTTGCGTGTGGCTTCACTCTAGCACTGGAGACGGCTCAGGACAGACAGGTCAGTATGTGAATGGGTGTTAAAATGATTAGTAACCAGGAGCAAAGACCAGGAAGGCCAACAGACCGAGTCTACCCATTGGTCGTGCAACTACAAAAGAGGTCAAATCGGGAACACCGAATGTAGTAGATACGTCTTAACTGGCTGTAACCGCTGGCCATGGTTAAAAGCCATAAGTGAACTGACCAAAAAAAGGTGTATCTAAAAACAAAATCAGAAACGTGACCAAAAATGTTGTTTGTTGACTTTACGGAGCAGCGCGCACGGCGATTGCGCGCAATAACTTGCAAGAACTGTAGGCTATTAAAATGGCGGCCGCCACCGCCACCGCCTCTGACTCTGACCGGGGCTCAAATCCCCGCCGAACCCTACACCGCGAGGTCGCCCGTCAAAGGCCCATTACTGCCGCGATGTGCTTGAGACACACACACTTTCACCAAAAGCCACCACTTGGGGAGCCGACCCCACGGACAAGGCCTGCCTCACTCCTGCGGCCTACACCGGCCTGCAGCTCCGACGCGTCGCGGGGAGGAACAGAAGACTGGAGTTGGAGAAACTACCCCACACCCGCCCCTCCTCCTCCTCCCGGCTCCAGCTGTTGCTGCTGCCAAGCGGCCACGCCGGCCTCACTAGGCGCCCGCGACCTCATTCTGCCACCGGCCTCACTCGGCGTTCATCGACCTCACTCTACCACCTCCCCCGGCCGCCGGCGACCTCACTCTACCACCTCCCCCGGCCGCCGGCGACCTCACTCTACCACCTCCCCCGGCCGCCGGCGACCTCACTCTACCACCGCCGCCGGCGACCTCACTCTACCACCTCCCCCGGCCGCCGGCGAGCTCACTCGGCGCCTCCACCTACCTTGCCGTTCCTCTTCTCCGCCAACTCCCTTTTCAAATTCTAACTGAACGAAATCGAACGCCGATCCGATCCTCACGCACGCGCGCTGCAGCCGATCCGATCCTCACGCACGCGCGCTGCAGCCGATCCCGCCGCCGCCGCCGCCCGCCCGTTAGCTCTCCTCCTGATTGGCCAGTTTGAAACCGGCGCGCGACGTCGCTGCCCCGCGTCGGTTCACCGGTGACGTCACGTGACCCCTGCAGTTTGTACCAAAGATCTCCTCTATAATCTGGTTTGTACAGAGGGTTTTTATTCCTCAAAGCTGCAAAATCTCAACTTCAACTTGAACAAGGGAAGTTGAAAATGAAGGATAGGGTTGCATTCAAACACTTTTGTAAGGTAAAATGCATTACAGTTTTCTGTTTAGAACAGGAATAGAAATGTGTAATGTTTTGCAGCTTTGGAGAATTATAAAATTGTAGATCTGTAATACTAATACAGATGTTATAACCTCGTAAGATGCGACACTATCACAGCACTATCATTTCGATTTCGCCTCCGGAGGAAACCAGAAAGGTTTTAATGAAATTGCAGCAGCGTAGCGTGAATGCATAGAGTATATTGACGGTGTCAATTGTAGAAGAGTAATTAAAACGTAACATGCACACATTATGGATGAAGGTTACCTTAGAAAGTTGTTATCTGGACATGAAGCACGATGTGCAATTTTAATTATGCATTATATTCAACGTAGTTCACTAATACATTCACATTACTTATGAGTATGTAATGGTCATAACTTGATTTAGTCTACAATATATGTTCTTTATTTCAATTTATGGTTTTATTTGCAATCAGTGATAAATGCAAGTGTGGGTCGTTTTCTGTAATTTTTGCACACAACAATCTTCTCGAAAATGATTCACTGAACTTTATAAATATTGCAAGTAGTTCGTTTGTTTGTGCATTTTTATTTAAATGGGAGATGCGTTTTGTAAAAAAAATCCTTACTATATTTTACATCTGGAGTGCTACTCCTATATGATCATATTTATGACTTACTTTAGTCATCCATAAATGCCCAGACATTCAGTTAATTGAGTAATGATCCGCAAAGAGAAAATATAATAAACCTCTCCTGTGATATATATATATAATACTCGTTACTGCACAGGGTTGCACGGGTCGGGACACTTCAGTCTGAAGAAGGGTCCCGACCTGAACCATCGCCTATCCATTCCCTCAACAGATGTTGCCAGACACGCCGACTTACTATGTTTTTCGCTCAAGATTCCAGTATCTGCAGTTCCTTCTCCGTCCGTCAATCTCATTTCCTGGCTGCTACCCCACACGCCTCAAGATTATTTTTAATTAAATGCTATCGAATTTCCTTTTAATATAATTATTAAACCATAACACCATTATAATTAAGCATAGTTTTGTGTAATTAAAATAGTATTGTGTTTTGCGATCTTTGACATATTTTTAAAAGCATTTTCTGCTTCACCTGCAATAATTTCGCCGATCATGTGAAACTTTGAAAATATGAGCATATTCTAGTGGGAACCTCAATAGTTAATTCAAATAAATTAACTTTTGGTGCACCTTGCTATCCAATTACGCAATACCAAGGTGGGAGTTCACACTATCTATTGGGTGAAGGTAAAACTTGTAGATTGAATTTCACGATGAAGACAAACGCGCAACAAAACTAAAATTATAATGCCACATCCGAATTTTGATAGTTTTTGTAAGTACAAATGTCCATTTCAGGACAGCTCCTGCATGTTTCCTGTAGTTGGTTAAACAATTTTACATTGCGTTTGGACAATAAATGTTGTACCAGTTTGGCTATTGCTGGTGAAATATATTTATATGAACAGCAGGCAGAACATGTGAATTTTCAATAATTTTTATGTGCCCGTGTGTGTTCATCGTTTCACCGATAGTTGATAGGATTGATTGTTCAAGAAGTGGATATGATATCCGTTGTAGCGTGAACTTGAAATATGACCGTAAAAACACGGAAATATTCTGTATTTTTGCTATTTCACACTCTTGATTATTTTCTGCATCAAAAAGTACCACTCGTGAATGATTGTAAAATATTTCTGAGAAATTATTTCAAAAGATATGCTAGTTATCATACAATGAGTTTGATTATTACCACTGGTTCACTTCAAATAGTTACTTCAAAATACAGACATTGCCTTTTTTCTATTATTTACGATGTCATTCGGTTGAAGTAAATAATGAAATGGGTGTTTAACTTATTTGCAACTAGATTAAGTGACGCCAAAATGTGTTTTTATAGATTCGTTTCCTAATAGTTTAATTAAGTACCCCGAATTAATCTTTGCTCATTGTGATACTACGATAATGTCAATCAAAATGTTTTACTCCCATTAAAAACACCAGATTTAAAATCTTGCAATATATTTTGAATGTTTTCAATAGCGTTAACTTTTCAATTAAGTTTGTTGATAATTGTTTGGGGTCTCATAACAAGTTAAGATATTCTCAATTGCTATTTATAAGAATGTATTGTACAGACCATTTCACCTTAAGGGTTCATATTCATATTCCGATAATTGTGCTTGATCAAGTTTCGACAACGTCGCATGAAACACGCTAGTTACATTTTCTGCTTCACCTTTTCAAATTATTAATTTACCCATGGAGAAAAAAATATCCTGAAACAAGCGTGTCCGTGCAAACAAGCTTTACTACGCGAATAAGATAGACACAAAAAAGCTGGATTAACTCAGCGGGGCAGGCAGCATCTCTGGAGAGAAGGAATGGGTGACGTTTCGGGTGGAGACCCTTCTTCAGAGTGCCGCAAATAAAATAGCAAAACGGTTTTGAAAGCACGCCATGCGCAGCACTAGCATGCACATTATTCCTTCCCTGACACTTCCTGACTGTTAATATTCCTTGCCATAAGAGGGATTGTCGTTATGACAAAAAAATGAAATATTATGAATTGCGTACAATACATTCAGACCAGTTGTGATTTGTTGTGATTTCTGCAATATTTCGATGATGAATATCCAGCTTCATTTTATTTGTGTTATTATATTTTGCACTATCCATTCTGGTGTGACCATTTTAGCTTAACGCGCTCATCTTCATATATAGGAAATAAATAATTATCAAATAAGAAACTACAACTTAATCCATATATACACTGTATATTTAATACAATTTATAGAGAAGCACGATGTCTTTATAATTATGCAAGTGATTGCATATAAGAAAGATATATTTTAAACAGATACGGATATTATATAAATATACACTTTAATTGTTAAACAATTATAAAGAGACGTGGACAGAAAATGTCAGTATTCAATTTTGTTGTAGAGATTGTAGAAGGGAAGAGCTGCAATGTTGCTGCCTGGATAGTACAAAGGAGCTGGGAACGCAATTGATCTGGGTACGGGAACCCTCAAAAGCGAGTTGTCTCTGAAGACTAGAGGCATTCCGACTAGAGTCTGCGCTGACGCGTGGGCCATATTGGCCGCCTCGAGTTCTGCTGAGAGCTGTCGCTTCCATTTATTCCTGCGGTTCTGGAACCAGGTTTTGACCTGCGTTTCTGTGAGCTGGAGGCTGGTGGCGAGGCAAGCTCTTTCCGAGCTGCTCAGGTAACGTTTCATGTCGAACGTGGATTCTAGCTGGTAGACCTGGCTCCGGGAGAAAACCGTACGAGTCTTCTTTTTGGCCGGATTCCCTTGTCTGTCCGTCTCCCTCTGTCTATCTGATGATGTCTGCATGCAGTTTTTCTCCTTTTCTTCCTTGTAAATCTGACCATCTTGCGACAGGTACTGCTGTCTCCTCTCCGTGCTCTCCTGCCCCGCGGTGCCAACTCCTTTAGAATTATCTGAAATGTGGAAAAAACGAGACACGTTTTCTTCAGATTTTTTCACTGATCTTTGCAGTACTCATATTTCCACTAGACGTATACATGAAAATAAAACTCTTGCGGTCTACACGACAACAATAATGGGACAATACAGTTGTTAACGTTCATTTCGTTTATTATTCCTTGTCTAAAATGCACGTTAGTTTTAAAATCTTTGCTTTAAACTGCCAGTAAATATAATTAAAATTATCGCATTGGGTGACATAGGAGACCAATGTGAACCGCGTTTAAAATACCGGGGGTGGGTGGGGGCAAGGAAACAGTTTGCATCTCTAAACTATCATCCGTAGGCCAACATATTGAAAATTGTTCTACATTAATATGCAACCTTTCATAAGTCTCACCTGTATGCGCAACGCTAACTATTATAATTGGCTATAAGCGGCTAGTTCGTTCCACTGTTTATACACAGTAAACTCTTAATGAAACGCATTCCCTAATTTGTGCAGTAATTCACGAAATTGCGGTTGATGAAAATAAATAGTCATGTAAGTACATTAAAACTCAAGACCAATGTGGTGTAAGCGATGTCAGGACCAAGGCTGCAGTCTAAGTCTGGGACCGGGGGTTCCGTCACAACGTGTCTGCTCTGCTGCAATCAAATCCTTTAATTCTTTTTACAAAACTGTTGTATAGATTTATGAAATACCAAATGGCAGGCTTCAAAAATCAATCGCGTGAACGCTTCCTATCCGCAACAAATTTGTGGTTATTGCTCTTTATATGCATTTAATACGCCTGCACTGACTACATGAACCTAAAGTGCCAGCGTGTACGGATGATCTACCGAGTGTTATCATTATTTTGGTATTTTATAATAAGTCATTAAAATGCTGTTATATGCGTGGGCGTTATCGTGTAAGCCACATATATGAGTTACACCACGACACTATCTAAAACTAAATACAAACAAGCATAAACGTTTCCATTTTAATATTATAGTAGAGAAAGCAATATTTTCTCAAATAAATTAACTATATAAACCCATATACAAAAAAAATGACCAGAGGATAATAGTGCACGTTAAATGTAAAACATTTTGCTTTACTTACTCACACACGTGTAGCTGATAGTCTGGTGTCTGCGACAAGGTTCTCCGGGGCCAGAGTCGGAACAGAAGCAGTCTCGATCTTTGTATCCTTCCTTGGTTAACTCTTCATCCGAGGAATCGGACAAACATCGCTTCCTGGCATTTACTTTTGCATTGTCTTTGCAACCTGTGCGTTCTTCCTTCGACGAGGTCCCAAGGATGGACTGTATGGTGAAGCTGGATATCGGGGCTGGGGGACACTTCGTAATGTCGTCTTTGTTGCTCATTCTGGGTTCATAAAAAAAGAACACAAACTTAATTGCCTCACTGCTGTTTGCAGAAGTGCCAGTGGACGTGCAGAAGGTATAATCTTCAGGCTTTGTTCAGCGGTGGTTTTCCCTGAGCGTGCACGGGCTGAATGCATTCTCTGTGCCCCGTAAACCTGTATTGATCTCCTGCCTTGTCGCTGGCGTTGGCTGATTTGCATGTAGGTTTGAGTTGCAGCCAATCAAAAACAGCAGTCTCTGCCGGAAATTTTGAACTTTGCACAAGCTCAGGGATGATTAGGTTAAACCGAAGTATCTGATTGATTGTTGATGTTTGTAACATTATAAACATATTCTTACTTTGGAGTAATATGATGCAATACAGTGCGACAAAAGACGCTGCCCATTTGGGCGCACGTGGTGACACTGATGTGTTTGGTTGTTTTATGTTTTAATGAACGATAGGCTGCAGTGTAGGTCACTTGACTATGTGATTGTCTTCCCGAGTATTAAATAGTTTCTGCTCAGTGGAAATCGCAAAACGGGACCATTAATAACTGCGGAGTTATGGAATAAGTTAGATTAAGTTGATAGCGTGGGATAGCCACAAATCAGAACAATTGTAAAATGGTATGCCAAAATTTAAAAAGAATCTAATCAAAAGGGAATCAATATTGCAAGCTTCCTTCGGATTATCGTGTTGATAATATGAACATTAGAAGGATTCCTCATCTCATTCTGTCATATCTCTCTGTTTCTCTGTTCCTTCCATTTTTACATGCTTCGTGACCCGAGCAACACAGGGCTGTGAATGGAACAACCTAGCGACTCAGTGACAACAACAAATGCTGTTTCAATATGGAACTAAATTCTAAAATGTTTATTTGTGCGATTTTCTCATTTGATGGCGGTTGATTGTATTTGGGGTGTTGCTTGGGGGGTGCACTGATATTATTCAAGGCCTTCCAGGACTATGGCGAAGCTAACTACACATTCAGCAGACGAATAAAGCCATTCGATATTTTGAATCAGTTTGGTTTTGTCTGTGGTTACGAATGGTTGCATGTTAACTGGTACTTTGGTCACTGGTCTGTAGAAGATTGAGCGGTTTTGGCTGGATTGCTATTAGGCTTAAACTAGTAATAAACTATGATTGATTTCGGATGTTGATGATTTCTGGTTGTTATAGATAGTCACACAATGCTGGAGTAACTCAGCGGGACAGGCAGCATCTCTGGAGAGAAGGAATGGGTGACTTTTCGGGTCGAGACCCTTCTGTAGATAGAGTTGGCTTCCCCGAGAGCCACGAACTTACTTACACCTCGTTGTTGTTTTCTTAAAAAGTTTTGAGTTAAATCTTTGCAATAATATTGGTTGGAATGCGCAATGGTTTAAAATCGATCTCCGCGGATGAATTTGGATATATTTAGATTATCTAAACTTTAGACCAAACCGGTATGGTGACCAGGGATTGGTGTATCTGTTCTTATAATGGTCGGAGGCAACAGATCCCGCTTTAGTGAGAGACTGAGATTTGAACAACTGAAGGTTACTCGCCTTTCGTTTGTGGTCACTTTGGCACCAGCGGTGTATAGGCACATGAGACTGAATGGATTGAGTTGATCTAAGTTTTAAATTGACTAAAAAACAAGGTTAAGTGTAGTTGGATGGGTCATGTACCTAGTACAACAACTAAATAGGATGCTCATTTCTTGGCGCCAGGCACAATGGCGACGTCGAAAGAGATGCAACACGAGATCACTGCAGACGTTCAACTAATTATTGATATGTCAGGAAATGAACTAAGATAAACAATTTAGTAGACGTAATTGATGTCAGTGTTTTTAAACTTTGCATTAGTATTCAATCGGGCTGTGATTAGAGGTGTCCGGGCATCGTTACCTGACTTTCCGATTGGAATAGGCGAGATTGGAAAATTTATGTCAAATGAACCCTCTTTATCCTTAAATCGATCGTTAGTACGCCACAGATGTATAGTGTTTAACTACTTCACTTCTATATTCTTGAGATCAGGGACAAAGAAAAGCTGGTTGGAATTATGTTTCCGGAATGGGAGTGCCATAAAAGCATTTTGAAAATATGTTTGGGTGTAGAAACAAAATGACAGACATAAGCACCTGGACCTCTCTATTCATTCAATGCTTTGTCCGGAGTTGTGTCCTGTCTATACCTACAGTATTTACTGATGTATGAAAGAATACGACGTGGTGTCAGGTGTGCAGGAGAAAACGCATTCATACATGTAAAGTACATTTTCGATAAATATCCATATATTAAATATCCATCCTTAGCCCAACTCTTTATCGTCGCGGCACCATAAATATCGCTGATGTTTTGTAATAGATGCGAAGTTGCAGCATATATGCAGTTGTGATCCGAGACATTGAACGTTTCTACAATTCGTTTATGAACCACGGACAACAGAAAGACAGGCGAGAGTAACAGACAATATATTTAGCGTTCATTGGACCGACAGTTGATTAGTGAATAAATTAATCAGCTCCTTGATCAATGATAAAACCTCGAACATCGCTCCTAGATTAGTTGAGGTAGATGTACCATTAAGAAATGGATTATTTTATGACTGTCTAATTGAATCCTAGGTTTAATTAAGGAACTAGCCAGTTAACCGGTTGATCGAAATAAGATGTAGCTATCCAGGATTCAGAGTATTTCTTGATGTACTGCTGGTGAGCTATTACAATAAGGCATCAACACGTGACCAGTCAGAATGAACGAGACATGTAATTTTGATCTGTAATTAAAGTAACTGGTTAATAAACAAAGCTAGAAATTGTCTGTTTTGGAAAGAATGATGGTACAATCCTCTCCAAACCACCACAACGTCTGCGATTTAACTGCCAGGTTCAGGTTCGTCATAAAGTTATTAGGTTGTTGAAATATTAGCAATCTTCATTCCGCATTAGTCCGCAGTGGAGCCAGCAAGGCAACAGCCTTCTTGTGCCAAAGTACAATTTTTATCCCTATGATTTTATGATAAGGCACTCCGCTTCCATTCCTTCACTGATAACTTCAGACATTATTTTTTTAATGAATGTCCCATACATTTATATTAACAATTGCAAAACAAAAGCATCTCTGTTCACAAATACAGATCGATTGGCCCTGTTACAAACGCGTATTTTTATATTAATTCAAATACAGTTGTTATTTTAAGCTAACTCTAATAGGGTCGCTTCTTCCCCCATTAAGTGTATCAAATTAAATGTCGCTTCTGCTAATACTTTTCCTCTAAAAGTACTTTTCGTGGCAAAGTTGAATCGATCTTATTGGAGTTCGACTGTATTTACTTGATTATTTAGCTGCCTGCTGAAAGCTGTGGATGGAAGGGGCCGGTTAATTGATTGATTGGCAGGGGCTGCGCTCTTGTGCTGCTCGGGGAGGCAGGTGTGAGAGTCCTGCTCCGTTCTACCACATTAACCTTTTCATGCTTTCACAGGGTCGCGACACATTACAAATGGTCAGCTTTAATCATAGTGTCAGCTCGTTAACGTTGCGCGCCCCTGCAAACAGCGCTGGATGATCAGTCTTCATTCTACTCTTAGTCAAGCGCTGGACTGCGGCCAGTATTTAAACCACAAAAAGGAAACAGTATCGGTTCTAGAAAGTTACAAACAGGACGGAATGATTCTGCGTGTCCTTAATGCAGGCACAAAACAACGATGTGGTTGGTACAACTTGTTGTGGGCATCGCGTCAGGAACCAAAGTTTAATTTAATCCATTGGTAATTTTCCAATAGCGCGATTTATAAAACAAAACCCATTTCGCCAAAAATATACATTTGCCCCTCTTTTGATCACGCTGACTATTCAAGTGTTCAACGTATTGACGTCAAGCGACCATTGAACATAAGCCTTGTGATAATGTTGGGCAAATTAAAGATGTGCTTCCACAGCATACAATGACCGATGATTATGTTCCCCTTTGAGTTGCCCAGTTAAAAATCCAGACTGGCTAGGCATATGGGCACAGAAGCAAACATTTTGCTCCGTGATATATTGCCGACAGCCTAGCAGGACACTGGGTTTGAATGGAGTTTAGAGGCAATAAAGATAAGGCGTGAAATCTACATTGACGTATTAAATAGGCACATTTTGCGAACATTAACTGTTTAAGAGCATGCTAAATGCTCACATCTGCTCGAAAAGAACTCTTAACATTGTATTATTATAAAACGGGATTGTTCTACGACACCTCTGCTATTCTCAATTATGTAGAGGTTTGAGGTGCTATCAAGTATTTTCTTTTGTAATACAGTTGGAGAAAACGTACCTCAAATAAATCTGGACCGTAATCACTGCCACTGTATCATGTCTGTTAATGCTTTTATAAGCACAGATTGTAAGAGCGCAGAAAATGGAAGCATCCCCCCCCCCCCCCCCCCGCCCCCCGCCCGCTCAAAAAAAAAGTATAGAAAATGTCAGGCGCGCATTGTCCGTAATGAAAATTGATCTTTAGTAGGTTTATGCTGCTCGAAAATAGCCTCCTGACCGCCTATAATATTGCAAAGGTTCCACCTGCAGTGACAGATGAAGTCATAAACAAGTTTGATCTGCGAATCAAGCTTCAATAAATATTAAACACAGTCCTTTACACGTGTGTATTATGATGTATGGCGCGTCCAACTTTAAAATAAGGAAATTACCGAAGAAAATGATATCAATAAATTTTCTAAGTATAAACGTTGATTATGTTTCGATTTTCATTCAAAAGCTTGCTGTTTCTGGTACAAATGACATCTCACAATGGCTGCAAAAAGGGCTCCCTATTCCACGGGAGCCTGGAGGTGTACAATTTATGTAATCGGGGCTGGAAAATGAATTGTGTAATTTATTGGAAAACAGGAGTCATCGAGATTAGATCAGCATAGCTTATCAAAGGGCTACAATCCATCAAGTTCCAATTAACAACCTAAGACGCGTAAACCATAGAGCGTTAATGGGTTTCCAATCTACTGGACTGATAGACTCATCAATTCCTCGGGGATGAATTAAGAAAATCGACCGCCCCGTAGCGTGCAGTGTCATTCCTTTCTGCAACTATATGTCAAATTAAAAACACAATTAAAATTTAAACTGTTTCAATCAGAGGTGCCCTGCAACCTATGTTTCACTTAATAGAACTTTGATGAAAATCTGATGGTTGCACTCCATCATTGAAGCGAATGGGACTCTGAGGTCCAAAGGATTCTTTAAACTGCATTTCTAAAAAAAAATAATAGGCCGGTGTGATGTACTGCATAGTTCACGGTCACACCAGGTAGAGCAAGGTACCGGTTACCAACTGAGCGGTGTGCGCTTCGATTCCGCTGTTTATTATGCACAAGTGATGAAGTTGTTCCTGTGAATAAAATGTCGGGCCCGTTACAAAGCTCCAATTAGGGTTAATTACCGAGTAAACCGATTTCAGAGCTGTCTTTTACACTAGGCTTCGAGATGCACAGTACCAATGAAGATATTTAGCATCTATGCTGCATTCTATTCGCCTAATATGAATCTCGCCATATATCTAGAGTTTTCGGGTGAAGTTTGAAGATGCCCTAATTACTAATGGTGGTAGCAAATCAAGGTCACAACCACCCAGGGTCGTGCGGTGAACAATGTAGCTCATTGAAACTATATTTTGCAGACATTTTGTGATCAATACGAACTAAAGCATAAGGCTATGCCAATCTATTAATGCTCTTTAATGGCCCCTCGTTGAGTTTGCACCGCTCCAGTCAATAAAGGAACGTGATTATCTCGAAGATACTTTGTCGGTCGGCCCATTTATTAAATTAAACAGTTTTAGATAAATACAAGTCCGCACATACGCCATACTGACCTGCTAAAAATACCGTTTCCTTTCGAAAAGTCGAATGGAATCAGATCAGTGCCAGAGTTAAGCACAGATTTCGGACAGTTCGACGCAAATTAGTGCAGTTGTTACACTGTAAAATAGCCGCAGGCCACTGCAGTCGCGCTGAGCTCATCCACGACTGATCTGCATGGTGCTTCCGAAGACTACTCTTGGCAGTAATGGAAAGGTTATATCTGTTTGGAATGATTGGAGTGTTTGGTATACAAAAGTTCCCCGTGTTTTGTACCAAATAAAAGAAATACATGTGTGTGTCGGGTTAAAACACGGCAGCAGCCATATTTACAGAAGTGGGAAGGGTTCACCATTTATCAAACAATAGCAGAGATTTGGAACCTGAAGCGCTTAAATGAAAAGCAGGAACGGTTCATATTTATCAGTAGTCCTTGCACTGTTAGCGGTCCCTCATTTCTGAGACGCCATTCTGTGTAACAATAACAATGGTTTCTTTGTCCCATCTATACATCAACATGACTTTTAAATCTGGCTGTTGTTTTATATAAAATATGCATATTTTATACTTTTCCAATGTAGTGGCACAATAATTTTGCCTACTTTCCATAAAACAATGAATAAAGTCGTCTTAAATCCACGTAT
The DNA here is from genome assembly GCF_010909765.2 of Amblyraja radiata. Taxonomy (NCBI): domain Eukaryota; kingdom Metazoa; phylum Chordata; class Chondrichthyes; order Rajiformes; family Rajidae; genus Amblyraja; species Amblyraja radiata. The sequence continues at coordinate 22,534,979 of NC_045970.1, forward strand.
CATTTGTCTTTTTATTGTATGCAAAAAAGTTTGGCAAAATATCGTAAAAGTTAAAATACCAATCAAAAGGGCATTGGTTTTAGCTGGAGGGGTTCGGGAGGATTTAATGGGTTCCAAGATAAATATTCTGAATAAGAATCGTTTCGATTCTGCAGGATTGTGAAGTGGCTTTTTGGAAACTGCATTAAAATTAAAATTTCCCTCAATAGTCTTAGCGGGCCGTTAATTCAGTAACGCCCAAGAAAATTATTTATATGGATAACATGTAAAATTGGTGGCGGGGCCGGTTTTGGTGAGAAGAGAAAATAATGTAAAGGTCAGGAAGAAAAGCACAAGATATCAGCCTACAATTTTCTCTGTTTTGAGTGGGTGATCACTGGGTGACCACAGCAATGATCACTGCATTCCGTTTAATGTAAAACTAAGGCAGAAATAAATGACTTGTACCTACAATGGTGCAGCAAGTTTGAAGAAAAGACAATCTATTGTTAGGAAAAATCAAAATATGTGTGAAAAGGAAAAACAAAAATCCAACGGCGAAACGTATGATATTACTCAAAATGTACTGAAAGGGCGGTAGCGTGGCTGCAATGGAGTATTTTTCAAATTGGTTAGGACGGTTTAAACATATGTGAAATGGCCCCTATATACAAAAGGGTGATTAAATCTTATCATATCACAATACTGTGTGGCCTAACAAGCGAAATGTAATTTTAAACATTGTTGTAATGGCTACAAGTTTATTTTTCAAATATTGCAGGGGTGAAGGGGTGTGGTGGGTGGGTGAAGATAGAATTGGGATAGTGGAAAGGGGAGCTCACGTAGCTAAAAACAAATCAAAATCTGGAAATCATGAGCCAAATTAAACTGATAGTGAGCTATTGTCGATATTTTTTTAATTAATGGAGCATCAGATATAATATTTGCATCGGTGAAATTACATCAGCAAATCCATGCCTTTTTGTGCAAGAGTAGTTTAGTCAATAAATGTTTTGCAATTTGATAAATTTTGTAATGCTACTCAAATATTATATATATATTTGTTTATATTGGGCCGTTTAGCTCTTGGCAAAGAGTAGAATCATTTGGTCCTTTCGGGATATTCAATATAGAATGAAAATACTTTTGCATTTTCTGTCTGTTGATTCAACTGGTTAATGTTTACTATGTAAACGGCTTGAGAGTTCATACTGACAATGTTGTCATAAAGTTAGTATCGCCAACAATAGAAGGTACGATCTTGTTGCCTCTTTATACAAAGGGGAACATATTTTGGCTTCTGCGCTTTGTTTATTTTCAACCAGGACGCATAACAAATATTTTTTTTTAAATCAAAGCACAGGGACACCTATTTAGTGCCCTGTCATATGTGAATCAGGTGACAGGACAGTTGACAGGGCTCTTCACGCGATAAAACCAACAGCGGCGCTATCTTGAAATCAAACTACGGTGCTTTTTTTTTTGACGTCAACCATAAAAAAACACAAATTGAATTATCTGTAGTTGTTGATCTCTAAAGGACTTTATCTGTGACCTTCTGCAAAAAAATTGGAATAGTTAAAATACATGTTCCGTATGTAAGCACCGCCATTTATTTCTGCAATCAACAGATTACTAAACGCGGACGGCCGGCACTTGATTCAGCAATGCAATCTGACATGTTTGTTTCACCTTGTTTAGAACCAGCCATTGAAATTTCGCACTGTTGTCAGAAAAGCTACTGTCCTCTTACTTGCTGGAGCGACGCTTTCAATAGCAGTGATTGTCACTTAACATAAAGAGAATTATTTGATGCATAATTAAATACATTCTTATCCTTTGTGTGTACAGGCACTTGGCAGTTGTTGTGTAGTCACTGACTGCTCCAACTATTGCGACATGCATTTATCCACAGGTGATTCTTCCAACAACCTCTTACAGCTTCATTTCAGCAAGTCTTTAGCTGATAAATTAATACCACCACTACCCCTTCCTATCCTTGCAGTTCCTCATTTTAAAAGAGCCACTTCAAAGAAATGTTCTTATTGCTGTTAATTAGTGTCTGAAATTTCATTATTGTGAAGGTAAAGATTAAATCGGAGAGTGCTCCAAAACCATACGGCAGCAATCTTCAGCGAACGTGAAATATAGGGGCAACGATAATTGATGAACAATAAGAAAGACCAAATATTTATTTGAAAGTTGAGGTAGTGTTTCGTTGGTTAGGTACAAAGAAGTGTCCCTCTAGGTAAAAGAGCAAAACCACTGTGTGAGGTACAAGTCTGGCTGGTCTCTCTTTAAATTGTATGGGCGCCCTGATATGGTAGGCCTGTCAATTGATCGCGATTCAATATTTGGGAATGAATGTGTTTTTTTATGCCACAGATGGAACGTGTATACTTTATTTACAAAACAGCTGTTTAACTCTTTCTTGAGCTAGTGTTTGTATGAAACTACACAACTGAATAACAAGGAATGTTCACATTTTATTTTAGTTCACAACAAATCTGTTCAACAAAATTCAGCATTACAATATCAAAAAACGCCAATATTTTATTTATTTTTTTAGCTAAAACATACAGAACACCATTATTTTCGCAGTAAATAACTATTTTACATCTGGGGAAACCATCAGAAATAATAAACACAGAGTATTGTCTGGCAAAAATATTAGAACCTAAAGCTTACGACCTTCGTCAATAAATTTACAATCCAGGTAAATCAAAATACGTCACCACATAAACGGTACATTTCTTAAATAAATAAAGAAACCAAATCTTTTTTTTTTCTGATTGTCCTTCAGTTAAAGCGCCTTGCCTTCAGAACCCGGATAATGTTCACTCTCGCCAGTGCTATTCGTCACGTTACTCCGGCCAGGCCAACACAACTTGCGATGATTTTCCTCTAAACAGTGCTTTAACTTCTATAGTACAATATTGCACAGGCACGTGAAACCATAATAAGGAACAACATTTTCACCACCCCTTTTAAGTACTTACAAACATAAAATGAAACATTTACAGCGGGTCCTCCTGTAGGCACGATTCCTCAAATCTACATGGGTCGACCCCACAAAACAAAAGAGAAAAATAAATAAAATGATAAACCTAGACGGGGATACAGATGAGGTTAGTGGATGTGGGGCGACCTGGAAATTTACAGCTGGTCTTTTGGGTCGTTATTTAAAAACTACAAGGTCTCGTCTTACAATAAAAACTAATGCAAGATCAAGGTTAAAATAAAATCAGACTGGCCGCAGGAGGGGTACGGATGTGACTACAGGATGCGAGTAATAGGCTGGATGTGGGAATGTTAGTAAAGGCTGGGTGACCGGAGCGTTACCCGGGCTCCCAGATTCCGAAGCCGAGCTCTCATGGTACAAAATGGGCACTCGGACTATCCTTTGAGCCGCGTGGCTCAGATTGGCTGCTTCCAGCTCGGCGGCCAGTTGTCTCTTCCACTTATTCCGGCGGTTCTGGAACCATATTTTAACCTGCGTCTCAGTCAGATGGAGAGAGGCGGCGAGCCCCGCTCTCTCCGAGCTGCTCAGGTAGCGCTTCATGTCGAAGGTCGACTCCAGCTGGAAAACCTGACTCCTGGAGAAAACCGTGCGAGTTTTCTTCTTCCTGCACGGCTTCCTTTCCGGACTTTCTGCCCTTTTTTCCCAGTCCTCGTTATTACTGTCGTCCTTCTTTTGTTCCTCGGCGTCACTAGATTCCTCCAGCACGATCTCTTCCAGACTTTTGGCATCTTCCTTCCCTTTGCGGTCTGCCTCGATTTTGAGCGCCGGGGAGTCCGGGGAGTCTCTGTCCGGTGAGGAGTCTCTGGCACACAGACTGCTCTTATCAATAGCTGGGGTGAGAACAATTAAAACAAAAAGATTCACATTAGAAGTGTTGCAGAGCTTAAAACGGTCAGACCGGCGTGCATAAGAAAGGACAACGGTGCTTTAAAGATGCCTTACCTTCTGTCCTCGGGAGATGGACACCCGGTGACAGCGTGCAGGGATACCACCAGGCTGGCGACCTCTCCAGATAGTGCGCTGGGAGCGCAAACCTCTGCGCCGGGATTTCAAATCTCGGGAAGCCGGGCTCCCTGCAGTGAGGTAAGGAAAAAGCAGCGCCTTCAACCACCCCCTTCACCGCTGAAAGCAAAGTCTTGGGCTTGGAAGGCTTTCGATCACAGTTCAGCAGGTTTTTGATGGAGAAGGATGATTCTTTGGGCGGAGTGGGGTTCTCCTGAGCTGCTGTCTCGGGCATGGTGGCCCGACTCCGATCATAAACAGCACGAACGGCGCGAAGCTTCGTAGGAAAACAGTGGTGTTGGTCAGAATCCCGCGAGTTCAGAGAAACGCCCCAAACTTTCGCATATGGGTACAGTGGAAATCCACGGCAATCTGGAACAAAGTAGGAGGCATTCAGCGTCAATCTGGCGGCAGATGATAATGATGAAATAAAAATGTCATACAAGTTAAATGCAGAAAGTATACGGCGATTGGGCACGCACAATGGCAAATGGGATTACCGAAGGGGGAAAAAAAGGATGGCAGTCCACCTCCCTATACTTTGCGCTTCGCTTAAGGCTATAAGAGCTCGCCTGTTATTGGCTTTATATAGTCCAATTAGGCAGCAAATGAGGACGAGACTAATACCACAAAAGAAACCCGTCCTGCAAACCACCACTAGACGACCAGTAAGCAAATGACTTACTCTTGTCCATTGGCACAAAACGCTATTTCATTTCCATCTGTGGGGGGAATTTGTTTAAAGCGCAGAGCCTCTTGCTCCTCTGTCATTTTGAGCGCCCCAACACTGGTTGCCCGTTGAGGAAACATTCACTTTACAATGTGAAAACAAACAGCCTTGTTTCTATAAATGTATTATTTTACAGACTTGGCTTTTTTTTTTAAAGTCCAGTTTCCAGCTCGGCTGGTAGGTGCGCAGAGAAAATAAAACTTACCCGTGTATGAAACAGCCAGGTGCGAAAAGAGATGTCTGCAATGTTCCATGCGATTTTAAACAGAGACGTTCAATTTGTGAGGTTTTCCTGATAAAGTATTATATGCCAGGGATATATTGCACATTAAAACGCGATTTTATGAAGTGTAGTACCGCAAGAAATAGCAATAATTTTATTATGGAAGCAAGCCCAATTTGTATATGAAGATTTATATGTAGAACGGATATGCTGTGACCTCCGATTCAAGCGGGATTTCGCATATGTCATTTTAATGTTGTACTGTATTTCTCATGAGTTCGTTTAATAGAGACGAACCATTTTCACTTTTTGCCTGATGGATTTCACCGACATCGCCCCATTCCACACCCCCCCCCCCCCCGGAAGTCGTGAAGCCATGGAGCACTTATGATTTATGAAAGAAAAACATAAACATACCTAATATATTAAACTGCGGTTTTATATACCATCAACAATAATACAGGCAATACAAGTTGAACACCTACTGGAGAGCTAATTTAGAAGAGCCACAATTCAGGAAATAAGGCTGCGAAACAAAGCTGTTTAGTGTTGCACTAACTCGTTGGATGTACTCATATCACTTCGGTAAATGGTGGGCAAGGACTGATATTTTTCCCATTCCCTCCCTCCCTCCCTCCCCCACCAGATTTAAACTGCGGCAATCTCAAAACAAACCGTTTATTTCACAGATTCGCCCGCACAGTTTAGTAAAAGCCTCAACAGAGCAAATTTGTTTTGAAAGATTTAATTAAGGTTTCCATTTAAGTTTATCTTTATCTGCACTTTGCTAATATGCTTCATTACATTGTACTGAACACAGCACATTACGGGCATTGTTTAGTTATTTACATAATTTAGCAGAATTGTAATCAGACCGAAGTCGTCAATTTGCTGTTTTGTCCTACAGTACATAATGGGCAATGATTGCAACAGTCCAGCTCTTAACTATAATGCAGATAATTTATGCCACTAGGAACCTGTCAACATAGTTGGATGAGTGTGCCATGGAAATTGAAACACGCATCTTAGTTGTTACCTTTGACCTTTGCTGTTTATCCAATGTAATCTTCCGTTTCATTCAATTGAGTGACAACACTCACACCTTCGTGTTATTCTAGTGGGTGCTAGCTTCTATCTTCTTCTAAACGATCAGGCTAATGAGCCAGGTACATAAAGTTGACTATTTTAACAAGATGATTACCGGTGTCCACATCTCAATCACAGGCTACGTAACATCTTTCGGTTCATATTACAATTGCATTATTATCCATTCTCGTCGACTCGCATTAAACAACACTACGTTCTGTGACATCCAAAAACAACATAATTATTCAAATCTATTGGGGGAAATGAGTCATAACTTTGGATAGAAAAATACAAGTTAACGATACACAGGGCAGAAAGAGGTAGCTACTGTGAGGATAATGATAACTACAATGCACTTCCCCACAGGTTCCGGAATAATTCATGATTTGCATCTGTAATTAATTTATCTTTCAAAAAGAGAATCACCTGAACGCACAAAAGGACAATGTCGTGTTTATTTTCATCATGAAGGGGAGTGGAGTTGCTTCTAAAGTTCGAGGCCCATTACTACGACGCTATAAAGCTCTTTTGTTCTACAGTTGCACAAATTTGCCTGCCGAACTGAAAGAGACTGACTTCAGTTGTTTGTGAGATTACATACGGCGCGGGGGAGGCTAGAGTCAGTTATTTAAAGCCACTCGCTCAATGAATGGTTAAGTGTTTAATATGAATTAAGGGGCAAATTAAACATCGAGACCCGGTTCCTTTCGAAGTTTTCCACGATTGTGAATTGTGTAAACTTTAGATAGAAGCCCAATGAACACCCTGATAGAAGGGTGATCCAAAAAAGATTTCAGATCTGAAATATGGCATTTCTTCCTCACCCCCCACACTTAATAACACGTTGATATGTAAGGAAATTTAGTCTGAATGCTGCTTCTCCAAATTCCAAGCGTCGGACAGCACTGTTGAAAGCAAAGAGTTTCATCGTTCACTTCCCGGTTCGTGATAGAAGTACCGAAAATAACCTCAAAATATTAACCTCAGTTCGTGTGGTCGCCAGTGCATGAGTTTGGGAATAATTCAGCAATTACTATCATTTGGAAACGATTTCATATTCATTTTGCAATCTGGGTGAATATGATTATCATCATGATAAGAAAAATCTATATCTGTTATATTAGCATTAATATATTTGCCTTGAAAAGTGTGAAATGGACAACTGTTGAGTAATCTAAGGGAAAGAGAGTGCTATGAACTCAGATTGTTGCAGATTAGTCGAAAAACCCACTCTAGATTTTACATTTAAGTAGCTCTAAAAATGTTATTTTCGTAAAAAGTAAGGATTGTTTTAAAGTTTTTGAGCGTACTCGTGTAGCTCACACTGGTTACATTCTTCCAACCTAAAGTGGTTCAAAAGGTGTAAAAGTTTGGAATTGCTTTATAGAACTTATTTTTCCGACATTGCTGTGCAATGATGTTTGAACCAAAAGCTGCTATAAAGTGGTCATGTATAACAGCCTGATATTTCTGTTTTAAATCACCAGTACTCTTGTCCTCATTTCAATGGTTCAGTTGACAGCACTATTATATGCTGTTGTAAAAACAATGTGTCCCCCGTCACCCCACCACGACCGGCTTGGTGTTTGTATTCAGACACATAACGCAAAATTCGCAAATCACCCTGGATAATTTCTTCAAGAGCAAGGATCCAGGCGTCCAGTTAATCCACAATCTTACGGTCGCCATTATCCCGTTATAAAGGGAAATTTTTAAGTTTCGTTTGTTTTGCCTTTAATTTGCTATTCGGATGTCAGTTCATGAATCGAACCCTATATTATTAAGCGCTACATAAATGCTGGAAAAGTCACCCTAGCAATACGATAAACTATGTTTAAAAGCATCATAAAACGACTTTAATTTGACGCTTTCATGTGTGGCAATAAGCATCTAAAAATCACGTTACTAGTACAAATTGGACGAATACTTTTTTAAAGCAGTCACTATCTTATTAAAGACATGACTTTCACTAATGGAATGCATTGTCACTCTGACGCTCCTTTGAGATCAGGTTCGCCCTTTCCCTTGTTACAAACTGATTTTCTTTTATTTATTTTTTGCTAATTATTTCCCTTTAGGTTATAAGAAGACAGATCAGAGAGGTACACATTTCGAGGTCATAAAACAACCCCTGAGGAGAAAACATCAGAAACCGCGAACATGTCCATCAGGGCAGTCAATCTCGCTGACGGCAGATACTTATCATCAGGGAGCTCCTTTGTAATATGAAGTCTCGCAACAAGAGATAAACGAGCTGCTTGATACTTTAGGTGTTGCCTCTGAACGCTGAAGACTTATATCGTTTAGGGGATGATTCTTTATCCCTCCGCATTTAAAAAAAAAGTTTCCTTTGAAAGAGGCGACGCCGCGGCACAGGAGGGACGCAGGGACAGAAGCGAGTGGAAATTAACCTTTTACCTGCCGCAGTGAAAGCCTACCTCTGAATGCCATTATTCTTCACCGCTCTGTTTAGCTGTCTCTGAGAAGCTCTCTTCATTTTGTTTATGCATGTCTACTAGGATTGGGTAACAACACTTTGGTCGGCAGAATAGCGGTTTGGGGAGATGGGGGCGTGGGGGGGGGGGGGGGGGGGGGGGTTGGGGAAGGTTAATAGTTCTCAGGGTTAATGTAATTGCTTAACTTTCTAATATGGTGAATGAAAGCATTGTCATGAAAGCTGAACACAGCAATCAAAAAATAGATTTAAAATGGGACTGAGCGAAATCCAAATTAGGATGCTCTGGATGCTTTCTATACAGCACCCCCTGTCGACATATATTTATTGCATCGCAATCTCTTCAATTACAGGTGATCACCACGTACCTTCATGTATTTTGTTTTGTAACCTGACGCAAATCAATGGGGGTATTGATTTGCTAACAAAATGCTGAAAATAATAACGGATACTAAACAGGTTTATGTATTTCCACAATGGCTGTTTATATATACAGTACATAGCTCTATATATATATATATATATATATATTGAGAGAGAGAGAGGGAAAGAGGTCTCCGGGTTTGCGGATGACACAAAGCTGGGTGGCAGTGTGAGGCACGATGAGGTTGCATGGTGACTTGGATAGGTTGGCTGAGTGGGCAGATACATGGCAGACGCAGTATAATGTGGATAAATGTGAGTTTATCCACTTTGGTGGCAAGAACAGGAAGACAGATTATTATCTGAATGGTGTAGGAAAGAACTGCAGATGATGGTTTAAATCGAAGGTAGATACAAAATGCTGGAGTAAGTCAGTGGGCCAGGCAGCATCTCTGGAGAGAAGGAATGGGTGGCGCTTCGGGTCGAGACCCTTCTTCAGACTGAATGGTGTCAGATTTGGAAAAGGGGAGGTGCAAAGAGAGCTGGACATGCTTGTACATCAGTCACTGAAAGTAAGCACGCCTTCATTGCGAGAGGATTTGAGTTCAGGAGCAAGAAGGTCCTACTGCAGTTGTACAGGCCCCTGGTGAGACCACACCTGGAGTATTGTGCGCAATTTTGGCCTCCTAATTTGAGGAAGGACATTATTGCTATTGTGGGAGTGCAGCGTAGGTTCACCAGGTTATTTCCCGGGATGGTGGAGTGACATATGAGGAAAGAATGGGTCGTCAGGGCTTGTATTCACTGGAATTTTCAAGGATGAGAGGGTATCTTATAGAAACATATAAACTTCTTAAAGGATTGGACAGGCTAGATGCAGGAAAAATGTTCCTGATATTGGGGGAGTCCAGAACCAGGCGTCACAGTTTAAGAATAAGGGAAAAAGCAGGAACGGGGTACTGATTTTAGATGATCAACCATGATCATATTGGCAGGCGGTGCTTGCTCGAAAGGTAGAATGGTCTACCCCTGCACCCATTTTCTATAGGGGAGGGAGAGAGAGAGAGAGAGAGAGAGAGAGAGAGAGAGAGAGAGAGAGAGAGAGAGAGAGAGAGAGAGAGAGAGAGAGAGAGAGAGAGAGAGTAGGAGAGAGAGAGAGAGAGAGAGAGAGAGAGAGAGAGAGAGAGAGAGAGAGAGAGAGAGCGAGAGAGAGAGAGAGAGAGAGAGAGAGAGAGAGGGAAAAAAAAGAAAAAAACAAGTCTTACAGCATTGAAACAGGCCCTTCGGCACAACTTGTCCACACCGGCCAACATGTCCCATTTATAAGAACCCCACCTGCCTGCGTTTAGTCCATATCCCTCTAAACCTGTCCGATCCATATATCTGTCTAGTTGTTTCTTAGACTTTGGATAGTACCTGCCTCAATTAGCTCCTCCGGCAGCTCGTTCCGTGGACCCACCACCCTAAAAGTTATCCCTCAGGTTCCTATTAAATCTTTCCTCCCTCACCTTAAACCTATTATATATATATGTGTGTAAGAAGGAACTGCAGATGCTGGTCTAAACCGAAGATAGACACAAAAAACTGGAGTAACTCAGCGGGACAGGCGGCATCTCTGGAGAAAAGGAATGAGTGACGTTTCTGGTCGAGACCCTTCTTCAGACTGCAGAAGGGTCTGGACCCGGATGTTGTCTGACCCGCTGAGTTACTCCAGCTTTTTGTGTCTATCTTCTTTGTATATATATATATATATACAAACCGCTACTAGATGGTACAGTTGCCATTCTCTTGAGTTTGAAAATGAGATCTAAACCTTGACATCACTTTTGAGTAAATTCCTGAAACCTCAAATCAAACTAAATCAAGACTGATGTAAAAAGAGAACAAAATTCTAATAGATTATTAACGCAATATATGCGAGTTGACGATAACAATTAAAGCACTTGGAGAAGATTATGACTGAAATTGCAATTCTGCTTCCAACTCAGTATTATAGATCGACGAAAATGAGGTCGGTATTATTAACTTGTGAATTATTACAAGGCTAATTAAAAAATAGAATTAAAGGAAGGAGGGATGAATTTTTCAACTTATAATTCTTTAAACGAGATGCCTTGCCATCTAGATCTGTCGCTTTTCAGCAGATACCCAGACATTGTTTGGAAAAACCACGTTGTTTCTGATTTTAACTCTGGAAACCTCGACTCATCGCTCAAGATTACGATAGGAATGTAAAGCGAGCAACATTTGCATGAAAATACTGAAACGGGGGTTTAAATAGCAAGGGAATGAATTGCATCCTGCGTTGGAGCTATTATTTCGAATATATTGACAGCTCTCCGGTTTGTGTGGACTGAATGAAAGGACATATCAAAGCTCAGACTGTTCAGCGCGCTTTGGGAAGATACGGTCGCCCCCCTTTTATTAAACCAACCATTTATGTGAAACCAATATAGACCAGAGATGCGTTTGCTCGCACGAGTTTGCTATTAACAGGCTGTTCGTGAAAGAGAAAAGGAGCGCCGGCCGACTCATTCCCATTGTGTGGGTTAGATGAAGTTGTTGCAAATCAAACTATAAATAATGTTAGAAAAAGCAAGAGAAATGCAGATCTCAAAGATAAGCAAGAAGTATTGGAAGGAACAGCAACCAATCTGGGATGCAAGCAAAATCATTCTATTTTAGTAGACACCATGCTGTGCATATCTTACCCACTGGACAGATTTACACTCCGATGAGCTTACTACATACATATTATTGTTAAATACAGTCCTTAATACCGTTTAACTTCCAAGAGTTAACGTTTAAAAACGCTATTTATTTTTGTAGGCCAACCGGACGCGGGCAACTCGGTATGGTCTTTTCACATCAGTCCTCATTCCCAATGAATATGACAGCGGCATTTAAGTAGTTTGCTAAATGGGTTTGAGATAGATAAGCTATTCAACAGTTTCAGCGGTCATGCTAATATTAAGCCATTCACATAGGCGTGATCGTTCCGTTAAAGCAACAGCGATAGAAATCTTGATGTCTCCTGATTCTCTGCTTTATTTGCACAGGAGATAATGCGCAATATGGCTGATATGGTGGTTACACGTCTTGGCAGACACGGCAGAAATGATATGACATGTTTTGTCAACAATAATGTCAGCGTTTGCACAGTTAACTCTGAATTCCAAGTTTATAATATTTATCATCATAATTAGGAGAGGTTCAAAATGCTGTCGATAACAATGTCATAATTCCTTTATCCGCAAAAGGCAATATCCGACCAAAACAGTTTTCAGTCCATGTGAATTATTAAATATTATTTCATTATCTTGCTCAGCTATGATGAATGTCCGGAGTGAAAGCATTGAGTCAGTGGGCGAATGTTAACTTCGATATTATTCCTCAGGCCCGGTCAATTCCATTGGCATCAACCATTTGACAGAGGTTGGGGTTTTCCTTTCATTGTTATGGGGTAGTTTACACCATAACACAAACTAACTTAGCAGTAAGTAAGATGTCCGTTCTCTGAAATGACTTTGATAAGGCTTGTTTACTCGGTGTTGATGAACCGAGACATTTTCTCTCAAACGCTACAGCTACGATGCACGGTTCGTGACAACGGTTGTTGTATTAACATATAATTATGTAATGTTCATTTTCTGATTGCAATAGAATCACCCATGACAGGACAGGACAGCAATGTATATAGTGGAACGACATTGTTGTTTTCTCATATCTCTCTCTCTCTCTTTTGTTGCATTTGCGCTTTGAATTCGCTTTAAAGTGGTCTGAAAATATGTGTGTAAAGTGTTATTCTGGGTTGGAAAGAAAAGAATGTTGAAAGAAAGGCTACAAGCAAGAAGGGCTTGGCCTCAAACGCACGCTCTCTCTACCTCGCTCGATCTGTCCAATTTATTGATCAGGAGGAATGGAAACGGATACCCAGACATTTGCCAAACACTTAATATATGTCATCAATATCTTACTCGCAATCCTTCCCTTAATGAGAAATCAAACCAGATCCTGCTCTGGCACCAATTCCGCAAATCGAAAGGTTAGTCCCGTGCCCAATGACCTGATATCAGGGACATGTATTGACGAACCTTGAAAGAATCTGTTTAAATGCTATTGGAAAATGGAGAATCTCTGATTCTTTTGAAAGCGGTGTGTATGAACTTACCATGATCATGATATAGCAGCGTGAAAACAGTGCGGTGTAAAGCTGGATGAATGACCTATTGGGGGTGGAATCATTGCGACGGGTTCATGAAAACCCGTCAGCTCTAACTCAGGACATTAATAGAATGTCGCTAATCACCATTAAATGCTGATGCACAATCAATATCACAATAGGACGCATTAGTATCGTTTAAATTCCCCAGTACATTTTCAAGGCCATTCCTTTGACCTTGTGAGGATATTGCCAGGTTTGAAGACTTATGGTTATGAGGAGAGTTTGAGTAAGTGGTGTTTTTTTTTCCATTGAAACCAAGCAGACTGGCGAGGGATTGATTTGAGGTGTATAAAATTCTGAGTTGCCCAGACAGGATGAACAGAGAGATGTTGTTTTCAGGTTGTTAGAGTGACCGGAAAACATAGATTACATTTGGTTAGAGAGGTGAAACATTTTTATTCACCGTAAATGCATAATACAAATACAAATCACTGCTGATGTTGTGTGGAGAGGAAACTCCTTAAAACATTGAAAATGCTCCTGCATGAACTGCTGAAAAAGGCATAATCCACAACGATGGTGATCAGGAGCTGAGAAATGGGAGAAACTGGAATAGTTTCATTTTTAGGCTGGTGTGGAGGGGGAGGGGGAGGGAGAAGGCAAAGGGTGGGGGCTGAATCTTCATGTTCATAACTAATAGGAGCAGGATGAGGCCAATAGGCCCATCAAGTAAGTCTACTCCGCCATTCAATCTTGGCTGATCTATCTTGCCCTCTCAACCCCATACTCCTGCATTCTCCCCATAACCCCCGACACCCGTACTAATCAATAATCTACCTATCTCTGCCTTAAAAATATCCATCGACAGCCTCCACAGCCTTCTGAGGCAATGAATCACACCGATTCACCACACTCTGACTAAAGAATCTTGTGTCAAAAATTGCTACCATTCATTCACAGGCAGGAGGATTGGTAATCACATTTTATGTCACTCTCTGCACATCTTCCTTCCTCCTCTCCATCCCATTTCTTCTTGTGCCCTTTCTGGAAGGTGTTTGCTCTGAATTCACTTAAAACACTCACTTCCATTATCTTTCATAATTGGTCCACCACACCACATAATTTCTGCAATTACTGATCTTCTCAATTATAAGCTTGCCCTGCATTTCTTCCTAATAAAATCATTAATTCGCATCCCCTTGGCTCCCATGTTAGGGATGGTACACATGCCCTTGGCTCCCATGTTAGGGATGGTACACATCCCCATGACCTTAAGGATGCAGATATAAATGCATAAAGTAGACCAACAATTTAACTATTTACAGTCAAATCTAGTCGACCTAATCACTACCTTGGATATCTTAATCAAATCATACAGTCACATGTCAAGCTGCTCATTGTAGAATCTTTCCTTTCTCTGCCACAAACAATCTTTCTCTGCCACAAAACAGTCTCCTCTGCCCCTCTGTGATATGTATGAAGAGCTTATGAACTGTAATGTCATTAAGACTGAAGCTGCAGCCTCCTGGCTCTGCTGTTTGTCTTTCTCCAAGCTAAAACTCATAAGGCCTATCCAGCTAGATTCACATTTACATTTTATCTAGTTCCACAGCTATCTCATTAAGCTTATCTTTTCCATGGCAAGTTTTCTGGCTTGTCTGACAACATTTTAACAAAACTGCTTGCCTCCAAATTTCTCTTCCTGAGTCCCATGCTGATTGATACTGTTAGATGCTGCCATCACTGCCCCTCTCCTCAAGAAGACAACCCTCCAATATGACAGTAAAAACAGAATGCTGGAAGCATTCAGCAGGTCAGGCAACATCTTGGAAAGAGAATCAGAGTTAGATTTTCAGGTTGATTTTCAGCCTGTTTGAATTTCCATTTCTATCCAATGTCGTTGAATATGTTGTAGACTCAAATTTATGCACTTCTTTACCTGGACCCATTGTCTGAATGTCTCTGATCAGATTACCGATCTGGCATTGTATTGAAACATTTAACCAAAATCATAAATGGTATTCAATGAAATTGTGGCAAAAGTAATGTATCTCCCACCAGTTGTCTTGACTATTGGTGGTTATTGACCACACTACTCTCCTCAAGCATCACTTCACTGTCATCCAACTGGACGGGACTGCAATTTGCTCATTCTGTCACAGCCAAAGAATCATTTGCTTTATATTCTCTTCTTGTGCCACTCTGTCAATGCATCTATAATTTTTTGAGGAGTTTTGAAGAAGAGGTTTTTTTTTAAAGGGCACAGTTGATATCTGGAATTGGCTGCCAGAAGAGGTGGTGAAATTAGATACAATCACTACATTTAAGAGACATTTAGACAGGCACTGAGCGATACGTATCTGCTATGGACAAATGGGATTTGTGTGGATGGCAAAATGGGCAGCATCAATGTGGTGGCCCATTTCTATGCTGTTTGACTCTATGGCCCTATAACTCTATGCTTGGTCCCTTTCTTTATCATCCAACACATTCCACATATAATTGATGATATTCATCTCCACTTCACCAAAACATTTCTTGAAGCACTACCTCCAGATTGTCAAATGCTTGTCCAGCATCTAGTATTGGACGAGCAGAAACTCAACATCAGAAACATTGACCTTTAGCTCCAAAGGTCTAAACTCTGGAAGTCCTTGCCTAAACTTACCTCTACTTCTCAAACATTATTTAAGGTTCCAATATTCTGGTCATTGAATTTTCTAATGTGGCTCAGTGTCAAATACCATTTGATTAGATCCAAAAGAATCACTTGGGAGCATTTATATTAAGTCAGAAGCATCTCTTAAATACAACTTATTGTTGCTGTTCATAGAGCCACACATATTTAACAATCTCTCTGTACAGATTGCTACTTTTTATGTTAGGTTAGAAAGGTAAATGAGCATATCTCAGTTACATATGATTAATTGCATAAAGCACGTCATTTAAAAAGTATAAAATATTTAACTAAAGTTAAATGGAACATTTACTCAGTTTAATTATAGAAATGAAGTCTCTCTTCCCCTCTTGAGGACAGACGGGATTATTAATTTCTGAAAACTACGTTTAATATTAATTTCATTTCTGCAGAAATGCAATAGCAAATATTTGTTCTTTGGCAATTTACTACATTAATTGTTTAGGAAAAAGATTACTTGTATTGTGTGCGGTATATATTTCTGATACGTTTGCTGTACCAGTCTATTAAGCAGTGACAATTATATCAAGCATTTCATTTGTTGCTTAATATCTTGTGGATTTTTCAGGATTATTCACTCCCATTTGAGCATTTCTCTAAAGTTATCAGAATGACAAACTGTTGACACAGCCTGCATGGAGCCTGTGACAATACCGTTGTGACCACTGTGGCAATTATTACACCGCAGTATATCTGACCATGAAAATTACAAGGGCTGGGCCGTCAAGAGTACTGCAATGATGGATCAAAATAGGTTAGTCATGTTTAAGTTGACTCGGTTTTAATCAATGTTCTTTCTAGCAACAAATGGCTACAATCAACCCCGCATTTTGTCAATTTCTGTGAACATAAATCCCACAAATCATCAAATGGCTCACAGGCTGGGAAAATAAGTGTTGTTTTCACATTTCATTCTGACACTATAAAAAGAAACTTGTGTTCCTCAGCAATTCCGAAAATAAAATCCCATTGTTATACACTGGCGTATTGACACCAGCGGGTGGCGCCACGATTCTCTGCACCAACTTAAACCACATTTGCCTGATTTAAGTTTTAAACAAAGCACACATTGGTTGGGGGACTTCAGTCCCAGGTTGTCATGTGTCATCGTGTCTAACGTGATGGGATCCTCTTGACTGTGCATATATATCTGCTTAAGCATTTGACTGTTACTAACCCCTTGTTACAACCTGAAAGCTATCATTATTTATTTGTGTATTCCTACTTTTTGGCGGTTCCAACTAGGTGAATATTGATGAAGGGGATGGTTCTGATGGTGTCTAGGGAATGGTTCAGAGCCATAAAAATGGCAGAGAGACGTTGAGTGTTGAGCCCCCGCTGTGAGACTGATTACCTACTGACATTAAATCAATTAATTCATGCTGTCCACCCAGACTCTGTTCCAGAGCTTTGGCAAATATTGTCATCCATGGTCATTGCTTAAACGAACATAAAAAAGTCAACATAACGTTGGGTTTTGTTGTCATTTTACTTTTTTGTTCAAACCTAGTTTTCTACCTCATCCTCTCTGTAGCTCTGCAGCCTAACAACGAGGAGGTGGCGGCCTCCAACTGGAATCGACCTTCAGGGCTCTGGTCACAGAGTCTGTGGACTTACCATTGCGAAGCTGGCTAACTTCAGTGGCTGTGGTGGCACTGCAGCTGCGACCCGACTTCAGAGGCTTCGGCCTCGGGCCCTGTGAACGGTGGCAGCTGGAGCTCGCGGGTCCCTGCTTGGCGACCGATTTTCGGAAGCTCCAGCAACAGCAGCTTCATCCGCCCCGAATCGTGAGGCTTGGATCGGCCCATTCGCAGGGCCTTTCATCACGCGGCACAGCTTAAAATCGGCCGCAGGATCTTCCATCGCCCGGCGGGGGCTTCAGTATCGGGAGCCTCAATTGCCTCGATGCAGCAGTTTGACTGCCTGACCGCGGGAGAAGAAGCAAGGAAGAGATAAGACTTTTTTTTACCTTCCATCACAGTGAGGAGGTGCCTGGAGGAGAGACACTGTGATGGATGTTTGTGTTACATTGTGTTTAATTTTGTGTTTTGTTGCTTTTTTACTATTATGACTGCATGGCAACAAAATTTCGTTCAAACTTGTTTTTGAATGACAACTAAAGAAGTTTAATTCAATTCAATTCAATTCTACCCAGATACAACCAACCCACCCCGCAATTCATCTGTGACCAGCATTGGCCTTTAAATAGCCTGTGCTCATTCACACGTTATCCAAGGCGGCAAAGCCAGTGATGTCTTCGAACAGTCTGAACACTGGTGAAAGACTAACACTTGCTCAATAAGTATATCTGATTGTAGAGTTCAAATTACGAACAAAAGGTGATGTCACCTTATTGTTTTGTTTACTAACACTGAACATTTAAGTCAACCATAGATAGGTGAATGATATAGTGTCATTGTTTCTTTCACTTTAAATTCCAGGTGTCCGTAGATCTTATTTTTTAAATGTAGGAAACATCAAATCGATTCAAAGCTGAAATGATAAAAGAAAGGAATGACCTAGGTTCTGGGGAGGTCATACACTGAGCACTGTGTGCTGTTTTAGTTTCTATCCTTAAGATTTAACATAGTACTCACTATGGACATTGTACACCATTGACTGGTTCCTGTGATGAGGGAGATAGACACAAAGTGCTGGAGTAACTCAGTGGGTCAGGCAGCATCTCTGGAGTAAAAGGATGGGTGATGTTTTGGATCCTTCTTCAGTTCAAGTTCAAGTGAGTTTATTGTCATGTGTCCCTGTATAGGACAATGAAATTCTTGCTTTGCTTAAGCACACAGAAAATAGTAGGCATTTACTACAAAACAGATAAATGTGTCCATATACCATGATATAAATATATACACACATGAATAAATAAACTGGTAGTGCAAATAACAGAAAGTGGTTGCTAATAATCAGAGTTTTGTCCGTGCCAGGTTTAATAGCCTGACGGCTGAGGGGAAGTAGCTATTCCTGAACCTGGTTGTTGCAGTCTTCAGGCTCCTGTACCTTCTACCTGAAGGTAGCAGGGAGATGAGTGTGTGGCCAGGATGGTGAGGGTCTTTGATGATACTGCCAGCCTTTTTGAGGCAGCGACTGCGATAAATCTCGGCCAGACAAATCTCGACCAGAAAAGTCACCCATCCTTTTTTTGCAGAGATGCTGCCTGACCCACTAAGTTACTCCAGCACTTTGTGTCTATCTTTGGTATAAACCAGCATCTGCAGTTCCTTCCCACAAATCCTGTGATAAGGGATTGTCTTCATGAGAAATATTGAACAAGACTGGCCCACTTTGATTGGTATTCAGGGAGATGGTTGATAAAGTAGAGGCTGAGAGGTTGCGGAGTCTAGAACAAGAGGAACATGCTCTTGGAAAAAGTGGTCAGCAAAGATGGAATGTCTTGGCTTGGGGATTGTTTATCTGTGGAACTGGGTGTCCTAGAGGAATGTAGATGTCTGGTGTGTGAGTAAAGTTAGGAATGTAATTGCCAGTAATATATGTTTGGAGACTAATGGAATCAAGTGCTGTGGGGACTGGGTGAGAATCTGGAGGAGGGAAAGGATCAGATGAGACCTTATTGAGCGGTGGAACAGATTCAAGTACCGTGCAGCTTTCTCCTATTAATTCCCTTGTTCTCACCCTCAGAGCAGAAAAAGCAAATGATTAAACATTCTCGCGCTAAATACCCCATAGAGCTGAAAATTATATTCAAAAATATTTTACCGTATACTCTGCAGATGTACTAATTTTGAATTAATATTTAATTTTGAAATGAAATTCATTGCTGAGTTTTAAACGAGATATTATTTTAATTGGGTAAAGATGGGAGCATGCTCTTCTAATGAATGATATTTTTTTTAAACCAAACTTTCATTATAACAAATGCCTAGGGCTTTTTTTGCAAAAGAGTTGAATATTTGGATATATTGAGAAAACGAAATTGCACAATAATGTCGGTGGAAAAAATGATTGTGAAGGCACTAATTATTAACTCTGAGGAACAGCACAGCAGTGCGGTACTGATGTTGTGCCACAATTGATTCCAAGGAAGCAGCCAAGGGCTTTATGACTTTGTGAATCTTCTGTGAATCATTTAACATTTAAACTGTGAAAACAATGAGTAAATCCAAAATAATGCAGCGGCTGAAATTCTGACATTAGAACAGGAAATGCTTAGCCGGTCTGGTAGCATTTTTGGAGAGACAGAGAAGAAACATAGAACATAGAACAGTACAGCAAAAGAACCACAACGACCTTGCTGAATACGATGCTACTGTAAGTTATACTAATCGTCTTTACCTGCACGTGATCCATGCCCCTCCATTCCCTGCATATCAACATGCCTATGTAAATGGCTCATAAATTCCATAATCGCATCACCCCCAGCAGCATGTTCCAGTCACCCACCACTGCATAAAAAAACCTGCTCCAAATATCTTTGTTAAACTTTGCCCCTCTCACCATAAAGCTATGCTCTCTAATCTTTCACATTTCCAAGAGAACAACTGGGCAACTAATACGTTTGGCTACATAGTATGGTGGGACCAGCATGTCATCTGGACTTGCTGCCTCTCAAACTCACCTTGGCCAGGTGAAGGTGGACAAAAATGCTGGAGAAACTCAGCGGGTGAGGCAGCATCTATGGAGCGAAGGAAATAGGCGACGTTTTCGGGTCGAGACCCTTCTTCAGACTCACCTTCTCCAGGTGAGCTGATTCTCCAAGCAACAGCCAGCCATGAGGTAGAGAAGGTTCCAAGCAGTCATGGTGCAACTTTATAGGAGTTTGATTAGGCTGCTTTTGGGGAATTGTGTGCAGTTCAGGTTGCCCCATTACAGGAAGCATGTGGAGGCTTTGGAAAGGGTGCCGGGGAAGTTTACCAGAATTATACCTGGATTAAGGGGTATTAGCTATGGAGAGAGGTTGGTCAGATTTGAATTGTTTTCACTGAAACATTGGAGGTTATAAAGAGACCTGATAGTATACCTAATTATGAAAGTATACCTAAGAAGTATACCTAATTATGAGGTGTAAACAGTCAGAATCTTATTTCGAGGATGGAAAAATCAAATACTAGAGGGCATAGCTTAACGTGAGAGGGGCAAAGTATAATGGAGATGAACGGGGCAAGATTTTTACACGTTAATTTAGTTCAACAAAGAAACTGACAAGTTACTAAAGAACCTAAAGAAACTAAAGAGTGGTGAGTGCCTGGAATGCGCTGCTGGGGGTGATGGTTGAAGAAGAAACGATAGTGGCATTCAAAATACTTTTGCATAGGCATATGGATATGCAGGGAATGGAGGAATATGGGTTATGTACATGTCTATAAGCAATGGTCTTGGCATCATGTTTGGCACAGACATCGTGGGCCACAGGGCCAGTTCTAATATTGCACTGTTCCTTGTCCTATGTTCTATAACTAGAACCATTTCAATGGCTAGATCTCAGACAGAGTAGCTCTCAGTCCCCATCGCTTGGATAACTCAAACAGCCTTTGATAATAGAGGATGCATTGGCATTGGGTATCCAGCTTATCTCAGACCTTAGTGTTTTGATCAACAGTAAAGGTGGCACAGTGGCACAGGGATAGAATTGCTGCCTTACAGGTTCAGAGAACCAGGTTCAATCCTGCCTAAGGGTATTTATTATTCAATGTTTGTCCATTAAGTTTTGAAACCTGAATGTGTCACTGATGAACAGCATCAAGCCCTGTTTAAGAGGAGGAAATATGATTCCAGTTGTCAGATTCAATCACTATATGGGGTAAAGTTTCTACAAAATAATTTATCTAAGTTTCAGTTATGCCAAACTATTCATATGTTGCCAGGAATGTTCTTCCTTTCTGGGCTTTTGCCTGAAAATGATTGTAATAAGTGCTGGAATATTTTCTATTTTTGTAACTGGAATATCTGTAAATGCTACATTATAACTGATATTAGAGATTAATATGAACAACATAATTGGATAACACGACATTTTAAACACCGCTGAGACCTCTTATTGTGCTGGTGCAACTAATCATTGCTGCAGATTTGAATAATATTTAAAGCTCTGGAGCAGTAAGCGTGTTTCAAATTGTTAAAATCGCTGTATAAATGTGAGGCTCTGTGAGAATATTATATTAAATTAATCAGGTACATTCTGTGACTACATCTTATGTGTTTCTTTATATTTTCAAGAAACTGGATAATACATGGAAATAAGTTAAAACTGGAAATGTGAAATGTAGCTGCACTCCATTTCAGGACTAACGTGGTGAAGAGCCTTGATGAGCCTTTAAATTACCATTGCCTGGATATGCAGTACATTGCAAATGCCACTCCAGTATCCACAGGTAAGGGTAGTGGGAGTACAAATAATAGTGGCACAGTGGTACAGCAGTAGAGTTGCTGCCTTACAGCACCAGGGACCCGGGTTTGATTCTGACTAAAGTTACTGTCTGTACGGTGTTTGTACGTTCTTCCTTGTGAGCGTGTGGGTGTTCTCCGGGTGCTCCAATTTCCTCCCACATTCCAAAGATGTGCCGGTTTGTAGGTCAATTGTCTTCTTTCAATTGTCATATGTCACATTGTCTCTAGGACCGACTTCGGGAGCTCCAAGCTGCATGAGCTTCGACCGTCCCGATCACGGGAGCTTCGATCGCCCCGTCCGCGGGAGAATAAAGAGTGAAGAAGATTAGACTTTATTGTCTTCCATCACAGTGAGGAATGTGGGGAATATGCTGTGGTGGATGTTTATGTTAACTTTTATGTAGTTATGTTTTTTGTTGCTTTTTATAGTGTGACTGTATGGTAAATTAAGTTTCACTGTACCTTAATTGATACACGTGACAATAAAATACCCTTAGAACCTTTGAACCTTATGTAGGATAGAACTAGTGTATGAGTGATCATTGGTCATTGCCGACTCAGTGAGCCGCAGGGCCTGTTTCCACACGATATCTCAAAACTAAACTAAACTAAAACTAAATAAACTAAACTGAATGATGCAAAACCTTCTCAGTTGAAATCCAAATGCTTCTGCAGATCGGAAACCTATCACATTATGAATGATAGTCAGAAGTTAATTTCATACATACTATGACACAGAAAGAGGCAATTCAGCCCATTGTGTTTGAGTCATAGAGTCATACAGCGTGGAAACATGACCTTCAGTCCGACTTGCCCAAACCAACAAACATGCCCCATCTACACTAGTCATACCTGCCCATGCTTGGCTCATAACCCTCTAAATCTATCCTATCTATGTACCTGTCTAATTATTGCTTAAATGCTATGATAATACCATTTCACCTTACATACGTTCTACATTTCAGGAATTGAAGGTGTTTTTAATGACATTTACAGCTTTTTATTTTTTAATTATTTTTAATTTTGAAAGTTAGTTCAACATATTTGCACAGATGTGAGCTATCTCTGGGATATTCAAATAGAATTCCAAGCCTTCGGCAGCAACAATGTTTCCAGGGACAGAGGCTCAGAGCCAATTATCTGAGGGCAACTTGTTGCTTATCGATCACTCCATTTTGCGGGATGACGCTCAGGCACAGAGGGTCAGCTTAGTCAACCCTTTGTATCCATAATAGCTTAGTGTGGCAGGTGGGCACCTCATGTAGTAAGTGGGACCAGTGGATCACATCCACTCTAACCCAGCTCAATGACTTTGGACAATTCTTACTCAAAATTAGAAATCTGCATGTCACTTCTTATCTTATGGTCCCAGAGACACTAAAATCATCCCAGTAAATAAAACATAGTTAGGCATTGAATCTCTTGACAATTGGGGCAGAATTTTGCAGAAGTGCTTTTGAGTTTAGTAATGGAAGGACCTCAATTTGTAGTAAATAAAATATATTTTAGAGTCACAAAGAGATCCAGCATGGAAATAGGTCTTTCAGCTCTTAGAGTCAACACCAATTTATCAATCACCCATTTACACTTAACCTATATTAATCCATTTTTTAAATTCTCCCCACATTCTCATGGATTCCCCCTAGATTCTACCTCTTACCTACACTGTGGGTGTCATTTGCAGCAATTAATTGACCGACCAATCTGGATGTGGGAGAAAACTGGAGCATCTGGGGGAAACCCATGCATTCACAGGGAGGACATACATATTCTGTGCAGACAGAAACTGAGGTCAGGATTTAACCTGTGTCTGGTGCTATGAGTCTGCAGCACTATTAGCTGTGCACATTGTATCCAACTGCAGCTAAGCCTACGCTAGACACCATTATTGTTGTGTCATCTTTTACAAGAGTTCAGGTTAGTTTAGTTTATTGTTGTCACGTGTACCAAGGTAGAGTGAAAAGGTTTTTTGTTGCGTGCTATCCAGTCTGCGAAAAGGAAAGACTATACATACAGTTGGGTTTCATTAGCACTAACTTCTCATTGAAATTCTCTTTATCGGCACAAGAATGGGAATGGAATACTATTGACAACCAATAACATTATCAAAATTCCAAGATCATTACACACTGAAATGTACAAAGGTTTCATGGGGCTTCTCAGGGTAGATGCAGACATGATGTAACCCTGGCCAGTGGGTCCAGTTCCATAACTTCATAGATGTCCAGCCAGCCAGATCATATATGAGAGGGAATTACTTGATCACCAGGTAATGAATCTTTGGAGCTCTGCAGCCCTGGAGCTGAACATTCCCAAAAATATCCATAACAGAAATGAGTAGGCTCTTGGATATTAAGGGTTTTAAATGATGCGGGATTAACTCATGAAAGTGGCACCAAGGTAAAAGACCAACCACAATCGTATTTAATGGGAGAATTGACCCAAGGAGCCAAATAGCCCACTTTAATATTTAACTGGAAATATAGTATGGAAACAGGCCATTTGGCCTATCGAGTCCACGCTGACCATCCATCACCCATTCAGACTAGTTTTATATTATCCCACTTTCTCATCCACTCCCTACACACTACGAGCAATTTACAGATTCAATTAATGTACAAACTCGCTGGTCTTTGGGATGTAGGAGGAAAGTGGGGCACCCGGAAGAAATCCACACGGTCACAGGGAGAAGATGAAAACTCTAGACAGACAGCACTCAAGGTGAGGGCTGAACCTAGGTCTCTGGTGCTGTGAAGCAGCAGCTCCACAAGCAGCGCCACTGTGCCACCCATGTTATTTTCCATGTATACTGTAAGTCAGTGGATATTTTTAAGGCAGAGATAGACAAATTCTTAATTAGAACGGGTGTCAAAGGTTATGGGGAGAAGGCAGGAAAATGGGATTAGGAAGCAGAGATCAGCCATGATTGAATGGCAGAGTAGACTTGATGGGCCGAATGGCCTAATGGCCTAATTCTACTATAATTTGTGAACTTGTGAACTATAACAGATCCAGCTGAAAACAACTTTACTTTAATTCCTAGCTTCAAGGAATCAACCTCCAATGATTTTTCACCCATAGTTTGTGAGTGCTAACATAGCCACTTAATGCACAATTACACGTGTTGCTGCCTCAGACCATGAGAAACTTAATTGAGAAGATATAAGCTTTATTCAGCTATGAAGCTTGCAGTTTATACAGGGAGGGAATATTGAGTCCAACAACAAAGACACAGAGACATGTTTTTAATGGGTGAAATGCCAAAGATGCAAGAAAGGAGAAATGCCCCTCGAAATTGGTCATTGAGCCTCATAAAGAGAAATTACAAACCTCATCACAAGAGTGCCAACATGTCCTTTTTTTCTGCCTGGTACCATGTTGCATGGAAGTCTTAAAAAATACTTACAAAAATCAATGTGAAATGAAACCCATTGGCTTAAGAAAGCTGCAGAAATATTATATGATATCCCAATTCATCAGTTATAAATAAAACCATACTACTGTGCATTGACATTAATAGTAACAGCATATGGATGAGAAATGGAATGAGTCACAATAACTAAGAGGCTTGCAGTGGAATCCATTTCCAGTTCACTTCTCACACTCCATCATTAAGAGACTAAAGAGTCTCCTGCATCTAACTGTATCAAGAAATTCACTAAAAATAACTCAAAACAGCAGAACAATCACAGCACTGCCAACATGAAAGAGGAAATCCAGATTTTCAAAGTATCTTGAAAAGAGTTGTGGGGAAAGCATGCCAAAGATTTGGTTATATTTGCAGTAAATTATTTGCCATGTGATCATAATATTCCTTAATTTCAACAGTGATCTGTCAGTTATATTGACCTGCTTTGAGTTTATAGAAACAAATTATTTTGATACTTTTGATCACAAATATCGTTAATACCTTGAATATGTCATGAATGATATGCTAAATACAATTTACACACAATTTCAAAACCGTTTTCAGTTTGGTCTGCAGTCTCACCAAGTGACCAAATGATATCCAAGTTAATGATAGTCAGGTAATCTCACTATAACCTGCAAGGATTAACAATTTAAAGATTAAGCACTAAATTACAAATGCAGTACAACTGTACCAAGGACTACTTTCTGGAGATGTGTTTTCATTGATACAAAAGCTGTTTGAATGTCCTCAGAGCTGGGTGAGGGGAATGACAGAGGACAACTGTCGTTGTTATTTGAAAGGTGGGGACACTCAAGTGTGTGAAGCTGAGGGAGGAACTGACTTTTCCCTAACAGACAACCTGTTATATTTCACCAACTTACAAAGCAGCCAAGCAGCAAAGCATCTGAGAACATCTTTGTTATAAGCTCTCCGTTGACATGGCCTTTTTCTATCAGTAGGTAATATATTCTAGGTATCTCAAGTGCTAAACATTTAACACTGCTGGGACTATCAATCGCCATAGATTGATCACAAGGGGGGAGGAGTGGAGGTGGTGGGAGTGGGGCGTGGGTGGGGAGAGATGGCATCACTTCCTGGTTATCTAGGATGTTGACACAGTTATGCACATCTGACTGTGGTATAAACTTATTACAGGTAGAAATGAGCCCGTAAATATATATTGAAGGATGTTAAGACGATCAAGCAAGGCTCACCCCACAACTGGATCTGGCCCCACAAATCATGTCCCAGGCAGTTGCAAGAGTCTGGAGGTTTGAAGCTTATTAGCAACCTCATCAGCAAAATGTTCTGTCATGTAATGAACATGTGTTCACATTATGAACATGTGTTCTCATTATACCATTTTAGATCTTCAGTAGCAGTTATGATCCAGAAAAAACATTGCAACAAAGTGCAAACTTTTCATTCTACTTTACCTTGGGATTATTTAGTAAATAGCCTAAATTCACACTCATACCGGTATTGATTCCATTGGAGAAAGATGAAAACAACACATGCCAGTGAAGGGATGCCAAATCACTGTGAGCAGCTTTGAGATTTCTACTCATGCTCGGAAACCTGTCCTGATGCAGGGTTTTGATCGAAAACATCATCATTCAATTCCCTCTTTGGATAGTGCTTGACCTGTTGAGTTCCTCCAGCAAAAAAAAGAGTAACTCAGCAGGTCAGGAAACATCTCTGGAGAATATTACCCATCCATGTTCTTCAGAGATGCTGCCTAATCCGCTGAGTTACTGCAGCACTTTGTGTCTTTTTTTATATATTAGCATCTGCAGTTCCTTTTTACCATGAGTTTCCAGCAGTTTGTTTTTTACTCAAGCAATTGCCGTTGATTTCCCAGAATTGGCTTCATGGTTGGAAGCAGAGGATGGTGGTGGAAGAGTATTTTTCGGACTAGAGTCCTGCGACTAGTGATGCGCCTCAGAGATTGGTGCTGTGGCTACTGTAGTTTGTCACCAATATTAACAATTTGGATGAGAATATACAGGGCGTTATTAGTAAGTTTGCAGATGGCACTAAAACAGGTGGTATTGTAAACAATGAAGATATTTATCAAGAATTAGAATGGGATCTCGGGCAAGAGAGTATTGGAGTTTAGTTCAGATAAGTATGAGATGCTGTATTTTGGGAAGCCAAATCAGGGCAACGTGACATTGCAGATAGATCGGGCGATGAAGCTGGGTTTTGGCATGCTTGCCTTCATCAGTCAGGGAGCTGAGTACAGAAGTTGGGATGTTATATTACAGTTGTACAAGATATTGGTGAAGCCACACTTGGAGTATTGTGTTAAGTTTTGATCATCTTGCTATTGGAAAGATGTCATTAAGATGGAAGGAGTGCAGAGAATATTTACTAGAGTTTTAAATAATTTCTACCCTACTCTTGCCAATGTGGTTTAAGGGCCTGTCCCACTTTCATGACCTAATTCACGACCTTTTTTACTCATGGACATTTTTCATCAGGCTAGACAACGTCCCGACATACTTGATGCCAGGAGTACCTACGACTAGCATCACGACCTACCTACGACCTACCTACGACCTCCTATGACCTTGTGACAACCATGCTGCGAGTATAAGTCAAGGGCAAACTCGGCAAAGGTCGTGAAAGTGGGACAGGCCATTTAATTTCAATAACCTTCACCCCACCATCATCTCGATCCTTCTGCTAATATGTAGGGGATACGCTTACCTGATGACCAGGAACCATCTAATATTATGTATTACTGCTTCTTTAGGTCTGTCGCGATGAATGAGATGTTCAAATGTTCGCCAATGTTCTACCTCCTGATCATACTCACAGTCTCCTGAATTGCCATCTTATGTTGCTTCTCCAATAATATATTATTTTAATGATCATGATATAAGGGAGACCAAAATACTGAAATATCCAATACTATAGTTTAGAATTTATTAAAACAAAGAGCAAATGACCCATACAACATTACAACAATCCCAGTGACTTGCGTTTGTAGGTGGATTTTCTTAAATCAATAGAACATTCATGCAGAGTTTAGGGGAAGACAAAAATAAAATCTCCAGCTGCATCAGGATAGACAGGGATGGGACATATGAGCGGTGATCTTATAGAGGTGTATAAAATCATGAGAGGGGTAGATGCACAGTCTTGTGCCCAGAGTAGGAAAATTAAGAACCAGAGGACCCAGGTTTAAGCTAAAGGGGAAAACAATTAATAGGGATCTGAGGGGTAACTTGTTCACACAAAGGATGGTGGATGTATGGAACGAGCTGTCAGAGGAGGTAGTTGAGGCAGGAATTATCGCAACATTTAAGAAACAATTAGATAGGTACATGCATTGGACATGTTTAGAGGAATATGGGCTAAACATAGGCAGGAGGGACTAGTGTAGACGGGGCATGTTGGTCATTATGGGCAAGTTGGGCCAAAGGGCCTGTTTCCATGTTGTATGACTCTATGATTCTATGACTGTATGACTTTACAACAACAATGCAAGGGAGACCGAATGTCATAATGCAGAAAGTGAGTTACTCACTCAGAGAAAGATAACTAAAAGTATAAAAATCACAGGACTAAAGAAAGCTGAATGGGGGTGCAGCAGAAAATAGTGAAACTCAGCAATGTCCGTTTGTTACTGGAAAACACTGAGATATAATTCTAATAGTTGTGCAGTGGTTTGTTGCCTTTTAAAAAAATATATAATTATCTTTATCTTGGAAGATTAGCAGAGAAGAAACAGATATAAATACAAATTGAGAAATTCTGCCTGATGGATGCATAATCTCTCTGAAGTAATGAAGTAATCTTTCCTGATGCTGCTTTTTAAAATTTATGATGTATATTACTCTGCATTACAAATTATCTCATGGATCAATGAGAATGAATTCAGCTATCATAAGGAAATGTGTATGGTAGAGATACTTTTAGGACTTTGATTTTTTTCTGATGGATTGCATATTAAAAATTCAGCAGTACATTTATATGATTTTCTTAACTAGTTTATTATTGGCAATAGTTTCAAATGAAAGTTTCTGCTGGGTAAGTTTCCATACATAACTAAAAGGCGGGCTTAAGTAGGAAAACACAGATCACCTGTGAAGAAGAGGGCAAGAAGGTGGCAGATGGAGTTTAATGTGGGAAAATAAAGATTCACTTCGGGGGGAATAGGAAAACAGGATATGTTTTTTTTAATTTTGAGAAACTAGCAAATGATGGTGTATAGTAGGTTGTTGCTGTGCCAGGTCGTGAGAAGTAGAAAGTAAACATGCAGATACATCAAGGAATTAGGAAGAGTACCAAGATGGATTTTATTATAGAGCAGTGGAAGTTCAAAACCAATGACACCTTGCAAAGATTATATACGGCTGTGACAAGGCCTCATTTGGAATAGTGCACACAGATTCAGGTTTCAGGAGCTTTTGCTCACCCCGGAGGCAATGCAGAGTTTCCTGGCTTGATCAATTATCCAATGAAAGAAATGTAGTTGGTTTGAACTTAGGTAAGCTCATTGGAACTCTGGAGAAAACTTAGGAGCATGGTTTCAGGCTAAGTGGTTAGCCTTTTAGCAGCGAAAGGCAACATTTCTTTAGAACATAGTAAAGCTAATAGGACTTGATTTTTCAATTCCTGTAGTGTCGGAACTCTTGCTATTTGCAGTGGGATTGGAATGGTGAAAGGTAGGGTGGGTACATCATTGGGGTCATCAGGTGGGCACCCTCCTTCTGTGACGTTTCATTGATAAGCCCACAACATCTCCAGAGGGCTCAACGGTGATCCCTGGCGTCCCAGTTACACCCCCCTCAATTCCATACCCTCCTGTCTTCATCTTGCAGCCCAATTGTTATCTCTCCTTTTGATCCAAAGCCAATTGCTGCAGTTTTCTGCAGAATTTGATAATGACTTGATTGCTTGATGGAGCGACCACTCACCCCCATTTTCTTTAATAGACTGGTCGTAGATGTAGCAACAAATCCCCTGCATCCCACTTCGACAGGGAAAATAGAACATTACAGAACAGGATCAGGCCTTTAATACTGGCCATAATACAGTCCATAATACTGAACATGATGTCAAGTTAAACTAATCTCCGCTTTCTGAATGTGAGCCATATCCTTCCATACCCTGTATATTCTTGTGCCTGTCTAAAGCCTCTAGGATGCTACTGTTTATCTGTCTCCATCACCACCCTTGGCAGCGCATTTCACCACTCTGGAATCCACCATTCTTTGTAAAAGTAGGAAATCTATAAAATCAATGAATAAAAAACAATGTAGTCAGAATAATAAGTCACAGCGCTGAGATATTCAAAAAGTCAACCATGGCTATGAGTCTTATGAAGTTAATGTAGAAGGCTTTTAGCATTCTGGAGTAGTACCGTCAAACATTGCATTATGAAGGAACTGATGTAGTTACAGAGCAAAGTCAATATGGTATTGTAGATTACAGGTATTCAGTGGTCCACTGACTGAAAGGGACAACATCTCAGACTCGGAGTTTCTTTGGACCATAACTGGTAAAACAAATAGCATATATATGTACAGTAAGCTAATTGATAACTTCTTAACACACCTTATGTGTTTGGGTTTCAAGTGCATTAATGATCGGCTTGTGTTTCTTCATCTTTTATTTTGTTATGTAGTCCCTTAAATATTGTTTCAGTTTGACTGCAACTGTGTTGATATTTCTAAATAGTCCCACATGTTATCACCTTGCCCCGACCTCATTCTGGTCAGTTTGTCCATGGTTTGCTTTGATTGAACTGAACAAGCAATAAGTTTTCTTTCTTTTTACTGAACTTTGAACATTGGACAAATAAAGAGCAGTGCACTAAAAACAGGTAAACAGCTGTTTAGTGCAATTGAAGCACATCAATCTAAGAGTAGATACTTTTCATTACAATAAAACTGAATGCAGTAAAACAGATTAAATAGATCTTTCTAAGCCCCTGATATCGCACCGATCAAACCATTAATTCAGTTGCATAATTGCCTACGAGTAATGCCATTAAGGTGAAAAGAGTGCAGACAAGATGTTACCAGGACTTAATGGCTTGACCTACAGGGAGAAATTGGGCAAACAATGACTTTATTCCTTGGAAGTAGGAGGTTGAGGGATGATTTGTTTTTGGTGTATAAAATGATGAAGGGAATAGATAGGGTGAATGCAGTCTTTTTCCTGGGTGGGAGAATCAAGGATAAGGGGGCATAGATTTCAGATGTGGAGGAAAAATTTAATAGGAACCTGAGTGACAAACTTTTCACACAGAATGCATATGGAGTAAGCTGCAAAATGAAGTCAAGTCAAGAGTCAAGATTGTTTTAATGTCATATGTCCCGGATGGGACAATGAAATTCTTACTTGCTGCAGCACAACAGAACAGATGTGAATATGTAAACATAGTACATAACGGGTGAATATAAAAAAAAGAAAACGTTCACTAAATAACAAATATGGTGCAAATAACAAATAATAATGAAGTATTTTGCAGTTCAGAGCTCAGGGTTATTCGTTGGTGTGTTTAATAGCCTGAGGGCTGTAGGGAAGAAGCTGTTCCTGAATCTGGACGATACAGTCTTCAGGCTCCTGTACCTTCTTCCGGATGGCAGTGGTGAGATGAGTGTGTGGCCAGGATGGTGTGGGCCCTTGATGATTTTGGCTGCCTTTTTGAGGCAGCGACTACGATCGATTCCTTCGACGGTGGGGAGGTCAAAGCCAATGATGGACTGGGCAGTGGTCACAACTTTTTGTAGTCTTTTTCGCTCCTGGACGTTCAAGTTACCAAATAAGGCCATGATGCAACCAGTCAGAATGCTCTCTACCGTGCACCTGTAGAAGTTTAGGAGAATCCTATTCGACATGCCGAATCACCATCATCTTCTTAGGAAGTAGAGTCGCTGATGTGCATTCTTTATAATTGCATCGGTGTGCTGAATCCAGGAAAGATCCTCAGAAATATGCACGCCCAAGAATTTGAAGTTATTGACCCTCTCCACCATCGTCCCATTAATATGAACAGGATTGTGGGTCCTCATCCTTCCCCTACCAAAGTCCACAATCAGTTCCTTGGTCTTACTGATGTTGAGAGCCAGGTTGTTGTGCTGGCACCATTTGGTCAGTCGGTCGATCTCACTTCTATACTCTGACTCGTCCCCATCTGTGATTCGTCCAACCACAGTGGTGTCGTCGGCGAACTTGATGATGGAGTTTGCACTATGACCGGCTACGCAGTCATGGGTATAGAGTGAGTAAAGCAGGGGGCTGAGCACGCAGTCTTGAGGTGCTCTCGTACTAATTGTTATTGAGGATGAAGTGGTTCCTCCAATTCGAACAGACTGTGGTCTATGGATGAGGAAATCGAGGATCCAATTGCAGAGGGATGCGCAGAGACCCAGTTCTGTGAGCTTGGTAACCAGCTTTTTTTTAAATTATTTTTTTTTTTTTTTAATCAAAAATATTTATTCAAATATTAGAATAGTATTTACAATACAATAAAACAAAACACCACCATAATACAAGACAAACAAATATGCTAAGCAACTGCTAAACAACTATATCGCAATTCTTGTCCAGGATACATTCAACCCCCCTCGGTGCCCAGCGGTCGCGGAACTCCCTCAGGGTGCCCGTAGACAGGGCGTATTCCCTTTCTATCCGCACCCGGGCACGGACGTATCCCCGGAAAAGGGGCAGGCAGCCGGCTCGGGTAGAGCCCTACACCGCCTGGCGCCTTGAGTCGCGGATGGCCAGCTTGGCCAGGCCCAGGAGCAACCATGGTAACCAGCTTTTTATTTATTTATTTATTTATTTATTTTTTAATAAATTTATTCAATTATTAAAAAATAATATTACACTACAATAAAACAAGCCAGAACCCACCACCATAATAAAGAGGAAGTACTGACACTTTTGAGAAATATAAAAGTGGATAAGTCTCCAGGTCCGGACAGGATATTCCCTAGGACATTGAGGGAAGTTAATGTAGAAATAGCAGGGGCTATGGCAGAAATATTTCAAATGTCATTAGAAACGGGAATAGTGCCGGAGGATTGGCGTACTGCGCATGTTGTTCCATTGTTTAAAAAGGGGTCTAAGAGTAAACCTAGCAATTATAGACCTGTTAGTTTGACGTCAGTGGTGGGCAAATTAATGGAAAGAATACTTAGAGATAATATATATAAGCATCTGGATAAACAGGATCTGATTAGGAACAGTCAACATGGATTTGTGCCTGGAAGGTCATGTTTAACTAATCTTCTTGAATTTTTTGAAGATATTACTCGGGAAATTGATGAGGGTAAAGCAGTGGATGTTGTGTATATGGACTTCAGTAAGGCCTTTGACAAGGTTCCTCATGGAAGGTTGGTTAAGAAGGTTCAATGGTTGGGTATTAATGGTGGAGTAGCAAGATGGATTCAACAGTGGCTGAATGGGAGATGCCAGAGAGTAATGGTGGATGGTTGTTTGTCAGGTTGGAGGCCAGTGACGAGTGGGGTGCCACAGGGATCTGTGTTGGGTCCACTGTTGTTTGTCATGTACATCAATGATCTGGACGATGGTGTGGTAAATTGGATTAGTAAGTATGCAGATGATACTAAGATAGGTGGGGTTGCGGGTAATGAAGTAGAGTTTCAAAGTCTACAGAGAGATTTATGCCAGTTGGAAGAGTGGGCTGAAAGATGGCAGATGGAGTTTAATGCTGATAAGTGTGAGGTGCTACATCTTGGCAGGACAAATCAAAATAGGACGTACATGGTAAATGGTAGGGAATTGAAGAATGTAGGTGAACAGAGGGATCTGGGAATAACTGTGCACAGTTCCATGAAAGTGGAATCTCATGTAGATAGGGTGGTAAAGAAAGCTTTTGGTGTGCTGGCCTTTATAAATCAGAGCATTGAGTATAGAAGTTGGGATGTAATGTTAAAATTGTACAAGGCATTGGTGAGGCCAATTCTGGAGTATGGTGTACAATTTTGGTCGCCTAATTATAGGAAGGATGTCAACAAAATAGAGAGAGTACAGAGGAGATTTACTAGAATGTTGCCTGGGTTTCAGCAACTAAGTTACAGAGAAAGGTTGAACAAGTTAGGGCTTTATTCTTTGGAGCGCAGAAGGTTAAGGGGGGACTTGATAGAGGTTTTTAAAATGATGAGAGGGATAGACAGAGTTGACGTGGAAAAGCTTTTCCCACTGAGAGTAGGGAAGATTCAAACAAGGGGACATGACTTGAGAATTAAGGGACTGAAGTTTAGGGGTAACATGAGGGGGAACTTCTTTACTCAGAGAGTGGTAGCTGTGTGGAATGAGCTTCCAGTGAAGGTGGTGGAGGCAGGTTCGTTTTTATCATTTAAAAATAAATTGGATAGTTATATGGATGGGAAAGGAATGGAGGGTTATGGTCTGAGCGCAGGTATATGGGACTAGGGGAGATTATGTGTTCGGCACGGACTAGAGGGGTCGAGATGGCCTGTTTCCGTGCTGTAAATTGTTATATGGTTATTATATGGTTATAATACAATACAAACATGTAATAACCTACTATACAACTATGATACAATCCTTATTGATGATACATTCAACACCCTGCGGAGTCCAGCGGTCCCGGAACTCCCTCAGGGTGCCCGCAGACAGGGCGTATTCCCTTTCCATCCGCACCCGGGCACGGACGTATCCCCGGAAAAGAGGCAGGCAGCCGGCTCGGGTAGAGCCTTCCACTGTCTGGTGCCTTGACTCACGGATGGCCAGCTTGGCCAGGCCCAGGAGCAACCCAACCAGGACATCTTCAGCCCTACCCTCTCCCCTACGCACAGGGTGTCCAAAGATGAGGATGGTGGGTGAAAAATGCAGCCAGAAGGCAAGGAGCAGCCCCTTTAGATATTCAAACAGTGGCTGCAGCCTCACGCACTCCATGTACACGTGGTACACAGACTCTTCCAGCCCGCAAAAGTGGCAGGCGGCTGGCGAGTCTGTGAACCGAGAGAGAAACAGGTTGCAGGGAACACCTCGGTGCAATACCCTCCACCCCAGGTCCCCAATGTAGAGGGGGGGAATCCCTGCGTAGAGGGACCCCCACCGGGGGCCCCCCTCGCGACCGAAAGGCAACACCGACCGCCACTTGGTGTCCGGACGGTGGACCAGGGCGAGGAAGTGCAGGGTGTGGAGGAGGAGCCTGTACAGGACACGCCTCCCTGCGTCTCGGAGGGAGACGAAGGGTGTCGAGGAAAGGCGGCTCAAATTGTGTGGGACCGGCTCCCGGGATGGATTACGGCGCCTGGGTCCGATGAGTACTTCTGGCTGAGCGGGGGCTTGCTCAACCACCAGTACTCCACATGTTT
Organism: Amblyraja radiata; assembly: GCF_010909765.2. Classification (NCBI taxonomy): domain Eukaryota; kingdom Metazoa; phylum Chordata; class Chondrichthyes; order Rajiformes; family Rajidae; genus Amblyraja; species Amblyraja radiata. Next base: position 22,570,802 of record NC_045970.1, read on the forward strand.
GAGCCCCGCGGCATGGTAACCAGCTTTTTTTTTTTTTTTTTTTTTTTTTTTAAATCAAAAATATTTATTCACATATTAAAATAGTATTGACAATACAATAAAACAAAACACCACCATAATACAAGACGAGCTAAACAATTATATTGCAATCCTTGTCAAGGATACATTCAACCCCCCTCGGTGCCCAGCGGTCCCGGAACTCCCTCAGGGTGCCCGTAGACAGGGCGTATTCCCTTTCCATCCGCACCCGGGCACGGACGTATCCCCGGAAAAGGGGCAGGCAGCCGGCTCGGGTAGAGCCCTCCACCGTCTGGCGCCGTGACTCGCGGATGGCCAGCTTGGCCAGGCCCAGGAGCAACCCAACCAGCACATCTTCAGCCCTACCCTCTCCCCTACGCACAGGGTGTCCAAAGATGAGGATGGTGGGTGAAAAATGCAGCCAGAAGGCAAGGAGCAGCCCCTTTAGGTATTCAAACAGTGGCTGCAGCCTCACGCACTCCATGTACACGTGGTACACAGACTCTTCCAGCCCGCAAAAGTGGCAGGCGGCTGGCGAGTCTGTGAACCGCGAGAGAAACAGGTTGCAGGGAACACCTCGGTGCAATTCCCTCCACCCCAGGTCCCCAATGTAGAGGGGGAGAATCCCTGCGTAGAGGGACCCCCACCGGGGGCCCCCCTCGCGACCGGAAGGCAACACCGACCGCCACTTGGTGTCCGGACGGTGGACCAGGGCGAGGAAGTGCAGGGTGTGGAGGAGGAGCCTGTACAGGACACGCCTCCCTGCGTCTCGGAGGGAGACGAAGGGTGTCGAGGAAAGGCGGCTCAAATTGTGTGGGACCGGCTCCCGGGATGGATTACGGCGCCTGGGTCCGATGAGTACTTCCGGCTGAGCGGGGGCTTGCTCAACCACCAGTACTCCACACGTTTGAGCCCCGCGGCATGGTAACCAGCTTGGAAGGGATGATGGTATTAAACGCCGAGCTGTAGTCTATAAACAACAGCCTGACGTAAGTGTTTTTATTGTCCAAGTGGTCCAATGTGGAGTGGAGAGCCAGTGAAATTGCATCCTCCATTGACCTGTGGTGGCGGTATGCGAACTGTAGTGGGTCGAGGTTCTTGTCGAGGTAGGAGTTGATGTGCACCATAACCAACCTCTCAAAGCACTTCATCATCACAGATGTTAGTGCCACTGGTCGATAGTCATTGAGACACGTCACCTTACTCTTCTTGGGCACCGGTATTATTGATGCCCTCTTGAAGCAGGTGGGAACCTCAGACCTCAGAAGTGAGAGGTTGAAAATGTCCGCAAAAACTCCTGCCAGTTGGTCTGCACGGGTCTTGGGAACTCGACCGGGTATACCAACAGGTCCAGCGCTTTCCGAGGGATCATCCCCCTGAAGGATCTTCTGACGTCGGCCTCTGTGACTGTGACTGTAATATCGTCAGGGCAAATGGGGGCTCAGGAAAGCACATCAGCACACCTATCGAACCGTGTGTAGAACGCATTGAGCTCGTCAGGGAGTGATGCTTCCTGAAAAGAAAATGAAATAGTTGATTCAGTTTCATAACAACATTTAAAATACATTTGGACTGGTACCCGGATAGGAAAGGTTTCAGAATGATATGGGCCAAACATGGGCAAATGGGACTGGCTTTGATGGGACATCTTGGTTGGCAAGGATGAGTTGGGCTGAAGAGCCTGTGTCCGTGCTCTATGACTCTTTGACAATAACTGTATGAATAGAGTTTCTGTTCCACGGTAGTGGGGCTGTGCCAGGCTGAGCAGATCATTTTGTAAATTGGGCAAGAGAGTAGAGAAAGATATCAGGTGACTGAGATGAGGTGCGTCAAATCATGCCCAACAGAACCTCATTTAATTGATAGCAATTACACATTCGTTTTGGTATCAATTGATGCTGTTTTGAAATCTTTTTTTTCCTTTCCCGTTATTGTTTTGCAAGTTCATTGATTTTACTCCATTTGAGTCAAGCAGCTTATTAATGAAGAAAGCCCTTCCACTTACATGGTGAAGGCAACTGTACTATTAACAAATGTGAAACTGCTTTGTCCATGTTTTGAAATGATACCCATTGTACAGTTTTTGTCTCATCAGAATGATCAGAATTTTGTTTTAGAACATAGAACATAGAACATACTGTGGAACAGGTCCTTCGGCCCACAATGTCTGCACTTAACATGGTGTCAAGATCTTCACTTATCTGCCTGCACATAACCCATATTCCTCCGTTTCCCTGCATATCTACAGTATATCCAAAAACATTTTAAATACCACTAATATATCTGCTTCAACCACCACCCCTGGCAGCGTGCCCCACTAAACACCTTCTGTGTAAAACACTTGCCCCGCACATGTCCATTAAACTTTGCTCCTATCAGCTTGAAGCTGTGGCCTCTATTATTTGATTTTTCAATCCTGGGAAAAAAGATTCTGATTGCCTACCCGATCTATATCTCAGATATCATTTTAAGGATCTGATGAAAAAATTAGAGCAATATCATTTTTTTTCCCTCTGTGGGGGACTGCCCCGCTCCAGACTGCAAGAGTACGTGCTGAGGGACGCACTGAAGCTCCGTGCAGCCAATGCTAAGGCTCTGTGGGGGAGGACCACAGTCCAGGGTCCTTCCGCTGCTGCACATTGGGGGGCAGGCTGTGGTGGAGATGCCCCTCAAATGAGAGAAGGGATATCACCCCAGGGAGCCACATGAGTGGCAAAGGTGCCAGGTATAATTATGATTTTTGGGAACACCACCAAATAGAACGCCAATGAAAGTTTATATGGAGAATGTCGGTGGAATTTTGCACTGTTCTAGTTTTGTGCATATTTTCTATCGTAACCATATAACCAAATAACCATATAACCATATATCTTGAATAAAGTTTATTTATCTGTTTTTTTTAATCTTCGAATTTCTTATGTTAGCTCCAGCTTTTATACTGGAGTAGGTACAACATCATCATGGATAGGAAATGTAGGCAGGTGGGACTAGACCAGATGGGGCATCTTGGTTGACATAGGATGGTTGAGCAGAAGGGCCTGTTTCCGTGCTGTATGATTCCATGACTCTATTATGCTGTAAATCTGAGCAATGCATTATAAGAACTTTGGCTCTAAAAACTGCGCAAAATGTATTCAAATACTGACTCAAATTTGCAGTAAATTGGCACAGCAATAGCCTTTGATTGTCAAAAGTTGTTGAGTGAACAGTGCAGAGAAGAACAATGCTTTACTTTCTCCTCCTCTTTTAAGAAAATACTTTTATATTTAATAAGAGCCAACATCGTGTCTTACATTTCCAATATGATTAATTTTGGTTTCTGTAACTTAGTGTGACAATTATAATATTTATCTCAAAGCAAAGATATTGATCACCTTGTGCAGAAAGTGACAAATAGCAGATGAGAATGGATTTGCTCTGTAGTTTCTATTACAGGAATGGTTGTGCATTCTTGTTATGTGCTAATGGGTTCACATTTGCTTCTTTGTTTTGAATCGTCCAGTTTTTTCAGTAAATTCCAAGGATATGGATTAGAGAGCACAAGAGTTTATCTTTTTATAACAAAAATTTCAGAGAAAATCCTATGTGCCATTTTATGCTAAGAGGTAACCAGTTATTCTGTGCAATTCATAGAGGGCTGAGGAGTTGTAAACTATGTAGCTGGACCCCGAGCCCAAAGACAAAATGCAAGTGAAGGTGATTAAAACAAAATGTTTAATGATAGTATTAGCAATTAATTATATTGCGATCAATAGGTTTTTAAATTAATTTATCTTTTTTAACCTCTTAAAATTATTATTTTAGAAAATATTTACCTGTACTGTATTTCAACTGTTTCAAATGCCTCTGATCATCAAGGACATTTAGAAATGATGGAAAGAGCTTCTGATGGCATGCGCTATGAAAAGGCCACCAGGTTGGCATAAGTTCAAGTTCAAGTGAGTTTATTGTCATGTGTCCCTGATGGGACAATGACATTCTTGCTTTGCTTCAGCACACAGAACATAGTAGGCATTTACTACAAAACAGATCAGTGTGTCCATATACCATTATATAAATATATACACACATGAATAAATAAACAAACTGATAAAGTGCAAATAACAGATAATGGGTTATTAATGATCAGAGTTTATCAGGACCTGCTGCCTGTGACATTGTTATTGCCCTAGTATACTGGGAAGGTCATGTCAATCAAGAACTCCAATAGATAAGTCAAACATGATTTTTTTCCACAAATCCACCTAGACTCTGCTCAATCATACTGTTATTTTCGATCTACCTTGTCCCCTTTGTTATGGATTCTCACAACTTTCCTAACTGTATTATTAAGCTAAAATGACAGTCGTCTCTGCTTTCTCTCACCCCATTTCATAAATAGTGTGATCACATTTGCTTTCCTCCAAACGACAGAAATGATTCCAGAATCTATAGAATTTTGGAAGGTGACAACTAGAGCATACTTCACTTCGATAGTTACATCTTTCTAAACAATGGGATCAAGATAATCAGGGAGTTATTAATTTTATAGCTCTTCAACTTTTCTAGTGGTAAACTCATTCATTATATTTTCCCATTTGCACTGAACTCTTAGTTCTTCAGTACTTCTGGGAGATTTTGTGCCTTCTTTTATGAAGACATACATAGGTACTTACAGAGTTGTAGAGTTGTACAGCATAGAAACAGGCCCATCTGCCTACCACATTTATGCCTCCATCATGCCTGTTTATGCTGATCCTACCCAACAATGTTAATTCCATATCATTCCATGCCCTGCTCATTAAAGTACCTGTCTTTGATATTTGTTTAAATTCTCTGCCATTTATTTTCTCCCCATTATAAGCTCCGACATCTCTGATTTGCTCTTGTCAGCCTTTTTCTTTTTACATTGCTATCTATTGGTGTGACCCCACTGGCAGCTATGAATTGCCACACAGTGGGCATTACCCATTTGTTGGCATAAAATGAATGGCAAGATTCTAACATGTTAAGTGACTTACTGAATGTACACTGAACGACCCTTTGATTGTAGTACTTTATACATGTCCAGGATGCCTACCAGAAACTGCCACTGGGTCTATTGCATCCATTGGTCCAATTTAGCAATTGATTCTGAATAACACCAGGAGGTGCATTCTTTACAGATTGTCCAACAAGCTTTTTTCAAAGGATCTGTCGTAGATGGTGAGGGCAGGATGAGCAGGAATTCTTCCCTGGCCATATTAACACACTTTGCTGCACAATACTGAGTTATTTCCTTGCACTGTGTCAGTTGCACTCGCCCTTCCCAACGTCCCCACATCCTTCCCATCCTGAGCCCAACAGTGACTTGGTGCAAGAGTCTTCACATGTTGGGTCTTTTGTCCATCTCAAATTCTGAAGCCCTTTTGGGTCTTGGCTAATGTTATCAAAAGATGACCAGCAAACTGGAGATCCAGGCTGCCAGCTTTTCAAGGTTGTCTACTGCATTAGCGTGACTGCTTCTAGCCTCCAGTAGGATCCATCCCAAAGATGGGCATGAGGAACTTTCAAGTGCATGGTTTATTCCCTTAATAGATTTATCCAGCAATGGGACATATTCTGCGTGATTTGTAACCATTGCTGGTGTCTCAGCAACTTCCATGGAACACCTGACTCTGCTTCTTCTGCTAAGTCATTACTGACATTAAAGTTGCAACATCAGATATTACCATCATCCAGGATTAAGGGCATTGCTCTCTATGAATTGCAGTTGAAATTATCTGTGAAATGTTAAACAAAATAAAGATTAAATTGCAATCTATTTACTATAAAATGTTGCAGCGTGTGTGCACATAAAGGACGTGATGAAGAACAATGGAATATCTACTTTCTTCCACAGGGGAGAAAGGTTAGATAATGTGGAAGTGATGAATACTAAACCATGGTGGGGTGGAAATATTTATTTTTGATAGATTAAATGACTTTCCAATGTTTCTTGCAATATTTCCAATATTTGCACAGTTAACAAATGCTCTCTTTTATTAAATTGATCTGTCTCTCACTATGTATACATCTCTTCATTATTCTAAATTTTAAACTGAAATTTGTGCTTTAAATTCCAGGGAGTATCCAGATCCAAGCATTGAATTTGCTGCACATTGATTTCACAAAGAGCTAGTGAGGAAGGAGACTGGGCTGAGTCATCTTCTAGCAAGAAGTCTAGATACATGATTGGGGCCATATATGTCGATGTTGGGAGTGGGTGATGGAAGTAAGTACTTAAAGGAGGACTTACGGATTTACGGGCTGCGGACTCCAGGTAGGTTAGGATTCACTGAACTAAACTTGAAGCAAGCCTGTTTTGGCATGAGTAGCCAAATGCACACTTCCAGATTCAGAGACAATTTCTTCCTAGCTGTTATCAGGCAACTGAATCATCCTACCACAACCAGAGAAAAGTGCTGAACTATTAGCTACCTCTTTGGTGACCCTCGGACTTTCCTTGATCGGACTTTGCTGGCTTTATCTTGCACTAAACGTTATTCCCTTATCATGTATCTATACACTGTAAATAGCTCGATTGTAATCATCTATTGTCTTTCTGCTGACTGGACACCTCGGTACACGCGACAATAAACTAAACTAAACTGAACTAAACTGTGTCATTTGTTAAGGTTTGCACTGAGCTCCATTTGGTGTCACTATACATGCTTGATGGCTTCCATATGTGGGTCTACCACACAGACAATCAGCATCACACTTGTGCAACATTAGCAAGTAGGCTCAGCTTTGTTTTAGATAAAATTCAGGCACACAGTACACTGAGGCATTGGAATTGAAGTTCGCCTTGTCTGGCAAAGTTATTTTGCTTGTGTCACTCAATGAAATACCAATAGTCCAGAAAGAAAAAAATAAGTTGAATTTTGATACGGAATTAATACAAATAAACCAAGAATTAATACAATAAACCAAAGAATGTCTGCGATCTTGATTATATATCACACACAGAGCTCCAATTGCAATCAAACCATAATTGTTGACATTAATATCCCCCCTTTTATACTCAATATCCCCATCACTGAAAATTCAATATATTTTCTATTTTGGCTACAGAATCACTCCCCCCCCCCCCCCCCCACACCATCAATGGGGCCCTCATCAACAATATAACTTGAGTAGGAAGGGGATTTGAGTAATACTGTTGCATAACAAATATTATTAAACCGGTTTGAAGATGTTGTGGTATAATACACAAACTGGAGTTGTGGGTAAGCCACAGCATTAACTGTGAAGTGAAGTTGTAATTACAGTGTGGTTCTCTATTTTTATGTGGTGGCAAATCTCTCCAAATTCCCTCAAAGGATAAGCATACCAACATCTGCATTCTCCCAGGGCAACATTCTGTGGCCCTGGTGCTCTTAGTCAGTCCCAACACCGTCCTCTTGAATCCGTCACTATTCGGAACTCTGCCTTGGGAAAAGATTCCTTGGCAGATAGTAAAAAAGGTTCATGGAGTGCTCAGTTGCTTTGAACTTACTTCTGGGAATATCTGGCCTCTGACTGCTCTAGGGAGAGAATGGGTATTTGCAAAGGTTTTGAAAACCTGTCCAAATGCATTGGGGCCACATGTGGGCTCTGCATATGTGGTGGAAGGAGCAGACCATCTCACAGACGTACCACCCGCCTTGTCTAGTGCCTCCTATACAACACCAAGAGTCTGTGGTTTGAACATTGGCCTCATTAGTTACCTCAGACCCCACAAAATCAGAATGAAAGCAAGTTGCTCTTCATCCTAAGCACTGCTTCATAGAAGAAAAAACAATCGCTCCCCATCATAAGAATAAAGTGATTACTATCTTCAAGTTCAAGACACCATAAAAAAAGGACACTGGTTGAAGGAGCACTAAAATCCCTCATGTCAATGACATAAAATGTCTGCAGAAGTGTATAAGAAGATCTTTTGTTTTGTTCTCATTCTAACTATTTTCTTCACATTGCAGACTCAAGAAATGATTCACCAACTATCCAGATAAGGTTAATGAAATTTAAAACATGACCTGTTAGCAGTTTTCAAAATTGTGAAAGGGTGTAGTAAAATTGATACTGATAATCAGTTTAGACCAATAATGGGTTAACAAAGAGGTGTTCAGAATTATAAAACTAGCAAGTTAGAAATAGTTACAAAATGTAGACAGAACTATATCCTTTGTGGAAAAATCATAATGGAACAGGTCATGAGGGAAAGTCAGTGATGGGATTAATATACATGGTTTCAAACCGCAAGGTAGATTTCTGGAAAAGAGAAGATTGAGATAGATGTTGAGAAAGTGGTTTAATATTAAGTAAATGACAACAGGCGTGTTGATCCATTGGCCCTTTCCAGGCACTGTTTATTTATTTTGTTCCCATTGGATACCAGAACAGTTGCATTCACATACGGCCCAGGAATCTCAATCTTTGTTTCACAAGTAAATAAGCATTGACCAAGCTCTCATTAGTTATTCAGGTTTTCCTTAATGAAGTCAGCATTCTATTTATGATATACATTTACTGTTAATGAAATAAACATATCCAATAAACATAATAGCTTAGTAAACCACTGCTGAATCAGCCATGCTATTGTAAGCTCATAAGTTTACCTATAAAAATATTGGAAATGTAATCAACGATGCTGCTCTTATTTGTTACTGGTTTGCGAAGCAATTGATTCATTTCTTAACGTAAATGCAAGCTCCTGCTTTTGGAATAGTTTCAGTCAAAAAGACATGTGTTCTTTAAATAAATAATTAATCGGGGGCGATACTACATGATGATTTTTGCAAGAAAGGGCAGGTAGGGAATAAAAAACCTTTATGATCTTTGTTCAAATGTCAGAATCAAAATTCACCATTGCACACAGGTACATTTCAATCCAGGAATGTCAAAGGGAATCTCACTTGTGGGTACAGTAGATAAAACATCATGTGTATGGCATTTACTTCAATTATTTTTTTATTTTAATTATTTGTAAAATCTTGTGTCCTTTAGATTAATGGGTCCTCCAACCTTTGAAAACCTGCCAATTACACTGTAAGAGGTACTTCTAAACAAGGAAGTATTCTGCCTTACTTTAATCCAGTACATTTTGATGTCTTCATTGTCAACAATTTCAAAACTCTTCTAATGGTAGTTAGTAACAGCTACTATAGGCAGGCCCTCTCATGGATGAACTGAGGCCCAGGCCAATTTCAATTTTACAGGTCCCGAAATCAAGATCCCTTTGAAGCAGACAGGCATGAGGCCCATGCCAAATGGCACTCGTTGCCATCCCCTCTGATAGGGCCTGACTATAGGTGACTGGGAAACAACTTAATACTGTTGCTATGTGATTGAAGCAATGGCAGTTTATTCAAGCAGGGATCTGGATTCACGTATCATAACTAAAAGACAATTTAGAGACAAAAGAAACTGCAGATGCTGGAATCTTATGGGAAAAAAACACAAAATGCTGGAGAAAATCAGCAGGTCAGGCAACATCTGTGGAGGGAATGGACAGATGACATTTCAGATGGAAAGGGCGATTTAGTTACTTACCTGGTTTGCTGGAATCTGAAGCATTCTAAATATCACCAACAATGGACAAAAGGATGAGCAATGGATGTTGTGAGCCCAATTCTGTCTAATGCAACTCCTTAACTCTATTCTTCATGACTGTGTGATTAACTGAGTATTGACATTGAGTTATGCAGCACAGAAATAGGCAGTGTCCCCCCCCCCCCCCACCTCCACGTACACACACTACCGCTGCCCCAGTTGTATGGCAACAATCCCGTAATAATCCAATTTCCAAGCATTTGTGGCCATCTATTCCTTGCCCATTCTAGTGCTTGCTCTGATTTAATACTGTGATAGTCTGTACCTCCATCATCATCTCAAGCCACCAGTTCCTCATTTCAACCATCCTTTGGGTGAACATTTTCTTCAGCTCTGCTTTCATTGTATTAATCCTCACCTTGAATCTACACCTTCTGGTTTAAGGAACCATGGGGAAAGATTTCTAGCTATCCATCTCACACATGCTTTTCAAAATGTTGTCCGCTTCCATCGAGTCCCCTTTGGCCTTGTTTTCTCTGAGGAAAACAAACCCAGCTTATCTAATCGCTCCTTATAACTGAAATATCCCATCCTGGTGAGTCTCCTATGTACTCTCCCCAGTGCAATCAGGTCATGCTCACTATTTTGCACTAATGCTTATTAAAAAAGTAAATGCCAATGTTTTAAAGTTCAAGGTCATATATTTTGAAAATGTCTGAGCTGTTCTCTACTTACTGTTTTCAATGGCTGACAATGCCTACTCTCTGTGAGCAAGTCCATCCAGTGCTGTTCTCTTCCTGGCCCAGGTAGGTCTGGTTTACTCTATCACCACATATAGTGTTGTGTTGTTCAGTCTGGCCACCCCACCACTTTATTGCCTACTGTCCATGCCCAGTTTGGTCTTTTACTTTGTCAATTCCTTTTCTTCTCAACTTTTTTGTGCTAATGTCACCGTCCCTTTTGTGTCATTTACAGCACTTTTACTTTACTTTAGAGATACAGTGCAGATACAGGCCCTTCAGCCCACCGAATCCGCACTGACCAGCGATCACCCCATACACTAATATTATCCTACACACTAGGGACAATTTTACAATTTTACCAAAGCCAATTAACCTACAAAGCTGTATGCCTTTGGAGTGTAGGAGGAAACCAGAGTTCCCAGAGAAAACCCACACGATCACAGGGAAAAAGTACAAACTCCATACAGACAGCACCTGTAGTCAGGTTCAAACCTGGGTCTCTGGCGCTGTAACGCAGCAACTCTACCACTGTGCCACTGTGCCGCCCTGAAGTTGAACAAGTATATTAAGCATTTTCTGGTTGACTATCAGTGATCAAAAAACAAACTGCTGGAGGAACTTTGAGAGCTTAGTAACCAGGAGAATTAATAAAGGCTACATTAACATAGGTAAATTCGCATGTAAAAATTTCCACCTGTTAGACCTTAGGGCTTTGCTTACGGGAAAACAGGCACATCTAGGGATGTGGCCACAACACATGTATTGAACGTCCTGATTTAAAGCCCTGTCCCACTGTATGAGTTCATTCAAGAGTTCTCCTGAGTTTTGCCCTGATTCGAACTCGGAGATTTACGGTAATGGCCGCTCATAGGTACTCGGGTTTCTCGTGGACATTTTTCAACATGTTGAAAAATCTTCACGAGTCTTCCTGAGCTTACCGCGTTTCCCGAGTACCTGCCGTTAGCGTTACGAGCCGCTAAGAGACGTCCCCGAGCTCCGACGTACCCGCTACGTTCATTGCACGTGCTTACCACGAGTTTGATTTTTTATTAAACTCAGGAGAGCACTTGAATGAACTCGTACAGTGGGACAGGGCTATTAGGATTAAAACAAAAAAACCTACAAATGCTCAGCAGGTCAGACTGAATTTACATATTAGTTTGATTACCTTTCTCATGACCTGTCCCATTTTTATTTCAGATTTACAGCATTTTCTGTTTGCTCTGCAATCTATATTCTTCACAATGAAGTTTGTGGAGCTTACAGTGCCAATAGTTTAAATCGTGGTATCCACAATCCAGATTCTAAATTTAGAGATGACATTCCATTCGTACAGAAGTAACACTTTAAGAACAACAACAAAAAACGCCAGCCATCTCAAACATTTCAAGTCTAGTCAAGTTGAGTTTATTGTCATATGCACAAGTAGGTTCAGGTACAAGATAAATCTTGCTTGCAGCAGCTCAGAAAAACAAATTATATATTAATTACACATAGAATTTATTAAAGACTGTGCGATAAATAAGACATTGCTGCAAAACACAATTAGAAACAAAAACAAGCCAATAGGGCGGCACAGTGGCGCAGCAGTAGATTTGCTGACTCACAGCGCACGAGACCGGGCTTCGATCCTAACTACACGTGCTATTTGTATGGCGCTTGTACGTTCTTCTTCTGACAGCATGGGTTTTCTTTAGGTCCTCCAGTTTCCCCCTACATTCCAATGACGCGCAGAGATGTAGGTTAATTGGCGTTTAGAAATTGTCCCTGGTGTATAGGATAGAACTGCTGTGCAGGTAATCGCTGGCGTGGACTCAGTGGGCCGAAGTCCTATCGCTATGTCCAAACTAAACTGGTACAAAGGTGGACCATTGTTTTCCATTGCCGAGGTAGGATTAAGATTGTGCAGAAGATAGACACAAAATGCTGGAGTAACTCAGCAGGACAGGAAGCATTTCTGGAGAGAAGGAATGGCTGATGTTTTGCGGCGAGACCCTCCATCGGTCTGAAGAAGGATCTCAACCTGAAACATCACCCATTCCTTCTCTCCGGAGATGCTGCCTGTTCTGCTGAGTCACTTCAGCATTTTGTGTCTATCTTTGGTATGAACCAGCACCTGATTGTGCAGATTGATTTAACAACCGGCCAGTTGTAGGAGAGTAGCTGGTCTTGTTTAAGATAGTAATTTAAGATTCCATATTTCAACCTTTCTATTGGATATAACCTAGAAACGGAAAGATGAAGGGAAAGGAAGTAAATTAGTATGATGTTGATGTATGGTTTTAATCAGGTGAAGATATTAAACCAGAAAACATGGATGGATGTGGGTGATCGGAAATAAAAGTAGGAAATGCTGACAATTCTTAGAAAATATCTATCATCTTCTGTCTTCAAAGAAACTGGGAGAGATAATTTCAGCTTGACATGTAACAGCATCTTCATTTAGAACACTGACCAGTCTTTTTCTAACTTAGTTCAAGTTTCATTTATTTTTTATTTTGATACCCATCGGTTCCATTCACCAATCTCTTCTAACCCAGACATTCCATCTAAATTTCTTCAATCACAGAAAAAGAAGCAGAAATAGATGTCTTTTCAGAAGCATCTATTTTGTACAGGCAAGGTTGTGGAAGACTCTAATGCCCAACATTTCATTTTTATCAATACACTTGAATTCAATACCTTATCCAAAAGTCTGGTACAATTCCTTGGCTACGTAAATCAGATATGTGAGATTGGCAGACACTTTCATGCTCAGTTGTCACCTCCTCAGAACTCACGACACTCATAGATTTGGCATCCAGTGTCCTTTTAATATATATCATCAAATTGCTTTAAGCCTATATATTACAAAGTTCACTTTTTGCTCAGGATATCAAATAACTGTGGTGGGAGGTAAAGGCAATTACTTAATTGCTGGTTGTACTATGATTCATTAACCTCTCAAACTGTGTTCTTGGTATTTATAATAGCATGTACTCTCACAGTTGAATTGTAACCTTTTCACTTTGAACACTGAATTTTTCTGCTGTCTCATACAATGCATCCCACCTCCAGAATTATTTAAAAATAACAAAGGCTTTGGTTTACAATATTTTCTTTTGTACATCACATGAAAAAAAAAATCACTGGAGACAACTGCAATGAGCATAGATGTTTAATCAAATTGACCTCAGTTGGGAATATTGAAAGACTAGGTGAAATAACTAAAAAGATATGGAGCTATGAAACAAATCCTATTATTTTGAAAATGATATAACAAGTAATCTTCAATATCCACCTTTGCATTACCATATGTATAGAATAACAACAGTATTAAATATCTACAGAATGACCAAGATCATTTATTTGCTAATGTTAAATTTACTGATGTACTGTGCAGTATATTTTTTACGCCTGGATTAGCGAGCAGATATAATTGGACAGACCTATTGTGAGTCTACTTCAAACATCTAGCATGATTCTACCAAAGAACTAATCAAACTGATAATACTGTTAAGTTATCACATTGAAGGTGGTTGCCAATGGAAATGTAAGCTCATGAATGGACCGTCATGGAAGAAATTTGTTAATTACCATTCTACAACAAATTTTAGTGACCATCACTGTAATATTTCAGATAAAGTCTCCAAACCAGTAAATCAAGTGAGCTTGGAACAGCTGATTTTGCGCATTTTAAAGACAACTGGCAAATGTATCCTTGTCTACCTAAACCTACCTGATCTCCCAGTTTCTAAACAGTTTAACTTCCCCTCCCATTCCCACACTGACCTTTCTGTCCTCCATTGTCAGAGTAAGGCCCAACGCAAATTGGAGGAACAGCACCTCATATTTTGTTTGGGTAGCTCACAGTCCAGTGGAATGAATATTGACTTCTCTAACATCAAGTAACCCTTGCTTTCCCTCTCACGTCATCCCCCCCCCCATCCTAGTTCTCTGACTAGTTTGACTGTCCTCCTGATTAAATTTTATCTTTTTTATGCTTCGTCATCAACTTCCCTTAGCTGACAATGATGTATTCTCCATTTTCCTTGAACTTCGTCCGCTTTGATCTTTCATTTTCACACCTTCCTCTTCCATATCTCTGTGTCTCCCTCTCCCTTGACTCTCAGTCTGAAGAAGGGTCTCAACCTGAAACGTCACCCATTCCTTCTATCCAAAGATGTTGCCTGGCCTCCTGAGTTAATCCAGCATTTGTGTCTATCATTGCATGGATGCTTTAGAGTTTCAGACTTATTGTTACTCACAGGCATTTCTCCTGCACTAGTCGTACCACTCTGGAAATCACTAGATCTCACAGAAATAAATTGTAAGACTGATGTGAAATATAATTGATTTTTTTTTAACGTAATGTTAGTTTGAAACAGGCAAATTATGTAACTAAGCAACTAAACAATGGAATAAACAGCACTAACGCTATGTTACAATTGGGAAAACTGTTTTTTTCTAACTTTCAGGATTATGTTGACTTCCTGTGAAGGTAGTTGTCTCAGGGTCACATGGTAAAAGCTATCTGGATTAGTTCGAAGGAGTTATGAGGTATTACTTGAAAATTTTCAAGGAAGGGCTTAAATAGGATCAATGGGCTGGGAGAATAGTAATGTTCGTATGAATAAAATATGACCAGATGCTGAAGGCCACAGTGCAACAAAGAAATGGACACAGCATTACAGGAGTAACTACAATGCCACAATTTACATTTCATTTGCAGCATTTAGCTCCATTTACCTGAAAATCTTAGTCAACCTGTCAACCTGTCAACCATTACCTCCAGGGTCAAGAACAGCTTCTTCCCATTGACCATCAGGCTCGTGAACCACATTGCACAACCCTAACCACACTCAGGCACGGAAATCGCTATCAAAACATGGGGGGGACACAATTTCTTGGCGGTCGCGGGCGCATGCGCACACTCGCCCAGAGACCCGGTTTCAATCATGACTTCGGGTGCCGTCTGTGTGGAGTTTGCCCATTCTCCCTCTGACCATGTAGGCTTCCTCCTGTTCGAACAAGGGTCCCGACCCGAAACGTCACTCATCATTTAACTCCAGAAAAGCTGCCTGATCATCTGAGTTACTGCAGCACTTTGTGTCTATCTGACTCAGAACTGCTGTAGCTTTGGGAGCAACAACAGCAGCAGCAGCAGGAGCTTAGCAAGAGATACGACTGATTGGCTCTAGCCCAAGTGGGAGGAGAGAAGTGAAAACAGTTTAAGTACAGGTCAAGGACAGGCAGACTTGACTCAGAACTGCTGTAGCTTTGGGAGCAACAACAGCAGGAGATTAGCAAGAGATACGACTGATTGGCTCTAGCCCAAGTGGGGAGGAGAGAAGTGAAAACAGTTTAAGTACAGGTCAAGGACAGGCAGACTTGACTCAGAACTGCTGTAGCTTTGGGAGCAACAACAGCAGGAGATTAGCAAGAGATACGACTGATTGGCTCTAGCCCAAGTGGGGATGAGAGAAGTGAAAACAGTTTAAGTACAGGTCAAGGACAGGCAGACTTGACTCAGAACTGCTGTAGATTTGGGAGCAACAACAGCAGCAGCAGGAGGAGATTAGCAAGAGATACGACTGATTGGCTCTAGCCCAAGTGGGAGGAGAGAAGTTTGTAAATTGGTAAATCAGGCAATTTATCAGTCAATTTAAGTAAGACTGCTCTTAGGGAGCGGCGGTGAGTGAGCGGCCTTGTGAGTGAAGTGCCCTGTGAGAAAAGTGTGAGTCTTTGGCTCGAGAGTCTTCGGCGAGGAGGCTGAGGAGAGGAGAGGAGACTACGCAAAACACTGCAGAGGGAGAGACAAAAGAAGGAGATGTCAGGCAAGCTGATTCAGTGTGATGCTTGCAGTATGTGGGAGGTCAAGGACACCGCTGGTGCCTCTGGCTGCTACAAATGCGAAAAGTGCATCCAGGTAGAGCTCCTGAAGAGCCGTGTTGGGGAACTGGAGAAGCAAGTGGATGACCTCCGGTTCGTCCGAGAAACAGAGTCGTTCCTTGACAAGTCCTACAGTACGATTGTTACACCTAAGGTACTGGAAGAGAGAAGGTGGGAGACAGTGAGAACGGGAGGGAAGCATGGAATGCCAACGTCCCCGGGGGTTGTACCTCTTGTGAACAGGTTCACCCACTTAGAAGCTGTCGGGACAGAAGAGGTGTTTACACTGGGCGGCGGACTGGCTTGTGATGCGAATAGGGCTGTTGAGCCAAAACCAAAAAGGCCTAAGGCAGGCAACGCCATTGTAGTAGGAGACTCCATTGTGAGAGGTACGGACAGGGGTTTCTGCGGCAACAGACGGGATGCGAGGATGGTGTGCTGCCTTCCTGGTGCCAGGATCCAGGATGTCACGGACAGAGTGCAGAAAATCCTCAAGGGCGAAGGTGAACATCCGGAAGTGGTAGTGCATGTCGGCACAAACGATGTTGGAAAGAAGGGGATGAATATTCTGCAGCGTGACTTTGGAGAGCTCGGAAAAATGCTGAAAAGCAGGACCTCCAGGGTTGTTATCTCCGGTTTGCTTCCAGTTCCTCGTGCTGGCGAGAGCAGGAACAGGGAGATACGGGACCTGAACGTGTGGCTGAGGAACTGGTGCACGGGGCAGGGATTTAGATTCTTAGATCACTGGGATCTGTTTTGGGGTAAGGGGGAACTGTACAAAAGGGACGGATTACATCTTAACAGGTGTGGGACCAGCATTCTGGCAGGCAGGTTTGCCACTGCTACACGGGTGGTTTTAAACTGAATAAGGGGGGTGGGGTGTCGAATGGGCTAGTGGAGGATGGAGTTAAAGGGAAAGGGTTTCTTAAATGTGTGAGCGTAGAGACAGAGGGGTGTAAAATGAGGGTAGAAGCAATAGGTAGCAAGGTGAAAAGTAAAAGTGGCAGGCCGGAAAATCCAGGGCAAAAATCAAAAAGGGCCACTTTTCAACAAAATTGTATAAGGGGTAAGAGTGTTGTAAAAACAAGCCTGAAGGCTTTGTGTCTCAATGCAAGGAGCATTTGTAATAAGGTGGATGAGTTGAATGTGCAGATAGCTATTAATGACTATGATATAGTTGGGATCACGGAGACATGGCTCCAGGGTGACCAAGGCTGGGAGCTGAACATCCAGGGATATTCAATATTCAGGAGGGATAGAGAGAAAGGAAAAGGAGGTGGGGTAGCGTTGCTGATTAGAGAGGAGATTAACGCAATGGAAAGGAAGGACATTAGTTTGCAGGATGTGGAATCGGTATGGGTAGAGCTGCGAAACACTAAGGGGCAGAAAACGCTGGTGGGTGTTGTGTACAGGCCACCTAACAGTAGTAGTGAAGTTGGAGATGGTATCAAACAGGAAATTAGAAATGCGTGCGACAAAGGCAAAACCGTTATAATGGGTGACTTCAATCTACATATAGATTGGGTGAATCAAATTGGCAGGGGTGCTGAGGAAGAGGATTTTTTGGAATGTATGCGGGATAGTTATCTAAATCAACATGTAGAGGAACCAACGAGAGAGCAGGCTATTCTAGACTGGGTATTGAGTAATGAGGAAGGGTTAGTTAGCAGTCTTGTTGTACGTGCCCCCTTGGGCAAGAGTGACCATAATATGGTTGAGTTCTTCATTAGGATGGAGAGTGACATTGTTAATTCAGAAACAATGGTTCTGAACTTAAAGAAAGGTAACTTTGAGGGTATGAGACGTGAATTGGCCAAGATTGACTGGCAATTAATTCTAAAAGGGTTGACGGTGGATATACAATGGAAGACATTTAAAGACTGCATGGATGAACTACAAAAATTGTTCATCCCAGTTTGGCAAAAGAATAAATCAGGGAAGGTAGTGCATCCGTGGATAACAAGGGAAATCAGGGATAGTATCAAAGCGAAGGATGATGCGTACAAATTAGCCAGAAAAAGCAGCATACCGGAGGACTGGGAGAAATTCAGAGACCAGCAGAGGAGGACAAAGGGCTTAATTAGGAAAGGAAAAATAGATTATGAAAGAAAACTGGCAGGGAACATAAAAACTGACTGCAAAAGTTTTTATAGATATGTGAAAAGAAAGAGATTAGTTAAAACAAATGTAGGTCCCTTGCAGTCAGAAACGGGTGAGTTGATCATGGGGAACAAGGATATGGCGGACAAATTGAATAACTACTTTGGTTCCGTCTTCACTAAGGAAGACATAAATAATCTGCCGGAAATAGCAGGGGACCACGGGTCAAAGGAGTTGGAGGAATTGAGTGAAATCCAGGTTAGCCGGGAAGTGGTGTTGGGTAAATTGAATGGATTAAAGGCCGATAAATCCCCAGGGCCAGATAGGCTGCATCCCAGAGTACTTAAGGAAGTAGCTCCAGAAATAGTGGATGCATTAGTAATAATCTTTCAAAACTCTTTAGATTCTGGAGTAGTTCCTGAGGATTGGCGGGTAGCAAACGTAACCCCACTTTTTAAGAAGGGAGGGAGAGAGAAAACGGGGAATTACAGACCAGTTAGTCTAACATCGGTAGTGGGGAAACTGCTAGAGTCAGTTATTAAAGATGGGATAGCAGCACATTTGGAAAGTGGTGAAACCATTGGACAAAGCCAGCATGGATTTACAAAAGGTAAATCATGTCTGACGAATCTTATAGAATTTTTCGAGGATGTAACTAGTAGCGTGGATAGGGGAGAACCAGTGGATGTGGTGTATCTGGACTTCCAGAAGGCTTTCGACAAGGTCCCACATAAGAGATTAGTTTACAAACTTAAAGCACACGGCATTGGGGGTTCAGTATTGATGTGGATAGAGAACTGGCTGGCAAACAGGAAGCAAAGTGTAGGAGTAAACGGGTCCTTTTCACAATGGCAGGCAGTGACTAGTGGGGTACCGCAAGGCTCAGTGCTGGGACCCCAGCTATTTACAATATATATTAATGATCTGGATGAGGGAATTGAAGGCAATATCTCCAAGTTTGCGGATGACACTAAGCTGGGGGGCAGTGTTAGCTGTGAGGAGGATGCTAGGAGACTGCAAGGTGACTTGGATAGGCTGGGTGAGTGGGCAAATGTTTGGCAGATGCAGTATAATGTGGATAAATGTGAGGTTATCCATTTTGGTGGCAAAAACAGGAAAGCAGACTATTATCTAAATGGTGGCCGACTAGGAAAAGGGGAGATGCAGCGAGACCTGGGTGTCATGGTACACCAGTCATTGAAAGTGGGCATGCAGGTGCAGCAGGCAGTGAAGAAAGCGAATGGTATGTTAGCTTTCATAGCAAAAGGATTTGAGTATAGGAGCAGGGAGGTTCTACTGCAGTTGTACAGGGTCTTGGTGAGACCACACCTGGAGTATTGCGTACAGTTTTGGTCTCCAAATCTGAGGAAGGACATTATTGCCATAGAGGGAGTGCAGAGAAGGTTCACCAGACTGATTCCTGGGATGTCAGGACTGTCTTATGAAGAAAGACTGGATAGACTTGGTTTATACTCTCTAGAATTTAGGAGATTGAGAGGGGATCTTATAGAAACTTACAAAATTCTTAAGGGGTTGGACAGGCTAGATGCAGGAAGATTGCTCCCGATGTTGGGGAAGTCCAGGACAAGGGGTCACAGCTTAAGGATAAGGGGGAAATCCTTTAAAACCGAGATGAGAAGAACTTTTTTCACACAGAGAGTGGTGAATCTCTGGAACTCCCTGCCACAGAGGGTAGTCGAGGCCAGTTCATTGGCTATATTTAAGAGGGAGTTAGATGTGGCCCTTGTGGCTAAGGGGATCAGAGGGTATGGAGAGAAGGCAGGTACGGGATACTGAGTTGGATGATCAGCCATGATCATATTGAATGGTGGTGCAGGCTCGAAGGGCCGAATGGCCTACTCCTGCACCTAATTTCTATGTTTCTATGTTTCTATGTTTAATGTAGGTATGTTGCAAAACCTACCTTAAGCGTCGCTACAGATCTGTCCAAGCCCGTGTGTGCAATTTTGGCGCCGTTGAGAGGTGGGCGGGTTTAAAACGCGATTTTCCCTAGGCTATTCAAATCGAGCTTGTTCAGCCTACTTAGTTGCTGACGAACAATCGCTGGGAGATTCTTTCGCTGGAGCTATTTTTAAATTTAAATGGTTAATTTAATTGTTATAGTAGGTTAAAAATCATCCTCTAAATCCGCGACCGCCGACAATGGGACGGATCTCATACAGGGGACAACGGAAGGTAGATTGTTTATTTTTACATTAAAAAGGGCTTCTTAAGATCCCTTTATACAAAGTTTTATGTTGCGAGTAGCTAATTTGGGGCACCATTAAATCCCGCAGTATTTTTCTGGGCATTTGGGGTACAAATCTACCGCAATGGGAATGTTCCAAACCAGCGTGTTCCACAGAGTTCCACAGGATCCCACTCGCAAGCTGATTTAAATGGCCATTAATTTACAGCAATTGAACACTAAATTCCTTCCATTTGGCCTATAAATTAATGTAAATGAGATTTAAAAATCATGTTTTATTGTGAATTCTTTGTGAATGTTATTTGGACACTTAGGCTATTAAAAAATGTTAATTTTTTCTTAAGAAATGGATAGATGTTTAGATCTAGTAATTGAAGTTTGGAATTAGCTACAATTGGGTAACTAACTAATTATATGCTTTCATTTCAGGTCATCCAAGTAAGATTGTTTCATATCTGTTTCAGAATGCTTCAATCTATAATAACTGAAATTTCTTTCAATTCTCTTAATTTTTAAGAAAGTTATGGCCATTTCACTGTCCTCGATCACAGCTTTTGTGTTAAGTCAATGGAAAATCAATAGGGAACAAGATGCTAATTTCCGAGTATGAAAATGGCCATAAATTTTTTAATACTGAAGATATGAAAGTGAATTAGGTGTCAAATTAAACTTATTTTTGTGCTTTATCTGATGGGATAAATTGCAGACTTGATTTTTTAAATCTCAAAATTCTGTAACATTGCTACTTAATGTTTGGAGTTTTAAATAATCCTAACGTCAGATGGGAGTGGCGCCCCCAGGCCCACAGCCAGCGCAGAGAAGCAGCACTAAGTCTAGCTCAACTCTGCCTGTTAACCTACCAGCCCTGCCTGGTCTTACGGGAATGACAGCCCAGGCTTACGGCCAGCGCGGAGAAGCAGCACTAAATCCAGCTCAACTCTGCCTGTCTCGCCGGGTTAACCCACAGCCCTGCCTGGACTGACAGGACACCAGTCCGGAGCCGTGGAGCTAGCTTCTCTGCGCTGGCTGTAAACCTGGGCCGTCGTTCCCATAAGTCCAGGTAGGGCTGGTGGGTTAACAGGCAGAGTTGAGCTGGATTTAGCGCTGCTTCTCCGCGCTGGCCGTAAGCCTGGGCTGTCGTTCCCGTAAGTCCAGGCAGGGCTGTAGGTTAACCTGGCCGGACAGGCATAGTTGAGCTGGATTTAGCACTGCTTCTCTGCGCTGGCTGTGGGCCTAGGGGCACCACTCCCGTCTGACTCCCGACATCTCTGACCACCACCGGGCATGGGGGGGGGGGGGGGCACTCAGGTGGGGACGGGGATGGACCAGTGGCGGTTCGGCAGCGATAGCGGCGCTGGAGACCCGGGATCGATCCTGGCTGTGGATGAGGCGCAGGTCTGTGTCCAGGGCTGCCGAGAGTGTTTTTCGCTTGTGACCTGGGCATGCAATTCAAGTTCTGCCTTATGATCTTTGCTCCACGAAGGTCTCCCTCCTCCAATCACCGTGCTGTAGCCTCAGTCCCACCCCCCTACTTCCGCCTCTGACTGACACCTCCCTCCTCCAATCATCGCGCTGAATCATCATGGTCCCCCCTCCCCCTATTGCCTGCTGACCGACAAGCCCTCGATCATCAGTCCTACCCCAGTTCACCGGGTTTTAAAATCTGGATTACAAAAAATGGGGGGGGATCGTCCCCCACCTCTCAAAACAGGGGGGGCTTGTGTCCCCCGCCCCCCCCCCGGTATTTCCGCCCCTGACCACATCCCACCCTCGCCAATTAACTACCATGGGTATAAAGATCGCACAATGTACTTCAGCATGCACTGTTATGTTCTGGTTACTAAGTGTAACTGATAGTATGTTGCATTATTGTCTACTGTATATTTTCTTGTCATTTTGCTTCAAGAAGGCAGATATCAAGAAGACTGTGAGCCTGGTTGGTGGCTTTGGACTGGGATAACCTTCTCCTATTACTCAAGGGCCTGTCCCAATTTGCGATTTTTTCGGCGACTGCCAGTGTCATTGACTGATGCCCGAAAAACCGTCAAGTTGTACGACAAGCTACGACAAGCTACGACACAGTTGACGACAAGCTGCGACAATTTACGTCATCCGGCGTCACAATTTTACGGGACCTGGGATGACCACAACAGCCACAACATACGACAACCTACGACAACATGTGACCGCGCAGACTTCAAACAACGACAACCGAGGTCAACATATACATCCACCCACGACACAATGAGGCAAGAAATGGCATTGTCTCTGGCATCAGAAGACAACAGAAGACAAGTAACGTCATTTTCATCCGTAACTTGACGCAAGCACTGTCGCCGGTTGACATATGATGACGTTTGATGACGCAGGTTGTCGCCAAAGGAATTCGCCGAGGTCATGACCTTGCGACCGTACGTCACCTGGCGTCATCCTGGCGACAACCTACGACAACCTACGACAGGAGACAATAGGCAACTTCAGGCAACGTCAAGCCCATTGTCGCTGCAAGGTTTTGAACATTTCAAAATCCTGCGGCGACAAGAAAAAAGTGACGACACTTGCGGAGACAGCTCACAACAACACAAGCGTCAGCCCGGTCATGCCGCGTCACGCCACGACCATGAGGCGACAGCCTATTTATCGGCTGTCGCCGAAAAAAGTTGCCAAGTGGGACAGGGGCTTCACTGCTTCAGCATAGGAGTGAGATCACAGAAAGTAAAGCTCCATAGATGCTGCTGCACCCGCTGAGTTCCTCCAGCAATTTTGTGTACCTTCACAGAAAGTAATGCTGGCCAGGACGTCTGAAGAAGGGTCCTGACCCGAAACGTCACCCATCCTTTTCCTCCAGAGATGCTGCCTGACCCGCTGAGTTACTCCAGCACTTTCTGTCTATCTACAGTATTTAGACACTCACTGATACCATGCACATTTTCAAAGTTGCATTTTGATCCGTTGCCACCTAAAAATCGTCCCAATATTATTTCCCACTGCTAATTGGCAGGAGCTTTGTTAGGACAGAGCAGGATTACATTTGTTAAAGAGAAGGCCATTGAGAAAAACACCATCTTCTCACTCTATAGAAAAACAATTTTGTTCATGCTTGCTGTAGAATTTTAATTCTGTACAAAAGAAAGCAATACCTATAAAGTTTTATGTTGCGAGTAGCTAATTTGGGGCACCATTAAATCCCGCAGTATTTTTCTGGGCATTTGGGGTACAAATCTACCGCAATGGGAATGTTCCAAACCAGCGTGTTCCACAGAGTTCCACAGGATCCCACTCGCAAGCTGATTTAAATGGCCATTAATTTACAGCAATTGAACACTAAATTCCTTCCATTTGGCCTATAAATTAATGTAAATGAGATTTAAAAATCATGTTTTATTGTGAATTCTTTGTGAATGTTATTTGGACACTTAGGCTATTAAAAAATGTTAATTTTTTCTTAAGAAATGGATAGATGTTTAGATCTAGTAATTGAAGTTTGGAATTAGCTACAATTGGGTAACTAACTAATTATATGCTTTCATTTCAGGTCATCCAAGTAAGATTGTTTCATATCTGTTTCAGAATGCTTCAATCTATAATAACTGAAATTTCTTTCAATTCTCTTAATTTTTAAGAAAGTTATGGCCATTTCACTGTCCTCGATCACAGCTTTTGTGTTAAGTCAATGGAAAATCAATAGGGAACAAGATGCTAATTTCCGAGTATGAAAATGGCCATAAATTTTTTAATACTGAAGATATGAAAGTGAATTAGGTGTCAAATTAAACTTATTTTTGTGCTTTATCTGATGGGATAAATTGCAGACTTGATTTTTTAAATCTCAAAATTCTGTAACATTGCTACTTAATGTTTGGAGTTTTAAATAATCCTAACGTCAGATGGGAGTGGCGCCCCCAGGCCCACAGCCAGCGCAGAGAAGCAGCACTAAGTCTAGCTCAACTCTGCCTGTTAACCTACCAGCCCTGCCTGGTCTTACGGGAATGACAGCCCAGGCTTACGGCCAGCGCGGAGAAGCAGCACTAAATCCAGCTCAACTCTGCCTGTCTCGCCGGGTTAACCCACAGCCCTGCCTGGACTGACAGGACACCAGTCCGGAGCCGTGGAGCTAGCTTCTCTGCGCTGGCTGTAAACCTGGGCCGTCGTTCCCATAAGTCCAGGTAGGGCTGGTGGGTTAACAGGCAGAGTTGAGCTGGATTTAGCGCTGCTTCTCCGCGCTGGCCGTAAGCCTGGGCTGTCGTTCCCGTAAGTCCAGGCAGGGCTGTAGGTTAACCTGGCCGGACAGGCATAGTTGAGCTGGATTTAGCACTGCTTCTCTGCGCTGGCTGTGGGCCTAGGGGCACCACTCCCGTCTGACTCCCGACATCTCTGACCACCACCGGGCATGGGGGGGGGGGGGGGCACTCAGGTGGGGACGGGGATGGACCAGTGGCGGTTCGGCAGCGATAGCGGCGCTGGAGACCCGGGATCGATCCTGGCTGTGGATGAGGCGCAGGTCTGTGTCCAGGGCTGCCGAGAGTGTTTTTCGCTTGTGACCTGGGCATGCAATTCAAGTTCTGCCTTATGATCTTTGCTCCACGAAGGTCTCCCTCCTCCAATCACCGTGCTGTAGCCTCAGTCCCACCCCCCTACTTCCGCCTCTGACTGACACCTCCCTCCTCCAATCATCGCGCTGAATCATCATGGTCCCCCCTCCCCCTATTGCCTGCTGACCGACAAGCCCTCGATCATCAGTCCTACCCCAGTTCACCGGGTTTTAAAATCTGGATTACAAAAAATGGGGGGGGATCGTCCCCCACCTCTCAAAACAGGGGGGGCTTGTGTCCCCCGCCCCCCCCCCCGGTATTTCCGCCCCTGACCACATCCCACCCTCGCCAATTAACTACCATGGGTATAAAGATCGCACAATGTACTTCAGCATGCACTGTTATGTTCTGGTTACTAAGTGTAACTGATAGTATGTTGCATTATTGTCTACTGTATATTTTCTTGTCATTTTGCTTCAAGAAGGCAGATATCAAGAAGACTGTGAGCCTGGTTGGTGGCTTTGGACTGGGATAACCTTCTCCTATTACTCAAGGGCCTGTCCCAATTTGCGATTTTTTCGGCGACTGCCAGTGTCATTGACTGATGCCCGAAAAACCGTCAAGTTGTACGACAAGCTACGACAAGCTACGACACAGTTGACGACAAGCTGCGACAATTTACGTCATCCGGCGTCACAATTTTACGGGACCTGGGATGACCACAACAGCCACAACATACGACAACCTACGACAACATGTGACCGCGCAGACTTCAAACAACGACAACCGAGGTCAACATATACATCCACCCACGACACAATGAGGCAAGAAATGGCATTGTCTCTGGCATCAGAAGACAACAGAAGACAAGTAACGTCATTTTCATCCGTAACTTGACGCAAGCACTGTCGCCGGTTGACATATGATGACGTTTGATGACGCAGGTTGTCGCCAAAGGAATTCGCCGAGGTCATGACCTTGCGACCGTACGTCACCTGGCGTCATCCTGGCGACAACCTACGACAACCTACGACAAAAAGTTGCCAAGTGGGACAGGGGCTTCACTGCTTCAGCATAGGAGTGAGATCACAGAAAGTAAAGCTCCATAGATGCTGCTGCACCCGCTGAGTTCCTCCAGCAATTTTGTGTACCTTCACAGAAAGTAATGCTGGCCAGGACGTCTGAAGAAGGGTCCTGACCCGAAACGTCACCCATCCTTTTCCTCCAGAGATGCTGCCTGACCCGCTGAGTTACTCCAGCACTTTCTGTCTATCTACAGTATTTAGACACTCACTGATACCATGCACATTTTCAAAGTTGCATTTTGATCCGTTGCCACCTAAAAATCGTCCCAATATTATTTCCCACTGCTAATTGGCAGGAGCTTTGTTAGGACAGAGCAGGATTACATTTGTTAAAGAGAAGGCCATTGAGAAAAACACCATCTTCTCACTCTATAGAAAAACAATTTTGTTCATGCTTGCTGTAGAATTTTAATTCTGTACAAAAGAAAGCAATACCTATAAAGCCAATAGTAATTTTGGTAAATCTGCATTCTTTTGTCATTTTATCCGTCTTTTCAAGACAAAGCCTTTGGTATATTCATTCTTGAACCTGCAATCTGCCTGCAGTCCCCAACGTTTTACAATGCAGTGATCTATTAATATACAAAATTACAGGTCTATCACTGCCATGGGACCACAGTTTAAATACATGCACACAAGGTCCTTATAGATCAGTGATGGCAATTATACTTGTACAATTTAATAACAGTTCAGGTAATGCGTGACACTGCAGTGTTAAACAAAAATTATGTTGATCTTCTAACTGGTTTAGCATGTTTGCAGAGAGCTCAATGGGTACCTAGCCCGGCTTCTGAAAGCTTTGTGTGTCATTACAAACTGTAATCTGGTCGGGGACAGAAAGGTTCTTATCAGTGTCACACTGAAATATAGATATGGGGAAGGTTACAAATTGCCAAATGTGCAGGCGCGAGGCAAGGCTATCAATAAAGCAATTTCTTGTGTCATAACAGCTTCGCTTTCTTCAAGCCCCTTTCAAAAATTCCTTTTCCAAACGCTATAGCGTGCCATTACTGCAGGATTGTGAATTTAATGGATACCGTACAAATAATATTCTACAATAATGGAAAAGGTTGAAGTCACTGAAGACAGATGAAGTCATAAACACATATAATTGAGAATCAAAGACCGATAAATTTTAAACGCTATTCATTTTCTATTTTATATTATGATATATGTTGCTGGGGTGCTTTGAAAATGGAGAAGATTACTGTGGAAAATTATAACAATAAATTTTCCAAACATACACCTTGATTATGCTTCGATTTTTTGCCGGGATTGTTGGCTGCTTGCTGGCTAAATGACACCATAAATAGGATCCTTGCACTTTGCCTCTGAGCACGCATGCCTCGAGGTGTGATTTTATGTTATAAATGAAGGAAATGAATTGTGTAATTTATTGCAAACTAGAGCACAGTGAGATTAGATCAGCATATCCTATCAGAGGAACAACAATCAATCAACTTCTAGTTAACAGCTTGAAACGCATAAACCAGGGGCTCTAATGGGTTTCCAATTTAATAGATTGATAGACTTATCCATTCCTAGGGGATGAATTAAGAAAATCGACTGGTTTGCACGTGGTGCTAGTTGACATTTTTTTGAACAGGAACATAGGTAAGTCTGGAGGTTTTTAAAATGTAACATATCGGTTGAAAATGGAATAGTTTTTTTTCTGAAATGTGTTATTGAGTTTTTTTGAATGGAGTATAAAACAAAAAAAGCAGCAGAGAAACAGTCGGCCCAAATAACTTGGTGCACTGATTGGAATGGTTCATCTGAAATAGAGGTTAGTTTAGATTTTGTTTTCAGAAAATAATGTAAACAATGTGTAATTCTTATGGAGCAACAAAAAGACTCTAAAATTATAAGTTTCATAAAAATAAATAAAACACCTCCTTGTACCCTCCAATTATTGACTGCTGTTAAAAGCAATAGTGTTTATTACCAAGTCATGTGGGGAAATGATGATTTGTTCATGGTATTAATGAAAAATCCCAAGGTCAATAACTCATTTGGAAAATGTAATATCAGAAATGTGTAATATGGTACTGCAGTTCTTTAAATCAACCTTTTAAACAACTACGCCTTTACAATCATTTTCAATTTAAAACAAAGAAAATGCAATTACTGTTTAGCTTTATATATAATACAAATACATAAAAAGGCTTTTGCCATAGCCGGTAAGAACAATTTCTGTATCATTACAAACGTTACATATTCTGTCATATGAGGCTCAACTCCGGTTGCCAACAACATCTGGTTTGACCTGTTTTTTCTTCCTCAGTATGAGTGGAAGGTGAATTAGCACAATATAAACCAGTTCCACCATTACCTTCTTCACTATTCCAACCAAATTAATTTATTTTCCTGTAGTCTATTGAAAAGAAACTAGCTGAAAAGAATGTTATTATTTATTTTCAAGATGCACGTACCTCTCCAATTTAAAAAGAAAACGTTATTCTTTTTTTTTGCTGGAACAAGACCAATGGATTGCAAATGTGAACACAAGGAACTGCATGTGCTGGAATATGGCAGAGAACGCAAAGTGCTGGAGTAACTCAACAGCTCAGGCAGCATCTGAGGAGAACAGTGAAACTTGCCGAATAGTGCAAGGCCTGGTTAGAGTGGATGTGGAGAGGATGTTTCCACTAGTGGGAGAGTCTAGGACCAGAGGCATTAGCCTCAATAAAAGGAAGACAAAAATGCTGGAGAAACTCAGCGGGTGAGGCAGCATTTATAAAAGGATGTACCTTAAGGAAGGTGATGAGGAATAATTTCTTTAGTCAGAGGTGATGAATCTGTGAAATTAATTGCCACAAAAGGCTGTGGAGGCCAAGTTAATGGATATTTTTAAGGCAGAGATTGATCGATTCTTCATTAGTATGGGTGTCAAGGGTTATGGGGAGTAGACAGAGAGGGAAAGATAGATCAGCTGTGATTGAATGACAGAGTAGACAATGGGCTGAATGGCCTAATTCTGCTCCTATCACTGATGAACATAATAATAATAATGGATGGGATTTATATAGCGCCTTTCTAGAATACTCAAGGCGCTTTACATCACATTATTCATTCACTCCTCGGTCACACTCGGTGGTGGTGAGCTACTTCTGTAGCCACAGCTGCCCTGGGGCAGACTGACGGAAGCGTGGCTGCTAATCTGCGCCTACGGCCCCTCCGACCACCACCAATCACTCACACACATTCACACACAGGCAAAGGTGGGTGAAGTGTCCTGCCCAAGGACACAACGACAGTATGCACTCCAAGCGGGATTCGAACCGGCTACCTTCCGGTCGCCAGCCGAACACTTAGCCCATTGTGCCATCTGTCGCTCCGAACTTATGAACAGACAACTGACATTTCGCGTCTGGATCCTTCTTCAGACTACTTTATAAATGTTGATATTTTAGGAAGTTGGGCAGTGTTATGGACATGCATCTCTCTGTACATCTCTTGAGGCCATTTTTAATCTAGCTTGGACCATAAATGCAAACCTATCCTACAGTGGGTATAGATTATTGATGCCAATTCACTCCTAATTCTGCTAACATTGATAATCACACTTGGAGCCAAGAAAACTAAAATTACAACTTTTTATGCAGGTGGTGGGGATGAAATGTAGTCATTTTAATTTGTCAGAATGACCGTTATTCTGTTTCTGACCTTGGTTATAGCAAGTAGGATATTGATGTTGGGTGCTTGGTTTAAATAAATATCCATGTTCACAACTGACATCTGCAACCATGATGAACTCAAAAATGTATGAATATAAATATGAACACAAAAGTGTTCTTCCTTAGGAATTCTTTCTGAATGTGACCTGTGCAGAATGAGAAAATTACACTGGAATATCAAACAATGAAATGGTAAATTGTAATTTTAAACTGATGCCCCAGCTTTCTATTGAGTTTCCATCAATTTATCAGAACGTCAAGATTGTATTTGCCATTAAACTTTAAACAGTAAAGTCAAGAATTTAAATTTCATTCAATGGCCATTGTTTTTTCACAATAAACAAAGTAAAAACATGAAACATGTTTACTTGGAAACAATATATAATAACATGAATTAAAATGAAAAATATTCTATTGTCATAGCTCACTCACAAATACACAAAATAATACATATTATAATAAAATTACCTCTAACTCTGTTGCAGTAGGATTTTCGGTCGTCATTTTTCATTGTTTCATTGTTTGTTCATATGTAATTAAAATGAATGGAACCCAGAACCTACTGTAAATGAAATTATATGTGTATTGAACACGTGTCTTCATAATATTTGTAAAAATACTCATTCCATTTCATATCCAGCAAATGGTTTCAGAATTGTAAGTGTATTTGAAAATATACAGCTATTCGTGAGCTGGACATGAAATCCAATGAAGAAGGTGTCTGGTATATTGTTCAAACTGGAGAGTTTTAAATTGGCAACCAAACCAATGCTGCAGTCTTGTGTTAAGCTGCTGATAATAACGGATGTGACTGCTCTTCCTGTGATTGCAAATCTGCCAATCAAGACCAGTCTTTGTAGAATTAAATAGAATATAGATGTTTAATATGAATTAATTTGTCATTAAAATTTTTGTTTTGATATTTAATAACATGAGCTAATGCATTCCATTTACAATTTCATCATTAGAAAATACACTTAAAGTGAAGCTGTCTCTGCACTGGTAGCCTAGAGAATTTCTTATCTTCATTCATGTGCCAAAGGATAGGCTTGTCATAGGTTTTCAAGCCTCCTTCTTCAAGGTATGTAACTAAAATTGAGTTCTTGTTTAGGAAGTTTCAGTACAATGAGAGTCAGTAGCATTTTGGCTTCCTCCAGTATTCATACATGAAATCTTGCGTAGGAAGGAACTGCAGGTGCTGGTATATACTGAATATAGACACAATGAGCTGGAGTAACTCAGCGGGGCAGACAACATCTCTGGAGAAAAAGGATGGGTAAAGTTTCGGGTCGGAATCCTCCTTGTTGGGATTTGAGGGAGAAAAAAGAGGGAAAATTATTCATGGAACAGTGCTGCTTTGTCTGAGCTTCCTAACAATGGGATTAACAAAGGAATTGCATTGCAAATATTGTGAAAATTCGCAACCTGGCCTAAAAGCCTAGATTATCTGATCTTCAAAAGCGAATAACATCACAGGGGTAATTTAATGCGAAACATCACATCAGAGGACATAAAAAAGCTAATGCAAAGGTGATACAAGGAACTGCAGATGCTGGTTTACAAAAAAAGACACAAAGTGCTGGAATAACTCTGCAGGTGAGGCAGCACCTCTGAAGAACATAGATAGATGACGTTTCGATTTGGGAGCCTTTTTCAGACTGCAAAGGTATCTGGCATTGTTTGCTTGCTGTGAGGCTTCCTACATGAGGTGTGTTCTGCACGTGTTGCAAATGTACATAATATAATATTATATCTGTGGTACATCATCAGCTTTATAAAAATATTTCATCAATATTCAACTGCACTCTGTTGTGGCTTGAGGATGATTGTTAAATTCCTGCCACTGGAAGCAAAGGCTCAATATTATTTGGGCGATTAACAAAAATAATATTGACCTGGTCGAGCAGCCCACACTCACCACTGAACTCTAGACTACATTTCTACTTCCTTTCTTCACACTTTCTCTTGGAGAATCGGTCAGGCTGAAGACTTTTTCAATGACAGCGGAAAGGGTTTGTACCAAATCTGGTCATATGAGTTTGGAAGCATGGTAGTTAGTGATGGTGATGTCTAGTAGTGATGGTGGTAGGGGGCAGAATAAGATTCATTCACAAAACTGCTGCAATAGCTGTGACAGCCAGCTAACCCATGCCTTCCGATTCAGCCTGCTGTCAATGCTGTGAAAATCCAGAAATTCAAGACATCCCAGAACAATTCAAACTTAATAAACTATTAAAAGACAATTTTAAAAAGATGAAAAAGATTAAACTATTTTAAATCTGTAGAAAGTATTTGAAAAGATCCAAAAAAAGTCATACAATTAAATCAACATCTCAAAAGCATCACAGCCATGTTGATTTCCCCGTGTCAGGAATTCCCGGTGTTTGGGAATTATCACAACGTTATGTTCCACGCTAGAGTTTCCGACAAATAGCCAACAAGAAGTTTGTGCCGTCAATGTTCGTACGCCTGTGAACTGAAATCCCAAATGTGTTGGCAATTCCGCATGGAATTACTGCCTGTTCTACACAGAGCTGCTGACCTTTCTCTGCAGAATGTTAGCCATCTAACCAGGTCCTCAGACGGTGAGTCTAATTTTAATCTGGGTTCTCAGTAGCGGATAATTAGGAATAGATGGAGGGGATTAGTCAGCCCAAGAGCCTCAGAGAGCAAGCCATCTCCAAAAACAATTTTCTTTGTGGTAATATATATCAACATGCAACATGCAAGCTCATGTCCCGTTGGATAGGATTTTCAGCATTTACAATCAGCGTGTCAATTTGCCAAGGGGTTATTGAAGACAATTAGTTGGTTTAGTTTGGAGATACAGCATTGACACAGGCCCTTTAGCCCACCGAGTCCACGCCGACCATCGATCACTCGCTCATGCTAGTTCTGTTATCCCATGTTGTCATCCACTCCCTTTACATAGAAACATAGAAACATAGGTGCAGGAGTAGGCCATTCGGCCCTTCGAGCCCTATAATATGATCATGGCTGATCATCTAAGATCAGTACCCCGTTCCTGCTTTTACTCTAGGGGCAATTT
The DNA here is from genome assembly GCF_010909765.2 of Amblyraja radiata. Lineage (NCBI taxonomy): Eukaryota > Metazoa > Chordata > Chondrichthyes > Rajiformes > Rajidae > Amblyraja > Amblyraja radiata. The sequence continues at coordinate 22,603,620 of NC_045970.1, forward strand.
TGCAGATGCCAATTAACCTACAAACCCATGCATCTTTGGGATGCGGCAGGAAACCGGAGCACCCAGAGGAAACCCACACAGTCACAGGGTGAACGTGCAAACTCCAAACAGACAGCACCTGAGGACTGGATTGAACTGTGAGGCAGCAGTTCTGCCAACTTGCCACTGTGCTGCCCATTTAGAAAAAAGTAACAGCCTGAAAACTGTGAAAATATCTGTTTTGTTCTGAGGTTGGAAGGAGAGTGAATGCTCCTTCTGACTCCAGAAAAGAACCATGATCTGTTTGCACCAAACTTGCTGTGTTTGGATGTAACTTTCCACCAGCCCTGACCTCTGCCAGTCCTCAGCCAAGGATGTTCCTGCTCAGTTGCAGCCAAAGCAGGATGCATAATCTACTCCCCAATTTTGTGAGCGGCACGGACCTCTCTCCAGTTGTATGGAGCCAAAATGCTGTTCTTATGGAACTCCTGCTCATTGTCTAGCCCCATTAAAGCAAGAGTTTTCACCAAGAATAAAAGCTGTACTCATTCTTCACATTGTAGATTTTGCCAGTTTTTAGCTCAGAATGACTATCATGTTTGTTTACATAGCAACAATCTTTATGCCAATATTCAACAATGTAACGTCAACCACAAGCATTACTTCCTGTGAACCATTTGCCAATTATTTTGCCCTGATGGGTATTTCCAGCTCTTCTTGTTTGCAAACAGCAAGGAATTTTTTTTCTTGCACTTTGCTCATTATTGATAGTTAATTATAGAAGTATCTTTCTACTTAATAGCATTGTATTTCATTTCATCATAGTAACAGAAGTAGCATTTTTTACGCAGAGCGCAGTGATGAGCAGGGCAAGTTTTTTATACAGAGAGTGGTGGGTACGGAATGCACTGCCAGCGGTGGTGGTGGAAGCAGGTACATGCCGTTTAACAGGCTTTTAAATAGGCACATGGATATGAAAGAATGGGGAATTAGGGATCCCATGCAGGGCGAGGAGATTAGTTTAACTCAGCATCATGTTTGGCACAGACATTGTGGGCCGAAGAGCCTGTTCTTGTGCTGTACTGTTCTATGTTCTATGTTAAATGAATCACAAATATTTTTAATCAATACTCACTAATCAATATCCATGCGGATTTATTTATAATGTTCCAATTAACCTGGTTAATAGATATTTAACTGGCATGCCTGGTTTGCCTGTTTTCTTGAAGACATTAACGAGTTGAGCAGCACAGAAACAACACAGCGATCCCAGTAATAATTACCAAAGAGTGAAGTCACCACACTATAACTTCAGAAACTGCAGCAAATAGGTTAGAATAAGGCCACGCAGGAACAGCAATAACATCATTTCGCTTGAGCATTATGGTCATTACTGGTCCTGAGGTGTTCAGGGTAGTAATGACCATAATATCCTCCAAAAGTGTTTCTTCTATTATAGTGTTGGGATAACAAAAATGGAAAAATTTGGTCTGCAGCCAAGAGTCACTTGATAGAAGGTAGTTTTCTGCGTTAATGGAAGCTAACTAGATTGTGACCTTTTGTGACTGATGCCAACAGGAAAAGAACTGCACTCTAATGATACTAAATGGAGACTGGAACTCAGCTTAAACATTAGTCAAAGCATGTGAAAGTTCTGCACTTTTATTAAATTTAGTTCTACCATGTGATGAAACAATCATAGCCTGCAATGTTCAGCTTGCCAGTGATAATACTTGCAACTTATCATCCTTGTCTTATGGTGTCTTTTATTTCTTTTCTGGAGTATTTACTTTTGGTTTGGGTTGTTAAACTCAATAGTGTGGTCTGTAGAATATTAAAATATAGTAAGCAAATCTGAAGAATGAGACAAAGTCAATATCTGAGATAGATATTGCCATTGCCTTATGAACAGACTAAATGTACTTACAGTGTGTAGAGTGGTCATTTTTGGTCTCCCTGGGTTTTGAGGAAATGACACAAGCTAGAAATGGCACAGAAGCTTATTGCCTCATCATTAGCTTTGGACATTGCCGTCACTGCTTAGTTTATTGTTATGTGTACCGAGGTACGGTGGATAGCTTTTTTGTTGCGTGCTATCCAGTCAGTGAAAAGACTGTACATGATTACAATCAAGCTGTCCACAGTATACATTTACAGGATAAAGGGAATAATGTTTAGTGCAAGATAAAGTCCAGTAAAGTCCAATTAAAGAGAGTCTGAGGGTCTCCAAAGAAATAGTTGGTAGGTCAGGACTGCTCTCTAGTTGGTGATAGGATGGTTCAGTTGCCTGATAGCAGCTGGGAAAAAACTGTTCCTGAATCTAGAGATGTGCATTTTCACACTTCTGTACCTCTTGCCTAATGGTAGAGGGGAAGAGAGGGAGTGTCCGGGGTGAGACTTGTCCTTGATTATGCAGCAAAGGAGTCAATAGCTCACTGGTATATTCACCGAATCAACTGTTGTAAATTAATGAAGTGAATAGATATATCAGTGATGGTTTCCATATATATATATATTTATTTTTTTCTTTCAGTAAGAGAAGTGAACTTAATTGTACAGCTCCGCCATTATGCAAAGGGTAGAGTCATTTGCATTGGGAACTTTTAAAAGACCATGATGGTTTTTCTAAATGGGGTTTAGTTGGAGTATCTCAACTTAACCAGAGTGAAAGTGAAATCTCTACATTCATGTTATCACAACATTTTATTGGAAATAATTTAGATGACAAAAGCCTTGAATACACACGTCAGGGAGTGGAATGTTTTGGAATGTGTTTTTCTCAGGTTTGGTCCTTGAATCACAGAGGCACTCAGTGTGGTAACAAGTTATTTGACGGGATACCTAAAGCCAAGTCACTGAATGCCAACATAGAGTCATAGAGTGATACAGCGTAGAAACAGGCCTTTCGGCCCAACTTGCCCACACCGGCCAACATGTCCCAGCTAGTCCCGCCTGCCTGCGTTTGGTCTATATCCCTCCAAACGTGTCCTATCCATGTACCTGTCTAACTGTTTCTTAACATGTCAAGTTATTTTAAAGATTTGACTGTCTTGTGAGTCTTATTACTGAATGTTGGGAAGGTGAGGTAGCTAACAATACTTTGGGGTTTGGAAAAGTGCCAAGTGCATCTACATAATCGGAATTTTTAGAATGAGATAGAATACAGAAACAGACCCTTTTGGTGCACCAAGTCCATGCTAACCATCAACCCATTTTATAGTCATCTAACCTGAATCCTATTTTATTCTCTCCCAGATTCTGCCCCTCAACCACACACTAGAGTTAATTTACAGCTGCCAATTAACCTATTAATTTGCATATTTTTGGGATGTGGGAGGAAACTGGAGCACCAGGGAAACCCATACATTCACCATACATACAAGGAGAATGTTCAGACTCCATACAGACAGCACCCGGGGTTGGAATTGAACCTGGGACTCTGGCGCTGTGAGGCACAGCTCTACCAGCTGTGCCGCTGTGCCATCCTTAAAAAAGCTCTTTAGCTAAATAATGTATTCTTAGTCAGTCAGGCATGCTTGATCAAGTTAATGCAGCTTTATATCAAGTTAAGGTGGCTTTATGTATCTTTCCCGTTTAACGGAAAGATTGAGAGGTCATTTGAGAGGCTCCACTTGGGTTGACGCAAGCTATTAATTCCATCTGTTCTGCTTGGCTTCCAGCCAACTTGGTTTGACCAACCACAGTGAAATCCATTAGGTGCACCCATACAGCCTCAGGGCACAGCTTGAAAAGCCCATTGGTTTCCCTGCAGGGCCCATGCAGATAGATTGCAAGCAAATCTGTTCTCTCACACTTGAAGTGCAAAGTTAAAAAACAAAGTTGTTATTGGTACTTAATGATTTAATTTGAAACGTGATTACCTTTTTATACTTGTGAGAAAAGGTAATCCCTTATCATTTTCATTGCTTCCTACATTATATAATTTAGAAATCCTTATAAACATAAATGTGAAATGATCACTTGCATATACACACACATATAATCTTTCTATCCTATTCTCACTTTGACTTGATTGTAATCATGTTTGGTCTTTTCGCTGACTGGATAACTTGCAACAAAAACGTTTTTCACTGTACCTCGGCACATATGACAATAATAAACTAAACTAACAAACTAAACGAGATGTTTTAAATCCAGTCTGGCTGATTTTGCATTTGTTGTAGTGATCACTGTAGGTTGGGTTGGGTTATTTACAACATTTGGCAGGATGTATAATATGTGGCAAAAGAGGCAGCAATGTTGTACGTTGATGTGCCGAAATGCCTAATTCTACTCCTGCATGATTGACTATCTCCCAGGCCCAGCTGCAGAGAATCCAGGTATGACAAAGGCAACTGCTAAATAATTGACGCTCATCAAATGGAATGACAAGAGGAAATGGCAGTTCTATTGGTTTCAACAATGTCAACCCCAATGTGTTTAGATGACAATAATGAGCATGTGGATGCTGAAACATGATGAAAGGGTAACATTTTCAGTGAAATTAACTTGTTAAAGTGAAAAGACATGCAAATATGGTGGTAAGAAAAAGTACACATTAAGTGTGTTTGTTTGCTTATTTATTTCAATGTCTAATCAGAAGATGTGATCAGTGTAATCAATGAACAAAAGAAAGTTCAATAAATACATAACAAAAGCCCGAAGTCCCTAGTGCAATCAAATCGTTTCCTAGTTCGTAATTTAACTAGTGCTTCTAATATTCAAGAACATGATGGTTGTGGCGAAGAAGCTGTTCCTGAACCTGGAGGTCACAGTCTTCAAGCTCCTGTACCATGGAGGTCATGGCAGGAGTGAAATGAGAGCATGGCCAGGGTAGTGAAGGCCCTTAATGATGCTTCCTGCTGTTTTGTGGCAGCGTCTCCTGTAGATTCCTTTGATAATGAGTAGGTCAGTACCCATGATGGACCGGGCAGAATTCACCGCTTTTGTAATCTCCTACATTTCTTGGCGTTCCATGCTCACTACTGCATACATCTAAAAGTTTGAGCGTTAATCGTGGATTAACCGAATCTCCTCAATCTTCCAAGGAGAGGCATTGATGGACTTTCTTTATGATTGCATCAATGTGCCAGCCCCACAACACATCAGAGATATGCACGTCCAGGAACTTAAAGTTGTTGACTCTCTCCACCACCAACCCGCCGATAAAGACAGGTTCGTGGATCCTTAGCCTTCATCTTCTAAAGTCAACAATCAGCTCCTTGCTCTTACTGATGCTGAAAGCAAGGTTGTTTGTGCTGGCACCATTCATTCAGATGATTGATCTCCCTCTATACTCATCATTACCTGTAATTCGTCCAATGGTGATGTTTTCGGCAAATTTAAAGATGGAGTTAGAACTATGTCCAGCTAGAGCAGGTTACTGAGCACACAGCCATGCGGTGCTGTGCTGATGGTTATTGAGGAGGAAGTGTTGCTGTCAATTCATCTCGATTGTGATCTATTGATGAGGAAGTTGAGGATTCAGTTGCAAGGGGACGTTCAGAGACCCGGTTCCCTGAACTTGGTAACATGTTTGGAGAGAATGAAGGTTTTGAACACTGAGCTGTAGTCTATAAACACCAGCTTGACATATATGTTCCCATTATCCAAGTGGTCCAGTGCAGAGAGGAGAGCCAGCAAGATTGCATCCCCTGTTGATCAATAGTGGCGGTCGGCATTTGTAGTTGATCCAGGTTCCTACTAAGGTAGGAGTTGATATTAGCCATAAGTAACCTCCTAGTCTCACTTCATGACCAGAGACAATAGTCGGTTGTCATTGAGGCATGGCAGCTTACTCTTCTTGGGCACTGGAATTACTGATATCCTTTTAAAGCAGATGGATCCTCAGAACTGAGTAACGAGAGGTTGAAGATGTTCGCAAATACTCCAGCCAATGGTCTTGAGAATTTTGAGAATTTGTCCAGGAACACCATTAGATCCAGATGTTTTACGAAGGTTGACCCTCATGAAGGATCTTCTGACGCCAGCCTCAGTAACAGAGGTTACCACACCTTCAGGGGCTCGAGAAGACACATCACCCTTTTGAAGAACATATAGAACACATTAAGCTCATCCGGGAGGGATGCCTCGCTGTTGCTTGAGCTTCTACTTGGTTTCGCCTTGTAGGAAGTGATGGTATGCAAGCCCTGCCATCTCATCCTCCAATTTGGAGTGAAAGTTCCTCTTAGTCTTCTTGATTCCTTATCAAGGTCACATCTGGACTTCCTGTGTGCTGCGCCACCAGACTTGAATACCCAAGATCAGGACCTCAGAAGGTTGCGGACCTCCTGGTTCATCCAAGGCTTCTGATTAGGGAACCCTCGGATGGTTTTGGTGGGATTATGAAGTTGGTCACAACCATGGTGTGTTTGTTCAGGTCCATTGCCAAGTCCTTGAACATCACCCAGTCTACCAACTCCAAGTAATCCCAGAGTCGTTCCTCTGCCTGCCCTCAACAGCTATACACAGTCCCCACTGCTGGAGATGCGCTCTTCAGTCGCTGCCTATTTACGGGGGAAAAGGAGCACAGCTTGGTGGTCTGATTTCCCAAATTAAGGGTGAGGGATGGAGTGATATGCATTGTTGATGGTGGAACAGCAGTGGTCAAGGGTGTTTGATCTTCTGGTGCTGCAGGACACATACTGGTGGTAGTTTGGAAGTGACTTATTTACGCTGGCCTTGTTGAGGTACCCGGCCATTATAGGAAAGGCATCAAGGTATGCCGTCTGATGTTTATTGACCACAATTCTGGTACAGACTTATCATATTTGCCAACTAATTCTGAGCCCCAAGTGGCCCATGATCTTGGTCTCTTATTCCCCTCAAACAACTCCGACCCAGACTCCACACCGTAAGGGTGGACTAGAATTTTCAGTTCATGGTCTCTGAACATCTGCTGTTAATGAAAGACTAGTGAATCCTCAAGTCAATGGTGTAAATATTTTCATTATAGTTTTATCTAACCTGTTGCTGGTTTTATAATGGCCAACAATGGAATCCTAGTGGAAACGTGGGGCCAGGCATTCCAATAGCAAAATAAACAAAAAAACAAAAACAATTTATGGAGACCACAGTGGTGTAGCTGATAGAATCTCTGCCTCACATCACCAGAGACCTGGGATCAATCCTAAAATTAGGTGCGATTTATTTTTTCTCTGAGACCGCATGCGCTTCCAAAATTTGCTCCAGTTTCCTCCCACATCCCAAAGAGGCCTGTCCCACTTAGGCTATTTTTAGGCGACTGCCGGTGACTGTCATAGTCGTAGCAGGTGGCCGAAAAACCGGCGACTGGACCTCCCTTCGACATAAAATTTGAAATAGAATCATTACTTTAACAACAAAAAAAACCGAAGTCAGCACCAGCGACAACCTATGCCACTTGGTGACAACCTACGTTAACCTGGCGACAACCTATGTTAACCTGGTGACAACTATGACAGCACGTACGTCAGGAGAGGTCAAGCTACGCTCATTCGGGTCAAACCCACTGTTGCCGACTGTCTCCAAATAATTTTCAACATGTTGAAAATCCAGCGGCAAGCAGAAAGATGCTACTTTGGGCGACTGAGGAGACTACTTACGACCATACAGGCGACACCCTGGTGACCATGTGGCGACAGCCTAGTCGCCGGCAGTCGCCCAAAAAATCGCCTAAGTGGGACAGGCCCATAAAAGTCATAAATCCATAGAGATATACAGCAAGGAAACAGGCTTTTTCAACCAACTCATCCAGGACAACCAAGTTGCTTCACCAAGACAGTCCCATTTAACTGCATCTGGTCCATATCCTTCCAAACCTTTCCTATCCGTGTACTTATTGAAGTGTCTTTTAAATGTTGTATTTGTACCGGCCCCAATAATTCTTCTGGCAGCTCATTCCATGTAGGTACCAGCCTAAGTGTGAAAATCATGACCACCCTCCTCCCAGGTCCTTTTAAAAAATCTTTTGCCTCTCAATTTAAATCAATTTTAAATCCTTTTTGTTACTCCCCTAACCTAGGGGGAAAGATTGGGATTCTTCAGCTTATCTTAACTCCTCATCATTTTCTAAAAGATCACCCCTCAACCTCACAGTCCAGGACTGCACCTACCCAGCCTCTCTTTAGAGCTCAAACCCAGGGTGGATGGGTTGGGTATCTTTCCTTGGAGTGTTTGGGGCTGAGGGGTGATCTTTTAGAGCTAGACAAAATCATGAGGGGCACAGATAAGGTGAACAGTCACAACTGTTCAGTAGGGATAACAGTAGGTTCATTGTCCCTACTCCGGGCGTGTGGTAGAAACTGGAGAGAGTTGATGGAAATATGGAGAGAATTAAAGATACAGGTGTGAGGCCTCAGCAGCGGTGAAGCCTTGTGACGCTGGGGCCTCAGCGGTGGTGAAACCTCGCAGCGGCGGCGATGCCTCGCGGGTCGACCTGTGGTTGATGAGAGCGTGGAGGACCTCCGTGAGGGAGGGGAAGAACATTGGAGGACCCGTGGTGGTGGGGACCGCCGTGAAGGAGGTGGGGGGAGAACAATGGACAACTGGGGGGGAACAAAGGACAATGGGGACCCGGCGTGGTGGGGAACTGCTGTGGCGGGAGGAGCCAGCGTGCTTTTTAACTTTGTCAGCACCGTAGGTGGCCGTTATTTGTATACATTGGGTATGCAAGCAAAGAAATTCACTGTGCCTTGTCACATGTGGCAATAAAGTATTCCTAATCCTAAAAGGAATTAATATAGGATTAGTGTAAATGGCTGGTTAATGGTCAGCACAGACTCAGTGGGCTGAAGGGCCTGTTTCCATGATGTACCTCTTTATCACTCATGACACGATAATTTCAAGAAAATGAAAAGAGAAGTATGTGTGTGTGGCAAAGTTTACTAAATGTCTTGCAATGTTTATTTATTTTGTATTCAGAAATTGCATTCACTTCATTGGTGTGAGCTTTAATGTCACCTTATTGCCTGAAATATATTTCAGCACAGTAACACACTCACAGGCAAGCACCATTCTCCACTTTAACCATTTGTCGAGGAGTAATGCCACAGAACAAATGTTCCATGGCTTTATTTTGATCCATTTTATTGATGCTTACAGACTTGAAGGAGAATTTCTATTGCACACAGCTGAATGGAAAGGGAAGCGTAATAATTGTTTAAACATATTTATTATATGAATTTCTTTACAACTTTTCATTAAACAGAAATAATGTACTTGCGGCAACATTTTATTTCCCCCTTAAGTATCTATATTTTTTCACTGTTATTGATCTTTGCTGACATTTATTCTTTCCCATTTAGAGCCATTTTTGTTTAATCATTTATTTATTTCAAAGCAATGAACATTAATAGATCACCAGCAAACAATCTGGTAACACAGGGAGTTGAGTACTGGCTTCTGAAGCAAATGACCACTGGTTAGAATTCCACTCAATGTGTCACCTAAATTTACCTGCAATCTTGGAAGTGTGTTATTTGTTAGCTCTCAAGACATTCTATGAAATGGAGATCATTCCACTGCAGAACATGGAACATAAATTTTCATGCAGACACAGCTTGACTTATTTAACTGCGATGAATTTAGACCCCATTTAGAGAATTGCATTGTCTTACTTCCACCTTATTTCCTCCGTGCTTTTTAATAATATTCTTCTTCACATAATTGTTAGAGCCTATAATCAATTTCATATGGGTCAGTACTAGTGGGAATGTATTTGTACTGTGATATAATCAGTCATAGCTTGAAGCCTTTTCTTTAACCATAGAGAAGCATGATGGTGGACATGGAGTAAGGTCTGTCAGGTAAATAATGTTAATGGGGACTAAGAGGGGCCATGATTGATCATTCTGAGTAGACATTTATCCTGGGAGGAAAGAACATACTACCTCATAACGCGCATCCCAGTGTGGATAAGTGTTTTTAACTGTGGTAGACTTGAAGTGTTAAGGAGGACGAAGAGAGAAAATGAATGAAAATGAGGGAGGAGAAAATATAGAAGAGGTGAAGAAGGGTTGGAGTTGGTGAGGGAGAGAGAAATGGACATCCAGAATAACACATGAAACCAAGATATACCTCACCAAGCATATTTTTTGCTCCCCACAAAACTGAGCAAAGTACAAGCATCAAAGTTTTAATAAAGACAAAAGAGTCCTGACAGCAACAGAGCCAACAGATGGAGAAAGAGTACCACTTGTTGTGCCAGGCCAGCATGCATGGAGCAGGGAGCAGTTTTAGATATTGGTCAGGATGGCTATGGAAAGGTGGTGATGGAGGTGGTTGTGGGGAAAGAAGTTGGGATCTTTCATGTCTCGTAGAGCAGTCTTCACCAGAGTATTTGGACTCCACACACACCTGGGTTTATAACTCAGGATTTGACACCATTACACCATAAAAGCAATTGTTTGTTTTCTCCTCCACAGACTGCACTGTCTGCAGACTCCTCTCGAGAATCTCCCTGGCGCTCTCTCCTCTCCAGAATTGAGGGAAATGAGTTGACTTGATAAGGGCTTGAAACATTATTGCATGGGATCTTGTTGCATTAACAGTGTCCTCTTACTCAGACTTAATGACTCAAAAAGCTTCCTGGCCTTGAAAACTAAGTTTTGCACATCTGCATTATAACTCCACAAAAATGTCAAAATAGATTTGATTTTAAAATAAAACTTGTTTTAAATATTCATTTATTTTACTTTAAGCTGTTTTTGTGGAGGTTTTGCTTTTAATTTAGCACTGTAAAGTTTCAATTAAAAATTGTACATTTTCCCTCTTAGCTTATTGTTTGTGAGAATTATTTAATGTAATTTGCTGCTCAGCCAACTAGATGACATTATGGTTGTTATGCAAGTCCCCTTGAATGGATAGAACATAGAACAGTATAGCACAGGAACAGGCCCTTCGGCCCATAATGTCCATGCCAAACACGATGCCTAGTTAAACTAATCTCCTCTGCCTGCACATGATCTATATCCCTCCATTCCCTTCATATCCATGTTCCTACCCAAAAGCCTCTTTTGTGCCACGATTGTATCTACCTCCACCACCACCCCAGCTAATGCGTTCCAGGCACTCATTACACTCTGTATTAAAAACATGCTCTGCACATTTCCTCTCACCTTATATCTACTGCCTTTCTTCTTGGATATTTCCACCCTAGTTCTGACAGTCTACTGAAATAGATATAGGAAAGGGGGTAAAGATCGCTAGGTTATCGAGGGCAGCATTATTTATGGCGAATAGCTCATAACAAGAATTTGCCACTGGCCACACAATCAGTACCATTAACATCAGAAAATAATATTTCTGGAATTTATATTTTACCTTTTTTTCACCCATGCGTAAATTCCTTGATCTAAGTAAAATGTACCTCGTGGGGTAATTAGTATTAAAATATTTGGATTTGAAAAATGTGAAAGCTATCTTACTATGAAAAGTGAATGGTGCTGCACAAACTTCAACGGAGCTTCAATCAGTTTCACCACTCTAAACATGGGAGGGGTGTACAACCTCAAACTACTAATTACGTCGATGTCATATGCACAAGTATGGTATGGCACAGGTGCAATGAAAATCTTGCATGCATTACAGATCTGTCGGCTCAGAAAACACACAAAAACATAAATTATCCATAAATTATACATATATTACTTATGAATTCTGCAAGAAAGTAAAGAGAAAAAAGTGCAAGAAAAACAAGACTAGTGCGAAATACAAATTTAAAAATAACTAATGTTCAATTGATAGATATGCCTTTATTGTCATTCAGACCGAAGTCTGAATGAAATTGCAGCAGTCATACATATAATACAATAAAAAAACAACAATAAACACATATTAACATCCACCACAGTGAGTCCACCCAGCATCTTCTCACTGTGATGGAGGCAAAAAGGTCATGTGAATGTGAATCACATCTGTATGACATTGATCATAAACTTATTCCAGCTAATATTCATTTCATTATTCTGTTCTGAGTTTGAATTTGTATAGTATTGAATAGCTTTAAGCATCTTCACAACCATCCATGAGTACCATCCTTTGAGGTTACAAAAACTCAAAATTGGTGTACAGATGTCAGGCAATTAAAATATTTTATTTCACTATTTCATTTCTTGGCTGCTGTTTATAGAGAAATAAATCCTATGTATGTAATTACTACTGATGTGCAAGGCTGGGTAAATTTGTGACGTAAGGTGAGACCCCTTGATATTAAGACATATAAATATCATAGCGAGAAAAAAAAAATATGATCAGCAAAAGATGGTTTGCATCGGAAACAAAACACAAATAAAAAAAATGATATATATGCCTTATATACTTTTTTATTAACTATTAAACTACTTTATCTTGACAAATTGGTCAGAGTTAAAACTAGCTCAACAATTGTAAAAAACACGAACAACCATTATTTTTTTCTTGGATATATGGACGACCGACATCCTTTTCAAATGATATTGGTGGGATTTGAGAACAGGTTGACTTCTATCCATTGCCATCAATCCTAGCGTTATATGACATGGGAGAATGGAAGACTCTAATTAAAGAAAGCTCTTGAAAACATGAACAAAGGACAGGAAATGGAAACTGGTTATGAAAGAAAACTAAGATTGCAGCAAGTTTTTCCGATTTAAAATATATTTCTTTAGTGTCTAATTTAATGATCTAACTACACATATTTATTTCAGATTATCATTAACTGTCTACTTCATAATTTTACTGAACAGTGTCCACAGAGACCAAGTCTTTTCACATTACATTTATTTTACCGAAGGTCTGGGGTCAAATAGTTTGACCTCAGGGCATGGGGGAAGTAATTTACAATGTTAATCAGGCTTCATTCAAGGAGATCAATTGGCAACATTTTACCAAGGCATATCGTGGCAGGAAGAATTTGTGTTCCTGAAGGTTTAAAATTAAAAACAGATGATGGTGATCAAAAATATCAGGGGAAATTTACATTGATCTTCCTTCATCCTGTAACAATTTTACTGCAGTAAAGTCTCAGAACATGGACAAGGGACAAACATCAGTGATTTTTTCCCTCACCAGAATTTGTCACTATAAGTGCTTCAATGACAACCAAAAGTATCAGGCTTTTACTGGTATCCATTCTTAGGACATTACACTGTAGTAAAATGATTGCACAATGCTTAATATATCAACACAACTTTAGAAAATTCCAAGTCCAACAGCTATGTGTCAGAGAAAATAAATGGTAATTATCATCCTAATTTGTATATTCTTTATGTAATACACTAACTCCACCATAAACATATCAAAGTGTTCATAGTTAATATGTTTTATGGACATGGAACCAATATATAGCATATTACCCAATAAAAGCCAACCAGCTAGCTGGCTTTTAATGATAGCTGTATCTTGCTACAACATCAATTTTATCAATAAGGCAACAATAGTTTTGTATCCTTCCTAACTTACTAGTGATCTTTAACTTGCATGTCTATTCATTATCTCCTATGTGGCTGGAATTATCCTCGCCATTTGTATTTGTGATATATACTAACCACATAAACATTCCTAAAGTACAGCATGTTTGTCACTGTCACAGGTGAAACTCTCATAATTAATGATACAAGTGTCTTTTACTGAAATGCATTTTGCTTTTGAATTTCTCGCTTGGAACTTGCCACCTGACTCAGTGCAGGCCACAGCTGGATGTCTCTAGGTTGGATCGATAAGGGCAGCAGGGCAGCAAGCATTTCCATCATTTCCATCAACCCTATATGGTTTAACTAACGATGCCTGCAGGTACACTGAGGCTTCTACATTCATACACTAACTGGCCATGAACTGTAACAAAGAGCAGGGAGTTGACCAATGAAAATATAAACTCCATTTAGAAGATTTACCATCATTAAAATATCCACCCTTGGTAGTTATTTATTACAAAATAACTTCATTGTCACTCAGGAAAAATAATTATTGGTCATGAAATGTGGAAGTACTACAAGTATGTGTTAAAATATACTTACAATGTGCTAAATATACAAAACATCCTTTATAATAAATTCAAAATAATTTTCATGCAATGTTGTTATTACACATTAAATGTGAGTTATTGGTTTTTAAATAATTTTACAAAGATTTACTCAGGAACTTAAAATTTTAAATGCACTATCAGAAACAAAACAGAAAGGTAGTACTTGTGCTAAACACAAATTGTGGAGAAGGCATCTGTGGAGGGAATGGAGCGATGATGTTTTAGGTCGAGGCTCTTCTTCAGAGTGATAATTATATTATTTGTGTCTGGAAGAAATCATGTTGGCTTTGAAATTATATTGTGTAACATTGGTTATTTAAATGCTATGTGAATCAAATTTGACTTTCCCTAGAGTAACCACTTCTGAGTTATTTCACGTTAATCAGGAAATTTCACTGGGCATTTCCCAACATAAATCATGCTTGAGTGGATATTGTGCTTCTGGCACCGGAGACCCAACAAATGTCATCATTCCTCATGTAATGACAACTTTCAGTGTTGCTGCATGAAATTCAGTGACAATTTTCTTGACCAAAATCATCATTGGTCACTCATGAGGCAATCATTGCTTCCACTGCACCACTTAAAGCACATTCACTGGCAAATTCGTCATTCTGCTACAGCAGACTCTGTAAACTGCCCCTCATTCAAAGACCTACTCCTAATCCCCACTACCACATCTACTGACCTCCACTGCCATTTAAGAACTTGGTACCTTTATATGGTGTTCTCTTTTTCTCGAAGATCTGGAACCAGAGCACTACACTGTAGGGGCTACTGCCATGGACAGTGAGTCTGGGTGAAGAGGTATTGAGGATTCACCACTGAGGATCTTTCCCATCCAAGTCTACCTGCACCAACAATTCTATCTTGTCCTCACAGAAGAGGGGTGATATAGCAGCAAGGCTTTGCCAAAATCATTGTCAGTGATCAGAACTACAGGCTTGCACTATTTGCTGTAGCTCTGATATCTCTGAAAACCAGTGACCACGGTGGCTAGGATAACTGCTACAACAAGCTTCCTGGCTTCTGGGTGGTTTGGGAGAGCAGTGGCTAATTTCTACCATATATATCAGAGTGCTACTCAATTCAACACTGCTGAGGTTACTAGTGCTCTGTGGTCAAGGAGAAGGGAGATCCTTGATTCTTCCTTCACAGGGAGGATGAGGAGGAAGCCACTACTCGCCAGATAGGTCATTGCTCCATTGACGCTGCATACTGCACATCTTAGCAACCAGCAAAGAGGAATCTTGTGGGAGAGATTGGACTCTCACAGTCTTTATTAAGTGTCTCGGTGATCACTTGCATCTGCAAGGCCAAGATGGCGATGGACCAAATGATGGACAATGGGGTTAGTGTGGATAGATGCCCAGCATGGACATAGTGAGCTCAAGGGCCTGATTCTGTGCTGCACGACTCTTAGACTGAGAACAGGCATGGTTCAAACCAGTGGCCTGCATTCACGTGGAACTTTGGGCTCACTTTCATAACAAACGGTTCTTCAGGTATCGCAAGGGCTTTTATCCCCCAATATGGTAATCAGTACCAGGCATCAAGAGAGTTTGCATAGTTCCCCCATTGTAAAGGAGTCACTGCTGCCTGCTAGGGGTAACACTGCCCTCATAGTGGACAGTGGGGGGTTAGGGATATCCCCTCCTCAATGGGCATATGACTCCTGTACATTATCCAGCAACAGCAGCTAATTGCTCCTGTAGTAAAATCCATGGCAGCATAAGGCACTTGCTCGAGACTGTTATTGTCTCGCAAAATATTTAGCTACCTGCATCCCTTCAGTACTCATCAGGCAGGTCACATGTTTCATTGATCTATGCTGCATACTGTACAACATAGCAGCCAGAAAGAAAAACATTTGCTGAAGGCTTTCAGTGATAGGAAATGCTCAGACACAAAGAAGAACATGGCTAATGTCAACAGCTCAATCAGTCTGAAGAAGGGTCCCAACCTCAATTGCCACCTATCCATGTTCTGCAGAGATGCTGCTTTACCACCAGTGTCACTCCAGCACTTTGCGCCTTGTGACTTTGTGTCTTGTGTCTGACGAAGAGTATTTAGCATGAACTCTTATTTCCTTTGTAAGTTGCTGCCTGACCTGCAAGGCGTTTCCAGAATTCTTTGTCCTTAAATTACATTTTTAAGTTGGATGGTTGTGACCGGAATCATCAGAACATTTTGAGTAGTCAATAATGCACCAACAGTGGTGTTTAACAGTAGTGACAGGGATCACAGTGGCACCCGAAGGAGGAGGTATTGTCACAGTACAGTACCAAAAAATAACATCAGTCCCAGAGATTATTGCTTTTGCTTTGTTGCTCAGGATACATAAGTAACTCCAAAACGTTGTCTTTTTTTTGTAAACCAGTAAGTACAGTTCCTTGTGTCTACACAGGTAAACCCTCTTTGCTTCTCAGTAGCACATTAATTATTTGTAAGGTTTGTAAAATAATCAGCTTTTACTGAATATGAATTATTTCATAATTCGTGAATGTGTACAAATTATTGTACCCCATTAAGAATCTGCAACTATGTGGGACATCAGAAAATAATGTGCTGCAGGAAACTCACTGCATTTTATTGTACAGTCAGTGTTGAACATTTCTGTTAGTTGCAGGGTCAATGGGCATTTGACGTACAAAACAATATTGGATTCCTGAAGCTTGAAAGACTATTTGGATTTTATTTTGAAACGCTAATGACATATTTCCATTTAAATAAGCTGGAATAGAAATGTACAAAAGACGGGCGATATCCACATAATTTTCGCACATAGACTTTCAGATGTAGACACCAAACAGAACTGGGCAATAAAACAAATCACATACTTGTGCACTATATTCAGGACATATAGGCATGTGTCAAATGATATGCCTGCATGCACCCCATCCCTAGGTGCAGACTAATACATTTCACCTCATGGCAAGAGAGAGATACTTGCAACAGAGCATTTAGAGGTATCATTCAACTGAATGAACTATTACTAACAGTGACAAGCTGGAAAAATGCACTCGCTTTTCAACCTGTACAAATGGTGCCAGCTTGCAATAACTCACAGTGGACATTCCATTTCGAGTCAGAGACTATTATCCCATCTTCTTTATTTGTGCACTGTTCTATTGCACCTTCTCATAGTCTCATGGTTGGATAAATATGAAAGTATTTGTCAGTTCTTTCAACATTTGCTGATAAATGTCTTTTCATTTGTTTCTATGAATCTGATTGTTTTTAATCTGTAAAGGAAACCTTACAACTTGTAATTTTTTTAATTTAATAAAAATATTTAACAGTGTACTTAGTCATCAGATGTTACAAGATAATGATTGGATACAGTATATTTCCAAACAGCACAATTTCCTTTTTCCTTTGTTTCAGTTATTTTTAAATATGTTGTTATTCTGATTCCCTTTCTATAACAAAGGGGAGCCATTTGAAAAGATTATGGATCCACTCAATTCAATAAAATTAGTATTTGTAAATAAAACATATTTTCTTTGTTATTTTCTTCCAACGCTCCTAAGTTTGATCAGTTTTATGCTACACATGCAAACGTTTTAGTTTAGATGTATGATTGTCAAACTCTTCATTTTGGCAGCCTCAAAGAAACATTCACCAAACATTTTAATAAATATTCGTGCAACATTATTTCATCCAATTGCAAACATACTGCAATTTGGAATCGAAATATACTCTCACATTTTCCGTATATGAGAGAATGATAGAGGCATACAACAGTGGAAATATGCTCTTCAGCCAACCATCAAACATACATTTACATTGATTCTATATAAATCTATATAATCTATATAAATCTTCTCTCATCCATTTCAACCATTTCTATCCCACCTAAACACGGGGCACCCCACAGTACCAATTAACCTACCAAACTTCTTGCCTGTCATTATTAGTTTTTTTTATTCTATTTGCATAGTCTGGTCTGCTGGGCATGTCCTGCAGTTTAGCTGTTAATACAATGCACAGACAAAAAAGATGAATGTGCTTCCACCTGCCACTTTAACAGCTGCCATTAACCCATTTGGACTTACCCTATCAGGGATATTCCCTTTGGTCTACCTATCACTGAAACCCATCCACTGAAAGGAAGAGCATGCATACTCCACAGCGAACATTTCGAGCAATAGAGATAGAATGATTTATTTTTCAATATTTTATCAATTTGAGGTAACTTAAATGAAATCAGTTGAAGTATACATTCCTTTTACCCCCGATCTAATCTTAGCATCAAACTCAGTTGGGTTAAAATATACTCAAATGTGTGCCTTATGTATGCAAATAAGTTTTGTCTTTTATCCATGAGGAGTTTGAGCTCACCCAAAATTAAATCATGAAACAACCTTAAAACTGACTTAGAAAAGAGAATTTCATTCCAATACTTTGCATCAAATTCAAACACAAATCCCAGAAGTGAAGGGACAGTGAATTGAATAAACTGTTTCATTGTGATTTGATCTTTATTGGATCACCATTATTACTGCCACATTCCCATGAAGGTGCCCTGACCATATCTGTGACTTCCTTCTGTTTTGTCTTTGCAAAGGTCTCCAGTTTCCCCTCTCCAGGACAACATCAATTAGAGAGAGTAAACCAGCTTAAAATTACCCAGGAGCAGAGGGATGCTGCAAGATTATAGCTACCAGTTCTGCATAAACATAGAGCAGATGACTCTCCAAAAGGAACAGAGATTTGGTATGCAGGAACTTGTCTCTTTTACAGAAACAGACATTTGCCACACATTTACCCAGCACAAGGACCTCTTATTGTGAATGAATTCTAGTCAAGATTCTACAAAGACCTGGGTGAAATAAGTAGGAACCAGACATCTGCGATTTGTGTTAATCTCCCTGGCTTTTAAAGTATTTTTGAATAGTCACATGGATATGCAGGAAATGGAAAGATATGGATTATATTCAGGCAGATAAGGGTTGGTCTTTGCATCATGTTCGGCACAGACATTGTGAGCTGAAGTGCCTGTTCTTATGCTGTTTGTAATATGTTTCCCATCTTGATTTTAAATAATGTTAATCTAGTCTGTTTGATAGTAAAGTAGGGCATAGAATGGTAGAACATAGAACAGTACAACCCAGGAACAGGCCCTTAACCTCACACTACCTGTGCCAAAGACTACTTAAACCAATTCTTACTGCCTGCACAGGCTCCACGTATCCTCCATTTGCTACATATTCATGTGCCTATCTAAAAATTTCTCAAATGCCACAATTATATCTGCTTCCACCACTACCCTAAGCAACAAGTTTCAGGCACCCACCACTCTCAGTGTAAAATACCTGCCCTGCACTTCTCCTTGAAATTTACTCTTGCTGTTCTTAAAGCTATACCCTCTAGTATTTGGCAGTTGCACCCAGGGAAAAAGATTCTGACTATCTATTCCATCTCAGACTCTCATAATTCTGTACAAACCAACATTTAACATCAACGAATATCTTACACCCCAGCAGTATGAACATTGATTTCAACTTCAAATAGCCCTTGCTTTCCCTCTCTCCCCATCCCCTCCCCTTTCCCAGTTCTCCCACAAGTCTTACTGTCTCCAACCACATTCCATCTCTGCACCGCCCACTCCCCTGACATCAGTCTGAAGAAGAGTCTCGACCCGAAACGTCACCCATTCCTTCTCTCCAGAGATGCTGCTGCCTGTCCCGCTGAGTTACACCAGCATTTTGTGTCTAACTGCTGCAACAGGACAGATATTAAAATTAAAAGAGGAAGGGGTGTCAAATTAACCTGTAAGCTAAGCATAAATATCAGTACTGTTGAAGAAGTTGAAGTGCTGGAATATCAGTGTACTTTGAGGAGGGATTGTGGTGTTTGCTCACTAATTAGTGGTGACAAGTTAACCATTACTTGATCCACTAACCATACCTAAGCATGTCGACAACTTATTTCAATTTTTATCAGCTGGAATGAAGAGACATCTGTGAAATGACCAATGTTTGCTTGTGCTCTGTGAGTGTGCATTGGGACAAGATCATTACTGACATAGGGAGGAGATTAAAAATAATATTTGAAGCTGCTACTTAATCCGTTGGCCAACTCCATGCAACTACTTGATTAACAGCCTTGAGGGGAAGGTTAATGTAAATGAAGGTGGATAAAAATGCTGGAGAAACTCATCGGGTGCGGCAGCATCTATGGAGCGAAGGAAATAGCAACGTTTCGGGCCAAAACCCTTCTTCGGACTGATGCAGGGTGGGGGTCGGGAAGAGGAAAGGAAGAGGAGGAGCCAGATCCATTTCACATTGTGTTTTTGATTTTCTGTTTTTGGAATGAATTCTGTTTTTAATTTGTGTCTCTGTGATGTCTTTATTACTTATTTTATTCTGATTATATGTTTTTATTTCTATTAACCTATGTAAGGTGTCCTTGAGATGTCTGAAAGGCGCCCATTAAATAAAATTTATTATTATTATTATTAGAGGGCTGAGGGAGAGCTGAGAAGGGGAGAAGGCAGCAAGGGCTACCGGAAATTGGAGAAGTCAATGTTCAGGCCACTGGGGTGCAGACTGCCCAAGTTAATGTAAATGGCTTTGTGCTGATCCAATTGTTAACATAAATAACATCAGTGATTGACAAAAACACTTTCATCACTTTCTGTGAAATGCATCTAGTGAAGTTTGCATTAGGTTCTCTATAGTAAACTACATAGATTGCTGCAGGTCTTCAAAATATTAAGGATGTAATGGTTAAAAAGAGAAAGTGATGGAAAGACATTTGAAAGACAGAGATGGGGGTTGGAAGGAGGAATGAGCTGGTGTGAGGAAATACATAGCATTAGGAATGGTTGCTGTGATACAGAAGGAATCCATTGTTCAGTTAACAATATTTACCATTGTACAACATTGAGAATTGTTAATAAAATCACAACCATTTTACACATTAGCTTAGTTCATATTCTTCAAGCAGTTGCACACTGCTTATTTATAAAGATTTACAAGGTAATTTATTTTACATTGATATGAAAGTCCATTTCTTAAAATATATAAACTTTCATCAATCTGGAATGTTACCTCTTTTCCTCTCATTTCAGAAGATGCATGACCTGCTGAGCATTTGCAGATCTTTCTGTTCGGATTTCGCATCTACACGATCCACAGTATTTTTGTTTAGTGTTTAAAATATTGCTATTGAACTTGAAACAATACCATATAGGCTATGTATTGTATCTACAAACACCCTCACATTTTGTGGTTCAGGATGCCCTAACATGTTTCATATCCGAGGAGTTACTCATTCATGAGTTACTGTTGTAGAAAATGGAAGCAAACCCTTTGTTCCACCATTTCCATGTAAATCATCGAGCAATCATAAAAAAAAGACACAAAGTGGTAGAGCAAATCAATGGGTCAAGCAGCATCTCTGGAGAACATGGATAGATAATGTTTTGGGACCACAACATGCTGCCTAAGCTGCTAAATTGTTCCAGCAATTGTGTATTTTCTTGTAAACAAGCATCTGCAGTTCCTTGATTCTCATTAAAAATAATCATATATACTTAGCTCAGATGAATCCCATTTTATTATTTCCTTGTACCCATCAACATTCCCAGATTCTGCCACAGAGCTACACATTAGAGGAAATATGCAGTGGTTCAACAATTAACCTGACACCGCACATGCCTTTGGGATGTGGGAGTAAACTAGATCACCTAGAGGAAACCGATGCAGGCACAGGGAGGATGTGCAGACCCCACATTGAGTTAACTGGAAGTCAGGAACAGACCTGGATGAATGGAGCAGTGAGGTCACATCTCTATCAGCTGTGCAACTGTGCAGCTCCTGGTATTTGTATAACAATGGCAGTCAGCAAGATCCCATAAAGAGCCAATGAGGTTAATAACAAGTTAATCTTAATTCTCGATTGTCGTGTCATCAGCATCCTGGTAGGGGTGGAAGATTGCAACCTTCACGTGGTCCGCCCTGTTTCAACGAACGCGATCAACCCGGCGTGCACAATCAAATAAGATCAAATAGAACAAGTTGTCCTACAACTTTAGGCTGTGCACGCCATACGCAAGAAGAAGAAGCATCCTGGTTTTATATTTGTGCTGTAGCAGTTTTAAACCAATAAACTCCAAGCAATGACCAGTCAAGATTAATTTAATTGGCTGAAGATGTAAACAAGAGCTCTTTCAATGCTAGATGCAACTCCAATTTGTTTGAATTATGTTTACATGTAGCTGTAAAATTTAAATTTGAAAAGGCTCAGTCCTTCCATAAAACCATTTTGTTGGTTTCAGTTTCAATGATTAGACATTTTATTGGAGTTTGTACCTTCGGTAATGTACAACACAAAATTGTCAATACACAGTCATCAGAAGCAGGACTGCTTGAAGGAAAAGGTGCCATTTAAACACTAAGGGAGATTGAATTCAGCTCAGATCAATAGGTCCAAACTGAATTCAATCACCTGTGTAAACTGGGTTAAAAATGCTGATACAGGTTTTAGTTTGCAACATCCAGTTTTATAGCTGCAAATAATGAATTAAAGAAACGTTTCTTCTTTTTGGGAGTCATTATTATATCAGCTCTCCAAACAAGAAACTATCCAAGACTTGCCATAAATGCATAGAATATACAAGTATGGTTCACTGAACTATATCTTTATTTACTTTTATGGAGAGTAAAATCACTGTGCTCTCTTTATCCATCAGTTCAATTCGTTCATTAAAAGATATGGTGCGGAGTCGAACACTGAGAGTGATTGAAAAGTAGTTGCAATTTAGTTTAGTGGTTCAGGTGATCTCATAAAAGCAAAATACTAAAATCGAAGTGTTTTGTATACATATCTATATTAAAATAATCTTATATTTTATGGTTAATTGTTAATTAATCACGGGCTCTGACCTCCCCACCATTGACGGAATTTATTGGAGTTGTTGCCTCAAAAAAGGCAGCCAACATCATCAGAGACTCACACCATCCTGGCCTCACACTCATTTCACCACTGCCATCTGGGAAGAAGGTACAGGAGCCTGAAAACCGTAACGCCCATGCTCAGGAACAGTTTCTTCCCTACAGCCATCAGGCTAGTAAATACTACAACCTCATAATAGTCTATTGTCATAACTACAATAGATTATTATTATTGTTGCACTGTTCTGTTTGTTTTTGAGTATATATATATATATATATGGGTATGTTGTTAGTGTATATAATATACACATTGAGTTTTTCTTTTCTCTCTCTCGTTTGTCATATCATACTATGTTTGCATATTCTTGTTGTGCTGCAGCAAGTAAGAATCTCATTGTTCTATCTGGGACATATGATAATAAAACACACTTGACTTAATTCCATGTGTGTATGGCACCAATAACCGATGTACTTCAAATAGGGTAGCTGAACCTCAATGATTAACCAAGCATGAATTGTTTCTTGAAACATTTCTCTCCTCTCAAGCCACAGAGAAGCTAACAGCCTGGTGCCATCAACTCCCCCACTGTAAAGTGATGATCACTTCGTGAGGATGACTAAAAAGGGAGACATAAGGAACACAAGTGGCGGCACAGTGAAGCAGCGATAGAGTTGCTGCCTTACAGTGCTTGCAGCGCCAGAGACGCGGGCTTGATCCCGACCAAGGGTGCTGTCTGTGCAGAGTTTGTACGATCTTCCCTTGACCATGTGGGTTTTCTCCGAGATCTTCGGTTTCCTCCCACTCTCCAAAGACGTAAAGGTTTGTAGGTTAATAGGTTTGGGGTTGAATACTTGGAATAAATGTAAATTGTCCCTAGTATGTGTCGGATAGTGTTAATGTGTGGGGATCGCTGGTCGATGCGGACTCAGTAGGCCAAAGGGCCTGTTTCCATGCTGTATCTCTGTACAGGGTATCTCTAAACTGAACTAAACAAGATGCTGGTTTTACAAAAAAAACTCAGTGCTGGAGTAACTCAGCAGATCAGGCAGCATCTCTGAAGGACATAGACAGGTGGCGTTCGAGTTGCAACATTTCTTCAGACTGATTATAGTAATTGGGCGAAAGCTGGAAAAAAAGATGAGGGTGGGACAAAACCACACAGATACAAAAGGTCAAAGGACAAAGGATATTTATTGTCACACACACCAATTGGTGCAGTGAAATTTGAGTTAACATGCAGCACACAATTAAGATAAACACAACACTATAGAATTTAACATGAAACATAAAAACATCCCCCACAGCGGAATCAACGTTTCCCATTGTTAGGGAAGGCAACAACACTCAGTCATCTTCCTCTTGTTCACCCGTGGTCGGGGCGTATTGAGGCCTCAGCAGTCGCCGCAACGGCAGGCCGATGTTTCAGGCCCTCTCGCCGGGATGATCGGAGCTCCGGCGTCAGAACGGAAGAACACTCTCAGCGGTTTGGAATTTCCGAATCGGCTGCTTCCTACCGGACACCGCGGCTTCCGAAGTCCACAGGCCATGCTGGGCGGAGCTCCAACACTGGCGATCATCGGCGAAAGATCCCAGGCCTCCGCGATGTTAAAGTCAGCGCCGCCCGCAGCTGGAAGCTCCGCAGACCACAGCTCCACGGTGTTAAAGTCGGCAGGCCCAACACTCTGGAGCTTCCAACACGGCGATCCCGGTAAGGCATCGCCCGCTCCACGATGGTAATTCCGATGGTAATTCCGTGTTGCGCCATTGCTGAAGCTCGGGCCGGTCTCCTGCAGGAAAGGCAGCGCCAACCCAGATGGTAGGTCGCGAGGAGGGGGGGGTGAAGATGCGGCTCAGAGAAAAGACGCATCCTCGACTAGGTAGTGACTGAGAAGATGGTTTCTCCCTACCCCTCCCCCCCCTCCACACCCCACATAAAAAAGACTAAAATACTTCCAAAAACAAACTTTTAGACAGACTAAAAATAACAAAAAGGATGTAAGGACAGACAGATGCTAGCGAGGCTGCCACACTCGATGGAGCCACCACTCGGAAATAATAGGTGGATAGAGGTAAATGAGGTGAGATTGGCAAATCATGGGTGCACAAAGACTAGAGATGAAAAGGAGACAAACGGATATGTTAAGAAAAGAAGGGAAGTGAAATATAAAGCTAGAGGGAGGGTTATGGCTGGAAAGGCAGATGAGATAGAGGGAGAAAAGTATGCATACCAGGATGGGGCATAGAGAAGAAAGAGGGAAAGGGGCAGGGCAGGGGGTCTAAAATGGGAAAATGCAAAGTTCGTACATTATACATTAAGCAGAAAAGGGGCCTGCTAATTAGCAGGAAGGAGGGGAGGAGAAGCAAATGAATGAGAAGACAGATATCCATGGTGAGGATTGGGGAGGGCGATTGCAACCTTCACGTGGTCCACCCTGTTTCGACTAATGCAATCAACCCGACGTGCACAAACAAATAGATCCAATAGAACAAGTTGACCTATAACTTCAGGCTGTGCACGCCATATGCAAGAAGAAAATGGTGAGGATTCAAAGTGGCATGGGTTCATGATGGGGAGATAGGGAAGAAAGTATGTGGACTAGTGAATGAAGGACTGGGGTTGTGGTTGCAAAACAAGTAACAGCTGACCGGTTTAATGGTTCAATGGTGCTTATATTGTCAAGTGCAAACGCACTCTGAAATTCTGTTCTTACAAACAGTAGAGTATTGCCATACATAAGCACACCTTGATTAGCAAATTGTACAGATATAGCCTACTGAGCCTGCAAGCAAGAATCACCCTGTTTTGGCACCATTTTCAAACTCCTGTGTGTGTTCTAGTTGTTATGAGCGCCGCCTGTTCCCAGCTCTCCCCAGTCATCCCCTTCCTTGGATGTCTGGATTTTCCAGTGAACCAACATTCTCTCCTTGCCCATCCACCTTTGTTCCCTGGGGGAGCCTCCTGCAGCCGACCTTAAGGGCATGGTAGACCAGACCCCGGTCCCTGGATGTGAAGGAAGAGAGACTGGGATCAGATGGCGAGGAGACTATAGATTGAGATCTGACGGATTTGCATTTGTGTGCTTGTTTGCAACAACATAAATTGGTTTCATTGATTTAATTATTGTCACGCATACCGAGATATAGTGAAAAGCTTTTGTTTGTGTGCTGTTTAGCCAAATCAAATCACACTTTATACAAGTACGATTTAGCCATAGGCAAGTACAGTATGTAGTGCAAAGAGAAGAATGCCAGAGAGCAGAATATAGTTTAACAGCATGTCCGCAATGAGGTCGTTTAGAAGATCAGGACGACATACTAGTTTGTGGGAGGACCGTTCAGTTAGCTGTTTCTGAATTTGGTGGTATGTGGATTCAAGGTTTATTATCTACTGGTCAATGAGAGAGGAGAGAAGAGGGAATGACTGGGGTGAATGTCTTTCATTCGGTTGGCTGCATTCCTGAGGCAATGTGAAATGTAGATGGAGTAGATAGTGTGAAGGCTGGTTTGTGTGTGATGGACTGGGCTACATCTGCAACTCTCTGTAATTTCATGTGATCTTGGGCAATTCAGTCGTTTAGAACTGTGATACATAGACATTTCTCCTTGCAGATGGTTGGAATGTAAATGGTTGGAATTCTCTCTTCCAGTGAGATGAATTTAGATCATTAGTGGTGTTTAAATGGAAGGTAGTTAAATTATTAGGGGATTAAGGGCTCTGTGAAACTGGCACAGAAAATGTGTTGAATCCTGGTGCAGATAAGCCATGAACATATTGAATAGTGGAGTAGGTCCCGCAATGGACCCACAATACCTCAACACTGGTCAAGAAGGCTCACCAGCGTCTCTTCATCCCGAGGAGACTAAAGAAGGTCCATCTGTCTCCTCAGATTCTGGTGAACTTCTACCGCTGCACCATCGAGAGCATCCTTACATACTGTATCACAGTATGGTATGGCAACTGCTCTGTCTCTGACCGGAAAGCACTGCAGAGGGTGGTGAAAACTGCCCAACCCATCACCGGTTCCTCACTCCCCTCCATTGAGTCTGTCCAAAGCAAGCGATGTCTGCGAAGGGCGCGCAGCATCGTCAAGGACTGCTCTCACCCCAACCACAGACTGTTTACCCTCCTCCCATCTGGGAGGCGCTACAGGTCTCTCCGTTGCCGGACCAGCAGGTTCAGGAACAGCTTCTTTCCTGCGGCTGTTACATTACTTAACTCTGCAACTTGGTGATTGCCAGTCATCCCCCCTACCCCCGGACACTCCTTCCCCCAGAAAAATTGGACTACTACTACTGTTTGTACATATATATATTTTATTGCTCATTATTCTATGTTCGCTCTTCTGGGTGAGATGCTAACTGCATTTTGTTGTCTCTGTACTGTACACTGCACAATGACAATAAAGATTGAATCTGAATCTGAATCTGAGGTCAGAGGCCAGGTGACCTACTACTGTTCCTATTTGCTGGTATTCTCATAGAGAAAATATACAAATGTTGCTAAATGATGTGATCAGATGTCACACAACCTAATCTTCAGAGCAATTAGCATTGACAAGCTAATAGGCCTTTCTCACGGGGCGACTTGACGCAAGAGGTAACCAGAGTTGAACATCGTGGGAACCTCGTACGATAACCGTACGGCATTCGTGGACCACCGTGGACCACCGTGGCGCTAACGGCAGGTACTCGTGTAACTTGTTGACTCGGGAGAAAATTCAAGCAAGCTTGAATTTCTCCAAGAGTGACTTGTACACTTGTGGTTGAACATTGAAACATTATATGGACGTAGTGGCCAGTGCGATATCCGTAATAACTCTTGCGTTTACCGTGGGAACTCATGCGAACGGTGAACCCGGAAGCTGGACAGAGGGGACAGAAGGTGAGTAATCTGGAATGAACATGCTGGTCGTTCTCTGCCCACACGATCTCTACGGAGCTTCCAGGCTGTTTATATATAAAAGAGCATTCCAAAAGTGTCTCACCAGCAATCTGCAGCCTTCAAGAGGTCTTTTTAAATGAAGTGTTTATTTCCAACGTCTGGTAAGTTTCGGTAGAATTGCCACCAGCGTTTAGAGAATATGTGCCTGTGATTTTGTCCTATTTTTTTCTAATACTCATTAAATCAACGGGAGACTAAAAGTGGCATTTAGATAAACAAAGTTGCTGCCTTGGCGAATATCGATGCTATTATCTTTATGTAAACTGTGAGGGTTCGCAGCTGCCACAATGCGTCTGACGAGTTATACCAATGTAATTTGGCACAAGCTGGTTTAATTGTGGGAAAAACTCTTCAAAGCCCTTCCAAGACGGAGGAATTCCCCAGAAAGTAGCTCGTTTTCTTTTGTAGAACTTTCCTCGGTCAACGCATAGATCTACAGTTAGGGAACCAACTGCCGGTACTGATGTATTTGAGTGTTTCAGGGAATTTCCTCTGATTATTTTCAAGCTTTGTCCATCTCTTTTGAACTCATTTGATTAGATACTATTTGATTTTGGAATGGTGGTTACTTATTATATAAATTATGTGACCTATTTTCTGTTCCTATGATTCTCTAAGTACTTTGTTTATAAATTCTGAACTCGTGAATTCGAGATTTCAGTGGTTTTCTGTATGCGGCTCACTCAGATACACTTAGCACAAACTGACTTTTCCCATTTGGACCGTATAAGCCGTTTACAATCGCGTTGGACTCACTACATTTCTATGAACTGTAACATAGAAACATAGAAACATAGAAATTAGGTGCAGGAGTAGGCCATTCGGCCCTTCGAGCCTGCACCGCCATTCAATATGATCATGGCTGATCATCCAACTCAGTATCCCGTACCTGCCTTCTCTCCATACCCTCTGATCCCCTTAGCCACAAGGGCCACATCTAACTCCCTCTTAAATATAGCCAATGAACTGGCCTCGACTACCCTCTGTGGCAGAGAGTTCCAGAGATTCACCACTCTCTGTGTGAAAAAAGTTCTTCTCATCTCGGTTTTAAAGGATTTCCCCCTTGAAGTAAACAGAAGGCGGGTAACTATAGACCGGTTAGTCTAACATCGGTGGTGGGTAAAATGTTAGAGACAATTATTAAAGAAACACTAACGGGGCACTTGGATAAACATGACTTCATCGGACAGAACCAGCATGGTTTTGTGAAGGGGAAGTCCTGTTTAACGAATCTGCTCGAATTCTTTGAGGAAGTAACAACCCGGGTGGATAAAGGGGAACCGGTGGATGTGGTATACTTGGACTTCCAAAAGGCTTTTGACAAGGTGCCACATAAGAGACTATTGCTAAAAATAAAAAATTATGGGATTGGGGGTAATATATTAGCATGGGTAGAGGATTGGCTAACAAATAGGAAGCAGAGAGTGGAGATAAATGGTTCATACTCGGGATGGCAACCGGTAACTAGCGGGGTTCCGCAAGGGTCGGTGCTGGGACCCCAGTTGTTCACAATTTATATAAATGATTTGGAGGAGGGAACCAAGTGTAATATATCAAAATTTGCGGACGATACAAAAATGGGAGGAAAAGTAGGGGATGAGGAGGATAGGAAGAGTCTGCAAAAGGATATAGATAAGCTAGGTGAGTGGGCAACAACTTGGCAGATGAAATTTAATACTAATAAATGTGAAGTCATTCACTTTGGGAAAAAAAATGATAGGGCAAGTTATTTTCTAAATGAGGAGGAGCTGCGTTGTAATGCAACGCAAAGGGATCTAGGGGTAGTAGTACATGAATCACTAAAAGTTAGTATGCAGGTGCAGCAAGCAATCAGGAAGGCCAATGGAGTTTTGGCCTTTATTGCTAGGGGGATTGAGTATAAAAACACGGAGGTCTTGCTGCAGCTGTACACAGTATTAGTGAGACCACATTTGGAATACTGTGTACAGTTCTGGGGTCCATACTTAAGAAAGGATGTACTAGCCCTGGAGGCAGTGCAGCGAAGGTTTACAAGATTAATTCCTGCAATGAGGGGATTGACATATGAGGAAAGGTTAAGTAGGCTGGAACTCTACTCTTTGGAGTTTAGAAGAATGAGAGGCGATCTCATTGAAACATATAAGATCGTGAGGGGCCTTGATCGGGTGGATGCACCGAGGATGTTCCCAATGATCAGGGAAACTAGAACTAGGGGACATAGTTGCAGAATAAGGGGGGGCTCTTTTAAAACTGAGATGAGGAAGAACTTCTTCACCCAGAGGGTGGTTAATTTATGGAATTCACTGCCCCAGGGAGCAGTGGAAGCAGAAACGTTAAATATATTTAAGTCTAAAATAGATGGTTTTTTAGCTGCCAAGGGGATAAGGGGCTACGGGGAGAGGGCAGGGATATGGACCTAGGTATGGTTAGTATAGTAAGACCTGAGTGATCTCCTGGACAAGTGTCGATCGCCTGGATTGGGGTCGGAGAGGAATTTCCCGGATTTTTTTCCCGAATTGGACCTGGGTTTTTATCCGTTTTTTTGCCTCCCCCAGGAGATCACGCGGTTCTTGGGGTGGAGAGGGGTGATAGCGGTATAAAGGGGAGGGTAGTGTCTTGTGTTCTGTGTCTTGTGTCTACTGTTTGTGGGTAAGTGTGTCTGTTTAGTGTTCAGCCATGAGCGAATGGCGGTGCGGGCTCGACGGACCTGGTGGTCTACTCTCGCACCTACTTTCTATGTTTCTATGTTTCTATGTATCCTTAAGCTGTGACCCCTTGTCCTGGACTTCCCCAACATCGGGGGCAATCTTCCTGCATCTAGCCTGTCCAACCCCTTAAGAATTTTATAAGTTTCTATAAGATCCCCTCTCAATCTCCTAAATTCTAGAGAGTATAAACCAAGTCTATCCAGTCTTTCTTCATAAGACAGTCCTGACATCCCAGGAATCAGTCTGGTGAACCTTCTCTGCACTCCCTCTATGGCAATAATGTCCATCCTCAGATTTGGAGACCAAAACTGTACGCAATACTCCAGGTGTGGTCTCACCAAGACCCTTTACAACTGCAGTAGAACCTCCCTGCTCCTATACTCAAATCCTTTTGCTATGAAAGCTAACATACCATTCGCTTTCTTCACTGCCTGCTGCACCTGCATGCCTACTTTCAATGACTGGTGTACCATGACACCCAGGTCTCGCTGCATCTCCCCTTTTCCTAGTCGGCCACCATTTAGATAATAGTCTGCTTTTCTGTTTTTGCCATCAAAATGGATAACCTCACATTTATTAACATTGAGTATAAACGATTATATTTAATACTCGGAATACATATTGATTTTAGCGATCCCGTATAACTTTCTCTGTATGTGAAGGGAACGATCGCTTCTAGTATGTTTACACCTCTCTGTAAAACATCCATTCTTAAAAAGATGGTCTCAATATCGCCAATGGAACATGTGTCAATGTGTCAAAGCACTTGTAACGCTTGTCTAAAAAAAAGTGACATCATTTGTGCCACGTGATGATTTAACAACACTTCACAGTTCACAATGTTCATTCAAGATTTAACGGGAAAGCTCGGGAGACGGACAAGTCACTCGCACAAATAACAGAAATGCCGAGTACCCGTGGGAACTCTTTATCTACCCCCCGTTATATCGTGTGATATCGTGCTAGACCACGACCACTTCACTCTGGTTACATCTTGCGTCAAGTCGCCCCGTGAGAAAAGCCTATTATACTGAATTTCGCAAGAATGGATCATGATACAATAACACAACTCCATTGAATTATTTCAGTAACCAGAGCATTCTACATTGCAGGGAGATCATATTTTTCTTTATTCCACCAATGTGAAAGCCAGCAAAGTTCCCTTCCTTGTAACCCAGGAAAAGACAATGTGATATCTGAAAGCAAATATTGAAAAGTATGTAAACTTACCAGTAGATATGTCTTTTTAAAATTATTGTGACATTTACTAAAGAAAACAATACATCGCAAGATATTGCAGCCCTTTGGAAAATAAACCTTCCTGCCAATTTTCAGATGGCACCAGAGCTGTATTTCCAATTTTCCTTAGCTGCCTAAGATTTTACACAGCCATTTATCTTCAGCTCCTCTGTCAAAGCATTCAGGTGCTGTATGTCTCACCTTTTTTTATTGGTCAGCCAGGTTCTCTTGGGAATTGGATGGCTGCAGGGGAGTTATTTTTTAGTTAACAATCCTGATCTTTTCTGGATACAGATGTGCGATAAGCTCCAAGTTTGAAATATCAGTGTAGAAATTTCATGATTCCCCTTGGACCAAACCGATCACTGACAGAAAGCAGTGGTTTAACAATGGAGACGGATGATAAGGCCAATCAGCTACATTTGTTATTATGAGTTAATTTTAGTTTTATAGAAAGAAGAGGGCAGCACGGTGGCGCAGCGGTAGAGTTGCTGCCTTACAACACTAGAGACCCAGGTTCAATCCTGACCGTGGATGCCGTCTGTATGGAGTTTGAACATTCTCCCCGTGGACCGTGTGGGTTTTCTCCAGGTGCTCAGGTTTCCACCCACACTCCAAAGACATACAGGCTTGTAGGTTAATTGGCTTCAGTAAATTGTCCCTAGTGTGTGGGATAATGCTAGTGTATGGGATGATCGCTGGTCGGCGTGGACACGGTGGGCTGAAAGGCCTGTTTCCACGCTGAATCTCGAAAGACTAAAGTAAAGTCTAAATAATTAATGAAAGAAACAGATGGCAATTTTTACATCACCATTTTCTTTCATTTGCTTCATCCTTTCCCTGAAAGGTTGGATGCAAATCTTGGCGAGGTTTTAAAGCCGTTGCCAAGCATCCATCCAACTGCGGGACACTATTGCCCAATATTTCTTCCCTGCCACAATGTTAAAATTAGGTAGGTGGCAAAATGGACAGGGAATGCGATCCTTCTTATTTTACACTCACTCCAAAGTTGAATGTTGTGCCCATTAACTCCTTGTTGAACTCTATTACTGGGATGCTAGTCATTCGTGAGCCACAGCATTGAGTGTCAACAAGCCATTATCACTGAACATGTTGCTCTCAGGGCCAGTGCTATCCTCACCAAATAAGCACTTGTACACTTTCCAGTATGAGTCACTGAATAACAATCAGAAGTGAGGCAGTTGGACTCGTAATTTTCCTCCCAACACACAAGTCAAAAAAATTCAACACAGGACAGGGACTGAACATAGTCTGCATGGTTAACTTATTGCATCAATTTGATTTTGTTCTTGTATTTAGAATAGCCTGAAGGCCCATTTTATCTTTGTCATCTGCATCATAACATTGCATGCAACAAGATGTCGGCAATGAACCTGCAACAAGAAAACAAAGAGTGAAACATTAAGGGTGAGAAAAGCCCATATATCAGTGAAACTCACTGTAGAGATGAGCTAAACACAAAGTGCTGGAGTAACTCGGTAGGTCAGACGGCATCTGGGGAGGGAATGGATAGGAAATATTTCAGACCGTGACCTTTTGTCAGAGAAGAGCTGTTGGACTCTTTTGCTGGTACTTTTGGTAAAAAATGGATGAAAAGTGCAGGCAGCCACAGGCGGGCAGAACAACTTAATAATGCCATTTCCTGAGGGGACTGAATCCAAGCAGTGGAAGGCTCCTAACAGCAGGTGGTAATTGGTAGACCAGTGGGTGTCCTGCCAATTGCCAAGCATGCCCTTCATGCTCTGGGGAATACAACTCTAGTTTAATTTAACACTCATTCTCAAAGTGAAAAGGTCTTTTGTTTTAATTTGAGGGGAATAGAGTGCTCCTGTCTGCAACTTTAAAATGACCTTGGGCTCTTTCTATTGATAATAGATTAGATAAAAGAGACCCAGCGGTATATTTGGATTCCTAGAAGGCATTCGATAAGATGCCACATAAAAGATTACTACACGTTATAAGGTCTTGTGTTAAGAGGGGTGTATTGGCCTGAAGATTATCTATTTGGAAGTTTACTTTTCCATGTGGTTCCATAGAGACTCCCCAGTGAGGTGCTCTTTGTGGCTCAGTTAGTTCAATTGGACACAAGTCAGTCACAAACCAGAGGTCAGGCATTTGTGCAACCGGATTGCTAAATACCTTCTGACCAGCAGATACAGGACATCTCAGGCTAAAGCTCAGATGTCTGCACAGAATCATGCTGTTTGCCAGTGGCAGTGGGAATCTGGTAGATTCCATCAGGATATTGAGCTTAAACACAAAGTGCTGGAGGAGCTCAGCAGGTCAGGCAGTATCTCTGGAGTACGTGGATAGTTGACGTTTTGGTTCGAGACCATTCTTCAGACACTCGGTCTGGAGCTGGGCCTGGAATGACGGCTCCGACCTGCTGGTGTCCGGAGGAGAGTCGAGAATCGGCAGAGTCAATGGTCACGGCCCGCGTGTACCCGGAGTACGTGAGGGTCTGCGGTAGAGGCGGTGGGCACGACCTGGAAGTGGCAAAGGAGGCCGTGTGGGACGATAGTGGCAGCAGAAGGTCCGGTCTGGGAGTGGCATGAGCTGGGGGTGATGTGGGCAGCCGATGGTAGGTCCGTCCGCTATAACCAAAACCCTTTATAATCTTCTTGCATTTGAGACAGCAGAAGTCTGCAGCAGGGTGATGCCATCCAGCTCGACATCCGTAGGTGCCCGCCCTCAAAAAGGCGCATGCTCCCGGTTGGCGCCAAGGTGTGACGCTGCTGCTATCTCTGTTTGTTATCGTGCGCTGACTGAGGTCAATTGGCAGGACTCACCACGGGAAGGTCGACATCATAAGCCCCACCCTTTATAATGAGTTTAGTTTAGTTAAATTTAGAGACACCGTGCAAAAACAGTTTATTTGCCCCACCGAGTCCACGCCGACCAGTTCACTACCACCGTCCTACACACTAGGGCCAATTTACAATTTTTACCAAAGCCAATTAACCTGCAAACATGTACATCTTTTTGAGTGTGGGTGGAAACCGGAGCACCCGGAGAAAACCCACACAGTCACAGGGAGAATGTACAAACTCAGTACAGAGAGCACCCGTAGTCAGGATCGAACTAGGGTCCCTGTCGCTGTAAGACAGCAACTCTACCGATGCGCCACTGTGCTACCCTAGAGGTCTGTTAAAATGAGGGCTTACGGTATATTATAGGTGCAGTTACATTTATATTATAACTGCCCTGCCTAATGTACCAAACACTTCCCCTTTTTTTTTTTAAATTGCAAAGATGTGCCACATTCAACTAAAAGTGAAAATGTGATTTGGGCTTGTCTAGCAGCTAAACTGCTCCCTAATGGGTTGAAATGAGAAACTAAAGGCAGATTGTCGAAGAACAGACACAGGGAGAAACAAAATGCTTCTGTGTGATGCAGAAACACACAGCAGAACAATTCCCAATCTTTTCCACAATAAGGAGATCTAGAGATGTCACATCTCACAACCAGATCGCTCGGAGCCAGGGGATGCTCTATTTAGAGCCAGAAAATCGCTTCACTTTTGCGGAAATTAATCAGGGGAATGGGTTTTGTCGAGCGTGTAGCAAATCTAATCTCTCTTTTGTGTAAAATTTGGCTTGCTTGAATTCGCAGTAATTGCGACACCGTTCCTCTTTTGTTCAGATGGCACTTAGTCCACGCATAATTAGAGATCGCTGTGGCTGTGTTTAAAAAAAACGCTTCACATGTTATGTGTGATCTAGATAATGGTATTTTCATCAAAGGTAGCAATTACATTCATTACCGAGATCCGCGTGGCAATCAGGAAATTAAGTGGTAGCGAATGAAAAGCTTCTTACTCTTTTTATCTCTCCCTTCACTCTTGTAATGCACCACGCTGATCTGAAATGAGGGAAATAAATACTGAATTGGAAAAATAAAGTCTTCTTAACCTTTCAGTGTAATGAACTAGCAGAAATCCTAGGGACTGTGCTATTATGCACTTTTCAAAATAAATGGTTTTATTCCAAGTAATTTCTTAGGCAAGTTTTAAATTAGCCTAACATATGATTCGAGTCCTTAAAAGCTTCAGGGCCCGTAGGATTAGTGCACTATTCCTTTCACACGTAAATTAATTGTTTTGTTCCTATAAATTGCAAACACCGCATCAATCAACCAGCTTAGAGGAGACGCAATTTCCAGTTCCTTCTAATTACCCCTTTAAATTTGAATTAGGGTAAGTGAATAACTCTGTGACTTCCTGAGCAAACAGGTGTAAGGCAGGACTATTAATAGCAGGGGCAGCACACCATAGAAGACACACCATCAAATCTGATCCAATTACTCATTTCAGACATACCAGCCACGGATCAGTCCAGACTAGATTTACTCGGTATTTGTTTCGTTGGGTGACAATTTAAATCGATCTGTCTCTTTCAATTTGGTACAGTTCCCCTAGCATACACGCAATATGCAGAGGATATACAATGAAGACTAGTGGGACACGTCAAGCTTGTGATTAACGAAGACCCCCAAAACTGAGATATTATAACACCAGAAGTAAGCCTGAAAGGCAAGTTGCTGTTGGAGTGATTGCACATTGTATTGTTCTCTTGCGATCATCTGCACCAACTTCTGCTTACGTTGTAGTTTTCACTGAGCAAAACAGCACTGTATGCTTCACAGTGCCTTTGTCAAACGAAAAAGCACACACAATTAATAAAGCAGACAACCATAAACTTGATTAAAGATAGATTTGTGGAAAATGACAGGGAGTTGGAAAGAGAAGCAAAAGTTTTAGGGAGGGAATTTCAGAAATTAGTGTCTTGGCATCTGAAGGCATCGCAGCCGATGGTGGAAAAGGCAGATGTTATCCCTACCAGAGTTCTACATCTTGGCCTTACAGGGCTTTGGTCCCGGATCCACAACCTCTTTGTCTATAGACCCAAAAAGCTGGAGCAACTCAGCAGGTCAGGCAGCATCTCTGGAGAGTAGGGTCTCGACCTGAAACGTCACCTATTCCTTTTCTTCAGAGATGCTGTCTGACCCGCTGAGTTACTCCAGCATTTTGTGTCTAATTTCGGTTTAAACCAGCATCTGCAGTTCCTTCCAACACCACTGTCCATGTCTG
The DNA here is from genome assembly GCF_010909765.2 of Amblyraja radiata. Taxonomy (NCBI): domain Eukaryota; kingdom Metazoa; phylum Chordata; class Chondrichthyes; order Rajiformes; family Rajidae; genus Amblyraja; species Amblyraja radiata. Next base: position 22,640,463 of record NC_045970.1, read on the forward strand.
GAAAGAGGAGGAATGCCACTGGATGTTTGGAGACACCATAATCATGGCTACCTTCAAGAAAGGAGACAAGTACAGAAGGGGTCTCCGTGTTGTCTGCCACAGGTCATTGCCAGGATACTCTTCAAAATCCTCCCCCCTGTGGCTGAGGAACTGCTTCCCAAATTGCAGCATAGATTCCAACCAGCTGGAGGCGCAATGACATGACCACTGAGTGACAGCTGATGTAGCACCAACCACCATACATGGCCTTGTTTGACTTCACTAAAGTCTTTATTGTATACTCTACTCAGATTCAACTACCTACAGAAATTCATCTCCGTGCTATGTTTACTCAATGGATCTACAGCAAATCAATCTCTGTGGAAAATGATGTCAAGCAAGGTTGCACGATCGCCTTGTCTCGTTTATCAATTGTTCTCACCCATTACTTCTCTTCATTCCCATCAAGTTTCCTGCTGGAGCAGAGGTCATCCACAGCACAAATGGAAAACTGATCAAACTCCATGCCTGCACTCCAGAACCAAGTCACCACAAGCTCAGTGGTCAAGCTGCAATGTGTAGATGGCACTTGGGTACGCATATATTTGGAGGCCAAGCTCAAAGTTAATTGTCATCTCAGTCAATGAGGCAAGTGAGAGTGTAGCCCATATACTGATCGTCCACAAGACAAATGTATTCCACAAACCTGCCAGATGATGAACATTTGCTTTTGATAATAAAAGATGTTTAACATGACCGTGCAAGAAGTGGAGCACATCTCATATCTTGTAAGCTACCTATCAGGGCAGAAATTGTTCATGAAATTCACCACTGTCTTTACTGTGCCAATGATGAGGAAAAGGCTGGCGGAAGAACAAGATCTCAGAAATGCTAAAAAAAAACTTGCTCTTTCAGACAGCAGTGTTCCCTGCCCTCCCATATGCGTTTGACGTTTGCACTATCTGCAACTAGCAATTTAAGGCACTGGAAAATTGCCAAATCCTCTCAATCAACCGGAAAAATAAGCAAACCAGTATCAGCACCTCTTCTAATTAACACCCCAGCACTCAGGCCCTAATTACACCAAGTCAGCTCTGCACTTTGTGGCAGATCATTCATATGTCTGACACCAGAATCCTTAAACAAATGTGCTATATTGTGTATCTACAAGGAATTGCAGATGCTGGTTTACAAGAAAAGACACAAAGTGCTGGAGTTACTCAACAGGTCAGGCAGCATCTCTCGAGGACCAGTCTGAAGAAGGGTCTCGACCCGAAATGACACCCATTCTTTCTCTCCAGAGATGATGCCTGTCCTGCTGAGTTACTCTAGCTTTTTGTGTCTATCTCTGGAGGATATGGATAGATGACGTTTCAGGTCGGGACACTTCCTCCCCCTACTGATTGTAGTGGGGCGGGGGAAAAGCTGGAAGAGAGGTGGGGCAGGAAAAGGACTGGCAACCGACAGATGGATACCGGTGAGAGGGTTTTTGATTGGCATGTGGTTAGACAAAGGCCAGAGATGAACAGAACAAAAAAGTGTGAGAGAAGGAGATATGGATAGTAGCAACATGAGATGTGAAGCCCGAGGAGAGAATATAGATGGAATGGCTCAAATTCCATTGCCTTGTGGGCTGCCAGGATCCTTGAGATTACCAGGGTAGGTGGAGACACTGATCCAATAATGTGCTAAAAACCTCTGTGATTATCTGCAACATCTCCACTAACTCTTGGGAGCCTCTTGCCCATGACTACTGAGAGCGGAGAGGGGAAAACATTTTATCATCTTAAGACACGTTTTGGGCGTGCATAAGAACCCTGCTTTAAATGGTGGAAGAGATACGTCCGCACAAACTATCCACCCTTCCACCCTATCAGGCAGTCCTTGCCCCAGCTGTGGAGAAGTCTGCAGTTCCCATATTAGTATCATCAATGACTTGAGAATCCAGAAAACCAGAGAGCAAGCAAGTTATCTTTGACCTTGAGGAACTGCCTAAGAAGAGTTGGAGAAGTGCAAATGTTTCAAGAGATTGTGAGGTTGGAAGAGAAAGGGATGGATGAGATTATGGAGTGATGTAAAAGCAGAGGTGAGAATATTAATCGACAGGACCTGGTGTATGCCAACAAGTATTTAAGGTGTTGGTAAATGGCCTTGTGCATGAGTTAGATCGGGACAGCAGTGATGTGGATAAAGTTAGGTTTGTGGACGGTAATGTGAGAGACGCTAGCAGGAAAAGCATAGGAATAGTTATCTAGAGAAAACAAAAGGTTACTTGGGACTAGGTAGACACAATATTCTGGAGAAACTCAGCAGATGAGGCAGCATCTATGGAGAGAAGGAATTGGTGACGTTTCGGGACAAGACCCTTCTTCAGTCTGAAGAAGGGTCTCGACCCGAAACATCGCCAATTCTTTCGCTCCATAGATGCTGCCTCACCTGCTGAGTTTTTCCAGCATTTTGTGTCTACCTTTGATTTTACCAGCATCTGCAGTTCTTTCTTAAACAGGTCACTTGGGACTATCAGGTAAAGATAAGCAGGTATGGGGCTGGGTGATGGAATGGAAGTGGAAATAGGCCTTGTGAATGAGGAAACATATATTTGATTTGAACCTCGTCTCAGGATCATATATAACACTCTTCTAAACACATAGATTAAAGGGGCTGTCCCACTTGGGCGACCTAATTGGCGAGTTTAGAAGAGTTTGAAAAAATGATATGTTGAAGACCTCCTTCGACTATGTAGAAGGCCAGCTTCGACTTCCTTCGACTATATTGAAGACCAGCTTCGACTAGCTACGACTAGCTATGACTAACCGGGAAAATTGGACACCGAATAGTGGAGTGAAGACCACCTCCTTTGATCTCCTTCGACCTCCCTTCGACTATGATGAAGACTATCTACGACTACCTTCGACTACCGTCGATTACCTACGACTAACATGCCGACCTACTATGACTAAACCTACGAGCAAAAAAAATATTGATTCTTTCCATGGCGACCTTTTTTTACTCGCAGGCATTTTTTAACATATTGAAAAAAACGCTGCGACCTAGCTGAGGACTCGAGTACGCGGAGACCACTCTCGAGCATGAAGGAGAGTTATGAAGACCTCCTACGACCTCGTGTCGACCATGCTGCGAGTACGAGTCGAGGGCAAACTTGCCAGAACTCGCGGATTAGGTCGCTCAAGTGGGACAGGCCCTTGAGTTGCAGATGGTGACCACGGCCAGTGATGGGAATGAAGTATCTGATGAAGACTGAAGATGCTGACATCTGTCTTTGTAATATTTAATTAAAGGAATTATCTGTGCATCCACTACTGGACAGGAGACAGCAGGTTGAAATTTTTGGAAGTAGTGCCAGAATCAATGGGTATTGAGAGATGTCTGTGTAATCGCAACTGAGCCCATGTTTTTGGGAGATGTTGACAAGGGGATGTATTGGGATGAGATGTAAGAAGGGATCAAGGATAAATCTTTGAAGGCCATCAGGCACAATGGTATGGAAGAGGGAAAGGAAACTATTGCTTGTGATTCTCTGTTCACACTAGGAAGGGCCAGATGAATGTTGTCCCAACCAGCTAGGCAGTGGCATATGATATGGTCATCTAATTTATAGACTACAAGCAGATGAGGACAAGTAGGAACAGGTTACCATGAGATCATGGAAAAGCAGCTAATTTACTTCATTTTGTCCAGAGTAGAACATTTATTAGAGAAATAATTGTAAGAGAAATTGAGCTCGAAATGGTCCAAATTCATGGATAGACAGAGCTCTTAAAGATAGCGGAGTCAGGGGATATGGTGAGAAGGCAGGAACGGGTACTGTTTGTGGATGATTAGCCATGATCATATTGAACGGCGATGCTGGCTCGAAGGGCCAAATGGCCTACTCCTGCACCTGTTGTCTATTGTTTATTGTCTATTGTCATAAATTGATTAAAAAAAACATTTTTAATTCATTCCACATTTTAATATAAATTTCTGATTTACTGTGGCTTTTATTTTTTTCTTTCACTATTGCATCTTGTCATGCTATTCTTATTCTTCCAGCTTCGATTCATGGATCACAGAAATATACAGCACAGGAACAGGTTCTTTGACCCTCAATGTCTGTGCCGAACATGATGCCAAGTTAAATTAATATCCTCTGCTTGCAGGTGATCCATGTTCCTCCATTCCATGTGCCTATCAGAAAGCCTCTTAAACACCACTGTTGTACCTGCTTCCACCATAAATCCTGACAACGCGTTCCAGGTACTCACCATTCCCTGTATAAAACAAACTACATCGCACATCTCCTTTAAACATTTTCCCTCTGTCCATAAAATCATGCCCTCTTGTCTTTGACATTTCCACTGTGGGAATACATTTCTGACTGTCTACCTTATCTATGCCTTTCATAATTATATATACATCCATCAGGTCTCCCCTCAACCTCTGTCGCTTTAGAGAAAACAATCTAAAGGGCCTGTCCCACTTACGTGTTCTTTGTACGCAAATTACGCAACCTCGTGGTCGCATTGAGGCGCACGGGCATCGTATGGCCGCGCGGAGCCGGTCCCACTGAGAAACGCGGAAGGGTATGTAGTTGTGCGCGACATCGTGCGAGGCTCTGAAATTTTTGTCGCGAACAAAATCTTTGCGCGCCAACGGCCTGTCGCGGAACTGACGGCCAAAGTGGGACAGAACGTCTCACCTCTAACAGCAGCAGAAGCAGGCAAGCGATCGCCGAGCTCAGCCTGGGGCTCACGGCCGTTGCGGTCCGGATCCGCCCCCACTTCTACTCCCAGAGCGGGGCCAAGAAAATTGAAGATAGACACAAAATGCCAGAGTAACTCAGCGGGACCGGCAGCATCTCTGGAGAGAAGGAATGGGTGAAGTTTCGGGTCAAGACCCTTCTTTCAGACTGAAGAAGGGTTTCGACCCAAAACATCACCCATTCCTTCTCTCCTGAGATGCTGCCGGTCCCGCTGAGTTACTCCGGCATTTTGCGTCCATCTTCAAATGACGTCACGCGCTCCAGACGGCTGTGCGGTCGAATGAAGTCGCGCGTGCTCTTGACGGGACCGTCGCGGCTCAACGCGACCACGAGGTCGCGTAATTTGCGTGCCAAGGACACGTAAGTGGGACAGGCCCTTATGTATGTCCAACCTGTCCTTATAATTAATAAGCTTTAATCCAGGCAGCATGCTGGTAAACCTCCTACACTCTCTCCAAAGCTCATTGACCCAGTTAATCAAGATCCTTTTGTAATCATTGAAAACCTTCTTCACTGTTCATTATACCACCAATTTAGTGCCATCCAAAAACTTATTAACTGCATCAGGGCAGGTAGTGTAGAGAAAGCATGGTCTCTGCAGAAGGACTTGGACAGGTTGGGAGAGTGGGCAGAGAAGTGGCAGATGGAATATAGTGTAGCGAAGTGTGGAGTCGTGCATTTTGGTAGTAGGAATAAACGCATAGACTATTTTCTAAATGGGGCGAGAATCCTGAAATCGGAGGTGCAAAGGGACTTGGGAGTGCTGGTGTAAGACGCCCAAAAAGTGAACACAAGTCGAGTTGGTAGTAAAGAAGGCAAACGAAATGCCAACATTTATTTCAAGAGGGGTAAAATACAAAAATGGATGCAATGCTGAGGCTCTATAAGGCACTGGTCAGGACTCATTTAGAGTATTTGTGAGCAATTTTGGGCGCCATATTTGAGGAAGGATGTGCTGGCTCTGGAGAGGGTTCAGAAGAGGTACACACGAATGATCCCAGGAATGAGTGGGTTAACTTATGATGGCACTGGGCCTGTACTCTGGAGTTTAGAACGATGAGGGGAGACCTCATTGAAATGTGGAGAGGATGTTTCCACCAGTGGGAGAGTGTAGGACTAGCGGTCATAGTCTCAGAATTAAAGGACCTTCCTCTAGGAAGGAGATGAGGAGGAATTTCTTTAGTCAGATGGTGGTAAATCTGTGGAATTCTTTGCCACAGAAGGCTGTGGAGGCCGTCAATTTATATTTTTATGGCAGAGATAAATAGATTCTTGATTAGTACGGGTGTCAGGGGTTATGGGGAGAAGGCTGGAGAATGGGGTTAGGAGGGAGACATAGATCAGCCACGATGGGATGGCAGAGTAGACTAGATGGGCCAAATGGCCTAATTCTGCTCCTATCACTTATGACCTTATGACCTTATGACCATCACCTAAATTCACGTTCAAATCATTAACATAAATAAAAAGCAACAGTGGACCCAGCACTGATTTCTGCGGTCAGTACAACACGTTACACCACGCCTCCTGTCTGAAAAACAACCCTCTACCACCACCCTCTGTTTCTAACCTTCAAGATAATTTTCCATCCAATTTCCCAGCTCTCACTTGATTCTATGTGATCTAACAGTCAAATCAGCCTACAGTGGAACATTGTCAAAGGCCTTACTAATGTTCAGGTAGACAATGCACATCACACTGCTCTCATCAATCTACAACATCTATCACTTCTCTCATCAATCTTGAACTTCTTTAATGTGGGTTGTTTTGATAAAAGTTAAATGATTGATTCTTAAGAATTGTTTTCCTGAGCCAAATAGGTTCCGACTCTATGGTACAATCTCTGAATCAGACAGTATCAATACGTCTGTAGCACCAACGAATAGAAAGATACCGTCAGAAAATCATTCAGGTTCCGAGTGTGCATGAGATTATTTAATCAAACTCAATGCACTTGTGTAACAATCTTGGCTGAAGCCAAAATGCAATTTCATAATTTATTGCTACTTTTTAAAAAATACTGCCTGATTTTTTGATTCAATATCATAATATTGTAAGGCTGCATAACATTAATTCAAGATCAGTATCAATTGGTACTCAGCTGAAAGTAAATATTTTATATTTTCATTTTCAGGATCTGCTAATCACAGGTAAGGTCGGAAGTTATTGCCCTTGTCCTAAATGTCCCTAATCTGTTTATTGTTCCAGAAGCACCTTGAAGCAGTCTAGATTCTTCATATTCACATGATTCTTGAATCACTGAGGTAATTGTGGTGAAAGTACTCACACGATGCTGCTGGCTGGAGAGCTCCATGATTTAGAACTAAAGGCAATGAAGGAACAATGAGGATGCTGCACAACTTGGATGGAATGTGCAAGTGGCGGTGTTCCCATCCACCTGCTGCCCCTGGCTTTCTTTGTGGTAGAGGTTGCAGGTTTGGTAAGTGATGTTGGAGTGGTCTGGATGAGTAACTGCAGTGCAGTTTGTCGATGCACTATGTGCCTGGGATGTTTAGTGTGCTGGATGGGGGGACAATTAAGGAGGCTGCTTTATCCAAGATTCTGTGGCGCTTCTTCAGAGTTGTTATTGCACCTGCGTTCCTCCAGACAAATGGAAAGTAGTCCATCATGCTATTGATAAATGCTTTATAAATGGTGGAAAGGGGGGGGGGAAGAGGTCTTGGTTAATTATTGGACTACTTGGAGGTAAGTAAAAGGGCATCAGTTAACAAATTATTTCTGAAGGGCTTTGGATTTGACTGGTTTGACTTGAAATGAAGCTTGAGCAAAAGCAATCCTACCTGTAAAGAAACACAGGAGAGGTGTTGAAGATGGATAGTGTGACCAATGGTTTTAAAGGGAGGTTGAGTATAGCTAGAGAATTAAAAGCAAATGTGATGACAAGAGATACACAACGATCATATTGGTTTGGCAGGGAAGAGATAGACAATATTGCCTAGTTGTTCACAGTGAGGTACATACTGAGGAATGAATGGACATCCTGGATAGAAATCCGGACAACCATGATAACTCAAAAGCCCAAAGGGAAAGTTGTATTTTGAATGAGGGAGGAGAGGTTTGGTGAAATTAACCATGGGCAAGCATGCGGACAGGGGAGATGGGGTTGCTGCACCTAGTAAATTCACAACATGGTCAACGATAATGAAAGCTGAGCTGATTATAATAGTTTTGTGAGTTTATTCATGAGGGGTGCATGGTTAGGATGTGTTACAGGTGTCTGATTGAATTAATAGCTGTGAATTGGAGTGGAATCATAAGGTCATAAGGAACGAGTAGAATTAGGCAATTTGTTCCATCAAGTCTACTCCGCCATTCAATCATGGCTAATCTATCTCTCCCTCCTAACTCCATTCTCCTGCCTTCTCCCCATCACCTCTGACACTCGTACTCAACAAGAATCTATCTACCTCTGCCTTAAAAATATCCACTGACTTGGCCTCCACAGCCTTCTGTGGCAAAGAATTCCACAGATTCACCACCCTCTGACTAAAGAAATGTCTCCTCATCTCCTTCCTAAACGAACGTCCATTTAATTCTGAATCAGTAGTGATGTGATGATAACAAGGAAAGGAGCGGGAAAAGGTACTGAGATGAGCCACAACTCTAACAATCTTGTCACTACTGGTTGTAAAGAAATGAGTTGAATCAGATGTCTGGGCTGTATTCATTTGCTGTTGTGGTTTACTTTTCTAAAATGCAGTTAACAGTGCCATCTAGTGCTCAACTGGAGTCAGAGTTAGCACAAGACTGCATTAGTTGTAGCAACTTCAGGATTTTATGCATGTATAGCTTAAAGTGGGAACCCATAGGTTATTGTGTAAATGACCCAACACATCTTCATGAGATGTGTTTACAGGAATCATATTGCATCCAGCTGAAATCAGAAGTTGACATGAATGTTTTAATTAAATAGTTTTTTAATGAAATAGTCCCATTAGAAAATAAACCAATCCATGTGTTTTGCCACTAATTGGCATGTGGAACAATATTTACTGTTTAGCAAACCACCTATCCTAAAAATATATAATTTTGATGTATGTGTATTGTCATTTCCTTAAACGGATATTCCAAATTGATGGGATTTAAAATGTAAAAGATTTTTTGTATAATATTCATTTAAATGTTGCCAAAGATAGACACAAAAAACTGGAGTAATTCAGGGGACAGGCAGCATCTCTGGAGAGAAGGAATGGGTGACATTTCGGGTCGAGGCCATTCTACAGACTGGTGCCTGAAGAAGGGTCTCGACCCGAAACGTCACCCATTCCTTCTCTCCAGAGATGCTGCCTGTCCTGCTGAGTTATTCCAGCTTTTTGTGTCTATCTTCGGTTTAAACCAGCATCTGCAGTTCCTTCCTATACATTTAAATATTACCACCTTTATTTAGCTGCATGAATTAAATTTAAAAAATAATGTTCTCTGGCTTCATATCTCCAAGAATTCCTTAATATGGCTGCGAGCTCAGTTCCTGAATTGACAATACCCTTTGGGGAAATGAAAATTCTTGCCAAATGGAGTGCTAGATCATTGTGAGAACCATTCCTGGTCCGAACCATCACAGAGCTGACTACAAATACTGAGCAAATTTGAGCTTGAGTACAATTTGATCAGTCCATCAACCATTATGCATAAGGCTCAGTTGAGAACTTTGGGAAGATCACATTGCTCGAATGTCTAACATCAGGATTCCAAAGCAGTCACTCTATTCTATCACAGGAAGAGGTTATCAGGAAGTGTGCAAAGAATGTGCAACATCTCCTCTGATACCTGTGGATCCCTGGCCCATAACTACTCAAGGTGAAGAAGGAGAATTTGTGGTGGCGTTCAGTCTGTACAAAGAAGCTCAGCGTAAACAGCGGAAGGAGTGCACTACCTCACAATCTGTTAACTCATGCACTTCCTACCCCATCTGTGAAATTCTACAGTTCACACATTGATCTCATTAATCACCTCAGGCTCCAAAAAACTGATGAGAAAAAATTCCAAAGAAAGAGGAGAATATGCTGCAGTCACCATCATGAATGAAATCATTTGCAACTTTGATAAGAATCATTACAGTCCGAGATGATTTCATTCATGATGGTGACTGCAGCATATTCTCCTCTTCCTTCTTCACTAGAGTGCAACCTTAGACATGGTTCCTTGACTCCTTTCACCTGTTGGCCAGCCAAGTGGGACAGCCCAAACAGTTCTATTCCTAATCAGTTGGAGCCATAAAGTTTCCTGCAATCTCCACTCTTCTCACTCCTTCACCAATGCATCTGTATTTATTATTGACACCGTCCTATTTCTCATCGGTATGTTTTTCTTTGACATCATTCAAACCAAGAACAAATTTCACATGAGTCACCAACTCTCCCAACTCCATCATTACATCTTTCTTCCTATCACCCTTCCCCATGATGACAGTGAGGAAAGATGTCCATATTCAATATTAAATGGGTAAACATTTTCTCAAATTAAATTTGAGGAGGTCCAAAGTCATTAAACATGTCCTTGTTTCCATTCCCTGGTTTCCATAACATGTTGGTTAATACACAGTGCTTGAGTAACTCAGCAGGTCAGGCCACATTTCTGGTGAACATGGATAGGTGACATTTTGGGTTGGGAATCCTTCTTCAGACTGATCTGGAAGCACATAAAGTAAATTTGTGGTTAATTGCAGGTTTGTGTGAGTGAAGCCAGGAGCTGCGGGATAGTCAGAGCGAGGGCCGGCTGGTGCTGGCACATGGTGGAGAATGTAGGACACAGGGCATGGAAGGAGAACTGTTACAAGAAGTGGTGGATTGATTGTAGGTACCTGAAATCCTGGTTGGGCCTGAACTGGGAGGTCTGCAAAACAGAGATGGAAGATATGGCACAACTTGGTGACAGTTCTTTGTTTCTCCATTCCCTGGTTACTACTTCTAACCTCTTCTTATGTCAAGATGAGGCTGCATTAAGGCTATTAATGATGCCCCAGGCTTAGGTTCTGACATAATCTCTCTCCATTATCATGAACTATTTCCTCTTCTGTCATACTGAATGCCCTTTGCTCTGATCAAGAAGGCTCACCAGCGTCTCTTCTTCCTGAGGAGACTGAAGAAGGTCCATCTGTCTCCTCAGATCCTGGTGAACTTCTACCGCTGCACCATCGAGAGCATCCTTACCAACTGCATCACAGTATGGTATGGCAACTGCTCTGTCTCCGACCGGAAGGCATTGCAGAGGGTGGTGAAAATTGCCCAACGCATCACCGGTTCCTCGCTCCCCTCCATTGAGTCTGTCCAAAGCAAGCGTTGTCTGCGGAGGGCGCTCAGCATCGCCAAGGACTGCTCTCACCCCAACCATGGACTGTTTACCCTCCTACCATCCGGGAGGCGCTACAGGTCTCTCCATTGCCGAACCAGCAGGTCCAGGAACAGCTTCTTCCCGGCGGCTGTCACTCTACTCAACAACGTACCTCGGTGACTGCCAATCACCCCCCCACCCCCCGGACACTTATTATCACTTATTATTATTTATTTAAATCATTTGCTATGTCGCTCTTCCAGGGAGATGCTAAATGCATTTCGTTGTCTCTGTACTGTACACTGACAATGACAATTAAAATTGAATCTGAATCTGAATCTTATGTCAGCCCTTGCCTGGAGTCCTCAATTCATGCTCTGTTACCTCCAGATTCAACTGTTCTGGTGCTTGCTGCCAGACATCCCAGCATCCATTCTCTACTAAATGAACTTTCAATCAAACCTCAGCTGGTGATTTCTTAAATTGCATTGTCTTGTTGTTGTCCCTTCTCCTCTGGTCAATATGCCTGGACCAATTAACCCAATTATATTTTTAAGGCTTTTTTTACCTAACTTAAACACCCCCACAAATCCTTACAGTGTAGCAACAGTCTTACAGTTCAAACCCAGATATTACACAGAGGACCAGCAAGGTTCAATTTAAGGGCAACAGATTTTCTCCTCACATGGGAACAGGGTCCCGTTTTTCACCACAACTGGTCCCAGATCTGATCATGTCATTGATGTTCCCTCTTTTGTATATTTCCTTCAAGTCTTCCAGAATATTTGATAAACCTCCTGGAGGTGATTGTGGGGATCCAGGCAATAACTTTCTCTGTGGCCCACAGCAGAGAGCTCCCACTTTAGTTGTCACTATAGAACATGACTTCCTTCTTGAAAATGGTCATCATTACAGCATCTCTGAGCTCCCCTCCTATTGACAATCTCTTCATCATCGTGTTTTAGGATTTTAGAATGGATAACATTTGCTCTTGAGGCCTTATTATATTCGAGGTGGGTTATGGTCTCTCGGCATCTTTTCAATCAGGGGCGGCCCGAACAAATTGCTGAGAAAGGCAGTCTAGGAGACTATTGTCAAAGACAGAGTCATGGTTGAAGGATTCCCTAATGATTTCAACTTCATTCTTGGCTCTCAGTGGAATGGAACCTTTGGTGGTTTAGAAGATAAATCTCTTTTAAAGCAGACAAACCTATGCATGTCATGGATATCTGTGCATTGCTGAACCACCAGAGATTTCGCCATCCACCATCTGTTCTTTAAGTCCCAGGTTTCTGTTGGACCTTAGTATTCTGGTGCCCATAGAGCTGCTTATTTTCACTTAGAATGCCTCATGTTTATGGTTAACCAGCTCTTCAATCGCCTTGTCATCCTTATTAAGCAAGTCCTGGTTCTTAATGTTAGAGAAGCTGAGAGCCTCTTTACGGGTCCAGTTACAGCAGATTTCAGGGCAGCCATAAGCTGTGAATATTCTGTGGCTCCTGTAGACTGGGAGTTACAGGGTCATACAATTGTACAGCACAGAAACAGGCTTCGGCCCACTATGTCCATGCTGCCCATCAACACCAATCCCATTTATATACCTTTTATGCCGTGGGCAATTGTAGTATTTGTTTTAGATACTTCTTAAATTTGTCTAGATACATATTTTTCTTATTCCTTCAGAGAGTATCTGCCTCCACCACAACTTTTGGCAGACTCTAACCATCTTTTATATGAAATTAAATTCCCTTCAGATTACCTCTATCGATCCGCAACATTGTCACCAATCAAACCTGGTCTACCCAATATGTCCTTATAAATGTGCCATATGATGTGGAAGAGAGCAAGAACTTCTTAGTCAGTTTAACAAGTATGGATATTATGCACTGTACTTAGTTTATCAAAACATTGTCATGTGCAGTGAATAATGTTAAAACAAACATTAATATGGTAGTGGTTAAAGTGTCAAGAATATGGTTAACAGCTTGATCAAAGGGTTGCTAAAGTGAACCGTCATGTGATAAGAAACACTGGTCATATGACTGGACATTTTTTGATCATGTGTATAAAATAAATAGATTTAGCCATTGATGGCCAGAACATCTTTGGACTGGAGTTGAGAATGGTGTCAAGAACTATAAACCGAGAAGATACACTTACATTGACTGTTGCCAAGGCTATGCAGAAGGAATGGGTGGGAACTGTTTGTTTCCTGGATTATTTTTGCAGAATTTGTCTTTGTACTATAGTTGCAGCCGAGTAGTGTCAAGGGCTATTGAAAACTGTCGCATTCACTGTTGCCAGAAACAGCAGATGGGATGAGAAAACAGTGTTTGCTTGAATAGTGCACATTGTTGCTAATTCCATAGCAAAATAATGTTCTTGACTATATTCACAGGATCATAACCATATATCAGTAAATCAGCATTGTGCAACACCAAAATGCTCCAATGCAGGCAACATTCTGGTGAATCTCTTCCACATTTTCTTCCAGTGCAATTATGTCCAGAACTACACCCAATGATCAAGGTACAGCCCAATCAATATTTTATAAAGTTATTACTTGAGTTGATATGTTTTCAATCAGATAGTGTCTGAGAAGCATTGGCTTTGTGCGTTCCTCGTGAGCCTCAACATTGATCTTGCTGCAACAATATTTATGTTGATATTAATATTTTGTGGCTAGGTTGATAGATTATAACATTAGATCAGTGATTCCCAACCTGGGGCCATGGCAAATTTCAGGGGAGCCACAGAAAGAAATTGGGATTTAGGGGGCCACAGGTTCAATGAAGGGGGCCACAGAGCTACCACCCTGTTGCCTCCTAAATTTCAGTTCTAATAAATTTAAATCTATGTAATTGAAATGTTTGTGGAATAGAATAAAAATGAATATATGTGCAATTAATAGACACTGATATTTTTATGGAAGGTATTATAATATTGAAGTACTTTTTTCCCGCTAATAATGTCAGGGAGGGCCACAGAAAAATTAAAAGATCCCAAGGGGGCCATGAGCTAAAAAAGGTTGGGAACCACTGCATTAGGTGACTGATATTTATTCAGTTATTGTTACCTGTCAAAGCAAAGATGATGCAAAACATCTTTGTAACCCCTTGCCATGAAAATGACATAACCTAACATGTGCCCCTGCCAGTGCTAGCAACAGAGATGCTGTGATAACATCTTGTGTTTATCCCTTTGATGAAACTTTTGACGAGGCCTTGCTCCTCACATTTTGCCAAGAGAAGGACTCTGATGGAGTCTGTCTTTCCTACTCATTCTTCGTTGATCATCCTTGCTAGAGAAGTCACGTTCCTTCCCACCCTGCCATTCAAGTCAGACTTTGGGGTTGAAAACCATGACTTTTTCAAGTAATGGTAGAAGTCCTCCTTAGTTTAAGGTTAGGCAGTACTGACTGAAATGGACCATCTCATTCTTGATAATGTTGTATCGTTCAATCAATCAACAACAACAACAACCACCCAGAATGACGAAAACCAGTATTAAGGAGTTTAATTTATCAGCACAAAATCTTATAGAACAGCATATCGTATCTCTGCTCACTTTTTGACAGAGCTATTCAGATTAATTTCACATTCCAACGTTTTAATCAAGATGCCTGAAAATTAGTTCACTGCAAAAACTAAATCTGTTGAAAGGTTATATGTAATCTGATTCCACCACACTCCGGCAATATATTCCAGATAATAACATTGCATGAAAATATTTTGCATTAATTCACTGAGTTCTTTTTGCCAATTATTTTGAATCACTAACCTCTGGTTACTGATCCAATTAGCAAAAAAAAAAATCATTTAATTGAACCCAAAAGTGTGCGTTTATTTTATTATTTATTAGGAATAATAAATTTATCAGTCAGAGTATTGAATATGAGTCGGGAGGTCATGATGCAGTTGTATAAGATGTTGGTGAGGCCTTATTTAAAGTATTGTGTTCAGTTCTGGGCACCATGTTGTAGGATAGATGTTGTCAAACTGGAAAGAGTATAAGAAGATTTACGCGGATGCTGCCAGGCTTAGAGGGTCTGAGCTATAAGGAGAGGTTAAGTAGACTGGGACTATTCCTTGGAGTGCAGGAGGATGATGGGCGATCTTATAGAGGTGTATACAATTATGAGAGGAATAGATCAGGCAGATGCACAGTCTCTTGTCCAGAGTAGGTGAATCGAGGACCAGAGGACATAGGTTTAAGATGAAGGGGAAAAGATTTAACAGGAATCTGAAGGGTAACTTTTTCATATAAAGGGAGGTGGGTATATGGAACAAGCTGGCAGAGGAGGTAGTTGAGGCAGGGACTATCCAAAACTTTAAGAAACTGTTAGACAGATTCAAGGATAGGACAGGTTTGGAGGGATATGGGCCAAACACAGGCAAGTGGGACTAGTGTAGCTGGGACATGCTGGCTGGTGTGGGCAAGTTGTGCCGAAGGGCATGTTTCCACACTGAATCACTCTATGAAAAGTACTGACAAGTTTAACACACAGATGGAAAACCATAAAATGAAGACTGCAATCAGTTTCAATTTGCCAAGGATGTTAGAAACAAATAACCACAAAAATAATTTCATTTTGGGAATAGTTAAACATGGATGACACAATAAATTAATGCTTTTCCAATAATTCTAAATGCTGCTTTTACAAGTTGTGTTTCATCAGTACAGATATACTAGAGTTCACAATGTTTACCAAAGATATCTTGCAGAATAATTATTTCATAAACATACAAGAACAAGATTTAAATTTACTGCCACCAAAAACAATACGAGGATTGCAAAAATATGTTCAACCCAACTAAATGATGTTTAAGAAGGAACTGCAGATGCTGGAAAATCGAAGGTAGACAAAAATGCTGGAGAAGCTCAGCGGGTGAGGCAGCATCTATGGAGCAACAGAAATAGGCAATGTTTCAGACTGAAGGGTTTCGACCCGAAACGTTGCCTATTTCCTTCGCTCCATAGATACTGCCTCACCTTTCTCCAGCATTTTTGTCTATGTTAAATGGCATATGATTATGCCACCTGAAGCTTTATTGTAAAGTATGTAAGATGGAAGGCAACTATTTGAAAACAGTTTGTTGATCTACAATAACTGTTTTGTGTCTGTATTACATTACATTGGGATCAATGTAGCTGTTGATGTTATGCTGCAACATTAATATTCTTGATCTATCAATTTTGCAATTGTGTTCAGTTGAATATTTGAGGTTCCTTCATATATTGAACCTGGAAAAGGACAGGAAGTAAAATTACAAATTGTAAATGAAGAGAAAATTCAAAATTTTGAACTAACAAAAAAGAAGTTAATATTAGATCAATGTAACCACAAGGAACTGCAGATGCTGGTTTACAAAAAAAGACAATGCTGGAGTAATTCAGCAGGTCAGGCAGCATCTCTCAAGAACATGGATAGGTGAGCTTTTGAGACGGGACCCGAACAAAACATGTCTATCCACATTCTCCAGAGATGCTGCCTGTTCTGCTAAGTTACTCTAGCACTTTGTCTCTTTTTGTGTTGGATTATTGCACCTTATCTTAGTTTTATACGGACATAGCAAAACCATGATGATTATGGGCCAAGTCTAGCATGATCAGATCAGCGGTCTGTACTTGCCATCCATAGATTCTGTCTGGCCAGATGATGTGGGCTGGGCTAGTGGACCCCCACACCATGCAGGAGTTGGTGAGGAATCAACATCAAGTATGGAATAGGCAGCATATTAAATATTCTGTCTCCAAGAATATCCTCACACCTTTTAACAGGAAGTGGGCTAGGGACTGTGGTGTCTTCTGCAAAGCTGGGGATTTTTTCTTTTAAAGACTTCTTAAATTCTTATATATTCAGAGTCATTTATATATTATTAAGAATACTGTGAATTATATGAAAAACAAACATTGAAATAGTAAAATAATGGTTTCGAGCATCAAAAAACAAAACAAAAAAACAAAAACAAAAAGAAAAGGCTCTAATGCACCAAGCAGATGTAAAGCTGATTCTCAAGCTTTTGCTGGTCTTTTCTGGAATAACACAAGAGCCAACGCAAGAGGATGTAGGTGTGGGATTGGGGTGAAGAACTAAAGTAGCAGGCAACTAGAGTTCCCCATACAACTGAGCATTGATATACTGCCGTCACCCAAACAGTGCTTGGCCTGTCCTCCATGTTGGAGATTATATCATAGGCACCAAACGCAATACACTAAATACTTTCCTCAAAAAGAGATTTTATGCAGTGATTAAGAGTAGAGAAAACGATTTACCACTTTATATGTCACTATACAATTAAACTTTGATTAATCATGTAAATACGCAAAGCTGTTTGTCTTACCTATTTTACAATCTCGATAGTATTTTTCTATGGGATAATCTTTTGTAAAGCCAACTCCTCCCATCCATTCAATACATTTTGCAGAAGTAATGGCTGCTACCTATAAGAAACAAATAAGTAGTCTCATTACAAATCACATACACATTATATGCAACTCTCCATCCATTACATCCAACATTATAATTGTTTAACATGTTTATCACTATAACATTTAAGATGGGGAAGCTGGCTCCGATCAGCCCCACTGCTGATGGTGCTCTGTAAATACTATAGAATGATAGCAATGTGATGGCCTTTTGATTTTCTTTCTTAATGGCCCAAATGGGGAATCAGCAATCCTTTCCAGCATCTCTAAAAGACCAAAAGTTGTGAAATAATTTTAGATGTCTAAATTTTACACTTTAAATACCACAGAAGGAAATATCACGTTTTATATTTATATTAAAATGATCAGATATGCTTTGACCTTTCCTAACCCATCAGTTCTTTGGCCATTCACTGTTTCAGTTTACCTCAGAAGTGTAATATTTTGCCATACATGCTTCTTTAATAAAGGATCTCCCAGCTTCCTTCAGTCGGGCAGCGTTGTATGTAAGCAACCGTGCAGCTTCCAACTGGGTGGCAATCTGTGAGACCTGGTGTTGCATGCCCTGTACCACAATAGACAAGCATAATATCCATTTTAAAGTAATGTTGAATTAACTTTACAAAAATCAACTTTCATTATTCTGAGTTACACCAGCTAATAACTCAGCCTATTAACCAAGCTGTTGCAAACTATTTTTGTAGAATTGAATGGCCCAGATGTCGCAGTCCACAGTGAAGTATTCAGTATAGCAGTGGAACATGGAAAACAGAAGTGTCTATTGTGAATCTGGGACCCAAATGAACAGGCTAAACAATTGTGTTAGCTCCATGCAATTAGACTGCTGGAACCTTAACCTTAGTAAAGTGGAAGTATTTAATTCAATAACAAAAGATGTAGATAAAACCAGTTTTCATATTGCAACATCAATTTAGAAGTTTACCCTCAAGTCTCCAGAGTGTAGCTTGTCCCCAGAATCTTGTTACTTGAGAGGCAAGAGTGAAAACTAAATGAGCCAAGGCAAGCACAGCTTATACATAACTGATCATAGCTAGCCAACTATGCCCATTGACAACAATGCGACAAGTGATTTAGATTGATTGCAAGCCTATAGGTTATACACAACTATTATTCACGGTTCATTTCCTCCCCCTCCACAACCGCAACCCCCGGGAGAATCCATGCCTTTTTTAAAATCGGTACAAGCTGCTACAGTTCTTTAGATTTTGGAATAGTCTGCTTACTGAATAACCTCATATTGCTTTTTGTATTATAGACATTGCTGAGAGTCAGTTGTGCCATATCTTCAATTCATTTGCTAACAATGTTGTTAATAAATATTTGAACTAAACATATGAGCAATACAAGTCCCTTTAGTCCATCCACATAACTCTGACATATAAACATCATATTTTCAAATGCAACCACAACCATGCAACTCCCTGCGAGAAGAAAGGGAAATCCAGGCCAGGTTAGGAAAGGGAAAAGAGAAAACTTCATCTCTGGTCAGTGTTTATCCAAGAGTATTCCAGCTACTATTTAACTTTTGCAAAGGATGATCACCATTCACAGCAGAAAAAAGATTCAGCTCTTCCTTGGAGGATTTTAGCGAATCGACATCAGATGGAAAGAGAGGAAATTGGACTTCTTCTAATCAATTCTGGATATAGGAGTTGCTGCAGAAGCTAGTGTTAACTGTACATCTCTAACTGCCCTGGAGATGGTTTTAGCTATTCACCTTCTTTAATCCCTGTATTTTGTTTCAGAAGGTACTCTTTACTTTCAAAAGAATATCCAACACAGATGCAGCCTCAGATCTTAAAATGTAACCTCTGATCCTAACTTTTTTAAATTTTTTAAATTTAAACAAACTCTCAACTCAGTTTATTTCTTTTACCAACAATCCTTAATCTGCTCACCTCACCTCCGTTTAAAATTAACCATCATCAATATTAATTTAGCATTCTCATTTAGAAAGACCTAATGGATGGCAATCTCTGAAGGTTAAATTGTCACATTAGGTCAAAGGCAACTCTTCACAAAGAGTACTTTTCTACTCTATTAAAGCAATGTTCTACTTCACGACGCATGACGTACTTCAGCTTTATCATGGAAACAGGATAAAATTTAGGAACTGCTTTCAGAAAAGGGAGAATTGAAAGACACTTGGAACGTCATTACAGCGAAGGTAAATCAGAGAAATATGAACGCAAATTTTGATAACTATACCTGGAAATCATATATTCTTTTGCCAAACTGCATTCGCTGCTTCAAGTAAGGAATGGTGCTATCAAAGCAGCCCTGTGCCAATCCAAGCATCTGCAAAAACAAAATTGAAAATATATATCGATGCTTAAAAAAAACGACTTAAGATTACTTGTTTTTTTTTATTTTAAACTCTATGATGTTCAAAAAAGAAATACTAATTGAGTATGTTTCTACAAAAATAATGGAATTTGTTAGCTTTTTCCCAATATGATGAGGCCAATTAACACCTCAACCAAGATCACTCAACCAACACAGTGCAAAGACTGAATTGACCTTGGGAGTTCCCCAGCAACTCAATCTATTAACTGGCAGAACATGCACGGCAATACAAGAATTTATTTTTCCATTCATATGGTAGATTGCCCATCCTCTATTACAGCTTTGTTCCCACAGTATTTCATAAGTGTAACCCTAATACAGCTTTTCTAGGAATACTAGTCGGTATGTCAAGGAGGGCTCTCTCGAACTTCTACAGGTGCACAGTAGAGAGCATGCTGACCGGTTGCAGCGTGGCTTGGTACGGCAACCCGAGCGTCCAGGAGCGGAAAAGGCTGCAAAAAGTTGTAAACACTGCCCAGTTCACCATCGGCTCCGACCTCCCTACCATGGAGGAGATCTATCGCAAGCGCTGCCTCAAAAAGCATCATCAAGGACCCACACCACCCTGGTCACACACTCATCTCTCCGCTGCCATCAGGTGGAAGATAGGAGCCTGAAATCTGCAACATCCAGATGCCTTAAAATATTCTGTTGTGCTGCAGCAAGCACGAATTTCATTGTCCTATCTGGGACACATGACATAAACTCGCTTGTCTTGTCGTGTCTACTCTCCCGACCAAGAAAGCATACATTTAATGCAATGTTCACATACCTGTCCAGCAATTCCAATCCTGCCTCCATTCAGCATTCCAATTGCATACTTGTACCCATGACCCAGTTGACCTAAAATATTACTCTCTGGAACCTACAACACAAAAAGAGGATTCTATCAAGAAGAGAAAGAAAATTAAAATCTAATATTTATAATATTTCAATTTCTACAGCATTGCAAATTATATGTGAAAATGATACAGGATGGAAGTGTTATTTGATGACAGACTGGATGTGAATATTCATTATGGGAGATGAATTCACAGACCATGACATGGGCAGAATTTCTTCTCTTGCACAAGGTAATAAAATAGACAAGGGCTTTGTGACAATATGCCCAATTGTAGCACAGTTTATTGGAAATTTGTTGGGCTTGACACCTAAACCCATGAATACAAAGTAGAAACCAAAGAGAAGGAATATCAAGTTTTGTACGACTCGATATTCATACGGACTTGATACTTTAAGTTTAAAGCTACAAGATAGCACCAGAAACATGGTATGTAGGAAGGAACTGCAGATGCTGGTTTAAACCAATGATAGACACAAAATGCTGGAGTAACTCCGCAGGACAGGCAGCATCTCTGGAGAGAAGGAATGGGTGACGTTTCGGGTCGAGACCGAGTCTGAAGAAGGATCTCGACTAGAAACATGGTGACTCATTGTGAACTGCCTCACAAGAAATCTATTCAATTGCTGCACACTTTTACATATGTATGATTCTGCTTTTGTATAGTACAGTTTTAATGGATTGTGTGCAAAACAAAGCATTTCACTGTATCTAGATACAATAAAGCAAGGACTGCTAAAATAACTACTACTACAAATGATATTTCGCACTTTCAATCTGGTGACTAGAGTACAGTGAAGGCTTGCGTACAGTTTGCCGTGTAAAAAAGCATGTTTCCTCTTCTTTCACACTTACTTAACATCGTATGTTGGAATAGGGAGTAATGGACTATGGATGCTCATTACCCATTAATTCAAATGGGGCCTCTGGCTGTCCCTTTCATCCCAGTGAGGAAAAGTAGCAACTGGGGATGGGAAGAACTAAATATATGGCCTGACCACCCCTATATACTTGCACATTCTATAGCCCTTGGTCCAACAGTGAATTCTGCATGGGTCTTTGCATTAACAGTCTCAGTAAACAGCAAAATGAATTGCGAACCATTCCTATCAAAATGAGTACCTTGGCAAAGCTGCTTGAAATGATCTCTATTATTATCTCAATATTTTACATGGCAATTAATTGAAGAATCTGTTCCACCCTTCAGTTAAGGCAAATGTTGGCACACCATGAATAAATTATATTTGCAACGATGCTCTGATCCCACTAAACATGTCCCGCCACCAAAAACTGTCCCCAGTTTTCACATTTCAATTGTTGTCACCTTAAACATACAATGACATTTGGCAAGGGGTTGTATTATGGGACAAAAACATGGAACAATATACAGAGGTGTGGAGATTCTACTCAATCAGTAATGTAAGCACATTCCACGGCCGTTTAATAAACCTGCCAGAGAATAACATGCAAACCGCAATATTACTTCAGGAGTCAATTCCGTGGATCAGCACCAAGGACTAATTGGAGAAGCAATTTTTTAATTTGAGAGTTTTGTTTTACAATGCATTGCTTGTAGATTGGGTTTTCTGGAGCTTGGAAGAAAATGGAAAGAATCTTCAACCAGCTTGAATCCAGATCACCCTATGGCAAATTGCTAGAATGTTCTGTCATGCCCTGGAGATTTCTCTTTGGTCTTTTGTTCATTTATATATGGTCTGCACATGACCTTGTACAGCAGAGGTAGGTGCCACATTCTGATGAGAAGTGAATGTCACCAAGACTTTCCCTCTTCATCCATGGAGCACTGGAAACTACGTGTCAAATATTCCATCAGACAGGCCTCAATTTCATCCTTAAAAAAATAAAAAAAAAATTCTACTGTATAATCTGTCCCCTTGCTACTAATTCTGGTTTAAGGTGTCATTCCTCATTTACAACATGATCTTTGTAAATTGTTACAATTATCTCAAGTTTCCCATTTTGATAATGTGGTCTTCAGTCACTGGCCAGGTTAGCAACTGCCATCGAGGTAAGAGTAAATCATGGAAGGACAGCATGTACGGATGATATCACCTTGAGATACAAGGTTATCAATAGTTATTTTCATGTCAAATCATAAGACATTCAAGTTCACCAACAGCTTACTTGGAAAGATGAGGATGGATTTCTCTGCTGAATAATGGTGGTGCTACATTTGGCATGTGAACACTTGTTGAGGGAAGAAATGGTGAAATTATTCAAGACACTTCCCTACAAGTACAATGATGTAATTCTCATTGCAAAGTCAATACATTGATGTCAGATTAATATATACGATTTGGCATTGCTATTTTATTCCATGGTTAAATATTTGACCACGATGAGGTTCAGTGTCGGCTCCCATAGGAAGTTGGCCATTTGAACAAAATAGATGAATGGTGATCATTATATCGCTTCTGGATACAGGTCAACCTATCCCTTCAGCAAATATAGAAATCAATTAAAATATTTGTAGCCAACATTTCTTATCCATAACTTGACAATGAGTGTTAAATATCATTCAAAATACCTTGACATTCTCAAAATTAACAGGACAGGTGGAAGACGCTCGAATTCCAAGTTTATTTTCTTTCTTCCCCACATGGAGACCTTCAGTATCTTTATCTACTATGAAGCAGGTGATTCCTCTATAGCCCTGGAAACAAAACAGATAGCTTGTCACCTTCAGTTGGTACTGTTCATTCCATCCATTAATTTGCAGCACTTGTGCTTTATTAACATTCAGGTTTTAATAATGTTCACCTGGATTTCAATTTACTGTAAATTGAGCTGTAAATTACTGAAAAATCCCAGCCACTCCATGGCCAAATATTGGAATTTCACCCCTCATTGGTCCCAGCAAGTTCAGAACTTCAAGGTGAATGCAAACATTCCAACTTTGTTGGATGAACTTTGATGGTAATTTCCTGGTTCTGTTCGACCAGAATAGAGAAGCCATCACAGAATTAATTGTTAATGGTGTCTGCCAATTTTCTCAAGCAAAGCAGCAGCCCACAGTGATTAGTTTCAATTTGATGTAGCATAGAATCAAACCAACCAAAGACAAAAGAACAAATTAAGAATGGTTGAAAAATGAAATAAGTAGCCAGATCTGTCTAAGAAAATCAGTACTTTAAAATTCAGGAAAAGCAACGTAAAGGTGAAGAAGGATGGCACAGTGGCGCAAAGGTAGAGTTACTGCTTTACAGTGCCAGAGACCCAGGTTCGAGCCTGACTACGGGTACTGTCTGTACGGACCTAGTACGTTCTCCCTGTGACCGCGTGGGTTTTCTCCGGGTGCTCTAGTATCATCCCACATTCCAAAGATGTACAGGTTTGTAATTAATTGGCTTCAGTAAAAATTATAAAACCGAGTCTAGCATGTAGCATAGTGTTAGTGCATGGGGATGGCTGGTCGGCACTGACTCGGTGGACTGAAGGGCCTGTTTCTGAGCTGCAAACTAAGCTAAACTAAACTAAGCAAGGACAAGAAGGGATAGGCTGGGACTTTTTCTTTAGAGTGTAGGAGGCTGAGGAGTGTCCTTATTGAAGAGCACAAGATCATGGGAAGTATGGATAAAGTGAACACCCACTGTCGAAAACTAGAGGGTAGAGGGAACTTATTTAAGAAGGACTTCAGGGGCAACTTATTTCCACTCAGAGGGTAGTCATATCTGCAGATGCCAGAAGAATTTATTGAAGCAGAGAGAATTATGAATTTTAATTGACATTTGGACAGATACATGGACAGGAAGGGTTTATGGGCCAAATTTAGGCAATTGGAACTAGTCCAAGATTGGCATGGATAACGTGGGCCGAAGGCCCTGTTGCTCTGCTGTACAACTCTAAGACTCTATGTTAAGAGACTTTACCATAGTCATCTGGAGGAATAGACGTGACTATTCTGTTGTTTTTTTATTTGTATTGGATGCAAATTATTTAACTAATCTGTTGTGTTGAGGGGAAACATAACTATACATTGGGGCGTAAATCTGATACAGTAGGATAAATTAGAAAACAAAGTTTTTAGTTCAATCAGCAACATTCATGCCAGAATGTATATCCCATATGTGTAATTAGTCAAATCCCTTGCATACTCATTTCCAATTCATTTTATCCTGTCCCTCAACTGCTTTTATAACCTATTCGAAAATTCTGTCATGGTTTTTATTACAATGATACACTCTACTGGCGTTTTCCTCAACCTTTGTACCCAGTTATGAAGAAAAATTCATCTTCACTAACCTGAAATTGCTAACATTTAATTTTATAACAGTGTTCCAATGTACTGAAAACATTATTTGTACACACACTTTTGAGGGAATGAAAAGATACACATGCTCAGGGATGATTGACAATAGAAAACTTCAAAGAAAGCCAAATGGACCAAAGACAAAAATATTTCTCCAGGTATCCTGAACTTTACAGCGAGGGCAGGGTAGTGGAATTTAAAGCAGTTGGGGTTGGGTTTGGAATATGTAGGATTTATACAAAAAACACTTCTAGTGAAGGAAACTGAATAGTTAATTTAGTATTTTGTTTCAAAAACAAAATTATACATTCAATGCAAACACTTCTCAGTAAAAAATTGCTTTGATACTTACAGATGAGGGGTTTGCGTTTGCCATGACTAGAAATATTCCAGCATAATCAGCATTACTAATCCACATCTTGGAACCATTGATGACATAATAATCTTTATGTTTCACTGCAGTAGTCTTTAAAGAGAATGCATCACTTCCAGAATCAACTTCTGAAAGACAGAAACTGCCAACCTAAAGATTTTAAGAGCAGTTATCAAAGGTTACTTGATGTCATGTGAATAGCAATGTTGCAAACTAATTATTTGTTACCACTGTCATCTTACACAAATGGCAAAGGACAAGTTAAACAAATGTTTCATATATCTCCATAACATACAAGTAACTCAGGCACTTCCTGGGATCAGTCAAACTTGCAAGCCTATCATTGCCACAGCACATGCAATGACATTGTTTCCATGCCTGCCTGGTAATTATCCTTAGCAGCAATCTCCCAACACTACATCAATTCCCCCCTCCCCCAATTTCCACACTTTGAGAAGGCAAGTTCCTATCAACTGCCCACCAATGTATTACCAGTGCCGATTCTGAACCATTTATCAATTAGTGAAATTCCAAAATTTCTCCCAATGTCAATTATTTTTGGGCCTCCGACTGCTAATCTTCCAAATCTATCCAAAGGGAAAGGAGTGCAGGATGGCACATTTTTGTCAAAGAAAATTTTGCAATGGCTGGCCTTCTGCAACTGAGTCTATCTGGTGCACCCCAATGATTGAACTACAATTTCAGGTTTTAAATGTTTGTATATGGAACGAGCAAAGTTTAAAAAATAATAATATTCAAGCCATTGCCGATAGCCAAATGCCAATTTTTCCATAAAGTAATGTTACACTGCATATTTATCACACTGATGAAAATATATTTTATTCTGTCAAATGTTGTTCTGGTACGCATGTGAAGAATAATAGCAGCAAATTTTCTTCATCAATAGTTTGGATAGTTGTTGAAATTTTCCTAGGAACTAATTATTCTGGCCACCAGCCTTCCTTGGGTAAAAAAATACCCGAAGAGGTACTAGGAGACAAGAGGAAAATGCAAAGTATCTTTGTAACAACTTACAGCAGTGATTTACAGGATTTTAGACAACTGAAAACTTTACCATAGTTCTGGGAATTTAATGTTAATAATCTAACCTTTCAAATGTTCTGATTCTTCAGGTAGAATTCTTTATATTCAACAAATTCCATTCACAACTCACCATATCTTTAGCAAGTCGAGGTAGATATTTTCTTTTTTGTTCTTCTGTTCCACATTTCATCAATAGTGTGTTGATTAAAGTGTTCTGTACATCACAAACGACTGCTACCGATGGGTCCACTTTGGCCAACTCTTCAATCACAAGCAGAGACGAAAAGAACGTTGATTCTGATCCACCATATTTTTCCGGAATTTCAATTCCCATCAACTAAAAATGAAGGAGAACCAGAAAATATTTTCTATATAACTGTGCAACATTCGTAAAAATAACTCAACGTAGAAACATAATAAATATTACATTATTGTTAAAGTGATTTGCAATATAGAAGGCTCGAAGGGCCAAATGGCCTACTCCTGCACCTATTGTTTATTGTCTATAATACTTTTGCTAATGGTTTAGACACACGGAACAGATGGCTTAAAATTAGGCATTAAAGTTACCAGCAAAATATTTTAAGAACTGGGTTGTTTGGAGGGAAATCCAATTGATGCCCTAACAGTAAATTATAACAATTTGCAACAAGCATGAACAAAGAAATAGGATTAAGAAAAACAGTTCCTTCTCTCGGATCATAACCAGTGCTTACTAATATAGCAAATTATTCTTTGCAGTCATTGTTGCGATGGAATAATTGTGACTGCTAAATTGGACAAGTTATAATCCAGAAACAGCAAATGAGATGAATGTAAAAATGTGTCATTTCTTGTTTCAGAAATGTGTTAGTGGAATCTTTTATGGCTCCCCAAACTTTCGGTAGGGTCTTAACATCTTATTTTCAGCAGTGGAATAAAATATGGAGAGAGATAGAGATTGAAGGGACAGATGGGAAATGGAGGAATATGGATCAGGTACAGGCAGAGTAGATTAGGAAATTTGGCACCATGTTCGGCACAGATAATGTGGGCTGAAGGGCCTGTTCTTGGTTCTTGGTTTCTTGGTCCTCCAAAATATTCCATTTGGTATTTAAACTGGAGGTGGTGAAGGGAGGGCTTCCTGTTCCTGCGCTGTACTATTCTGTAGTTCAAGAAATGGTTAGGATGAATTCCAAAACGAAATTTAAAACCGCTTTCAACAGGGAGGGGATCACCAATTTAGCAAAAATAAGTCAACACATTTATAAATCATGTTAAAAGTTTATTTTAATTTACTTATGTCATGTACCCTGTATTTGCTCAATAATTCCCTTCCTAATTTCAACAACTTTTGTAATTATAACAATTGAGGTTAATAATGCTCACTGTTACTTACTATAGACTAGATAGGACAACAACGTTAGATACCCTCTCCTTCATTGCCTATATTGCAGCTGCCTTTGGTAAAAGACTCATATTGACTGGTTTTCCAAGCCTCTGTCAATACGATTCTCACCGCTGGTTATGGGAAATGTATATTAAAACATTGCCGTTTCTGCTCCATGAAAAATATTTATTTTCAAAATTCAGCAAATCTACAGACTTTAACAACTGTTTAAAGTAGATGATTCATATTTTATGCCTTAAATTCACATGACAATTAGGCAGTTTTAACCCAATTAACTCCAATTGAATATTGACATGAAACTATATTAAGAATGTTTCATATGCATAAAATATGGAGCATCCATCAGCAAATCTGAATTTTGCCCCAGACCAATCTAAAGACCTGCCGTAAAAATAATATTATGTCTAGTTCCCCAACACAAAAACGTTTTAGAACAAGACTCCTCTGCATTAATTGTGAAGATGTTAGTATTAAACAAAAAGGGATTAATATAAGAAGAGTGTAAATAGGTTGCTGATGGTCATAATGGACTTTGTAGGCCAGAGGTCTGTACCCGTGACTCTGTGTTCCATTAATTTGCATATGACATTTAAGAGTTGCTTACTTATTCCTTATGAGATCCTCAACTGGTCAGCGTTAATTAATGCATATTGTGTTAGACTAATGAAAGGAGTTTTGTTTTGTGTTTAAAGAATTGTACATTATCTCCCACCCACCACTGATTCAATTAAGCATCTTGATCAGGTACATACCTAATTATAGCAGAATCTATAAGAAAACAGTAGTTTGGTCACATAAAAGAAACAAGTATAGTGCAAGCAAATGTCAAATTATAAAACCAGAGTACATGTGTATCAGACCAGACCAGATAAAACCCAATATCTCAGAAAGCGATTTGGGAGTCTTATAATTTACTACTATTCCAGTTAATTTAACAGAATTCAACGTAATAATTTACCAAATTATGTGCAAAGCATTGAATATAAGTTCAAGTACGATCGTCAGAAGCATATGGTTAATCTCAGGATTTTGTCATTTTTTTAAGTAACAAAATACAAGGCTTCTCCAGTAAAATATTACTAACCCCTTGTTCAAACAGTCCTGAAATGATAGATTCATCCATTTGAGACTGCTCATCCATTTTGTGGACCAGTGGTGCTATTCGCTC
Source organism: Amblyraja radiata (assembly GCF_010909765.2). NCBI lineage: Eukaryota > Metazoa > Chordata > Chondrichthyes > Rajiformes > Rajidae > Amblyraja > Amblyraja radiata. The sequence goes on from NC_045970.1 coordinate 22,669,377, forward strand.
CTGAGCAAACTTGGCAACTAAAACAAATTTTTGAAGTTGACAGTCAGAAAAAAAATGATACTTCACCCCACTGAAAAAGTAAAAGTTCTGAAATAAAGTATACAGTATTTTTCATAGTTTACAGTTAGGAATTTATATCTTTCATTTTCCTTTGATGTTCTTATCTACTCAGTGATGGATGCTACCAGAAGCAATGACATTTTACTACTCTACTACAGTGTTGGTATCATGTATTCTGAAGTTCATACAACACATCAACCACAAAAGAAATATAGTCCAACTAATACCGTAGGTAAGCAACCCTTCTTACCACTGAAGCAGATTTTTAATTCCTCTCCTCTCTTCTTACAGATATTACTAAAAGGAGGATTCAATGAAATAAAAGGCAAAGCCCATCAGACCTATCCATTCAGTCAACTTCGCCAAATGAACTGGGAATGCAATGCGAAGAATACCTTCAAATATACTTGACCACAGAATGGGATTTCAGTGTCAATTTTGAATAGTCTGGTTTTAACAAGATATTATCTCACCCCCAAAACTCCACCTGCTATAACCTTCATCTTAAAATGCAATGACAGAATAAGATAATTTTACCTATTTAGAAGAGAATCAACCATTCCCAGTCTGATAGAAAGGATTTTAAAGCTTTAAAATTGTCTCAAATATTTTTGAACATGCAGAACAACACTATCGAGATTCTCTTCTTAAAACTACCATATTGTTTGACCATCTCAATGACAGATATTACGGTGCATTTTATATGAGATGATCAAACATGTAATGGAACATAATTATTTGCTCTAGTTAATCCTCATCATTAACATAAGGCTCTAATATTTTATCATTATTAGAATTGAGGTTTATTTAAGTGTACTCATCTAGATTTTGTGATAGGGCTAATGCGTGATTATCACAGGTTAGTTATAATGATTTAAATTACTTACTGGCATCTGCACACTTGCAGTTGGTCAAAGAAATCTGCTATTCCATGTGGTCTATTCCTTGAGAATATACACATTCCCCTTTGCCAACCAAATGTTGTTAATTCCCAATAAAGCCTTTAATAAATCAAGTAAGACATGCATCTTACCTTAGTGTGATCCAACAACTGATTTTTTTTTTTTTTAAATCACCTGAGCCCTGCAGAGAACTGAAAATTGCAGAGTTGATACGTAGCCCAAACCATCACAAAAACCAGCCTACCTTCCGTTGATTCCATCTACACTCAGTAAGGCCGCTGGCATAATCAAAGCCAAATCTCACCCTGGTCACTCCCTCTGTTCCTCTCTCCCATCAGGCAAGAGGTACAGAAGTTTAAAAACACATACATCCAGATTAAGGAACAGTTTTTTCCCCAGCAGTTATCAAGCAAATAAACGGTCCTCACATCAGTTAGAATGCGGTACTGACCTCCCATCTACTTCGTGGAGACCTTTGTATTATATTTACTCGGACTTTAGCGGACGTCAATGTTATATCTTGCACTAAATACTATACCCTTCAACCTTTATCTGTGTACTGCGGACAGCTTGATTGCATTCATGCATAGTCTTTTCTTTGACTGGATAGCAGACACACAAATAATTTTCACTGTACTTCAGAATACTCGACAATAAACTAAACTATCTTATCTTCCAGGACACGTCTATTTCAGACTCTGCATTTGATTTACCCAGTATCAACCTTCTTTCACCAAGTTACTATACTCCTTCCAACAAAAAGAAATAAATGTAATTCAAACATTTAAACTTTAGAAACTCGCAGTAATAAGAAATAATTAAGATTCTGGCAGCATTAAGATATACACCCATTATAGCATTGAACCGCTTTGAAACACTAGCATTGTTACAGACCAAATCTTCATTCTTTTAAAATTTAAATGCATCACAGCCTCAACATTGTCCCATTTTTCCACATGTCTCCCTTTACTTTTTGCTACTAATTTCTACCTGAATGCAGTTAGTTTTAATCTCAAGTTCTAACGTTTCTTATTACCTAATTTATTTCTGATTGCTCCCCATGAATGTTTCTTACTAGACATGTGAACAGAATGGAAGAAATGCACAGAAGCAACAAGACAGATTGAAGATTGATTTTGGAGAAATTGGTGGTAATTGCTGAAGAGGGTTCCAACATAGTACTAATAATGCGCAGCATCGGGTAATTGAAAACAAAGTCTTTCAAACAGACAGTGACAAATTGCAAGGTGATTAAAAAGGTCACATGTCATTTTTCTCCCCAAATCATGCAAACAGAAAAGCACAATTTTAAAATAAGCAATCCAAGAAAGATATTAGTTCACCTCTTCCTTTACTGCAACTCAACCTTATCTATATTTATTGTATGACTCAAGGATGAATTTATTTGTATGAACAATAATTTAAATAATAATCAGTTTCTTGAAGAAAAAGAGCATAACAATAAAACACTGACCCTAATATTCATGAGGAGGGAATGGAGAAGGGGTAAAGCAGCTCTGAAAGATGGAGTATATTTGACAGCAGGGCAAGTAGATTGCAAAGCAAGTTCATATTTTTGGGATGAAGGGACTATAAAATCCTCATTTTTGCATGAGGGAGGTTAAAGATTTTCTTTGGGCATTTATACATTTTTGCTTCTCTTGGCCCACAAGAAATGCTATAGGAGTTTTATCCACATGAAAATACACTCTCCTATCACACTCTGCAGTCTGACTCTGCAAATGACTTTACTTAGTCATAGAGTGATACAGTGTGGAAACACGCCCGTCAGCACAACTTACCCACACCAGCCACCATGTCCCAGCTACACTAGTCCCACCTGCCTGCATTTGGTCCATATCCCTCCAAACTTGTCCTATCCATGTACCTGTCCAACTGTTTCTTAAATGTTGGGATAGTCCCAGCCTCAACTACCTCCTCTAATAATAATAATAATAAATGTTATTTATTGGGCGCCTTTCAGGCATCTCAAGGACACCTTACATAGATTAACAGGAATATAAACATATAATCAGAATAAAATAAATAATAAAGACATCACAGAAACACAAATTAAAAACAGAATTCAGTCCAAAAACAAAAAATCAAAAACACAATGTGAAGAGAGAGCAGCGGCAGCTAAAGCGTGCCAGCGTCCACTCTCCCTTCACGGCAGCCATCTTGGACAAAGACTAACAGGATTACCATACAGACAAAAAATCATCCCCCCCAACAATAGATAGCACTGTGGGGGAAGGCACAATGTCCAGTCCCCAACCCCAAGTTCACCCCAAAGTCAGACCTATTGAGGCCACCGCAATTGCCTCTACGGAGGCCCGATGTTCCTGGCCGTTCTCACCGGGTGGTGTTGCCCCGGCATCGGGAGAGTCCTCTCAGCGGCTGGGCCACCTGGAACGGCCGCTTTCTAGCTGGAGACCGCGGCTTCCGAAGCCGACAAGGCCGCGCCGGTTTGGAGCTCCCAGGCTCCCGATGTTGAAATCGGCGCCGCCCACTCCGCTCCGCAGTCCCGCAGCCCGGAGGTGTTGAACACGGCGGTCACAGCTCACCGGAGCTCCAGCGCGTCGATCCAGCGCGGCGACCCAGGCAAGGCATCGCCCGCTCCGCTCCACGATAGCGCTCCAGCGCTGTGCCACCACCGAGGCCGAGGTGCTGGGCGGTCCCCGCCAGGAAACGGCGCTCCAAGCCCGCTGGTAGGCCACGAGGACGGGTCGACGGGCAGCCCGGAGAAAAAGCTGCCTCACCGACCAGGTAGGGACCTAGAAGTAAAATTGACCCCTACCCCCCACATTAAAAAGTCCATATCTCCAAACATCACTAAACAGGACTCACTAAAAACTTTTAAAAAAAGCGAATTAAAACGGACGGCTGCTGCCTAGCCATCCTCCTATCTGACAGCTTGTTTCATACACCCACCACCCTTTGTGTGAAAAGGTTACCCCTTAGATTCCCATCAAATCTTTTCCCCTTCACCTTGAACCTATGCCCTCTGGTCCTCAATTTCCCTACTTTGGGCAAGAGATTCCATGATCTACCTGATTTATCCTTCTCATGGTTTTATACACTTCTTTAAAATCACCCCTCATCCACCTGCGCTCCAAGGAATCGAGACCCAGCCTACTCAACCTCTCTGTATAGCTCAGACCTTTTAGTCCTGGCAACATCCTCGTAAATCTTCTCTGAACCCTTTCAAGCTTGACAATATCTTTCCTATAATATGGTGCCCAGAACTGAACACAAGTTCAAGCTCAAGTGAGTTTATTGTCATGTGTCCCTGTATAGGACAATTAAATTCTTGCTTTGCTTAAGCACACAGAGAATAGTAGACATTTACTACAAAACAGATAAATGTGTCCATATACCATGATATAAATATATACACACATGAATAAATAAACTGATAAAGTGCAAATAGCAGGAAGTGGTTATTAATAATCAGAGTTTTGTCCGAGCCAGGTTTAATAGCCTGATGGCTGTGGGGAAGTAGCTATTCCTGAACCTGGTTGTTGCAGTCTTCAGGCTCCTGTACCTTCTACCTGAAGGTGGCAGGGAGTTGAGTGTGTGGCCAGGATGGTGTGGGTCTTTGATGATACTGCCAGCCTTTTTGAGGCAGCGACTGCGATAAATCCCCTCGATGGAAGGAAGGTCAGAGCCGATGATGGACTGGGCAGTGTTTACTACTTTTTGTAGTCTTTTCCTCTCCAGGGCGCTCAAATTACCGAACCAAGCCACGATGCAACCGGTCAGCATGCTCTCTACTGTGCACCTGTAGAAGTTAGAGAGAGTCTTCCTTGATAAACCGATTCTCCGTAATCTTCTCAGGAAGTAGAGGCGCTGATGAGCTTTTTTGATAATTGCGTTAGCGTTCTCGGACCAGGAAAGATCTTCAGAGATGTGCACGCCCAGGAATTTGAAGTTCTTGACCCTTTCAACCATCGACCCGTTGATATAAATGGGGCTGTGGGTCCCCTTCCTACTCCTTCCAAAGTCCACAATCAGTTCCTTGGCTTTGCTGGTGTTGAGGGCCAGGTTATTGCGCTGGCACCATATGGACAGTTGCTCGATCTCTCTTCTGTACTCTGACTCATCCCCATCAGTGATACGTCCCACAACAGTGGTGTCGTCAGCGAACTTGATGATGGAGTTCGCACTGTGGTTGGCTACGCAGTCATGGGTATAGAGTGAGTACAGTAGGGGGCTGAGCACGCAGCCTTGAGGTGCTCCCGTGCTGATTGTTATCGAGGCTGACACATTTCCACCAATACGAACAGACTGTGGTCTGTGGATGAGGAAGTCGAGGATCCAGTTGCAGAGGGATGCGCAGAGACCCAGTTCTGCGAGTTTGGTAACCAGTTTGGAGGGGATGATTGTGTTGAATGCCGAGCTGTAATCGATGAATAACAGCCTGACATGAGTTTTTGTTGTCCAAGTGGTCCAGTGCGGAGTGGAGGGCCAGCGAGATCGCATCCACCGTTGATCTGTTGTGGCGGTAAGCGAACTGCAGTGGGTCCAGGTTTTTGTTGAGGTAGGAGTTGATTTGCTCCATGATCAGCCTCTCAAAGCACTTCATCACCACCGGCGTTAGTGCCACTGGTCGATAGTCATTGAGGCACGTAACCTTACTCTTCTTGGGCACCGGTATAATTGATGCCCTTTTAAAGCAGGTGGGAACCTCAGACCTCAGAAGTGAGAGGTTGAAAATGTCCGTAAAAACTCCCGCCAGTTGGTCCGCACAGGTTTTTAGAACACGACCGGGTATACTATCAGGACCAGGTGCTTTTCGGGGGTTCACCCCTCTGAAGGATTTCCTGACGTCGGCCTCTGTGACTGAGACTGAAATGCCATCACAGCGAATGGGGGATCGGGAAGGCACATCAGTATTCTCCCTGTCAAAGCGTGCGTAAAACGCATTGAGCTCGTCAGGGAGTGATGTTTCACCGACATTCGAGCTGAATCCTGGTTTCGCCTTGTAGGAGGTGATTGCATTCAGGCCCCGCCACAGCTGCCGAACATCTGTCTCATCCTCCAGTTTGGAGCAGGTCCCTTTTGGCCTTTTTGATGGCCTTACCAAGGTCGTATCTGGACTTCATGTAGGCCAGTACACAATACCCTATATGCAGTCTCATTAAACGTCTTATACAACTGCAACATGACCTCCCGACTTATCCACCTGATAAATTTTAATTCGTTATTTTAAAGTAATTTAAATGTCAGAACAATTCTCATCATATTTTGTACTAATGTTGTGCATCCGCAATCATCAATGTCAACAATAATGACCAGGTAAGCGATGACATGGATCATTTCCCTCTTCCATCCTAGAACAACGTAGTGCATTATCTCTAAACTCACAAAAAGGAGGCAGATTCTAAAATTGTAATTTTATGATTCCATTTCTTGGAGCAGACACCTAAGGCAACCATGCACAAGACTGTCAAGTTGCAGACATATGGAGTTCTATCCACTGGAAAGATAATTAAGAATAATAAAAATAATTTTATTATTATATTAGAGATGAATATAATTTAAATTTCAAAAGGAAATAATTAAGGCAAAAACAAGTCAGTGATTAACTGAACACCACATACCATTTTCTTTTCAATTAATTTCAAAGTGAGTTACATACAACGTTTATTAAAAGATAGTTGAAATCCAGCTTCCATAAATGAAACCATTCCAACTGACTTATTTAGTTTCCGTAATGAAACAACTCAGCAAAAGGAATAAAATTAATTAAACTTATCAACTAATTTTCATGGTACAGGTGCACAACCTTTTATCCGGAGTTCCGGAAACCGAAAAGCTCCGAAAACCGGACATTTTTTCCAGGATGTCGTCTGCACACCGAAGCTCACGTTTGGCGCCAAACTTGACCCGAAACGACCCACGGTCAACCCAGGTCTGTACTACTGTAGCGGCTGCCTCCTCCCCGGAGACCGGGGAGACACTTAAACATCTGTAAATCATTGCTTAAATGTTAGTCAGTTAGTTTGGAGGGGGGGGGAGGGGGTGAAGGGGGAAACTTTAATTCTTAGTCCCCTGCCTGGTCGGAGAGGCGGGGAGCGGGCAATGCCTTACCGGGTCGTCGTGCAGTAAGCTCCGGAGCGCTGTGGCCGCCGACTCCCAACATCGCGGAGCTGGGGCTGCGGGCGTCCGGCCGCGGGCGGCGCCGGTTGTAGCTCCGACCCCGGCAACTCTACCCCTGGCTGCGCGGCGCTCCAAATCCAGCGCCGCCCGCAGCCCCAGCTCCGCGATGTTGTGTGTCGGCGGCCACAGCGCTCCGGAGCTTACCGCACGGCGACCCGGTAAGGCACTGCCCGCTCCCCGCTGGTATCCCAGCGCTGCGACGCCGCCGACTCCCAACATCGTGGAGCTGGGGCTGCGGGCGTCCGGCCGCGGGCGGCGCTGGATTTGGAGCGCCGCGCAGCCAGGGGTAGAGTTGCCGGGGTCGGAGCTCCAACCGGCGCCGCCCGCGGCCGGACGCCCGCAGCCCCCAGCTCCGCGATGTTGGGAGTCGGCGGCCACAGCGCTCCGGAGCTCACTGCACGGCGACTCGGTAAGGCATTGCCCGCTCCCCGCCTCTCCGACCAGGTAGGGGACTAAGAATTAAAGTTTCCCCCTTTACCCCCCCCCCCCCATAAAATCCCTCCAAACTAACTGACTAACATTTAAGCAATGATTTACAATGATTCCCCAGTCTCCGGGGAGGAGGCAGCCGCTCCAGACTTTTCAAGCCGCCCGCGCTACCTACCTAATCTACGCTAAAAATCTTCCATTCGGAAATCCGAAAAATTCCGAAATCCGAGAAGTGTCTGGTCCCAAGGCTTTCGGATAAAAGGTTGTGCACCTGTACGATAGTCAATCTTACAATATTGATCAATTGGGGTTTTTTTATTTTTTAAACTTAAAAAAATGGAGAAATAGAAGTCATTGCTAAAGTTTGAAAGTAAGAAAGGAACTAGAATCTAACAATAAAGTAGTAAATTGGCTAGAGAACAATATCAAAAATTCAAACCTGTTTCTTTCATCATAGTCTCTTCTTCTGTGAACGTCTGTAGTGGTGCATAAAAGCTGCCTTTAGCTGTTGTATTATCCAAGGCAATTTCTATACTGAAAGATCTTGAAGGTCTTCGGTGAACCCCCGGAAATGCTGAATGCCATGGTCTGACAATAACTCTTCCCAGCTTTTGGCCATTTATGCAATTAGAATAGCAAAGTAAAAAAAAAAATCATTACTCATCTGTAGCAACTTTAATCAGGAATGCATACTAAAAATAGCTTGACAACTTTAAATTCCTTCCTTACTCTTTTTTATATTTGAAATCAATGTTATTTGCAGTAATAGCAATTATGATGCCATTTAGATACATAGTCCTAGATTCAAGCCTCATTCTTGTAGACTCATGGTAATTTCTTTTTCCTATATTCAATATTAAATTAAATATAACTTGACACTTTATTGTTACACCCAAACCGTTCCCAGGCTCAGATTCAGTATATTTTTTTTAGGTTTGATCAATTGTCATTGTTTCAACAATTTGTTATTGATACAAATTCCTACCACAGACATCTTGACACTTAAATCACTAGTTTCCCCACCTAACAAGGAATGTTTCCTTCTCTACGCATCAATTCATACGTCACCTGAAAATGCAATTGGTTTCTAGAAATACAACATTTTCCTCAGCTTTGAAACAACTTCCCCAAAAATGTCAGGGAAATTGCTTAACTAGGACCTTCTCCCATTCTATCCTATATGTCAATGACTAGATCCTAAAAGTAATTGCCCAATTTATTCTTAATCGATCAATTCCGTTATTTAATCTTGCAATGATCTCTACTTTACGCACTCTATTAAGTATACAACCTTGAGTGCCTCTCTACGCAAAGAATATTTTTAATTACCCCACCTCAATTGATGACACTGACAGCACAAACAATTTAATATTAAATTGTTATTATGAACAGTATTTGCTTTGATCATCCAAAGTCAGAACTTATTTAACGAATAAACATTTGAAATATAAAGGATAAAGATGGTGAATCACATTTCTGAGGGGGGGTGGGGGGTGGGGGGGAAGGAGCAAAATTGGCCATTTGGCTATTCAGGCCTGCTCATCCCATTCTATTTGATCAGCCAATATTTAGCCTCTGGGCAGCCTCTATAGGCATTAGACAATGGATGCAATAGGCCATTCGCCCCTTCGAGCCAGCACCACCACTCACTGTGATCATGGCTGATCATCCACAATCAGTACCCCGTTCCTGCCTTCTCCCCATATCCCTTGACTCCGCTATCGTTAATAGCTCTATCTAACTCTCTTGAAAGCACCCAGAGAATCGGCCTCCACTTCCTTTTGAGGCAGAGAATTCCACAGATTCACAACTCTCTGGGTGAAAAAGTTTTTCCTCATCTCCGTTCTAAATGGCCTACCCCTTGTTCTTAAACTGTGGCCCCTGGTTCTGCACTCCCCCAACACCAGGAACATGTTTCCTGCCTCTAGTGTGTCCAATCCCTTAATATGTTTCAAAAAGATTCCCTCTCATCTTTCTAAATTCCAGTGTATACAAGCCCAGTCACTCCATTCTTTCAACATATGACAGTCCAGCCATCCCGGAAAAATAAACCTTATGAACTTGCGCTACACTCCCTCAATAGCAAGAATGTCCTTCCTCAAATTTGGTGACCAAAACTGCACACATACTCCAGGTGTGGTCTCACTAGGGCCCTGTACAACTGCAGAAGGACCTCTTTGCTCCTACACTCCTACATTCTTGTTATGAAGGCCAACATGCCATTAGTTTTCTTCACTGCCTGCTGTACCTGCATGCTTACTTTCAGTGACTGATGTACAAGGACACCCAGATCTCATTGTATTTCCCCTTTTCCTATCATGATACCATTCAGATAATAATCTGCCTGTTCTTGCCACCAAAGTGGATAACCTCACATTTATCCACATTAAAATGCATCTGCCCACTCATCCTACCTGTCCAGGTCAACTCATAGCATCCTCCTCAGTTCACACTGCCACCCAGCTTTGTGTCATCTGCAAATTTTCTAATGCTACTTTTAATCCCTTCATCTAAATCATTAATGTATTTTGTAAATAGCTGCGGTCCCAGCACCAAGCCTTGCGGTACCCCACTAGTCACTGCCTGCCATTCTGAAAGGGACCCGTTAATCCCCACTCTTTGTTTCCTGTCTGCCAACTAATTTTCAATCCATGTCAGTACCCTACCCCCAATACCATTTGCTCTAGTTTTGCCCACTAATCTCCTATGTGGAACCTTTTCAAATGCTTTCTGAAAGTCCAGGTACACTACATCCACTCCTTGTCCATTTTCCTAGTTACATCCTCAACAAATTCCAAAAGATTAGTCAAGCATGACTTCCCCTTCGTAAATCCATGCTGACTGGGACCAATCCTGTTACTGCTATCCAAATGTGCCGATATTCCATCTTTTATAATTGACTCCAGCATCTTCCCCACCACCGGTGTCAGGCTAATTGGTCTATAATTCCATGTTTTCTCTCTCCCTCCTTTCTTAAAAAGTGGGATAACATTAGCTACCCTCCAATCCACAGGAACTGATCCTGAATCTATAGAACATTGGAAAATGACCACCAATGCGTCCACGGTTTCTGGAGCCACCTCCTTAAGTACCCTGGGATGCAGACCATCAGGCCCTAGGGTTTTATCAGCCGTCGGTCCCATCAGTCTAATATTGTCGAAATGACCATCTATTTAAATCTGTACATATTAAAATATGTCCTCACCCATAATTTATAGGTAGAGTATTTTAAAGATTCACAATTCTCTCAGATTGAACAGTTTTAACTCTGTAGTGCTGCAGCAAAACCTATTCCCTTTGCAATAAGGGCCAGCATTCACTTTGCTGAGTTACAAGCTGTACCTGTTTATTAACTGCGTTTCTCATACTCAAACACGTGATTGTCCCTGAACACTAGCATTTATTAGTTTCAGATCATTTAAATAATATTCTGCTTTTCAATTTTTTTCTAGCAAATTGAATAATCTCAATATTTTCTGCCTTTCTAGTGTATATGTCTTTTTTTTTTAAAAATATCAACTCACTACTCCCTTGGAATTGAGAATAACGTTTCCAGTTCTCAGGAGGCTAATGTAGGAACAATAACCCTTCCACATACACTGCGGGAGGTGGTCGATGAGAGGACAATTTGAAAACTAGTGTGCTCATACCATCTCTTACACTGGACTACTGCTCCCTGCTTCAGACTGAAGATGAGTCTCGACCCGAAACATCATCCATTCCTTCTCTCCAGAGATGCTGCCTGTCCCGCCGAGTTACTCCTGCATTTTGTGTCTATCTTCAATTTAAACCAGCATCTGCAGTTCCTTTCTACAGATTAATTTGGTCTGCAGCTTGCTACTTTTCATTCACCTCTTTTTTTTGAATAGGGGCATTACATCTGCAGTTTTCCAATTGCTAGCACCACTCAAGAAACTGGAATATTTTGGAAAATCACCACATATATCATAAACATCATAAACCGGGTATTCAAATGACATCACGCGCTCCAGACGGCTGTGCTGACGCATGAATATGCACACGACAGTCACTACCGGCCTGACGCGTAAATGACAGCCAAGTGCGACAGGCCCTTTAAGATACGAGCTATGCTCTGTAGAGTAACCAGATTCTGGTTTATTCTTAAAGTTGCAGCATTAGGGCAGGTTTGCAGAGAAGGAGGGGGAGGAAGGGGGTGAATATACTTAATGCAACCCTCAGCCTGGTGTCCAATTTTGAGAATGACTGCATCAGGCGGTGTACAGAGCTTCGAAACACAAATTATCACTGTGTGCAGAGATTCTATCTGTTCCTGGTCGTGTGAACAATGCATTGTCCCTATTTGGCAGAGAACATTCCACTCATTCAGAATGCACCACACGTTTTGTCCCTTATGGTAAACTTTCTGATGGAAGGATCCTTGAGCAGACTCTTTATTTGACCTCGCACTAAAACTGCATGGTGTGTGGTGAGAAAAGCTGTTCCCAACAGACCACAAGGTCAGTGAGGAGGTGGTCACAGGAGGCCTGTGGCGCTCTATAGCGCTGTTTTGAGGTCACAGACTGGAACGCACTCTGTAGTCCCCCATGGAGAGGACATTGATGGACTTATGGACAGTGTTACCAGCTATATAAAATGCATGAAAACAGGCCCTCAGCCCACCATGTCCACTCTGATCATCAGGCACCTATTTACCCTAATCATTATAATTTTGGGGGAACTACAGAATGGGAACTCAACATTCATCGTGCCATTGAACACCAACAGTCAACAAAATAGCACTTCCCAATTGTGTGGCAAAGAGACATCGAAATAGGTGCAGGAGGAGGCCATTTGGCCCTTCGAGCCTGCACCGCCATTCATTGTAATCATGGCTGATCATCCACAATCAGTAACCAATGCCTGCCTTCTCCCCATATCCCTGAATTCCGCTAGCCCCTGGAGCTCCATCTAACTCTCTTTTAAATTCATCCAGTGAATTGGCCTCTACTGCCTTCTGTGGCAGAGAATTCCACAAATTCACCACTCTCTGGGTGAATGTTACTTTTCAATAAATGTGCCAAAGACCTGATGCATGCTGGTCTGGACTGGACAGCTTCAAACAGATTTCTGTATAACTCGGACTGTTAACTTGTTCATTGTAATCAATCAACCTTCATTAAATAACTTTAAGATTAAAAGGTTGTCTCACTCGAGAAGAAAATTCCTTTTGACATAAAATGTAGATTAAATAAGGGAAGTTTCTGAATAATTTCTGTAAAGTGATTGGCATGGCAATTTCCTCTATTATGTACATACAGAAAGGACACTAAAGTTTTATAGTACCACACAAAGTTCTGAAAAATCAGATATTTTACAATGAGACAAGAAATAAAACCAATCCCATAAAATTATTCTATGTGTAAGACATTAAAAAAAGTAATACTTTTAAACAATTAACATTATATATTAGGGGTGTGGGTTAACTAATTAAATGTGTTTGAAATCAAAACACAACACTCATGAATCTATGAACTCATTAGGCAAACACACAGAGAAATAACTAAATGTGTACACAGGCAGGATTAGATGTACTTTTGTATCCAAAATTGATTTTTATTCCTCCAGTGCTTTAACAATTGCTAGGGCAAATACTCAGGGTGCCCTTTTGCAATTCAGATATTCAATAGCATTATTTATTGTTCTAAACTTTGAAGTTAAAGATTTACAACGCCTCAAGAAGGATCTTGACCCAAAACATCACCCATTCCTTCTTTCCAGAGATGCTGTCTGTCCTGCTGAGTTACTCCAACATTGTGTCTATGATAATATTCTAGTTAATAATAAAATATTTTATAATTAGAATTGATTAAGTAAAATATTAGCTTGAGTATAGCTTGACTGTTTTGGGTTCTGAAATAAGCTGAAGTTGAAAAGATGTGGGAATCAGGAAATTGGAGGACAGCATTCAAGCTGCTCTGATAGTGAATCCTGTTATGCTCCAAGTAGAATACCATTTACAATAGTGAGAAAGGATGTATTTCCTGGGAAGGTGGTAGCTTCTGTAAACAGATGCCTTCTGGTTTGTAGCTGACATCGAAGATTGTTGAGATAGAAGTGTAAATGTTGTGATTTTTGACTAAGTTCCTGTTTCGATGTTTGTGATCAACAGTTTGTGATTGATAGAACCACAAGATGACAAGTGTATTGTATCAGTGACAAGAATTTTTTGAATAGGTAGAGCTATGATTTAATTGTATTAAACGTCATTGCTGCCACTCTGTATAAACATGTGACTACGTTTCCAAAATATTATATAAATATGTTGTATGTCTTCATTCATTAGAGCAGTGGCCCAGGGGGTTAAGTATCTGTTGCATACTTGACTTTATATCCCTGGCACTCTTGCCTGCTAATGATCAGTAAAGCTTGTGTTGGTTTACTTAACTTATTGTGAGTTGTCTTTTTTAAGAAATGAACCCTAACATCTATCTTCAGTGTAAACCAGCATCTGCAGTTCCTTCATACACATTTATACATACACATGGTTTGGATAGACAGTGCAGAAATAGCGCAAACAATTAATAGCACTTTTTGCCACTGAATGGTTTTAAGGACAATCACATTAAGGATTGATACAATTTTTTTTAAAAATGCTTGATTTGCTCTCAAGTGATCAGTAACGTATATGCCCAACAAGAAGTTTTCCAAACCATCCAAGCATCAAGAACAATTTAATCTGATGCTGCAGCAGACATGGCAAGCATCTTACACTTTGGTGAATCTTGCACAGTTGTCCAAATATTATTTGTCTAGAAAATATCAATGATTCCTTTTGTCTAGAAAAAGGAAATAATTGAATTAATTTAATTATGTAACTTGACATAACCAAGTATGCCAGTGCGATGACCTAAAGTAATCTGCTGATTCGAGAGGGTTTTTTTTTTAATACCTGCATTACAAGATGGTTTGAGCACCGCATAGCTATGGAAGAGGTCTTCTTGGGTCACCTATTTAACTTGTCGGTCTTTTTATATTGCCACGATAAGTTTCTGTTTAGTTGGTGTTTCTGTATAGTACTTTTCCCTCAACTAGATTGGGAAAAATCAGAAGGAATGGTGAAATAAAAACAGAACATGCTGGAGACACTCAACATGTCATGGCAGAATTTCTGAAGAGAACAACATACTTAAGGACCTGAAATTAAAGGGCCTGTCCCACTTGGCGATTTTGTTGGCAACTGCCGACGTCATATCAGTGTCGCCAAAAGATTTCGAACATTTCAAAATCCAGTGGCGACAAAACAATTTTTGCGACACTTGGAAAAACTCCACGCGTCATACGGCATCACGCCGCATATTTTTCGGTGACCTGATACGTTAGTCAATGATGCCGGCAGTCGCCGAAAAAAATCGCCAAGTGGGACAGGCCCTTTAATTTCAGGTCAATTACTTTTCATCAGAATGGAATAGCTTTGACATCAGCGTGAACATTCTGTTATCTGACAGTGCTGAATTCAATATTTAGTCCCAAGGACTGCAACAAGTCTGGACAGAAGATTAGGTGCTATTTCTCAAACTTATTTTGGACACAAGGGAGACAAAAGAAAAATCAGATTGGGTTTAGGTTGAGAATTATATTAACAGGCGACAGGAAGCTCAAGGCCACCTTTGAAAATGCTGACAATTGACTAAGACAGATTTCTATGTTAGAAAAGAAATACAGAACATTTTATCACACCCAAGTTACACAGTATAACCTTGGGTGTGATAAACCTTGTAGTCAGAAATTCTGGAAATGTTATAGACATGTTTGAAAGTCCCTCTTTTGATATAAATTATCTGGTGATAATTAACAACATTTGCTTTATTATAAGAAAGTCATCTTGAGCAAATCACAAATAGAGACATTTGTTGAGATAGTATAGTCATTCAAGGATGAACTACCAAAGGTTCTTACTCAAATGATCATGGAAACTGCTTGCAGTGATCATGATATATTTCTTAGTATATTGAAGTTATGGTTATGAAAGAAAAGAGGAAGAACTCCCACATAAATTCCTTCAACCTCGTCCTCGCAACTATGATCCTGGCTCCTGCCCTCATGAACCAAGCAATCCTTTCGGAAATATCGTTTCTACAACGATTGAGCTTCTAACAATGTGAGCTTCAGACTTTATCATGATATCAAGGATATTCATGTTGATGAGGATAGTGTATTCACCATAACAAGTCACACTTAATGATCCACCTTTTCCTGTAGTTGCTGTAACATGCATTTCTTAATCATGAACCTGAGATCTCAGATTCTACCAGTTACCCCCTCTCACACAATCTACTAACTCTAGGCCTATCTTTACCCTTCTCTAGTACTTCCTTCATTCTTTCACTGGGTTTTGTTCATTCTTTCAATGCTGCATAATTGACAGCTATCTATTGCTCAATGCAAGAATAAAGAGTGTTACTTGTCATATGTACAAACAATAGAACCATTTAAAAAAATGCTGCAGCTTAACAATCTTGTAAACACAGATAATGCAACAAAAAAAAACCACAATAAATTAATAATCATTAATAGTAGACACCAGGAGCTGCAGCTGTTGGTTTACAAAAAAGACAGTTTTCAAGAGAGTTAGATTTAGCTCTTAGGGCTAAAGGAAGCAAGGGATATGGGGTAAAAGCAGAAACGGGCCGATGATCAACCATGATTATATATTGAATGGCGGTGCTGGGTCGAAGAGCCTACACCTGTACCTATTTTTCTATGTTTCTATGACACCATTCTGGAGTAACTCAGCTGGTGAGGCAGCATCTCTGGAGAATATGGAAAGGCAATGTTTCTGGTTGGGATCTTTCTTCAGTGACAGGTGAGAGGAATTTTTGATTGGCAGGTGGTTGGATAAAGGCCAGAGACCAAAAGACAAAACGTATGAGATGCCATTTATAGCACCCAAGAAGGACCATTCATTGCATCCCTTCTCCTTCCCTATCACGGTTAATTCCCAAATTTAAGTAGTGGTCATTAAGCTTCAGATGGACGCAAAATGTTGGAGTAACTCAGCGGGACAGGCACCATCTTTGGAGAGAAGGAACGGGTGATGTTTCGGGTGGAGACCCTTCTTCAGACCAACTGTCGAGGCCTTGGAGTTTCCTTCCCAGCTTTCTTTGCTCCTTCAAAAGCATTCCTTGAAATGCGAAACTCGTCCTATATCTCCTACCCGACCTGTGCCGTTTTCATTTCATATGTTCGCTATCTGCAGTATTTCATTTTTGCTTTTAGTTATTTGCACAGCCGACAGATGCAATACTCGCCTTTAACATTCGAGGAACCAAATAATCCTGGTACAAAACACCTCGGGCTTGCACTATCAGACGGTAACTCTCTGTGAATGAACGACCGACGCATTGCTCACCTTAGAGAAAAGGTAACCGGCCATCCTGTCCTTTGTAATAGCTGGCACAGGGTGAGCAGATAGTGGGCAAATAGGAGAGAGCAAGGTTATTCCCCGTTGTCCTTGGCTGAATGTTGCAACACCTTGCCCAAAAAAATATATTGAGCTATTCGGAAGCTGGCATTTCGGTTACCACCACCGCGTATGTAACGTTGGACAAGGTAAATTCAGCGTGGATTCAAAAGATTCCCATACAGATGGAGATTGGGGCTTCTTCCTTTGCTGGCTGGTGAGAACAGCAGGAGCGCCGCGGCCTGCGCCCGGTTGGCGGAGGAGTGGGTGTTGCTGTCGTCCCAGCCGCTTGTAGGAGAATGAGGAGAGGTTGCGCCGCGGCCTGTGCCCAGTTAAAGAAAGAGAAGTTGTTGTCGTCCCAGCCGCTTGTAGGAGAATGAGGAGAGGTTGCGCCGCGGCCTGTGCCCAGTTAAAGAAAGAGTAGTTGATGTCGTCCCGGCTCGTTGTAGGAGGAGGCGTTGCGCCGCGGCCTGTGCCCTGGTGTAGGAGGAGGAGCAGCAGGTTGTCGTCCCGCCCGCTGATGTCACTTCCATCCGCCGCCTGTACTGTACCCGGCTGAACTGTGACATCGACGCCGGGGCTTTTGTTCCATCTCCTTCTGGACCGAAATACAAACAACGCGAGCGGGCGGCTTCCCATTCCCGGTCACCATCACTATCCGTCTCTGACCGGCCGACCTGTCTGCCGCCTCTCCCGGCGCTGTCTCCCCCCGCCCGAACGCCAGCGAAACCGACATGTTTGGTTGTTTACAACCGCTGTCGAATGGAATATAACTGAGGCTGAAGGTATGACGGCGGAAGGGGGAAGCTTTCTCTATTCGCCCCCTTGGTCTTGCAGGCCTGTGATCTGTGGTCTGCGGTCTCTCCCTCCCTCCCTCTCCTCCCCCTCGCGGCCCCCGGTTTGAAAGTAAACGGCGTAACGGACGGGGCTGGAAAAGCCACTGTGTGCGGCTGGAAAACACAACGTCGGCAACGGGGGAGGGGGTCGCCGGCTGAGGGAACCACCGCTGATGAGTTGTCCGATCCCGAATCGCCACCCTTTCTTGAACCGATTTTATATATATATATATATATTGTGATTGTTTTAGTCGGGCTGCATTTCAAAATAACGCGGCCGACCGCAACTGGATGCGTAAACGATTGACGCGTTTGGCCATCTATGGCAGGAGGTGCTGCCCTTGCGTTGGCACCGGTTTGACCCTGGTTCGGAGAGATGGGCGGACCGTCGGTTAAGGCCGGCTTCATGGAGTGACCAGAGAAGCCATTTATAAAACCAAACCTTCCTGATTGCGGAATGTGTAAGGAATGCAATGTGGAAGAAACTGTAGATGGTGGTTCACACCACCGAAGCCAGACACGCAATGCTGGAGTAACTCAGCGGGACAGGCAGCAGCATCTCTGGAAAGAAGGAATGGGTGACGTTTCGGGTCGAGACCTCACTTCAGACAGAGTCAGGCGAGAGAGGCCTTAGAGGGGTCCCGACTCGAAAAGCCACCCATTCCGTCTTTCCAGAGATGCTGCCTGTCCCGCTGAGTTACTGCAGCATTTTGTGTCTATCTTCGGTGTAAACCTGCAGCTGCAGGTCCTTCCTACACGAAAAACCAAACCTGACTGCGGGCTTCACCTGGCCGATAGCTAATAATGGGCCGTTGCCTTGATCATCGTTACTTTTTTGCACATCTTTCAATTCATTTGTTCTATATCTCTCTGTCTGTCTATATCTCTCGGTTCCCTTTCCTCTGACTCTCAGTCTGAAGAAGGGTCTCAACCTGTGGCAGAGAGTTCCAGAGATTCACCACTCTCTGCGTGAAAAAAGTTCTTCTCATCTCGGTTTTAAAGGATTTCCCCCTTATCCTTAAGCTGTGACCCCTTGTCCTGGACTTCCCCAACATCGGGAGAAATCTTCCTGCATCTAGCCTGTCCAACCCCTTAAGAATTATGTAAGTTTCTATAAGATCCCCTCTCAATCTCCTAAATTCTAGAGAGTATAAACCAAGTCTATCCAGTCTTTCTTCATAAGACAGTCCTGACATCCCAGGAATCAGTCTGGTGAACCTTCTCTGCACTCCCTCTATGGCAATAATGTCCTTCCTCAGATTTGGAGACCAAAACTGTACGCAATACTCCAGGTGTGGTCTCACCAAGACCCTGTACAACTGCAGTAGAACCTCCCTGCTCCTATACTCAAATCCTTTTGCTATGAAAGCTAACATACCATTCGCTTTCTTCACTGCCTGCTGCACATGCATGCCTACTTTCAATGACTGGTGTACCATGACACCCAGGTCTCGCTGCATCTCCCCTTTTCCTAGTCGGCCACCACTTAGATAATAGTCTGCTTTCCTGTTTTTGCCACCAAAATGGATAACCTCACATTTATCCACATTATACTGCATCTGCCAAACATTTGCCCACTCACCCAGCCTATCCAAGTCACCTTGCAGTCTCCTAGCATCCTCCTCACAGCTAACACTGCCCCCCAGCTTAGTGTCATCCGCAAACTTGGAGATATTGCCTTCAATTCCCTCATCCAGATCAGTAATATATATTGTAAATAGCTGGGGTCCCAGCACTGAGCTTTGCGGTACCCCACTAGTCACTGCCTGCCATTGTGAAAAGGACCCGTTTACTCCTACTCTTTCCTTCTGTTTGCCAGCCAGTTCTCTATCCACATCAATACTGAACCCCCAATGCCGTGTGCTTTAAGTTTGTATACTAATCTCTTATGTGGGACCTTGTCGAAAGCCTTCTGGAAGTCCAGATACACCACATCCACTGGTTCTCCCCTATCCACGCTACTAGTTACATCCTCGAAAAATTCTATAAGATTCGTCAGACATGATTTACCTTTTGTAAATCCATGCTGACTTTGTCCAATGATTTCACCACTTTCCAAATGTGCTGCTATCCCATCTTTAATAACTGAATCTAGCAGTTTCCCCACTACTGATGTTAGACTAACTGGTCTGTAATTCCCCGTTTTCTCTCTCCCTCCCTTCTTAAAAAGTGGGGTTACGTTTGCTACCCGCCAATCCTCAGGAACTACTCCAGAATCTAAAGAGTTTTGAAAGATTATTACTAATGCATCCACTATTTCTGGAGCTACTTCCTTAAGTACTCTGGGATGCAGCCTATCTGGCCTTGGGGATTTATCGGCCTTTAATCCATTCAATTTATCCAACACCACTTCCCGGCTAACCTGGATTTCACTCAATTCCTCCAACTCCTTTGACCCGCGGTCCCCTGCTATTTCCGGCAGATTATTTATGTCTTCCTTAGTGAAGACGGAACCAAAGTAGTTATTCAATTGGTCCGCCATATCCTTGTTCCCCATGATCAACTCACCTGTTTCTGACTGCAAGGGACCTACATTTGTTTTAACTAATCCCTTTCTTTTCACATATCTATAAAAACTTTTGCAGTCAGTTTTTATGTTCCTTGCCAGTTTTCTTTCATAATCTATTTTTCCTTTCCTAATTAAGCCCTTTGTCCTCCTCTGCTGGTCTCTGAATTTCTCCCAGTCCTCCAGTATGCTGCTTTTTCTGGCTAATTTGTACGCATCATCCTTCGCTTTGATACTATCCCTGATTTCCCTTGTTATCCACGGATGTACTACCTTCCCTGATTTATTCTTTTGCCAAACTGGGATGAACAATTTTTGTAGTTCATCCATGCAGTCTTTAAATGACTTCCATTGCATATCCACCGTCAACCCTTTTAGAATTAATTGCCAGTCAATCTTGGCCAATTCACGTCTCATGCCCTCAAAGTTACCTTTCTTTAAGTTCAGAACCATTGTTTCTGAATTAACAATGTCACTCTCCATCCTAATGAAGAACTCAACCATATTATGGTCACTCTTGCCCAAGGGGGCACGTACAACAAGACTGCTAACTAACCCTTACTCATTACTCAATACCCAGTCTAAAATAGCCTGCTCTCTCGTTGGTTCCTCTACATGTTGATTTAGATAACTATCCCGCATACATTCCAAGAAATCCTCTTCCTCAGCACCCCAGCCAATTTGATTCACCCAATCTATATGTAGATTGAAGTCACCCATTATAACGGTTTTGCCTTTGTCGCACACATTTCTAATTTCCTGTTTGATACCATCTCCAACTTCACTACTACTGTTAGGTGGCCTGTACACAACACCCACCAGCGTTTTCTGCCCCTTAGTGTTTCGCAACTCTACCCATACCGATTCCACATCCTCCAAACTAATGTCCTTCCTTTCCATTGCGTTAATCTCCTCTCTAATCAGCAACGCTACCCCACCTCCTTTTCCTTTCTCTCTATCCCTCCTGAATATTGAATATCCCTGGATGTTCAGCTCCCAGCCTTGGTCACCCTGGAGCCATGTCTCCGTGATCCCAACTATATCATAGTCATTAATAGCTATCTGCACATTCAACTCATCCACCTTATTACGAATGCTCCTTGCATTGAGACACAAAGCCTTCAGGCTTGTTTTTACAACACTCTTATACAATTATGTTGAAAAGTGGCCCTTTTTGATTTTTGCCCTGGTTTTGTCTGCCTGCCACTTTTACTTTTCACCTACTACCTATTGCTTCTACCCTCATTTTACACCCCTCTGTCTCTACGCTCACACATTTAAGAAACCCTTTCCCTTTAACTCTATCCTCCACTATCCCATTCGACACCCCACCCCCCTTATTCAGTTTAAAACCACCCGTGTAGCAGTGGCAAACCTGCCTGCCAGAATGCTGGTCCCACACCTGTTAAGATGCAATCCATCCCTTTTGTACAGTTCCCCCTTACCCCAAAACAGATCCCAGTGATCTAAGAATCTAAATCCCTGCCCCTGCACCAGTTCCTCAGCCACACGTTCAGGTCCCGTATCTCCCTGTTCCTGCTCTCGCCAGCACGAGGAACTGGAAGCAAACCGGAGATAACAACCCTGGAGGTCCTGCTTTTCAGCATTTTTCCGAGCTCTAAAGTCACGCTGCAGAATATTCATCCCCTTCTTTCCGACATCGTTTGTGCCGACATGCACTACCACTTCCGGATGTTCACCTTCGCCCTTGAGGATTTTCTGCACTCTGTCCGTGACATCCTGGATCCTGGCACCAGGAAGGCAGCACACCATCCTCGCATCCCGTCTGTTGCCGCAGAAACCCCTGTCCGTACCTCTCACAATGGAGTCTCCCACTACAATGGCGTTGCCTGCCTTAGGCCTTTTTGGTTTTGGCTCAACAGCCCTATTCGCATCACAAGCCAGTCCGCCGCCCAGTGTAAACACCTCTTCTGTCCCGACAGCTTCTAAGTGGGTGAACCTGTTCACAAGAGGTACAACACCCGGTGACGTTGGCATTCCATGCTTCCCTCCCGTTCTCACTGTCTCCCACCTTCTCTCTTCCAGTACCTTAGGTGTAACAATCGTACTGTAGGACTTGTCGAGGAACGACTCCGTTTCTCGGACGAACCGGAGGTCATCCACTTGCTTCTCCAGTTCCCCAACACGGCCCTTCAGGAGCTCTACCTGGATGCACTTCTCGCATTTGTAGCAGCCAGAGGCACCAGCAGTGTCCTTGACCTCCCACATACTGCAAGCATCGCACTGAATCAGCTTGCCTGACATCTTCTTTCGTCTCTACCTCTCAAGCGTATTGCGTGGTCTTCGCTCCGAAGACTCTCGAGCCAAAGACTCACACTTCCCTCACAAGGCCGCTCCTCACTGCCGCTCCCCAAGAGCAGTCTTGCTTAAATTGACTGATAAATTGCCTGATTTACCAATTTACAAACCAAATTCCTCAGTTTTCAACTGTTTTCCCGGCACTGACTCACTTCTCTCCTCCCACTTGGGCTAGAGCCAATCAGTCGTATCTCTTGCTAAACTCCTGCTGCTGTTGCTCCCACAACTACAGCAGTTCTGAGTAAAGTCTGTCTGTCCTTGGCCCCTATTTTAACTGTTTTCCCGGCACTGACTCACTTCTCTCCTCCCACTTGGGCTAGAGCCAATCAGTCGTATCTCTTGCGTATCTCTTGCTAACCTCCTGCTGCTGTTGCTCCCAAAGCTACAGCAGTTCTGAGTAAAGTCTGCCTGTCCTTGGCCCCTACTTTAACTGTTTTCCCGGATCTGATTCACTTCTCTCCTCCCACTTGGGCTAGAGCCAATCAGTCGTATCTCTTGCTAAACTCCTGCTGCTGTTGCTCCCAAAACTACAGCAGTTTTGCTCATGTAACCACAGGCAAGGTTACCAATTGCTACTGAATCCATTGCAAGAGAGGGAGATGAATATAAACTGTTCATTGGTTTCATTAAAACAAATTTTCAGGGAGAGTTTTTAAAAAGAAAATAGTTCTGGAACACATTTTGCCTTCACCCCTTTTCTACGTTGGGCTGGTTTAGCAACGACAGACTATTAAATTATTGGAATTAAGAAGTTTAAAAATCAAGTCAAGTCAAGTTTATTCGTCACAAACACATAGGAGATGTGCAGTGAAATGAAAAGTGGCAATGCTCGTGGACTTTGTGCAAAAAGACAAACAAACAAACAACCAAACAAACTACAAACAGAATGTAACATAATCACATATTCTTTTACATATTAAATATTGTGGGCGGAAGGAAAAAGGGAAAAAAACAGCAATTTAAAAAAAAAAAAATGAAGATAACCTTAATGTATGAATTATAAAAGGTATCACATGACAGTATGTCAATGGATAACTTTGAAGATAAAATATTTGTGATAATGAAAATGCTGCAAAGGCAAAACCAGATTCTGTGGATCTGGGAATAGCGGATGAGCTGGAAATCTGAGAAGAGTGCA
Source organism: Amblyraja radiata (assembly GCF_010909765.2). NCBI lineage: Eukaryota > Metazoa > Chordata > Chondrichthyes > Rajiformes > Rajidae > Amblyraja > Amblyraja radiata. The sequence continues at coordinate 22,693,153 of NC_045970.1, forward strand.
TTTTCTTTTTTGACAAGGAAATAGACACAAGTTGAGGATGGAGACTTTAGTAGATAGGATAATGCTGAGAAAATGGTCTGATGTAGAAACCAAATTTGTTAGGTTTACAATGGATGGTGAGGATGATTTTGGGAACAAATTGGAGACGGCAGCAGTGTAAGAATTTAGTAACCAAATAAGGGCAGAGATATACATGAAAAACGAATGGGACAAGCCATTTGGCCTTTCAAGGCTATTCTGTGGTGCAATATTGTGGCTGAACTACTTTAATGCCCCTTGCCTGCACTATCCTCATGCTCCTTGATTCCTTTAATATCCAGAAATCTATTGCAATGGATCTTTGTTTTCAATGAACTAAATGGCTCTGGGGTGGGGAATTCTAAGAATTCACCATTCTGTGTGAAATTCCACTTTAGCCTGCCTCCTATTTTAAGATCATGATTCCTGGTTCTAAACCCCTCAGCAAGGAGAAATTTGTGTCCAGATGGTCAAGCTCTGATGAAGTTTCAATGCGTTCTTCTTTCATTCCTCTTAATTGTAGTGAATACATACCCAGTGTACATGAGCTTTCCTCATATGACAATCCTTAAACCAATAGGGAATTTTGCTGTGCTTCCTTTATTGAAAGTGTATCTTGTTTTTAAAAGGATACCAAATCAGTACATGGTGGTGTGATCTCACCAGGATGACATCTTTACTCCTGTACTCAAATACTTTTATAATGAAGGTCGACATACCAACCAGCTGCTGGTTACCTGATGCTTGTTGTCATCTTGGCTTTCAATGACTTCTCTGTTTTGCTGTTTTTTACATCAAAGTTGACAATTCACATTTTTCCATAATGTTGTATCTGTCATGTTCTTGGCCACTCATTCAGTTCGTTTAAAGCTATATCCCCTTGAAACCACCTTACATCCTCCCTCATAATCCTCAATAGTTTATCATTAGGACATTTGGCAATATTACATTTGACCCCATTGGCCTAATTGCAGATTCAAATCTTGATTTTCTGGGACACAACCACTAAAGATCTTTAAAATTTCACTCTGCTTTCTGTCCAATAACCAAATTTGAATCCATGTCAGTATATTATTCCATCTCCATGTGCTTTAACCCTGTGCAAGAAATTATCTTGACAGATAGTAAATGAGTTCAGAGTTGAAGCATATTCGGATGATATAATGGCTAGCTTCCATAAATAAGGTGACGGTAGTGGAGAGCAAGGCTTTACTTCTTAAATTACGCAAATCCTAGCTTAGCTTTTCAATGTTTTTAATGTGAACATTTCGTCAAATGGATGGGTTGAAAGTAATGATGGGTGTGGAGTTGATAATAATGGTAGAGTAATATTCCCCATGCTGTCATCTTTGAGAGTATTCTCTCTTTCAATTATATCCTTCTCTATATTTAGTAAACAAAATTACTCTAAAATAAAAACAGATTAGTGATATCTTCATTCATTATTATGTTATAATTCTTAGGCTGATCTCCCAGAAGAAATCATAGCACTGCACTGCATTTTAGTGATGTATATTATTGTAGGTATTTTTTTCAATGTAGTTGAAAGTGGTAAAAGTTTATTTTGCAAAATCTTTTGGTTTCATGAGATGTAATTACATTGTCTTATCTTCATCTTAGGGCATAATAATTTCTGTTTCGAGCTGATAGTTTAGTTTATTGTCACGTGTACCGAGGTACAGTGAAACGGTTTTGTTGCGTGCTAACCAGACAGCAGAAAGACAATATATGAATACAATCAAGCCATCGACTGTGTACAGATCCATGATATAGGGAATAATGTTTAGTGAAGGTAAAGTCCAATTAAAGATAGTCCGAGGATCTCCAATGAGGTAGATAGTAGCTCAGGACCGCTATCTAGTTGTTGATAGAATGGTTCAGTTGCCTGATAACAGCTGGGAAGAAACTGTACCTGAACTGGAGGTGTACCTTTTGCTTCTATACCTTTTGCCTGGTGGGAGAGGGGACAAGAGGGAGTGACCGGGGTGAGTCTCTTCCTTGATTATGCTGGTAGCCTTGCAGAGGCAGCGTGAAGTGTATGTGGAGTCAATGGAAGGTTGGTTTGTGTGATGGTCTGGACTGCGTCCACAATACTCTGCAATTTCTTGCCGGCTTGGATGGAGATGTTCCCAAACCATGCTGTGATGCATCCCGATAAATTGCTTTCTACGGCACATCTGTAGAAGTTGGTGAGAATTGTTGGGGACATACCGAATGTCCTAAACATTCTGAGGGAGTAGAGGCGTTGGTGTACTTTAGTAGAGGCATCGGAGTGATAGAAAAGCAACACATCTATTAAAAGTATAGCTAAAATTTTTTTTTATAAATGCACTGGAGAAAATGTTTGGAGTACTTCCAATAAGCACTTTCTACGTTTTTCAAAATAGTTTATTAATGGACATCTTCCTGTCCCCGAAAGCATTATCCATTGATAAAAATACATCTCTTCATGCTCCTGAACACATCATCAGTGGTGCTACCTGGGGTCGTTGGGTGTTTTGGGTCTTTCAACATCAGACACCCTCACCCAGGCGACCCAGCCGTGGTTGATCAAACCACGACTTGTGTTCAGGTAGCATTGGCTCCTCCCCATGGACTTACTCTCCTGATCCAGAGCCATCTCGAGGCTTTCTCCGCTGCCTCTGTGGTGTTCTTGATGGCTCTTCTCCTCTCCATTCGTTGATACCCAGTGCGCTCAAGGCTTTGTAGAGCGATTGCCCTGCAAAACCTTTGCAGCCAACTTCAATGGGCGTACACCCTGCCTTCCAGCCCTGCTTACGGCATTCTATGACCAGCTCTTTGTACTTGGTCTTCTAACTCTCGTGGGCCTCCTCCAGATGGTCCTCCCACGGCACTGTCAGTTCCAACAAGATGAAGTTTTTGGTCGTCTGAGACCAGGAGGATGCCTGGCCTCAGGGTGGTCATGGCAATGTGCTGTGGGAACTTCAGCTGTTTCACCAGGTCTACAGAAAGCTGCCAGTCCTGTGCAGTCGCCAGGATTCCTGCCGGATTCCTGGCTGCTGTGGTTCTTGGCAGCTGCACTCCGGCCTTCACGAAGGTGATCATCTGGGTGGTGGGGCGTTCTCGTCTGCAGCTGCTGATTCCTATGCTGATGGTTTCTGTAATGGGTTTAAGAACCTGGTCATGACGCTAGGTGTACCGGCCCTGCCCAAGAGCCTTTGGGCAGCAGCTCAGGATGTGTTCCAACGTCCCCTTGTCTGAGCATTGCGGGCAATCCGGAGATTCCGCTTTGCCACAGATGAAGAGGTTCGATGGGCTGGGCAAACATCGTACACTGCCTGGACCAGGAACTTCATACATTGTGGTTCAGCCTGCCAGAGCTCAGTCCATGTGACTTTTCGGTCGATGGCCTGCTCCCACCTTGTCCAGGCCACCTGCTGCCTCAAGCCAACCACTCTGGTCGACCTCTCCTCCACCACTGCCCTCACTTCCTCCTGGACCAGCCTGCACCTCTCCTTCCCCTAGGCCTTGTCAAACTGGGGAGTTGGGAAGGTTCCCAGACCAGCTCTTCCCCGAGTCACTGTTCCCACCAGGACTCTGGCGTATCCGAGACTCCGCTTGCAGCACGGCTTCGCCGGCTCTCCACTTCCTCCCAATTTTCACCTCCAACCCTGCCTGAGCCACCTTGGGGTCGCTGGAGTCCCTGCACAGCATCACCTCTCTGGCCCGATTCACCTTAAACTCCTCCTCCAGGGACTTCAGGGGCAGCTGGAGCTTGGTGTTATTTCCGTAAAGGGCGATGCTGCTAAGACTCCTGGGCAGTCCCAGCCACCTCCTGAGGAAGTTGCTGACTTTCCTCTCCAATCTCTCTACGATGGAGGTTGGGACCGTAGACTAGCAGTGGCCAGAGTATCCTTGGCAGCATACCATGCTGGTAAATCCATGCCTTGAACTTGCCGGGAAGCCCCGACCGGTCCACCGCTCTCAACCAACTCTCCAGCTCCTGACTGGTTGCCTGGACTAATGCTGTATCCAAAGGTGTTATATCTAGAAGGTTGTGTGTGCTGGAAATACTCACATTGGGGTATGGCATGAGAATTTCTTGTATTTTCTCATATTATCCCAGCTGGACATTAACAATATAGCATAACTATAATGTTAGTTCTAGAAATAACAGCAAGTCTAGGGCTAGGATTTTACAATCTGCAGATGAATTCTCAACATTTGGCTCAATTCTGGTATAGGAAAGTGAGTGGTAGTCAGAAAATGCTCAAGAATTTGAGAAACTTATTGTGGACAAGTCGATCAAATGAAATATTTTTCTGAATAATCCTAACCCTAATAATGTCAGACACTGTGTAATAGTTTGCGAATATGAAAAAAATATTGCACTTTTTTCTTTAGGAACTGAAGTGCTTCAATCTAAATCAAGAATATGCGAGAAAAAAGAAATGATTCTGTAGACTTCGTCAAGGATTTCCAGGAGTATCTCACTCAACAAACACAGCATGTAAACATGATTTCGGGTTCTGTTTGCAATGAAAAAGAACCAGAATTACTTCAGCCTGGTAAGAAGTTGCTTAATTTACTAACATATAAATGGTGACAAAAGGGGCTGCAAATAATGATACTTTATTGTCACTTGTACCCAGCTAGGTGCAGTGAAATGCTTTGTTTTTGCATACAAAGTACACAAAGGTGTCTCCACAAAGATGGTGACAAAGTTATAATAAGTATTCATCCTTCTTCATCCCCCCCACCACCAGGTCCCCCTTTGTTCTCGGGGTTCCCCCAATCTGGGTCCCCCTTTGTTCTCGGGGTTCCCCCAAGCTGGATCCCCCTTTGTTTCAGCAGCTCTCCATGCCGGGTCCCCATTTGTTCTCACCAGCGTTGCCCGTCCACCTCTGCTCGTCTTCGAGGACCGACCCGACCGCGTCCGAGGGAGCTCCGACTCGACCTCCCCCTAACTTGACCTCGGGGCTCCGGCCCGGCCACCAGACTTTGACCACTTGCACTTCACCGGCCGCGGCACCCTGTGGAGCGAGTCGTCCTCCATCGTCTGACCGCGGCAGACCAGTCGGACCTGCTCGCCGGGGGTGTCCCGGCCCCAGATGCTGAAATCTTAGTTAAAAATAAACTACTGGTGGGACTCAGCAGATCAGGCAGCATTTGTGGAGGGAAATGGACAGAGGTTGAGACGCTTTGTCCGACTGATGGGGCAAAGGAAAGCTAGTAAAGAGAGGCGAAGGGGTGGGGCAAGAGCTAGCAAGTAATAGATGAATTCAGATGAGAAGGGGTTGCTTGCCAGACATGTGGGGGAGATGGTTGGAGGAGAGTTGAGTGGAGATAGTAACCAAGGCTGGAGGTGAAAAGTGGAGAAGTCGATAGAAAACAAATGGTGGCATCTGATAAGGAAAGCGGGGAGTGAAATGTAGAATCAGAGGGTGGGATGTGAGTGGAAGGGAAGCGGTGGGGGGGAAATAGGAGATCCGGACTAGGGAGGGAATGGTAGATGAGCTGGTGGAGGAGGGTTATGGAACTGCCAAATCAACCCCTCCCCTCATCTGAAACCAGCTATCACTTGCTTGCCCTTATCCTACTCCTTCCCTCACCTCTCCATATCAGCCATCTCCCCTGTACTCCATCAGTCTGTAAGAGTTCCAGTCCAAACATGATCTGCCCATCTCCCTCTGCAGATGCTGTCTGACCCGCTGAGATCCTATAGCAGTCTGTCTTTTACTCAATATATAAATGGTGTTAACTTACCAGCAGATTTAACTATTATTATGCACTCCTCACAGTTTATATTCAATCTAATATTAACTTTGAAAATATCACACTGAGACATGTTAATTATGCACTCCAAAATAAATACATTTTAGAATTATTGCTTATGAGTGCATCAGCCATTTCTGAAACGCAAAGGTTCAGAGCTTTCCCTCGGCTGAGAGGACATTTTGAATATTTTGTAAATATGGCATGTAAAACCAATTTGTGGTCTGGTGGTGATTTATAAAAGAAACTTGTCTATTACAGTATTTTCTTTTTATTAATTTCACAGAGGTGCATTGCAGGGAATGAACTCACAGATTTACTAATCCTTCTAAATTACATTTTTTTGTAAAACTACTTTCAAAAACTATTATAGAGTATAAAAACTCTATTATGCTGGCAGAGTTTAATTCCATGACATCTGACTGTCTTAATATTTCACTCATGATTGTTCTCCATATGTGAGATTAGAAAGTGAACAGTGCAATTCTGTCCAACTGCAAGCATATACCAAGCTATCCCTGTGCAATATCCATGTGTGGATTTCTACAGTGGTTAAATTAACATTTTTCAGATGTTCCTAATACTTATTACAACCCACCAGTTTCAGTACCTTGATCCAGAAATGGTAGGAAGTTTATTTTGTTAAAACAACTATCTATAAGTACATGTTGCAAAAGATGTATGTAGTTAACCTTGTGAATCTCCCAGTCATTGGCAGCTCAATGCAATGCCCTTATTTTGTTGTGGTTGTTTTAATGATTGCACCCCCCCCCTCCCCCCATTTCAACTTAATTGAAGTGACAAGAAAGTCATTCAGAGTATGTTGTTGCTTCTCAAATCTAGGTCCATCTGTTACAGTGCTCCTGCGTTTGAATTTGCTGTGTCTTGTTTCCATTCTGCCAATGTTGAATTAGCCCATATCAGCATTGCAACATTCACAGGGTATATTATTTGTAAACTATCCTTCTTTGGATCGTTTGTAGCCTGTGACATGGTTGACCAGATCATCTTCTTTATTGGAACTACTGTATAATGGCCTTATTGCATTCTTTTCTACCCAGTTATTGCCAATGAATTATTTACAATGGTTTCTCTTTTTCTGTATTGTTCTTTCTGGAGTCTCTAGAACTTTTTCAGGGAAACAAAATCTGCCATCAATACTCCTGTGCATGAATGTGCCATCGTTACCCTCTGAATTGGCCTTGCAAAACCACGCAGTTAGGGGAAATTTTGAAATAGATACAAAATACTGACCTGGCAACTGGCTGCAAAAATTACTCTCTGCAACTGTTATGTTGTGCCTCTCTTTATCCATCTGGTCTCTTCTACAGCTTTTGGTACAGTCAGTCCCACCTTCCTCTTCTATCTAGCTTTGTTCCAGTCTTGCCTGCCTAATTACATCAGGATTGGCTTCTTTTCTTGGCTACTTCATTGTGTTTGTCAGAGTGACTGCAATTCTGCCTTTAAAATCAAATTTGTCAGGCTCCATTAGGGAATTAAGCAGTAATAACATGAATGTCATGGAGATAAATGATATTCTGATGATATCATTTAATGATTAAGCTGTTTATAGACGTTGCACTACAGAGCTGCTGCATTTTCTATAATACAGCGGTTTTATTGGCTGTTAAATACGTGGGACATCTTAAAAAAAAAAGAAAAACAAGTTTACTTTTCTGCACATTACCTTTTCTGAACATCATCTTTAACTTCCAGTAAGACTCTCCATAGTGTCTGCCTTTTCTTTATATGCCATGTGACCTTTTTTGGATTGACAGAGCTATTAGTTGTGTTATCTATGCTGTAGTTTGGCTCACCACTTTATAGTAACTGAGATTGTCTGACATTACTTTAGACTTTAGAGATACGGCACGGAAGCAGGCCATTTGGCCCATTTAATCTGTTCTGACCAGTGATCACCCCATGCACTAGCACTATCCTAAACATTAGGGACAAATTTACAATTTTACTAAAGCCAATTAATCTACAAACCTGTACGTCTTTGGTGTTTGGGAGAAAACTGGAGCACCCAGAGAAAATCCTGCTGTCACAGGGTGAATGTACAAAGTCCGCACAGACAGCACCCTCAGTCAGTATCGAACCCAGGTCTCTGGCGCTGCACCACTGTGTCCGCACATACACAAAATATTTCACACAATTTGCCAAAGTCCAAATATATTTTCAGCATTTCCTTTTGCTTTACTTTTACGTATTTTGAGTGCATGTATTTACATGTAAATAATATCTATCAGGCACTCACATTTATTACTTAAGAAATTTGGGGGAAATGCCAACAATTCCTCACCTAACTGCCAGCATTTGCCCTGTTACTGATGGGTAGTTTGGGATTTTCACATGAATGCTGAGGTCCCAAACTTGCTATCCAGGCACTACCAGGAGTGGGCTGCTGCATTTCAGTATTGAACTTCACATGAAGATCAGTACTGATTATCAACTTGCTATAATTTCCTAGCTGTTAAAATCTAGCATTGGGTAATCTGCTATTAAACCTGCACCAGGTTAGACATGGCTTGGAAACAATGGGAGCCCATTCATCTGAAAGGAGAGGGATAGTCTTGAGAAAGAAAGGTAAGTAAATGGTCATTTACATTAATTTTAATTGAGTTAGTTTGATGTTTTTCCATTTAAGTTACAGTAATTCAAATTTTTCATTTAAATTGAAAAATGTTTTTCAATTTAAGTTACAGTAATTCAAATTTTATCTTTTTTTAAAAATATTTTTGGGATATTTCTGACATTCAAAAGAGTTTAGTCTTTGACAACTGTCAAAGCATGGAACATGACTTTGCTAACCAGCATTCAAATATTTTATGGGTGAGATCTGATTCATTTGCAGAATGTCCTAGTGCTGCACATAACCTTGGCATTTTCAAGTCAAAGCAAGTCAAGTTTATTTGTCACATACGCATACGAGATGTGCAGTGAAATGAAAAGTGGCAATGCCTGCGGAATGTGCAAAAAAACTACAAAACAGAATAGAACAGAACAGTAATTACATATTGCTGAGAAAAAAAACTGCAATTCTAAAAAGACACAACAGTAGTTTGGTACAGTAAGTTAGTCCCTGGTGAGATAAGAGTTTACAGTCCTAATGGCCTCTGGGAAGAAACTCCGTCTTATCCTCTCTGTTTTCACAGCATGACAGTGGAGGCATTTGCCTGACCGTAGCAGCTGGAACAGTTGTTGCTGGGGTGGAAGGGGTCCCCCATAATGTTGCTGGCTCTGGATCTGCACCTTCTGATGTATAGTTCCTGCAGAGGGGCGAGTGTAGTTCCCATAGTGCGTTCGACCGAACACACTACTCTCTGCAGAGCCTTCTTGTCCTGGGCAGAGCTGTTCCCAAACCAGATTGTGATGTTTATGGACAAGATGCTTTCTACAGCTGCTGAGTAGATGCACTGGAGGATCCTCAGAGAGACTCTGAATTTCCCCAGCTGCCTGAGGTGGTAAAGGCGCTGCCTTGCCTTACTCACCAGTGCGGCAGCGTGGGATGTCCATGTCAGATCCTCAGTGATGTGGACTCCCAGGTATTTAAAGCAGCTCGCCCTATCCACAGTATCCCCATTTATCTTCAGTGGCGCGTACGTCCTCGGATGCTGTGCCTTCCTAAAGTCCACGATCAGCTCCTTAGTTTTTTTGACATTCAGGAGGAGGCTGTTGTCCTGACACCAGAGTGCCAGATCAGCCACCTCTTCCCGGTAGGCCTTTGCATTATTTTTCGGTGATCAGGCCCACCACCACAGTGTCATCAGAAAACTTGATTATAGAGTTGGAGCTGAACCTAGCCACACAGTTATGTGTGTACAGGGAGTTCAGTAGGGGGCTGAGGACACAACGCTGGGGGGGGGGGGGGGGGGGGGGGGATCCTGTGCTCAGGGTGAGGTTCTTTGATGTATTTCCTCCCATCTTGACTACCTGGGGCCTGGCGGTGAGAAAGTCCAGGACCCAGGCACACAGGGGAGTGTTAAGTCCCAGTTCCAACAGCTTCTCAGCAAGTCTGGTGGGGACTATCGTGTTGAAGGCTGGACTGTAGTCAATGAACAGCATCCTCACATAGCCCCCCTTCTGGCTGTCAAGTTGAGAGAGAGCGGTGTGCAGACCCTGGGAGACCGCATAATCCGTGGATCTGTTCGGACGGTATGCAAACTGTAGCGGGTCCATGTTGCGAGGGAGGAAGGCGCAGATGTAGTTCTTGACCAGCCTCTCGAAGCATTTCATGACTACCGAGGTGAGGGCCACCGGTCGGTTGTCATTCAAACCAATCAATTATGCAGTCCATTTGGAATTGGACTGCATAAAACACCAAGTTGAGTTTGGTGGATCAGCAGAATTCAGCAACATATGCGACAGGGTGGTGGGCAGATTGTGGTCTAGTGATACAGTGATTCGTTTCTTAAAGATTTTACTGATATGAAACAAGTTTACGCATTTTATAATAGTTGGTATTTTTATTGACAGCTGGAACAGAAAATCATCAAAATGGAATCCATCATGCATCTGTGGAAGTTTCCCTTGATGATGGCTCTGGGATGATAGGAGAAGGGCCAGAAAGAACAGCTGATGGAAAGTTGAAGTGTCAGTACTGTAACTATGCTAGCAAAGGGATAGCACGACTGATGGAGCACACCAGAATGCATACAGGTACTAGGCTGTACAATAAACTAGTTTATATAATTTAAGTAACAACAGGGTTGCATTGTTTGAGTCCATCGACGTATTAGATGGATGAAATAGCAAGTCTCTCAAAATGAATCTGGTATAACCACCCTCCACTTTCTTTACCATTAATGAATTAAGTATTCCCTCACAGGTGATATCTCTGAACATTTTACCATGAAGACAAAGCATCCAAAGCTACATTTCAATAGACTTATTTATGGTTTCTTAGCTACTCACAAAATCAGCATAGACATTAAAAAGCTATTTTATATTTGGTTTACACCATAATAACCATGTTATTAAATTGTTAATATGACATTTATCACTTATTTGCATGTGAATGAAAATCTGAAAAGTGCAAAATAGACTGGTGGTCTCGGACAACTGGCAAAGCACTAGCATAAGTTCATTTGTCTTACAACAGTTTTGGTTAGCTCATTCAAACTGGCATGTATTTGAGATATAAAAATATACTACACTAAACTCCAGCACTACACTGAGCCTTTGATAATGTTATAAATTCTTTATGCACAAGAACAGTACAATCAATTTGTAGTATATTTTCTTGGACTATATTCATGTGCCTTAGCTTGTTATGCTATTCAAAAAAAGGTGGACAGAGAAACACTGCACTATCAACCTGAGACTGGCAATAGGGAAAAATCTAGAATCCTGTCAGGGCACTTAAATTATTACTGGTTTACTTTTTTAAAGGAAATACTATTTTACAAATTCTTGTTACGAGGTGGCTAGCAGAATGTAAGGGAGAAGAAAAGTAAAACTATAGATACTGGGAATCTGAAATGAAAACATAGTTGGAAATACTCCGATCAGGCTGCATCTGTGGAAAGAGAAACAGTTGATATTTAAGGTCAGTGATCCTTCATGGATTGTGATTAGCTGTAATATATTGAATTGGTGATTGTTTCATAAACAGGAAAAAGACTGGCAATAAGTAAATAGTGTTCAACTTTATAGGCTGCAATAATTGAAGGAATAAAGGATTGGTGCTTTGTCTTGAGTTGCTGATTATCTATATCAATGATGAGGTGTCAGTGCATAATGCATACAGGTTTGCTGCTGACACAATAAGAGGTGAGAATACGACAAAGGGAAGGCTGCAACATGCAAATAGGCGTGAACAGAAATGTGGCAGCTAAAGGATGTGAACAGAAATGTGGCAGCTGCAGCAGCACATTGAAATGTGAAGTTATCAAATTCGTTGGGTAAACTAAAATTGCAAAATATTGATATTATGAAGGATCCAAGCATCTTTGTATATGAATCCGTCAATGTACAGAGTGTTTGTATTTAGGACAGTAAATCATAATTATTCTTTACAACAAAGGGGAACTAGTAAATATTTTTTCCTATATCATGAGGTTCATATGTGAATCAATATGTATAGATTTGAACTCCTTCCTTTAAAAATGTTGCCTCACAGAGTGCAACACGTGCAAATGGACTCCCTCCTAAAGAGATGGAATTAATTAGCCTTATATTTTCGAATTTAAAAAAAATCTTAATGCAAAAAGTAAGTCTTAAAGAGTTGACAAGATGCATTCTGAGAGCAAGGACTGGATTTTTTGACCAATACCAGCATTAATGCTGGGCCGTAGCATGTTTCCGTGTTCAAGGCCTGGTTTTCATCGTTTCTGTAGACCTAAGCTTGTGGCAGCATTTTTTGACCTGCTGCCAACTGCCCCTGCTCTGTACTGGTGGACTCCTCAAAGTGATGTAAATTCCCACGCCTAATAAGCTTGAGCCAATTCTTATTTTAAATGTCCGTTATTGAATGCTTGAATGTCAAAGACATTCATAAACATTTAATAACTGTCAGTTTTGACAGCTTATGAGCGGGAGTGAAGCTCTGTCCTGCCAACATGCCTGAAATGCAACACTTTCTGGTGCAACTTTACACCCATGCCAAGCTCAAAGAAATAACATGAGGTTGGTAGCTGGCAATCTCTAGTCAATAATACCAGTCTTTCCTTTGGCTGGAGAATCTAGTACTAGGTGTGACCATCTTTGAATGAAAGTAATTAGTAATGAGACAAATGTCTTCCCTCAAAGGACTGTGAATCTTTGGACACCATCTCAGAGCAGTGGATGTTGGTTGAATATGTCCAAGCATTGATTTCTAAAGCATTCAATATATGGTGCAGTAAGATGAACTGTAGTACAACAGTTGAGTACTTGTTTAAGGAAAAGCATGCTTAAGATGACCCTGTCCTATTCTAATTTATATTGTTCTTTTGTAATGCAGGTGAGAAGCCCCACAGATGCCATTTATGTCCGTTTGCATCAGCTTACGAGCGTCATCTGGAAGCACACATGCGCTCACATAGAGGTGAAAAACCATACCAATGTGAGCTCTGCCCATTCCGTTGCAGTGATCAAAGTAACTTGTCTCATCATCGTAGGCGCAGACATAAACTTCTTCCTATGAAAGGACGCAGGGCTTCAATGACCAATAAAAGAATGATGGGAATCTTGCAGAAAAGGTCCAGCTACTCCCTGAGTTATGGAAGAAGACCAATTATTAATTTCAGTCCTCCACCAATGCTGATGCAGAAGACAGATTATCTTGATGAGTTTTCGCACAGTATATCAGCCGAATCTTATGAGGCTCTGGGAAAGGCACATATTAGTGGCATATCAAAGGATGTACAGGACATGGTGGATAATCCATTAAACCGGCTATCCGCATTAGCTGGCCAGTTTTCCAGCCTTGCACATGATGTCCAAACTCCAGCATCTTCTGATATGGCAACCTGCAGGGATGAAAAACCATTTGTAATACAACAGTGTATAGCACCAACAATTACCACTGTGGTCTCGAGTGTGGCACAAAGTTCATCCAATGCTAGCCCTGATAGACATCCAGTGCATAACCAGAGAAACTTCAGTCCTGTTGCAGGTCCAAATAGTGAGCGCAGTGCTCACATGAGCTCACCTTGCATGACAAACAGCCAACCTAGCACCCCTACTCTTCCAGTTCAAGTCCAGGATCCACAGTTATTGCACCATTGCCAGCACTGTGACATGTATTTTGCTGACAATATCCTATATACCATTCACATGGGGTGCCATGGCTATGAGAATCCTTTTCAATGTAACATATGTGGATGCAAATGTAAAAATCAATATGACTTTGCTTGTCATTTTGCCAGAGGTCAGCATAAGCAAATTTAATCTTATTTGTATTAATAAACCATTTAAAAACTAATCAGGATCAATCTTATTTTGAAAGGAAGCAACTTTATCCAGCATAAAAATAAGAACCAAATTAAGTTACATTTTAAAACCTAAAACTATATATCAGTGAATTTTTCTCTCCTTGCTTTTCTAATGTTGCCATTTCATGGTCTACCTTGTCATGAGGGGCCATTAAAGCATGAAACTGGAAAATATTGCATGAAAGCTGATGAAAAACATGAATAATTGCATTTGGACAAACGAAGGAAAGAAGCATGGAATAGGATTTGTCATTTCTCCAGGTTAGTGGCACCTGATGTAATATTCTTCAAGTTGTTCATAAGATGACAGCTGCCGGGTGGAGGATACATGGGCAACCATTCTAAAGAATATAGATCCTGTCGACTTGTGTGCTTTCTTGTGTATTTCCAATCTATTTGCACTATCAGTTTGTGGATGCTGAGCCCAGTTGCAGTGTTTCTAATATTGTTCTTGCAAAAAAGATTGGAGGCATCTCTTGAGTTTTTAGTAATGATGATTTGCAGCAAATATTTGAAATTTTATTAATATTATCGTCCTGTTTTGGAAACATTTATAAAACACTGGAAAATGTTAAGATAGTCTTTCTCGTTAAATATTACCCCTTATTTTTAAGTATTTTAGCTCTTGGTTTTATGTCTTTTTTGCAGGTTGCCTAAGTTTTGATTTTTGTATCATTTATTTTTCAAAGATTAATATCTTGACACTTGTGGGCACAGTTTAGATTGAATCGTGAAAGTTGCCACCTTTTCCAAGGACCAATGACTTTACAGCTGTACGCTGAAAAGGAGCAACTTGACCAGCTGGATTTTAATTAAATTTTTTTTTTTTTTAGTTTTAAATGTCTGTTCTTTTAATTTATACTAGACCAAGTAGGACCAGTTGGGCCCCGTCCCCCAACGCAATAATCCTCCACTCACCCGTTCCCCCAACGCAATAATCCTCCACTCACCCGTTCCCCCAACACGACCTGTTTCCACCATTCACCCATTCTCCCAACGTAACGCGTTTCCCCCAATGCAATAATCCACCACTCGCCCATAGCCCCCATGGGAGGCCTGGTCACCCAACGCATTCCGTCCCCCAACGTAAGATTCCACCACTCACCTGTTAGGTCTCTGTCACATGGGAGGCCTGGTCCCCAACGCAACCCGTTCCCTAACGTAAGATTCCACCACTCACCCATTCCCCCAACGCAACCCTTTCCCCCAATGAGATATTCCACCATTCACCCATAGCACCCAACTGTACAGGTCATTTTAAACTTTAAAAAAATGCAATTGCACTATTTAATGTGATAAAGGTGCCACCGACAAGGCCATCTTTTGTTATCCAAATGTAATCATTAAACTTTGCTCTGCTGGGTTAGGCTGGCAGATTCTTTCCATGAAGGACATTTGCTCTGAAGGACTCAGTGTTCTGGGATAGAAACATTGTAGCCGGTAGCGCAGAGTGACGTTATAACTACCTAACTGCCAGTGCAGATTTGAAGAAATCCAACTTTTAAATGTCACTTTAAAACTTTTAAATCTCCCCCACTACGTCCCTCTCTTTAAAGCAATGTAAAAACACTCTCATAGCTTGTGTGGTGGCAGCAGAGATCACATTGTGATGTCATTTTTCGGTTTTCGGAATCGTCACGGCAGCTTGTGTAAATGAGATCCCATTGTGATTGGACAACTGTGAGATGGCATTGTCTAGAAAAGTCTCACTCACAGGCAGTTATTATTTTCAAAGTAGGCTTTTTTTAAACTTTAAATATCAATAACGTGAAATATAACATCAAATTTGAAGAAACTTATACTAACGACCACGGGAAAAAGCCGAGTAAGATTCTGCAAAAATAATTTGCACCACTGTGTACCATTTTGGTGTAGTTCCTGTATATATAATAATAAAATATATATATATATATATATATATATATATATATATATATATATATATATATATATATATATCTATATCTATATTACTAAAAGTCTGATCTTGACCACTTCCTGTTCGGTATATTGATTTTAGAAAAAACGCTGCCACTTACGGCTGTGATTTTCGGCCATCTTACTCAGTCCCCCTCCACTGCGCAGGACAAGAGGATTTTTCCCATCGATGAAAAATAAAAGAGTTATCAGTGTTTAAAAAATGTTGAGATTCTCTCTCCTGAAGACCACGCCCCTTCCGGAGGGACTATAAAACCCAGAAGTGTTGAGTGCCTCAGTAAATCACAGTGCCCTTAATGTGGTTTGAAAATATAGTTTGGAAACGCTGAAGCTGTGTTGCCTTTGGTTTGGAAATGCTAAAGTGTGTTGCCTTTGGTTTGGAAATGCTAAAGCTGTCTTGCCTTTGGTTTGGAAATGCTAAAGCTGTCTTGCCTATGGTTTGGAAATACTAAAGTTGCCTTGCCTAATTAAAGTTGCCTTGCCTAATTAAAGTTGCCTTGCCTAATTAAAGTTGCCTTGCCTAATTAAAGTTGCCTTGCCTAATTAAAGTTGCCTTGCCTTCTATATAATTAAAAGTCTAATCTTGACCACTTCCTGTTTGCACTATATTGATTTTAGAAAAAACGCTGCCACATACGGCTGTGATTTTTGGCCATCTTACTCAGAGTCCCCCTCTGCTCATCAGGTGCCGAGGATTTTTCCCATCAATGAAAAATAAAAGAGTTATTGGTGCTTAAAAAATGTTGAGATCCTCTCTCCTGTCAATCTTGCCATGAAGGCCACGCCCCTTCTGGTGGGAGGGGGTCGGGACTATAAAACCCAGAAGTGTGGGCGTGGCTCAGTCTCTGCAAGATGGAGGAGGAAGAGGTCACGACTCGCTGTCTTTAGTGGCCTTGCACCCTGCTTGAAATGGTATGAAACTGCACTTGAACTTGGTGGCCTTGCACCCTGCTTGAAGTGGTAAGAAACTGCACTTGAATTTAGTGGCCTTGCACCCTGCTTGAAATGGAATTTCAAGGAATAGCCGTGAGTCAACTGCCAGCCCACCAGCCGTGAGTGAGTGAGCTGCCAGCACAACATGCTTGAGTGACTGAGTCGCCAGCCCAAGAATCCATTTGGCCCACAATGTCCATACTAGCCCTCTGGAAACCAGTCCCTTCAGCCCACAACACCCATACTAGCGCTCCAGAAAGCCCCCCCCCCCCCCCCCCCCACTGGCCACCAATATTGGAATTGGTGGAAAGGTGGTCCCACCTAGTCTAGTACACATCATATAATATATATAATGTGTGTGTGTGTATATATATGTATGTGTGTATGTATATATGTGTATGTATATATGTGTATGTATGTATATTTGTGTGTTTATATATATGTGCGTGTATATGCGTGCGTGTATATGTGTGTGTGTGTGTGTATATGTATGTATGTATATATGTTTATGTATATATGTGTGTATGTGTGTATATATATATATGTGTGTGTGTGTGTATGTGTATATGTATATATATGTGTGTATGTGTATATATATATGTGTGTATGTATGTATATGTATATATGTATGTATATATGTATGTGTGCATGTATGTATGTGTGTGTGCATGTATGTATGTGTGTGTGCATGTATGTGTGTGTGTATGTATGTGTGTGTGTATGTATATATGTGTGTGTATGTATACGTATGTTTGTATATATACGGGTGTGTATACGTGTGTGTGTATACGTGTGTGTATGTATGTGTATATATATGCATGTGTATATATATGCATGTATGTATTTATATATGTGTATACGTGTGTATGTATACGTGTGTGTGTATACGTGTTTGCGTGTGTGTGTATGTATGTATATTTGTAGGTATGCATGTATATGTATGCCTGTGTATATGCATATGTATGCACGGCTGTGAAGCTCGGCGGACATTTAACATTACTGGTCGGTTATCCTTGGTTCTGAAAACTACTCCTTACGTTTTTTTTCCCAATGAGCCAATGAAATTCACCGGTCAGCACCGGCTACAACTTACGAGAACCTTCGACTTCCTGGCAACCCACTAGGACCTCTTGGCGACCCACCTACGGCACGAGAATTCTCGCTACTCTCCATGGCGACTTCATTCTGGTCGGCGCTAATTTTTCAACGTTGAAAAATTTGCGGCGACCATAATGAGGCCGCGACTAGTTCCTAGAATGCAGGAACTCTTCATGACCATGAAGGCGACCTCCTGGCAACCACCCGTGAACATGTGGCGACTGCGTAGTCTCCTGTAGTCGCCTAAAAAGTCGCCTAAGTGGGACAGGCCCATTAGAATGTGAAATCAGTTGCTACTTTGTGGTAGTTAAGCTGTAGTCGTAGATAAGCAGAAGGGAGGTAGTATAACGGGGGTTACAATGAAAGATGAAAGGAGGCTAGGGGGAGTATAAATATAGGCGAGAAGCTGCTGTGCTCAAAAGTTTAAGAGTAGTATTTGGGAAGCTTAACTTTATACATCAGGAATATGCAGGAACCTTGCAAAAACAGCACAAAAAAAATCACCATCTCAAACTACTCACCTGCCTATGCAGGCAACAATTGTCTCATTGGCAGCATTGGCTCCCACATTGGCCTCCTCAGTCACATCAGAATTCACAAAACCAGAGAGGAAAAGAGTTCTTGATCCCAAGGGATGGCAAAAAAAGAATTTATCAAGAGTCAAGAGAGTTTTGTCATGTGTCCCAGATAGGACAATGAATTTCTTACTTGCTGCAGCACAACAGAATATGTAAACATAACACAAAACGGAAGATAAAATTTCAGTGTGTCTATAAACCATATATACACAATAAATAAAGAGATATAGTGCAATAATAATAATAGACTTATTTTTCAGAGCTTATTTGATGTTGTGTTTAATAGCCTGATGGCTGTGGGGAAGTAGCTGTTCCTGAACCTGGATGTTACAGATTTCAGGCTCCTGTACCTTCCCGATGGCAACGGGGAAATGAGTGTGTGACCAGGATGGTGTGGGTCTTTGGTAATGTTGGCAGCCTTTTTGAGGCAGCAACTGTGATAGATCCCTTCGAAGGTGGGGAGGTCAGAGCTGGTGATGGACTGGGCAGTGGTCACAACTTTCTGCAGTCTTTTCCGCTCCTGGACGTTGAAGTTACCGAACCAGGTCACGATGCAGTCACTCAGTATGCTCTCTACTGTGCACCTGTAAAAGTTCGAGAGAGTCCTCTTTGACATACCGACTCCGTAATCATCTCAGGAAGTAGAGGCGCTGATGTGCCTTCTTTATAATTGCATCAGTGTGCTGGGACCAGGAAAGATCTTTGGAAATATGGACGCCCAAGAATTTGAAGTTTTTGACCCATCGTCCCATTGATATAAACGGGATTGTCGGTCCCTATCCTTCCCCTTCCAAAGTCCACAATCAGTTCCTTGATTTTACTGGTGTTGAGAGCCAGGTTGTTGTGCTGGCACCATTTGGTCAATCGGTCGATCTCACTTCTATACTCTGACTCAACACCATCTGTGATTCGTCCCACAACAGTGGTGTCGTCGGCAAACTTGATGATGGAGTTTGCACTATGTCCAGCTACACAGTCATGAGTATAGAGTGAGTACAGCTGGGGGCTGAGCATATATTACATCTGCATGGTATTTTACTTGGTGAGATGTTAACTTGCATTTTATATCTGCCCCCTCCCATACCTCTGAACAGCAGGCAGGGCTCGAAATTAGCGGTTGCCCGGGTGCCAATGACCACCTAAAGTGCTGCCGGGCAACCTAAATGCCGAGTCATTTTGCCCGGCTTGGCACTGCAGCTGCTGGTTATAGACACAAAAAACTGGAGTAACTCAGCGGGTCAGGCAGCATCTCTGGAGAAAAGGAACGTGACGTTTCGTGTCGACGGTGGCAACAGCTGTAGTGCGGGTCAAAGATACTAGGTGCGGGGCACCCCGTTCTGATAGTGGCCACTGCTTGCCACTCCGCCAGCTGTGCTTTCAAAACAAACCCTCCCGCATGCCGAGGCTGGGAGGGAGGGAGGGACGGAGCGAGCGAGCGGGAGAGCAGGAAAGTGGGAGGCCCCCTTCCGCCGTCTGAAGTGTCTGCACTGGGGCAATGTTGCCGGTGTTGTCTGAGGTGCGCGGAGCTTCCTTCCTCTCCACCTCCTCTGTCTCCCTCTCCCCATCTGTCCCTCTCTGTCTGTCCCTCTCTGTCTGTCCCTCTCTGTCTGTCCCTCTCCGTCTGTCCCTCTCCGTCTGTCCCTCTCCGTCTGTCCCTCTCCGTCTGTCCCTCTCCGTCTGTCCCTCTCCGTCTGTCCCTCTCCCTCTCTGTCCTTCTCCCTCTCCCTCCCTCTCTGTCCCTCTCCCTCTCTGTCTGTCCCTCTCCCTCCGTCTGTCCCTCTCCCTCCCTGTCTGTCCCTCTCCCTCCCTGTCTGTCCCTCTCCCTCTCCGTCTGTCCCTCTCCGTCTGTCCCTCTCCGTCTGTCCCTCTCCGTCTGTCCCTCTCCCTCTCTGTCCCTCTCCCTCCCTCTCTGTCCCTCTCCCTCTCTGTCTGTCCCTCTCCCTCTCTGTCTGTCCCTCTCCCTCCCTGTCTGTCCCTCTCCCTCCCTGTCTGTCCCTCTCCCTCTCTGTCTGTCCCTCTCCCTCTCTGTCTGTCCCTCTCCCTCTGTCTGTCCCTCTCCCTCCCTGTCTGTCCCTCTCCCTCTCTGTCTGTCCCTCTCCCTCTCTGTCTGTCCCTCTCCCTCTGTCTGTCCCTCTCCCTCCCTGTCTGTCCCTCTCCCTCTCTGTCTGTCCCTCTCCCTCTCTGTCTGTCCCTCTCCCTCTCTGTCTGTCCCTCTCCCTCTCTGTCTGTCCCTCTCCCTCTCTGTCTGTCCCTCTCCCTCTCTGTCCCTCTCCCTCTGTCTGTCCCTCTCCGTCTGTCCCTGCCCCTCTCCCTCTGTCTGTCCCTCTCCCTCTGTGTCCCTCTGTGTCTCTCGGTCCCTCTGTCCCTCTCCCCCTCTGTCCCTCTCCCCCTCTGTCTCTCTCTCTCTCTCTCTGTGTCCCTCTCCCCTCTGTCCCTCTCCCCTCTGTCCCCATCTGTCCCTCTGTCCCTCTGTCTCTGTCCCTCTCCATCTCTGTCTCTCTGTCTAGAAACCTGGAAAATAGGTGCAGGAGGAGGCCATTCGGCCCTTTGAGCCAGCACCGCCATTCATTATGATCATGGTTGTTCGTCCCCTATCAATAACCCGTGCCTGCCTTCTCCCCATATCCCTTGAGTCCACTAGCCCATAGAGCTCTAGCTAACTCTCTCTTAAATCCATCCAGTGACTTGGCCTCCACTGCCCTCTGTGGCAGGGAATTCCATAAATTCACAACTCTCTGGGTGAAAACATTTTTTTCTCACCTCAGTCTTAAATGACCTCCCCTTTATTCTATAATAATAATAATAAATTTTATATTTAATGGGCGCCTTTCATACAAAATCTCAAGGACACCTTACATAGTAAAACATATAATCAGAATAAAATAAGTAATAAAGACATCACAGAGACACAAATTAAAAACAGAATTCATTCCAAAAACAGAAAATCAAAAACACATTCTAAGACTGTGGCCCCTGGTTCTGGACTCGCCCAACATTGGCAACATTTTTCCTTCATCTAGCTTGACCAGTCCTTTTATAATTTTATATGTTTCTATAAGATGCCCCCTCATCCTAAACTCCAGTGAAAACAAGCCTAGTCTTTTCAATCTTTCCTCATATGACAATCCCGCCATCCCAGGGATCAATCTCGTGAACCTACGCTGCACTGCCTCAATCACAAGGATGTCCTTCCTCAAATTAGGAGACCAAAACTGTACACAATACTCCAGATGTGGTCTCACCAGAGCCCTATACAACTGCAGAAGAACATCTTTACTCCTATACTGAAATCCTCTTGTTATGAAGGCCAACATTCCATTAGCTTTCTTCACTGCCTGCTGTACCTATGCCAACTTTCAGTGACCGGTGTAAATGGACGCCCAGGTCTCGCTGCACCGCCCCCTTACCTAACCTAACCCCATTGAGATAATGATCTGCCCCCTTGTTTTTGCCACCAAAGTGGATAACCTCACATTTATCTATATTATACTGCATCTGCCCACTCACTCAACCTGTCCAGGTCACCCTGCAACCTCCTAACATCCTCTTCACAGTTCACACTGCCACCGAGCTTTGTGTCATCCGCAAACTTGCTAGTGTTGCTCCTAATTCCCTCTTCCAAATCATTAATATATATGGTAAACAGTTGCGGCCCCAACACCGAGCCTTGCGGCACTCCACTCGCCACTGCCTGCCATTCTGAAAAGGACCCGTTCACTCCTACTCTTTGCTTCCGGTCTGCCAACCAATTTTCTATCCATGTCAACACCCTACCCCCAATCACATGCGCTCTAATTTTAGTCACCAGTCTCCCATGCGGAACCTTATCAAAGGCTTTCTGAAAGTCTAGATACACTACATCCACTGGCACCCCTTCATCCATTTTACTTGTCATAGAAACATAGAAAATAGGTGCAGGAGGAGGCCATTCGGCCCTTCGAGCCAGCACTGCCATTCATTGTGATCATGGCTGATCGTCCCCGATCAATAACCCTTGCCTGCCTTCTCCCCATATCCCTTGACTCCACTAGCCCCTAGAGCTCTATCTAACTCTCTCTTAAATCCATCCAGTGACGTGGCCTCCACTGCCCTCTGTGGCAGGGAATTCCATAAATTCACAACTCTCTGGGAGAAAAAGTTTTTTCTCACCTCAATCTTAAATGACCTCCCCTTTATTCTAAGACTGGCCCCTGGTTCAGGATCTCTGGAGAAGAACGTGGATGGACGGATGATAGACACATATGCCTGAGTAACTCAGAGGGTCAGGCAGCATCTCCGGAGAAGAACGTGGATAGATGATAGACACAAAAATGATGGAGTAACTCAGTGGATCAGGCAGCATCTCTGGAGATGCACATGGATGGATTGATGATTGACACACAAATGCTGGAGTAACTGAAAGAGTCAGACAGCATCTCTGGAGAACGTGGATTGATGACAGACACACAGATGCTGGAGTAACTCAGCGGGTCAGGCAGCATCTCTGGAGAGAAGGAGTGGGTGACGTTTTGGATCAAAACCCTTAAGACTGGTCAGACAATAGGTGCAGGAGTAGGCCATTTGGCCCTTCGAGCCAGCACCGCCATTCAATGTGATCATGGCTGATCATCCCCAATCAATACCCCGTTCCTGCCTTCTCCCCATGTCCCCTGACTCCGCTATCTTTAAGAGCCCTATCTAGTTCTCTCTTGAAAGCATCCAAAGAACCTGCCTCCACCGCCCTCTGGGGCAGAGAATTCCACAGACTCACCACTCTCTGTGAGAAAAAGTGTTTCCTCATCTCCGTTCTAAATGGCTTACTCCTTATTCTTAAACTGTGGCCCCTGGTTCTGGACTCCCCAACATCGGGAACATGTTTCCTGCCTCTAGAGTGTCCAAGCCCTTAACAATCTTATATGTTTCAATGAGATCCCCTCTCGTCCTTCTAAACTCCAGAGTGTACAAGCCCAGCTGCTCCATTCTCTCAGCATATGACAGTCCTGCCATCCCGGGAATAAACCTTGTAAACCTACGCTGCACTTCCTCAATAGCAAGAATGTCTTTCCTCAAATTTGGGGACCAAAACTGCACACAATACTCCAGGTGTGGTCTCACTAGGGCTCTGTACAACTGCAGAAGGACCTCTTTGCTCCTATATTCGATTCCTCTTGTTATAAAGGCCAACATGCCATTCGCTTTCTTCACTGCCTGCAGTACCTGCATGCTTACTTTCATAGACTGATGTACAAGGACCCCCAGATCCCGTTGTACTTCCCCTTTTCCCAACTTGACGCCATTTAGATAGTAATCTGCCTTCCTGTTTTTGATACCAAAGTGGATAACCTCACATTTATCCGCATTATTCATCTGCCATGTATCTGCCCACTCCCCCAACCTGTCCAAGTCACCCTGCATTCTCATAGCATCCTCCTCACAGTTCACACTGCCACCCAGCTTTGTGTCATCTGCAAATTTGCTAATGTTACTTTGAACACGTCACATCCTCAAAAAATTCCAGAAGATTAGTCGAGCATGGTTTCCCTTTCATAAATCCATGTTGGCTTGGACTAATCCTTTTACTGCTATCCAAATGCCCCATTATTACCTCTTTAATAATTGACTCCAGCATCTTTCCCACCACCGGTCAGGATAACTGGTCTGTAATTCCCCGTTTTCTCTCTCGCTCCTTTCTTGAAAAGTGGGATAACATTAGCTATCCTCCAATCCACAGGAACTGATCCTGAATCTATTGAACATTGGAAAATGATCACCAATGCGTCCACTATTTCTAGAGCCACCTCCCTGAGGGCCCTGGGATGCAGACCATCAGGCCCAGGGGATTTATCATCCTTCAGTCCCATTAGCCTACCCAATACTATTTCTCGCCTAATGAGAATTTCTTTCAGATCCTCTACCCCCTTAGATCCTCTGTCCTCCAGTACATCTGGGAGATTGTTTGTGTCTTCCTTAGTGTAGACAGTTCCGAAGTACCTATTCAACTCTTCTGCCATTTCCTTGTTGCCCATAATAATTTCACCCGTGTCTGCCTTCAAGGGACCCACATTTGACTTTGCTACTCTTTTTCCCTTAACATATCTAAAGAAGCTTTTACTGTCCTTCTTTATATTCCTGGCCAGCTTCCCTTCATACTTCATCTTTTCAGCCCGTATTGCCCGTTTTGTTTCCTTCTGTTGTCCTATGAAAGTTTCCCAATCCTCTGGCTTCCGGTTACTCTTTGCTGTGTTATACATCTTTTCTTTTAGTTTTATTCTATCCCTAACTTCTCTTGTTAGCCACGGTTGCCTCCTGCTCCCCTTATAATCTTTCTTCCTTTTTGGAATGAAATGATCCTGCGTCTTCCGGATAATGCCCAGAAATTCATGCCATTGCTGTTCCACCGTCATTCCTGCTAGGATCTCTTTCCAGTCTACCTTGGCCAGCTCCCCTCTCATGCCTTCATAGTCCCCTTTGTTCAACTGCATTACTGACACTTCCGATTTAACCTTCTCCTTCTCAAATTGCAGATTAAAACGAATCATATTATGATCACTACCTCCAAGCGGTTCCTTTACCTCGAGTTCTCTTATCATATCTGGTTCATTGGACAACACTAAATCCAGAATTGCCTTTTCTCTGGTCGGCTCTATTACAAGCTGCTCTAAGAATCCAGCTCTGAGGCACTCTACAAACTCTCTTTCTTGGGGTCCTGAACCAACCCGATTTTCCCAGTCTACCTGCATATTGAAATCCCCCATCACCACAGTGGCATTACCTTTGTTACATGCCAGTTTTAACTCCTGCTGCAACTTACACCCTACATCCGGGCTACTATTTGGGGGTCTGTAGATAACACCAATTAGTGTCTTCTTGCCTTTACAATTCCTCAACTCAATCCACAGTGACTCTACCTCGTCAGTCCCTATGTCTTCCCTCGCAAGGGACTGAATTCCATCCCTCACCAGCAGAGCTACCCCCCCCCCCCCCCCCCTCTGCCCGCCAGCCTGTCCTTTCTATAGGATGTATAACCCTCAATATTAAGTTCCCAGGTCCGATCCTCCTGCAGCCGCGTCTCAGTAATCCCCACAATGTCATATCTACCAACCTCTAACAGCCTCAAGCTCAACTACTTTACTTCTTATACTTCGCATTCATATACAATACTTTTAATTCCTTTACGTTTCTCACCTTTCACATCGATCCCTATTACACTTGGCCATACTCTTCTATCCCTTTGAGCTTCTTTTCCCATTAATTCTGGGGTCATTAACCATCCCTTTACTCTCTTTCCCTTTAACTCCGTCCTTGACTATCCCATTTGACACCCCACCCCCCTTATTCAGTTTAAAACCACCCATGTAGCAGTGGCAAACCTGCCTGCCAGAATGCTGGTTCCCCACCTGTTAAGATGCAATCTGTCCCTTTTGTACAGTTCTCCCTTACTCCAAAACAGATCCCAGTGATCCAAGAATTTAAATCCCTGCCCCCTGCACCAATTCCGCAGCCACACATTCAGGTCCCGTATCTCCATGTTCCTGCTCTCGCCAGCACGAGGAACTGGAAGCAAACCGGAGATTACAACCCTGGAGGTCCTGCTTTTCAGCATTTTTCCGAGCTCTCTAAAGTCACGCTGCAGAATATTCATCCCCTTATTTCCGACATTGTTCGTGCCGACATGCACTACCACTTCCGGCTGTTCACCTTCGCCCTTGAGGATTTTCTGCACTCTGTCCGTGACATCCTGGATCCTGGCACCAGGGAGGCAGTACACCGTCCTCGAATCCCGTCTGTTCCTGCAGAAACCCATGTCCGTACCTCTCACAATGGAGTCTCCAACTACAATGGCGTTGCCTGACGTTGGCCTCTTTGGTTTTGGCTCAACAGCCCTTTTTGCTTCGCAAGCCAGTCCGCCGCTCAGTGTGACAACGTCTTCTGTCCTGACAGCTTCTAAGTGAGTGAACCTGTTCACAAGAGGTACAACACCATACCATGTTTCCCTCACCGTCACCCACCTTCTCTCTTCCAGTACCTTAGGTGTCTCTCTCGCTGTCTCGCTGTCTCTCTCTCTCTCTGTCTGTCTCTCTCTGTCTCTCTCTCTGTCAATTCAATTCAATTCAATTTTAAAACTTTATTGGCATGATAAAAAAAACATTGTTATATTGCCAAAGTATAAAACATGACATACATATTTAAAATGCATAAGTATAAATGCAAGTATAGTGCATGGATAGATATGTCCCTGTATATAAACTCGCAATAGGCCTATAGCCCTTTATTGATTGCTACACGTTCTTGCAGCTGTAAGCAGTACAACACAATAGCAAGTTTAGCAATTCATTAATTTCTTAGTGTTAGTTAATGTCAATTAGTGTTTGCGTACATATGTGCATGTTGGTCAACATTCTGTCTCTCTCTCTCTGTCTGTCTGTCTGTCTGTCTCGCTCTGTCTCCCTCGCTGTCTGTGTGTGTGTCTCTCTCTGTATCTCTCTCTCTCTCTCTCTCCCCCCCTTTATCCTGAGACCCCTCCTCTCAATCCCACACTGATCCCCATTCCCGCCTCTATTCAGTCCTCACTGACATCCCCTGTGCTCCCCTACCCATCTACCCCCCTCCCATCTATTCATCCTGCATTGATCTCCCTATCCACCCCCTGCCACCCCCCATTTATCCTGCACTGCTCCTCCCATTCATCCTGCCCTGCTCCCATCCATCCACCCGGTACTGACCCTCCCTCCATTTATCCTGCACCGACCCCCCATCCATCCTGTAGTGATCCACCCATTCATCCTGTAGTAAACCCCCCATTCATCCTGCAGACCCTCCGATCCACTGTACTGACCTCCCCCATTCATCCTGTACTGATCCCGCCCATTCAAGAAGAATGGGGGGATCAGTCTGAAGAAGGGTCTCGACCCGAAACATTGCCTATTTCCTTCGCTCCATAGATGCTGCCTCATCCGCTGAGTTTCTCCAGCATTTTTGTCTACCCCATTCATCCTGTACTGATCCCCCCCATTCATCCTGTACTGACCCCCCCCCCCATCCACCCTGCACTGATTCCCCCCCCCCATTCATCCTGTACTGATCCCCCCCGTCCATCCCGTACTGATCCCCCCATTCAACCCCACTGACATCCCCCGTTTTAACAGCTATTATCATAAAAAGTAGTTTTGATATTTCCTTGCAACCTGTATATTTTGTTGTGGATACATTATGTGGGAAGCGAGAGTGTTTCTGTACCAATAGCAATAACGACCCATGCTATGGCCATGTCATGATAATTTTCGGTCCTTCACAGAGAACATGCTTGCATCAGTCTGTAGTGCACAGAGTTAAGCATATATGTTACCATGGTCCAGGATTTATTGGCACAGGTTGATCATACGCTGAATAATCAAACCACATTTTTGTTTGGAAGTGGAAAGAAATAATAGAAATTGCTTGTAATTGCTTGTAAATTACTGTATTGTAATTTTGCTGCATGTCATTGTGGTATATATCATGTCTTGATTGGTGAATATGTTTAGTTTGTGACTTTATTTGAAGCAGAAATAATATGTGAATGCTTCATTGAGCATAATTCCGACTGGTAACTATGCACTTCGTCCCAGCACATTATCGCACGCGTCAAGCAAGCCGTCTTAAATGACCGCCTAACTGTCATTTGGCAACCTAAAAATCTGCCTAGGTTGCCCGGCTGGCAACAGGGAAAAAAGTTAAGTGAGAGCCCTGGCAGGGTACCTATTTTAAAGTAAAATCCAAGTATTCCTTTGCAGGATAACTTGCCTATTGTTAGTAAAGGAATCGTGACTTGATGGTAGCAATGAAATTGTGGGTTAATGTATGAAGATTGTAAGATTGTAATGATAGGTCTTGAAAATTTGTCACTCAGAAAATCGTCGTCAGCTCTCACTTGTACCATAAATTCTGATCTTGATGCTTTCAAAAGCAGAATTGCTTTTTGTCAAGGACCATTAACTTTTTCAGTGGTGTCTTTGATGAAAATAAAATGTTGGAAGTGAGCCTTGAAATTAAAGTGGGAGCAGAAAACTGTTCAAAACATGTATCAAATAATGCTGACTGAAATTAAGAATATTTAAACATTTGTAAATTATATATCATGTAAGCTAGTTTTTAATTGCTTCAAGTTAAAATGTAATAGTTCTAATCTAAAAATCGATAGACATACCCATAATCCTTCCATCCATCTATCCTGGCACAATCTTGAACATTATTAGATGAGTCCTACGAATTCATCCTCAAAGCAAAGTCCAGAACTCAAACTTCTCTTTTATATATATATATATATATAGATAGACAGATAGATAGATAGATAGACTGGGAGGGGGAGAGGTGTGGGGGAGGGATGGGGAAGAGTGTAGGGGGAGAGGGGTGGGGGGGAGCGTGGGGAAATAGTGGGGAGGGAGAGTGGAAGGGGGAGGGGTAGGGACAGTCCATCTGTTCCCCATTCCCTTTCACCCCCAATCCTCTTTCTCTATTCCCACACACGTGATGACGCGCTTCGACACAGGCTGCGGGGGTGGGGGGGAGGGGCTGGGGCTGGGGTATTTTGGGGGGGGGGGGGGGGGGGGGGGGGGGCGAGAAGGATTTTATTAAAAATGTGTACATAAACACGACGAAATTTAATCAGGAGTGGATATTTGGAATGAAAAGTGAAATCTCTACCGAAATGGAAAAATCTCGGCGTTTCTGCATGTGATGATGGCGTAGCAACGAATCAAAGGCTGGCAACCACAAGTCAGGCAGAAATACACACGAAACGCGCACACGCACACAGAGTTTTATATATACCTCTCCCCCTCCCCTCCCCTCTCTCCCCCTCTCAATCTCTCCCTCCCACCCCCATCCCTCTCTCCCCTACCCCATCTCCCAACTCCCCTCCCCCTCCTCCCCCCCTTCCCCCTCCACACTCTTCCCCCTCTTTCCCCTACCCCCACACATCTCTCCCCCTCCCCTCCTCCCCCTCTCCATCTCCTCACCCCTCTCCTACCACCCCCACCCCCATTCTCCTCCCCTTCCCCCCTCTCATT
This sequence comes from Amblyraja radiata, assembly GCF_010909765.2. Taxonomy (NCBI): domain Eukaryota; kingdom Metazoa; phylum Chordata; class Chondrichthyes; order Rajiformes; family Rajidae; genus Amblyraja; species Amblyraja radiata. The sequence continues at coordinate 22,722,400 of NC_045970.1, forward strand.
CTCCCTCTCTCCTCACCCCTCTCCCCCCCTCTTCACCGCATCTCCCCCCCACCCCCGCATCCTCCATTTACATATGCCTGTGCAGCAGCCCCAGCCCCTCCCCCCCCCCACCCCCGCAGCCTGTGTCGAAGCGCATCATCACGTGTGGGAATAGAGAAAGAGGATTGGGGGTGATAGGGAATGGGGAACAGATGGACTGTCCCTACCCCTCCCCCTTCCACTCTCCCTCCCCACTGTTTCCCCTCCCTCCCCCACGCCTATCTCCCCATCCCTCTCCCCCCCCTCTCCCTCTCCTCCCACCCCATCCCTCTCTCCCCCACCCCCTTCCCTCTCTCCCCCACCCCTTTCCCTCTCCCCCACCCCCTTCCCTCTCTCCCCCACCCCCTTCCCCCTCCATCCACACTCTTCCCCCTCTACCCCTACCCCATCTCCCTCCCCTCTCTCCTCCGCTCCCCCACCCCTCTCTCCTCCCCCTCTCCATCTCCTCGCCCCTCTCCCTCTACCCCATCCCTCTCCCCCACCCCATTCCCTCTCTCCCCCCGCCCCCTACCCCTCTGTCCCTCTTCCACCACTCCCCCCTACCCCTCTCCCCCTCCCTCCCTCCTCCCTCTTCCACTTCTCTCCCCCCTACCCCTCCCATTCTCCCTCCCCACTTTCCCCTCTCCCCCCACCCCTCTCCACCTCCCTCCACACTCTTCCCCCTCCCTTCCCTACCCCATCCCCATCCTCCCCCTCACACCTCTCCCCCTCCCCCACACCTCTCTCCCCCTCCCCCAGCCCCCCCTCCTCCCGTCCCTACACCTCTATCCTCCCCCTCTCCATCTCCTCACCCCTCTCCCTCTTCTCCCCCTCCTCCTCCCACCCCCATCCCTCTCTCCCACTTCCACCACTCCCCTACACCTCTCCCCCTCCCACCATATTCTGCTACTTATCTCCCCCCACCCCCCATCTCCCTCCCCCATCCCTCCCTCCACATTCTCCCCTCCATCCTCCCCTCCCCTCCCTTTCTTCTCTCCCCTCTGCACTTGGTCTAGTATATATATACATTTTTTTTTAAAAGAAAAAAGAAATGCATTAATACTCTTCATTTTGTACGTATTTATCTTAAGCAGTCTATTTTTCTGGCCTGTTGCATCTTTGCAAATTTTAAAGTTAGTCTTGATAATGGTAGCAGGATAGATATAAAAACACAACTCGTCTGGTTCACTAATATGGACATAGCCATACTCATGTTATGTGATGGGTACCTTATGATGCAGCAATGAATTAATTCTTAACTGTTTTCTCAAGTCAAGTGTAATTAAGAATGGGCAATAAATGAATGTTGTTAACAACATTCTCACCATATGAATGAATTGAATAAAAATTAAATTGAAAAAATTGCAATTGGATTTTTAGTTAGTACCTCTCCAAGAAGTTTTTACATTTTTGCCTAAAATTATTGAGGATTCACTCCAAAAGCTATGTTCTTAAAATTATTCAAGTCTTCAGGATCGTGTTGCCATTGTGATGTTTAACTAAATTTCAGAATGTTTATGCTGTGTGGAGTAACTAGATTCAGTCAAACAATTTAAGTTACTAATTGTTTCTTGACATTTGAATACATTGCTTTGTAATAATTATCTGACTTCAAATTAATCTTTTGTTTAGGGATTTCAAAATCCAGAAAAGGTACCTGTTTTCCAACCATTTTATATCTGTGTATATTAATGTAGGTGACAAAAAGCAGCCAGACAGCATTGGAAGTGGAGAAAAAAAGTCACCCTTAAAAAAAATCCCAATTGAAGAAGAGATATGCGGGAAAAGCAGGAACGGGATACTGATTTTATATGATCGGCCATGATCATATTGAATGGCGGTGCTGGCTCGAAGGGGTGAATGGCCTATTCTTCCACCTATTTTTTTATGTTTCTACATCAGCGAAGGGAAGGGGAAAACATGATCTTTATGTTTCTTTTGAAATTGGTTGATACACCCAGCATTATTTTTTAAATAAATTTTGATGGATCAATGTAACCGAAGGGATAGCTGTGTTTATTGTGATTATACGTGATTGTATACAGACTGATGAGAGGGAACACATCGTCAATATTGGGAACTTGTAATTAACGAGGCTGCAAAAGATTACCCCTGCTCCACATTTCCAATTCAATTTACCCCACGCTGATGTGACTTTGTAATTGCTTGAAATGGCCCCTAGATGGCTCTTCATCTTCCATTTTTCAGCTCCACCGCTCCCTTCTGAAAGAGCAAAAAATCCTGAACTATTTGCATGCTCTTTTTATATTAGTTGCCAATTTGCACCACTCTCACACTTTTAACTGACTTTGGCTCTTCCCTTTCTGGATATTTTTCCCCATCCCAGAGCATAGATTGGCACATTGATCTACTACCAGCCTACAGATCTCAACTAAATTTCCTCCCACTGTGCTTACTGCAAGGACCTAATTTTGTATGTGTTTATGACGTGGAAAAAGGTAATTCAGTCCATCAAGTCAATGCCAGCTTCAAGATCAATCATATTCTTCAAAGATAGACACAAAAAGCTGTAGTAACTCAGCGGGACAGGCAGCATCTCTGGAGAGAAGGAATGAACGAGACCCTTCATGTTCTTCATTTGCTTCTTTGTACCCATTCTCTCTCACACAAGCCCATCAATATCTCATTGATTTTCCTATTATCCAACTGCCACTGACAATTTTCAGTATCCTTTTGACCTAACAACCATCACATCTTTGAGAGGAAACCAGAGCATCTCGTCACAAAGATTAGTGCAAATTCCACATACAGCTCAGTATCCAAACCTAGTCATTGTGCCACACCTTTCATAACTACAGTTTTTGTCTGTCCTGCCTTGAAGGTCTTTTAACCTTGGCTTTCCCGTTTGCAGAGTTGACCGAGTCCTTGACTACTTCTGGCCTATTTCTCAGGCCTCGCTATTAACCCTCTCCTGGCAGAGCAAGGATATGGTGCCCTTGAGCCACACTGATAACTGCTACAATCATCAGATCATCCTTTTCAAGTCAACCACCTTCCATGAATTTCCACCACCACATGTTTCCCCTTCCTGTCCCTTTCAGCATTCTGAAGAAATCCATTCCGAAGGGTACATTCCATTTGCAAGTCTCTGATCTGCTTTTCAGTTTCCACTAACTGTTCTAACAAGGTTTAAATCAGCTTGAGGATTATCATTTCATCTGTTACCAAGACACTTGGCAGCCGTTGCCTTTAGGTCTAGATGAATTTCAACAATTTCAGGTACAAAAAATTCCACTAATCAATTGTGCAACTGTTATGAAACCCTGATGGTTTGGCACTTGGCTCGCAATGTAATGTCTGCTGTGCTCCCTCTCCCCACTCACTAATCTTTTCAACTTACCGATTCACTGGAAAATGTATCATATTCTCTAACATGTGAAAAAATAAGTTGAAAGAGCGTTGAGATATTAGTAGAAGTACATCCAATAAATCAAATGTTCAAATCCAGTCAATAAAACCCTGAGTGTTCTAGGTTAACAGAGTGTGTCGGAACTGTTCTACTGTAAGGTGTCCATAGGATTTTCTCGATTTATAGACACTGTCTGAGGTGTTGGGCATTTTCACCGTACTCCCTTTGGATTCAGATCTAATCTGCATTTCTTAGCTTTACAAGTCCCTTTGTTTTCTCCCTCACTAAAAACCCTCATTAAGGTTTAACCAGATGGCCATATAAACATTGCAATCACGCTGCAACCCGAGCCTCACCCTATTAGATTCCATTTGTTGTACAGATCCGTCCCTCACACTAATGCTGAAAACTGACATGTATTCTCAATTTTCTAATTCTGATGAAGGATCTTCAACCTGAAATGTTAAACTTGTTTCTCTTTCTACAGACAGTGCATAGCCTGCTGTATATTTTTCTGATATTACCTTTTACTGATATTACAGAAATAAACCAGTTGACTCGGTCACAATTTAAACATCAACTGGCACAAATCTGTTGGGATCCCCGAATGAAAGTGAAAGAGGAGGTATGGGGATAGGTGTTACATCTCTTGAGGTTGTAGGTAAAAGTGCCTCAGGAGGGGGCAAGTTGAGATGAACAAACCAAGGAGTTGCAAAGAGCGCTTTCTATAGAAAGGGTGGAGATGGCAAGGTAAGACTGATGTTGGAATCATGTTGAAGGTGGCGGAAATTTGGAGAATAATGTGTTGGATGCGATGGCTGGGAGTGAGATGCGAGGATTAAAGGAACTTACAGCGGAGGGGCCAATAGCAGAACTGCAGGAAACTTTGCGACTACAGGAGATGTAACATCTGTCCCTACACCTTATCTCTTACTTCCATCCAGGAATCACAACAGCCCTTCCCGGTGAGACAAAGATTCACTTGCATCTCTTCCAACCTCGTCTATTGCACTTAGTACTCCTGATGTGGCCTATTCTACATCAGCGAGAACAGCGAGATAAGGTGACTGTTTCATTGAATATGTGCTCTGTCTGCTGAAGTTCCCAGTTGTTAGCCATTTAAACTCCCACTCCCATGTTCATAGTGCTCTCTCTGTCAGCGAAGTCACATACAAACTGCAAGAATGGCATTTCATATTCCACTTAAGTAGCCTACAACCCAACGATATAAACAGTATTAGTCAATTTTAAGTAATACTACCCTACCTCCTATCTGCTTTCCTCCCCCCCCCCGTGCTTCCCCAACTTCTCTCCCCCTCCCTCATGCACATGCATTTCTCCCACCTTTCCCTGTCCCTTCCCCCTCCTTTGTACACATCCTCCATCCCAGAATCCAAATCACCCTTTCATCACCCCCGCTTTTCCAATCCTTTCCATCTCCCAGTCTTCCCCACCCCCCTTTCCTTTTCCACCCCCCCATCCACATTACCCTTTCATACCTCCCTTCCGTTTCTTCCATCCCCTCTCTTCCATTGCCTATCCCTTTCCAACCATATCATTCCTCTTCTTCCTTCCCACCTTATCTGACACTCATGTCATCATCTCCAACCATTTGCATTCACGCACCCCCCTCCCCACCTCCCTCACCACTACCTGCATCCACTTATCACTTGCCAGGTTTTGCTCCACCACAATCCTCTCTTTTTCAACTTTCTCTCTTCTGCTCACAAGGTCCTGACCCAAATAGTTGCCTATTCCTGCTCTCCAGAGATGCTGCCAGACCTGCTGAGTTACTCCAGCTTTGTGTGTCCATCTTGTGTGAAACGATCTCTCCATCGTCTGAAACGATCTGTTTATTTATCTCCACAGAAGCTGCCTGACCGGTTGAGTATAGACACAAAATCCTGGAGTAACTCAGTGGGACAGGCAGCATCTCTGTAGAGAAGGAATGGGTGACGTTTTGGGTTGAGACCCTTCTTCCGACTGACGTCGGGGGGGGGGGGGGGGAGGGAGATACGTAGATAACAAAGTGTGAAGGTGTGGAAACAGGGCAGAGGGAGATTGGTATTCTAAAAAACGCAAGGAATCATGTGATTTGTCAAAGGTCATTCGTGATAAAGAAAAAGCAAACGAAGCGCTGGGTGTATAAACTATAAATTGTTAAGTATTCTACCAATGAATTAATCTAAAATTCTGTCATCTGAACAGCGGTCAGGTGTCGCTCATTTATGGACATTAATTCAATCTTATTTCTATCTTACTTCACAAACCCACCCTCTGGAATTCCGCAGAACCTCTCCCGGCAGCGTTGGAGGACATTCTCTCTCTCTCTCTCCAAGGGGGTTAACCGACAGCCACTGGATAAGGCGAAGGGTGCAGCTGACGGTCCCTGGCCCATCGGGGAACAGGTTCCTCGGGAGTTGGAGCAGAGTTGAGCTGGAGTTAGCGCTTCTTTCTGCGCTAGCTGTAAGCCTGGGGCCGCCACTGCTCCGGGCCAGTGTCTCGGCACCCCGGACACCTCTGGCCGCCCCCCGACAGAGATGGGACACTCGGGAGGGAACAGGGACTTCAACGGCTGCGGGACTTTGCTAGCGCCCGCCGGGGGCTCCAACACCAAGACCCGGAGCGTGGCCTTGCATCACCCGGCAGGCGTTAATGGCCGCGGGACAATTGCCATCGCCCGCCGGGGGCTTTGACTTTGACTCTGACATCGAGGGGGAGTGCAGGGGAGAGATAAGTTTTTTTGCCTTCCATCACAGCGAGGAGGAGATGCGCTGTGATGGACGTCTGTGTAAATTGTGTTGTGTCTTGGGTCTTTTTTTCTTGTATGTATGACTGCAGAAACATTTCACTTGAGCCTCTATGAGGTTCAAGTGACAAATAAATTGTATTGTGTGTGTATTGTGGAACGGTGGTGAGACTCTGCTCACAAATCTGCCTCTTGGGGTTATGCAGGAGATGGGTGCGTGGTTATCCCTGTATAATAACTGACAGCCACTAGATAAGGCAAGAGGTGCAGCTGACGGTTCCCGGCCCGCCAGGGAACGGGTTCCTCGGGATTTGGAGTAGAGTTGAGCTGGAGTTAGCGTTTCTTCTCCATGCTGGCTGTAAATCTGGAGCCACCACTGCTCCGGGCCGGTGTCCCGTCACCCTGGACATCTCCGGCCGCCTGCTGTGGCCTACTACTGACATATTTAACGGATACATTTATTTATAAATCTCATTGAAATGAATACGCAGGTCCCTACACACGCAGCAGCTCAGCTGGCGCGAATGTTTTTCTCGAGTGACCTATGACCTGGGCAAGCGCACTTGAAATACCGAACTCGCTTCAAGATCAAGAGAAAAGTGGAATAGATCATTGTTAGCTGGGAGATGGTAACAACCAAGCAAACAGAGATAAAATGTGAAAGGTACACAAAATTGCTGGAGGAACTCAGCGGGTGCAGCAGCATCTATGGAGCGAAGGAAATAGGCGACGTTTCGGGCCGAAACCCTTCTTCAGAGATAAAATGTGGTCGGAGACAGTAAAACTGGTCGGAGAACTGGGATGGGGGGGGGGGGGGGGGGGGGGGGGGGGAAGAGATGGAGAGTGAAAGCAAGGGTTACTTTGTTAGAGAAGTCAATGTTCATACCGTTGGGCTGTAAGCTGCACAAGCGAAATAAGAGGCGCTGTTCCTCCAATTTGCGCTGGGCCTGACAATGGAGGAGGCCCAGGACAGAAAGGTCAGTCAGTGTGGGAATGGGAGGGGGAGCTAAAATGTTTAGCAACCGAGAGATCAGGTGGGTTGAGGCGGTCTGAGCGGAGGTGTTGAGCAAATATCTTAGAGCAGAAGATCTTTGGTGTTCAGTGGAACCGGTTGAGTTTTGTTTTTTTGCCTCATGATTCCAGCATCTGCATCCCTTCGTGTCTCCATGTACCTGTCTGCAAGTTTCTGTCACATTCCGGCCCAGTTTTTCCCCGGTCGCTCCCAAAGCCACCGCTCATTGTTCTGACGCGAGTGCGTCAGTCCGCGGGCCCGGCCGTTTCCAGGGCGACCGTTTCCGTGGGGACCCGTTAAGCCGTCGCACTGATTCCTTCCGCGGGCGCCCTCTGACCCCGGCTTTTGTTCCGCCGCTTGTTGGAGCCTGAGCCGAGCATTCGGTGCCCTGGACAGGAGACGTTCAAACTCCACAAGCGTCGTTAACATCCCGTCCCATCCCCCGGCCCCCGGCCCCCGGCCCGGCCCGCACCGACGATGCGGCCCATCGCGCAAACAGCGCCGCGGGCTTCCTCGGCCGCCACGGGCAGCACATTACTCCGGCCGCTGTGTGTCCGTTGAATCGGAAGGTAGGGAAACTAACTGAGATGTGAGTGAAACGCTGCGAAGTACGCGGCCTTTCGGCCAAGGAGTTTCCCGAGTGGACGGGCTGCTGTGTGGATTTCGTGGCGGTTGAACAGTTTGATCCAGTTCTTTAAACTCTCCGTCGGTTGCAGTGCAGGGGCGAGCGCGTCCGGTAACGACGCCGCCCGGATAGTCCCTTCCTCAACAATTTTGCGGCCGAGGCTTATTTCTAAGCGGCAGCAGCAGCAGGTCCCCAGTTTGGCCCGATGGTGGATCTTTTGATTTACGCTTTTTAATTCCTTGAAAAAACGCCCGAGCGAAGCCTGACCGGGTGGACAGCCGTGATGGACGCGCGGCTGGGTCAATGGGACGCGGCGGCGGCTCCACCCGTGGGCTCCAGCAATACAGCAGGTTTTATGCAAGAGAAGGTCACGTTCGGGTCGGGCGGGGGGTGTCTGCCACAGATCTTAGAGCAGAGATCTGCTATAAGATCTTTGGTGTCTGCTGCTTCTCTCCAAGTTTGGTGGACGTGAGGCGGCCTCGGGGCCCCTTCACCGTCCTGTTGGTGTGAAGTTCATCATCTTGACCAGCTATGATCCAAGCAAAGGCCTCCCAGTAGGAATCAGGAAAACGAAACCCATTCCTTCTCTCCAGAGATGCTGCCTGTCCCGCTGAGTTAATCCAGCATTTTATGTCTACCTTCGGTATAAACCAGCCACTGCAGTTCCATCCTACACATCACGAAAGTGGTTTTCGTTTCCCGAAATGTACAAGTTGGAATCTAAATAGTAGGCTATATTATATTAGTACAGTATACTGTTACACTATAACCCTCTAAGATACATTGGGGTTGATATCTTGTAAACCAAAGCTTCAGCCACAGAAAGCTAATCAAGTGAGAAGAGAATTAAAAAAAAAAATTGCAGGTGCTGGAAGTGTGAAGTAACAGAAATGCTGGAAGGCTCTCAGGAGAAACGTCTGGAGAGAAAAGTCGAAAACCATTCATTGATATGTCCTCAATTTCAATTTCTTGCATTTTTAACAATAGGGTGATTTCACGAAAGGTCACTGGATCATAGATCCTCACCCACGTGACCGCAAAATCCAACTGGGGTACAAGCGTCACTTCCGGTACATGTTATTGATGCTGAAAACGCGAACTTTCACACCCGTTAAAAACCGCGAAAACGGCCCGTTTTTGAGCTGTAAATAACTGTGCCAGTCTGGGTGACCGTGAAGCACAGTTATCTTCGCCATGGAGAGATAAAGATCGAAAATATCGGGAATTATCGCGTTTGCTCGCTGCATTTCATCAAAAGTAAGGCATTATTGACGTTTTATCTTTATTCATTTGTTATATGAAAAGTTTTAAAAGTGAAAAATCCGTCAGTAAAATTGCAAAATCTTCCATGGTTCTCAGGTGGGTTTTAACATGCAAAATGAAAACGCTTCTGAAGCTACATTTACCATTTAAATAATCGTAAACTATCAATGCGTTTTGAAATAAATTTTCCCATTCCTTAGCTTGCATCTGAGTAAAATTTATTTCAAAATGCATTGATAGTTTACGATTATTTAAATGGTAAATGTAGCTTCAGAAGCGTTTTCATTTTGCATGTAAAAACCCACCTGAGAACCATGGGCGATTTTGCAATTTTACTGACGGATTTTTCACTTTTAAAACTTTTCATATAACAAATGAATAAAGATAAAACGTCAATAATGCCTTTTGATGAAATGCAGCGAGCAAACGCAATAATTCCCGATATTTTCGATCTTTATATCTCCATGGCGAATGTCCGCTAACCACTTCCGCTGTTTTTGCCCCTTCAGCTCCCTCTTGTATTTACCTTCGTTTTTATCTATCTTCTGGACTGTAAAGTAAGATAACTGTGTCTCACGGTCACCCCGACTGGCACAGTTATTTACAGCTCAAAAACGGGCCGTTTTCGCGGTTTTTAACGGGTGTGAAAGTACACGTTTTCAGCATCAATAACATGTACCGGAAGTGACGCTTGTACCTCAGTTGGATTTTGCGGTCACGTGGGTGAGGATCTATGATCCAGTGACCTTTTGTGAAATCACCCTATACTTCAGAATTACTTGGGAAACTTTTATGGCCTGCTCCACTGAATAGTTTAAGTTTGTATGTTATTGCTGGCCTTGGAAACATGTCGTGTCTCTTAATAGCAAGGAATCCTAACCTAGAGCTTTAATCATAAATTTGCACAGTTTTTCCTAGGATTAGTACATAACCTCCCAGAGAACAAAAGAGACAGAGGAACACAAACAGGCCCAAGGTTGATGACACTGATAATTTCTACCCATATGTATGGGTAGGTAGGGAAGGTAGCTAAAATGTCGCTAAAAGCATTTGTCATAAATTTGCAAGCCATTGAAATAGTCAATGTTCATTTTCCTGCATTTGATACTTTTCATGTTCCTTTCTGTTTCTAAAAATAACTACCAGTGACCTGGTAATGTTCTAACACTGAATTTACAATGTATTCGGTAAATCAGAGTTTGTCTTCAGTGATGCTGAAAATAATTTTAAGCACTTAAATAAAGTATGTTTACACTGAGTGCAAAAGCAACCTTCAAGCAAATGAAAAGCAAAAAGAAAACTTCTGATGTTGTAAAATTGAAATAAAAATGCTAAATATTGGAAATGTTCAGCTTGTCATTCAAAGGCCATTTAGAACTGAGATGAGGAAAAACTTTTTCACACTGAGTTGTGAATTTGTGGAATTCTCTGCCTCAGAAGGCAGTGGAGGCCAATATTGGATCCATTCAAAAGAGAGTTAGATAGAGCTCTTAGAGCTAGCGGAGGCCAGGAACGTGTTAGTGATTGTGGATGATCAGCCATGATCACATTGAATAGTGGTGTTGATTCGAGGGGCCGAATGGCCTACTCCTGCACCTATTGTCTATGTAATACTGCTATTTGTCTTCAAACATACAGGTCTAGAAGTACAACCTTAGAAAACAGTATATGTGCATTCAGTTGTGTCATTCTTCACCTATCCCCAACAAACAAAGCCCCTCCATTCTCCGTTCATATTATACTCCTGCTTCAGTTTCCTTTAAATGCAGTTTCACTTGAAGTCCCTTTTCTAACCCACTTGCACTGTTACGATTGTTCATGGCTGGGGAATCTTGTATTCTGTAAAATTCTCCCATAGAAATACTGAGGTCTAGCGCTTTTGAAACTTGAGAAGGAATTACTAACACTTGACTCATTTAATTTGTCCATTAAAATGACTGAGATTTTGTTGAAATATAAATATATAAATATTGATCAGCATTTAGCTTAATCATGTGCAGACAACTGTATTTTTGTTGCCAGCAGGTTATTGGAAATAGATTACACACTTCAAATTGATTAGATACACTAAATATTAGACCAAGAGAGGATAAGTATAAGGATAAGGAAAGTTAGGAATCATCACCAAGCAGGAAAAGGTAGAATATATGATTGACAAGGGTATTTTTATTTTAAAGAAGATTTTGTCGAAGGAAGTGAACTGAGAATAAATATTTATTTTTATTTGGGATCATTGGCAAGGTCAATGAGAACTGATGAGAACTGAGTGGCTTACTACATACTTTTTGAGCATTATTTTAAAAGTCATTCACACGTATGGCGGGCCAAACTTAGTGTAGACGGCATATTTATTAACTCCTGAAGGTTATTAGTGACAGTCTGCATCCTAGGTTCACAAATGAGATGGCTGAAGACGTGATGGGTACATTTGTTGTGTGATCTCTGGAACAGTCACAGTAGACTGAGTGTGGAAAAGTCACAGTAGACAGGGTGGAAATGTCCAACACTAAAGGGCATTACTATAAGAAGAGATGGGGGAAGTTTAATGGCAATGTGCAGGGGAAGTTAGTTTACAAAGAGAATGATGGAGGCCTGGAACGCCTGGAACGCATTGCCAGGGGTGGAGGGTTGATGAGAATTTGAGGAAAATTAAACAATTTTCTCTTTAGAATATAAAAATGAGGTGAACTAATGGAGATTCTGAAAGGGATTGACATAGTAGAGAGTAAGAAGTAAGACAAATTTCCAGAAGGGGATTTACTCAAGAGATTGCAAATCTTGGAATTCTGTACTTTAAATGACAATGCTGTTGTGTATATTCAGTAATGACAAAAGAAGGATTTTCGATACTTTTGGAATTTTCTCCCCTCTATTTAAGTCTTGAAGAAGGCTCCCAACCTGAAACATTGTCTGTCCATTTCCCTCCACAGATGCTGCCTATCTACTGAGTTCCACCAGCCGTTTGCTTTTCACTTAACATTTCAATACAGAACATAAGAACAGGCCTTTCAGCCCATAATGTCTGCTGAACGTGAAGCCAAGACCATCACTTATCTACCTTCACATAACCCATACCCCTCCATTCGCTGCATATCTATATGTCTATCCAAAAAAAACTTTTAAATGCAACTGTGTATCTGCTTCAACCACCAACCCTTGCAGCTTGTTCCAGGCACTCACCACCATCTGCAAAAAAAAAACTTGCCCTGCACATCTCTCTGTAGCAGATATTTATTTTGGTTCAAAGTAGCTAGTAACTAAAAGCACTGTCAGGTCCACTACATTTTATTTAGTTGTACCATGTTATAAAAAAATATTTTCTTCAAAACTACTGGGAATGTTGTCCTTTGTATAAGAATGGGATGTGGAGATAATCCATGTTAGGACTCAGCTGTCTAAGTCTTTGGAATTCTGTATCTTGAGGGTCATGGATGCTCAATTAGTTTAGTTCAGTTTAAAGATACAGCGTGGAAATGGACCAATCAGCCCACCGAATCCACCCAGAGCAGCGATCCCCGCACTAACATTATTCTACGCAAACTAGTGACAATTTACAATTTTACCAAGCAAATTAGCCTGCAAACCTATACGCCTTTGGAGGAAACCGGAGCACCCGCAGAAACCCACGCAGGTCCCGGGGAGAATGTACAAACTCTGTACAGACAGCACCCGTAGTCAGTATCAAACCGAGATCTCTGGTGCTGTAAGGCACCAACTCTACGTGCTAACTGGAATATATTTGTTAAAATCTATTATTTTGGAACACACAGGGAAGCCGAGAATATTTAAAATGGGTGATGAGGTAAACGTAATGCAATAGACCATCCTTGATCTTGTTAAATGGTGAAGCAGTGATGAGAGAGTAATGTGGCTCCCCTCCCAATTATTCTGCATTTGCTAAAGTATGTTACACAGCATTGCGGTTTTACTGCTTTCAAAATGATCATCTTTCGCAATAAAAAAACTTGTTAAACTGCCCTGATTGGGATTTAATTTAGACTATCAACCAAGAAGATTTTGATAACTTTTTATTCCTGCAAAACCCAAATTTTCTTTAACTCGTTGTCGTGACTTGTGAAATGCACAATTCCTTTTAACATTTGTCTTTCAGGCAATAAGACAGTTCTTGAAAAGCTGAGAACATGGATGAAAAAAGAGCAGTTTCAGTGGACTTCGTCAAGGATTTCCAGGAATATCTCACTCAACAAACCCATCATGTGAACATGATATCTGGCTCCGTGGCTGCAGAGAAGGAATCAGATTCCTTTCAGGCTGGTAGGGGCTTTTGGAACTCTTAGATACATGTAGTATGAATGTCACAGAAGGCTTTACAGCCTCATATTACTTATCAATGTCAAAAGCTGTCCAATTCCATTGCCCTGTTCTTCAAGAACACACCAGAGTACTTTGTTAATACAACAAAAGTTTCAGCCTGTAAATGTTTCAGGTAGTACATTCCAGATCTTTGCCAGGCTCTGGGTAGGAAAATAATGCCCTCATTACTCCTCTAGTCTTTCCGTCAATTACTAGTCAAAGTTCCCCAATTATTGCCCCTCTGCTAAGCGAAGAAAGTCATTTATATTTATGCTACCTAGCTCCTTCATAATCTTCACTAATCATTTAAATCTCTGCTTTGCCACTTCTGTTTGAAAGTAAGTAACCCCAGCTTATCCAATCTTTCTTCTTTGCTACCATTTTCCAGTCCTGGCAACATACTTAAATCTCCTCAACATCCTCTCCAGTGTAGTCAGATTATTCTACGAATATCATAACCAAAAATTTACATGGTAATCAAGTTGTTGTCATTGTATATAGTTGGTTTCAGGAGACTGTTGATGCTGGATTCTAGAACAACAAACAATCTACACGAGAGTCTCATTCGGTGGAGCTGTGTCTGTGAAGGGAAATGGCAGTTGATGTTTTTGGTTCAAACCCTTCATTTGGACTGAAAGAGTGGAGATGGCCGGTATAAAGGGGGCCTTTAGGAGTGAGGCAAGAGCTGGCCAGTGATAAGTGTGGGGGAGTTGATTGGCAAATTATCAGATGGGGGAGGGGAAGGGCGTAAAATAGCAACTGCAGTTGGGAAGTGGTAGGTGGAGACAGCAAAAGTGCAGATAAAAGAATCTGATTGGAGAGAAAGGTGAAGTATGAAACCAATTAAGGGAGAATGGTGGGCGGGTGGTCTCAATGTTGGAAGGGATGTGTGTGATGGGCAGATCAAGTGGTGACAGGGTGGGGGGAAAAAATGCGTGATTGGGGTCTGGGGTGAAAGTGAAAAAGAAGGACCTGGGTAGATCAGATAGAAGGAGAAAGGGACGGGGAGGGAATGGTTTACCTAAAATTGGACAATTCAGTGTTCATACCGTTGGGTTGAAGACCAGCCAGGCAGAATATGAGATGCTATGCATAGGAAAGAACTGCAGATGCTGGTTTAAATCGAAGGTAGACACAAAATGCTGGAGTAACTCAGCAGGACAAGCAGCATCTCTGGGGAGAAGGAATGAGTGACGTTTCGGGTCGAGAACCTTCTTCAGACTGACTGTGTGGGTGACGTTTCAGACTGAAGAAGGGTCTCGACCCAAAATGTCACCTATTCCTTCTCTCCAGAGATGCTGCTTGTCCCACTGTTACTCCAGCATTTTGTGTCTACTCATGAGATGGCCTGGCAATGGACTTGGCCAAAGACAATTTGATCAATGTGGGAATAGGAAGAGGAATTAAAATTACTTTCAACCAGGAGTCCAGATGATCATGGTGGATAAAGCAAAGATGCTTGGCTTTGACAAGGCAACTGTTTTGCCAAGCATCTGTGTCTGCACTTCCTTATCCAGATTTCAGTGTTTTGACTATAGATGCGGCAACATTGTACATTGTCAATTAACTACATTTGTAATTGGACTATCCAACTGCATTTTACCATTGAGGATGTTATCGTATACATAAATGATAACTGACCACAAAATATAATTTTGAAATACTTGATTGTCAGCTATCTTTTGCTACTAAAATTTAAACTTTCAAATTACCAATGCAATTAGCCTGAGATACTTTAGTAATTAAACAAAAACTATTTAATTGGCCATGAAATACTTTTGCAGATCCTGAGATATGAACCATTAGGTACTTCATAAAGTTTTAAATTCAATGATTATGTAAGAAGATAGACACAAAAAGCTGGAGTAACTCAGCAGGACAGGCAGCATCTCTGGAGAGAAGGAATGAGTGATGTTTCGGGTCGAGGCCTTTCAATTATTATAAAGATCCTTTAAAGCTTAAAGCGTTGATAAACTTGAGATTTTTCCACCTCCTACGTAATGCAATCCAGCCTAATATCATTCTCACTTTTCAATATTTTTGACATCAAAGTTCACCAGTTTGCCCCAAATCCAACCAGCATCGTTTTTCCTCCACTGTAGATAAACCACCTATTTATCTCAAAGACGATAGACCGCAAATAATGGAAAATCTTTGGGGAAAAAATTGAGGGATAATATTCATCTTCATTTAGAATGGTATGGATTAATCAGGAACAGTCAGCATTGATTTGTTAAGAGGAAGATATATATGTCTGGTTAACCTAGTAGCATTTTCTCTCTCGTTAATGAGAAGGATCAATATATTTCATTTGGATTTTGGTTAACCTAGTAACATTTTCTCTCTCGTTAATGAGAAGGATCAATTTGGATTTTAGCAAGGTTTTTGTAAAATCTTCACTGGAAAACTGGAGAGTAATGTTGAAGCACGTTGGTTCCAAATAAAACAGGGAAGGTGGACCCTTAATTGTCTGAAGAGCCAGATAATAGAGGGTAATAAACAACAAGTGCTTCTGTAATTGGGAGTTTATTTCCAGTTGGGTCCTGCAAGGCTCATTACTTGCCTTTTGTTGTATTCATCATGCATTAGACTTAAGTGTATGGGGTGTCATTAAAACATTTGCAGGTAATACAGAAACAGGCCAACTGGTAATTCACGAGGGAAGATAGTTACAGAGAAAGCTGCAGTAGAACTAATTGGTTAGGTGGAATTCAGTCAGGAAATTTAGGTCATGAATATGCAGTAAATTGATGATTACAGTTTTTTCTGGAGCGTTGGAGGATAATGGCAGTTCTGATAGACGTATATAAATTATGAGACATACATAGGTTACACAGTCAGAAGCTTTATCCTGGGTGAAAAAGTTAAATCGAACTTTAAGATCAGAGGAGGAAAGTTTGTAGGAGATATTGTTGGTAGGTTTTGTTGCAGAGATTGGTGGAAGCAGAGATAGGTAAGTGGTGCTAAGGGGGTTTTGGGTAGGCACATGGATGTAGAGGTATTTGGACATGCAGACAAGGGAGATTAGTTTAAATTGGCATCATACTCAGCACAGACATTGTGGGCTTAAGTGCAAGTTCCAGTCCTGAACTGTCTTTGTTAATGAAGTAAAACACAATGATGTCCATAGATTTCACAAGGTGATCAGTAAGGCATAAGTCATACTTGCCTTTATTGACTGAAGAGATTGTAGTTAATGCTATAACGTTTGTAAAATGCTGGTTATGTCAAATCTAAAATACTTTATAACACTTCTTGTCATTATGTTATGACCAATTGTGATTGTATTAGGGGAAACAGAGGAGCATATTACAGTGGCTTGCAAAAGTATTCATACCCCTTGAACTTTTCCACATTTTGTCACGTTACAACCACAAACGTAAATGTATTTTATTGGGATTTTATGTGATAGACCAACACAAAGTGGCGCATAATTGTGAAGTGGGAGGAAAATGATTCATGGTTTTCAAATTTTGTTACAAATAAAAAACTGAAAAGTGTGGCGTGCAAAAGTATTCAGCCCCCTTTACTCTGACACCCCTAAATAAAATCCAGTGCAACCAATTGCCTTCAGAAGTCACCTAATTAGTAAATAGGGTCCACTTGTGTGTAATCTAATCTCAGTATAAATACAGCTGTTCTGTGAAGGCTTCAGAGGTTTGTTAGAGAACATTAGTGAACAAACAGCATCATGAAGCCCAAGGAACACACCAGACAGGTCAGGGATAAAGTTGTGGAGAAGTTTAAAGCAGGGTTAGGTTATAAAAAAATATCCCAAGCTTTGAACATCTCACGAAGCACTGTTCAATCCATCATCCGAAAATGGAAAGAGTATGGCACAACTGCAAACCTACCAAGGCATGGCCGTCCACCTAAACTGACAGGCCGGGCAAGGAGAGCATTGATCAGAGAAGCAGCCAAGAGGCCCATGGTAACTCTGGAGGAGCTGCAGAGATCCACAGCTCAGGTGGGAGAATCTGTCCACAGGACAACTATTAGTCGTGCACTCCACAAATCGGGCCTTTTGTGGAAGAGTGGCAAGAAGAAAGCCATTATTGAAAAAAAGCCATAAGAAGTCCCGTTTGCAGTTTGCTACAAGCCATGTGGGGGACACAGCAAACATGTGGAGGAAGGTGCTCTGGTCAGATGAGACCAAAATTGAAGTTTTTGGCCTAAATGCAAAACGCTATGTGTGGCGGAAAACTAACACTGCACATCACCCTGAGCACACCATCCCCACTGTGAAACATGGTGGCGGCAGCATCATGCTGTGGGGATGCTTTTCTTCAGCAGGGACAGGGAAGCTGGTCAGAGTTGATGGGAAGATGGATGGAGCCAAATACAGGGCAATCTTGGAAGAAAACCTGTTAGAGTCTGCAAAAGACTTGAGACTGGGGCGGAGGTTCACCTTCCAACAGGACAACAACCCTAAACATACAGCCAGAGCTACAATGGAATGGTTTAGATCAAAGCATATTCATATGTTAGAATGGCCCAGTCTAAGTCCAGACCTAAATCCAATTGAGAATCTCTGGCAAGACTTGAAAATTGCTGTTCACAGACGCTCTCCATCCAATCTGACTGATCTTGAGCTATTTTGCAAAGAAGAATGGGCAAAAATGTCAGTCACTAGATGTGCAAAGCTGGTAGAGACATACCCCAAAAGACTTGCAGCTGTAATTGCAGCGAATGGTGGTTCTACAAAGTATTGACTCAGGGGGGCTGAATACTTTTGCACGCCACACTTTTCAGTTTTTTATTTGTAACAAAATTTGAAAACCATGTATCATTTTCCTTCCACTTCACAATTATGCGCCACTTTGTGTTGGTCTATCACATAAAATCCCAATAAAATACATTTATGTTTGTGGTTGTAACGTGACAAAATGTGGAAAAGTTCAAGGGGTATGAATACTTTTGCAAGCCACTGTATGTAGTCTTTATGAGCATATTATGTAGTCTTTTGAATTGTAGTTCTCAAGAAAGATTGCCTAGATTGGATCTGTTTTTTCTGTAAGGAAGGAAGCTGGCGGGGGGGGGGGGGGGGTTTAATTAATGTATAATTTCCGAGGTGGGGGGGATTCCTAGACGTATTTGATAGGAAATATCTTCTATGTCTAAGATACATCATTAGTGGGGTGCAGATTCAACATGTGATAATTAGAATTTCTTGCACCCTGAGGGTAATATGGGACTGAAACTAATTTCATAAAAGTGTTATCAGTGACAGAAACCCACAGTGCATTTGGAATATAACCTGGATACAGATTGAAATGATGGAATTTATAAGGAAACTGATCTGGAACTGGACCTGAATGCTTAGTTTTACTAGTGCAGGAATATATATGTAAAAGAGTATTTTGAGGTGAATGACTATTTTCATAACTTGCCAAAGCCTTTATAATATCAACAATGCATAAACCTGGAGTGTAATGGTGTAATCTGCATTTCCTTGGATCAGTACGGCTCAACAATATGTCAACATTACAAAGGATAAGGCAGTTCATTTGATTGGTGTAGGAATGAACTGCAGATGCTGGTTTAAACTGAAGATAGACACAAAAAGCTGGAGTAACTCAGCATCTCTGGAGAAAAGGAAAAGGTGATGTTTTGGGTCGAGACCTTCTGCAGAATAAATAATTCCTTTTCTCCAGCAATGTTGTCTGACGCGCTGAGTTACTCCAGCTTTTTGTGTCTATCTTCATTTGATTGGTACTCTTTTCACCATCTTAAACATACTCTGCCATCGGTACATTACTTCTGCAGTGCTTACCATCAGCATAGTGTACTGCAGCAATTCAACAAAGCTTCTTCAAACACTCTTCTCAAATCCCCAATCTTTATCCTCCAAAGACACATGAAAATGCCATTAGCTTCAATCTAAAGCACACTTCATTTATAACTATCACTATTCCTTCATATTCATGCATTCAAAACTTTGGGATTCCCTACACTTGCGAGTACCTTAGCAAAAACAGCAGGGTTTCATAAAGACAGCTCACCAACATCTTCCAAAGGACAATTATGGGTAGGCAGTGCATGTTGACTTTGCCAATGATGTGCACATCCCTGAATGGGGTGGAAACATGCTGATGATCTTGCATTTATTCAGGGTCTTAAAAATTATAGCTAAATATATAAAGTAAGTCTGAATAAGAAATGTAATCCACAAACCACAGGAAAAAATATTAAAATACCATATAATAAAATCTTAATTATTCAATGCTTGAATCATCTGTATCATCACTTGTTTGCCACAAATGTGATCTTTAAAACCTAGCAGATTCCTTGTCTCTCCACGAATAAGAATGCATAAGAAATTTACTAGTATTAATGATACAAAGATAAAACTTGTATTTTGAGAAATTTCCATTTTCGCAGCAATTTGTGTTCTTATTTGTTCATGTACATAGATAAATACACTGTAGAAATTCACGTCCAAGTTGAGTGATATTTGTTTGTAAATGTTTGTGGTCAAACACCAACTGTTTTATGCCAAATTACAAAGAGTTGTATTTTTTTAATCGTCCTCTTTTCTGGATATATTATTGTCAGTGGGGTCTGAAAGTGATCAGAATGGAATACGTCATGCTTCAGTTGAAGTTTCACTGGATGATGGCTCAGGACTCGTCAATGATGGGGTGCAAAGGACATATGATGGAAAATTTAGGTGCCATTACTGCAACTATGCTAGCAAAGGGACTGCACGACTGACTGAACACATCAGAATGCACACAGGTAATGGCTGTATGCCTTTGGTATATAAACAATCTGAAATAGAAGATAGGATTAGATTTATTTCTATTTGATCTACCTTGAGGAGCAGTACTGTACAATAAAGTGAAAATTAAGCAAATAACACGCCTTCCAGGTTAAAATACAGAGTTTTAATTCCCAGTGCCTCCCTTGTATAATTCTGGATTATTAATCTAAAATAATCTGGCGAACCTTTTAGTAAGGAGTGATTGTTACAAATTGTTGGTTTCACAATCCAAGGAGAGCTCGGGTTCCGATGTATCCAAAGTATTGCATTCTTCCATAAAGAGAAGTTTATTGCAGTTAAATCCTAAATAAGATTAAAATGGGGAATTTAAATAGATCTCTGGACTTTCATTCACCATCCAGTTTCACTTAAAGCATGTGGTATTTATTACGAGAGTGACATATTAAACTATTTATTTAACATAAATAATTTTAAATGGAGTCTCACCATCTGACCACCCCTTCCAAATTTATAAAGAACTATGACTAACTTGTTTAAATACTCTATATTGACATTGGAATTCTTTGGTTAAAATTGTTCAAACCTCATGACAGTAACCATTTTATGACCACTTGTTGATTAGCAAAATTAAGGAGATAGACTTCAACAGATACATTATTTACAACCACAATGAGTGATCTTCTGTAATTTTAAGTATTGATGTTTGTTTATTCACTTTCACACTGTTGGCTAAGTGACTTATGTCACTGTAAGTTCATTGGCCTCCTTCAATCAAAATTTTCACACTAAAAGCAAAAACATATTACATCTGATCACAATATTTTGTAACAGTTTGATCTTTTTTAAAAGGGGTACCGATGGTGAGTCTCCCTGTTTAAAGTGAAAAGGGCCAGGAGTAACGAAAAAACAGGTAAGGATTGAAGTGTAAAGTATTATTGGTGTCATCTGATTGAGATAACTATAGCACAGTACAGTACTGCTCCTCTGTGTAGGGTAATAGATGCTGTAAAAACAGCACATAAAGCTACAGCTCTCATTTGTAATTAGATGTGAAGACTTGGTTTTTATGAGCATCTTAACACCAAATTGTATGTGATGCATCAACTCAGAAAATGTCTCTCCTTCTCAAAATTACTATTGCCATTTGATTTTTGACATTTCTTCCTTAACACTTTCATGTTCAATAAACTCGTCTGAAATAGATGTAGGTCAAAAAACTGCAGATGCTGGAAATCTGAAACTAAAGCAGAAAATACTGGAGATGCTCAGTGTGTCAGGCAGCATCTGTGGAAGTGAAACCGAGTTAATGTTTCAAGTTCAAATTCCTTCATCAGTACTCAACTCTGTTTCTCTTTCTACAGTTGCTGCCTGACCTGCTGACTATCTCCAGAAATTACTAGAAATAATATTGATTCTTCATTATAGCGTATTTTTATCAGTTAACTGAAATTCCAACCCTTAATTGGCAGGGTTGAGAGACATAAACCCAATGGAAATGCATTCATCAGGCACATGGAATGAGTTTCATCGCTCATTCATTTATACACAAAAAATCTAAATTGTTTCACACTGAGGGAAGAAAGGTGCAATTATGCTGTCATGTAAAATTACAATCATGCTGCTTATTAGTTGACAACTGAACAGCTGTTTAGACAGCATTGTAAGAGTTGCAGGATTCCTTCAAAGCTTCCAGATGGAGGACAAGATGCATTCTGGAGGGAAAAAATGCAAAGAGAGATAAAATGGCAAGGTTGCTGATCTATTCTTTCTGATACAGGTGAGAAGCCCCACAGATGTCACCTTTGCCCGTTTGCTTCAGCGTATGAGCGTCACCTCGAAGCACACATGCGCTCACACACAGGTGAAAAACCATATAAGTGTGACCTATGCTCTTTCTGCTGCAGTGATCGAAGTAATTTGTCCCATCACCGTAGACGTAGGCACAAACTTCTTCCCATGAGAAATGTGAGGACTTGTCTGACCAATAACGAAATGTTTGGAGATTTACAGAGAAAAATTGGCAACTCCCCGAATTATGGAACAAGACTTCTGATTAATCTAAGTCCTCCTTCCATGGTGGTACAGAAGCCAGATTACCTCAGTGACTTTTCTCATATATCAGTTAACTCCTGTGAGAGTTTTCAAAAACTACACTCTGGTGGGATCTCGAGGGGCTCTCAAGATATTATGATGGATAATCCATTAAATCAGCTTTCTACCTTAGCAGGCCAATTATCCAGCCTTCCACCTGAAAATCAAGCTCCAACATCTCCTGAGGATGTAACCTGCAGAGATGAAAAACCATATGTGATCTCACAGTCTACAGCGCAAGTCGTTTCCACGGTAGTTTCCAGTGTGGTCCAAAGCTCATCCCCTATCAGTCCAGATGCATGTCCCGCTCACAACCAGCAGACCTTCAGTCCTGTGGCAGGCCCCAGTAGTGATCACAGTGTTCACACAAGTACTCCCAGCATGACGAACAGCCAGCCTAGCACCCCTGCTCCTCCAATTCAAGTTCAGGATCCTCAGCTTCTTCATCATTGTCAACACTGTGACATGTATTTTGCAGACAATATCCTTTATACTATTCACATGGGGTGCCATGGCTATAAGAATCCATTTCAGTGTAATATATGTGGATGCAAATGTAAAAACAAATATGATTTTGCTTGTCATTTTGCTCGGGGTCAACACAAACAAAATTAATACTTTAAATGCTGGTATTCAATTTAAGAACATATTAACGAATGTTGGTTCATATTGAAAATATTAAATGTATAACGAGGGTTTCATTTGTCTCATTTTTTCCCCTTTGTCCACCCTTTTATATATTTTCTTCAGAGTCTTTAGTATTGGGCATAAACGTTCAGACTACTTCAAAGTCTATTGGTAAAGCAACATTTGATATTACTTCACAGTACTAAGAAATTGTAAATTTTAGCAATAGAATCATTATCGCCTCTAAACCTTATCACAGTGATCTTACTGTGGATAATACGTTGCCTATATTGTGCAAGTGCATAATGTACTTGCAACTGGTTATGTGTTGTATCCAACTGAGAGGGGAGAGAAAATTTGAGTGTGCAAGTAACTGATTCCCCTCTAGTTTCTCAGTCCCATTGTAGGTTAAAATGACTGTTAACTATGTAGTTTTAATGATCTTTCATATCTTAATTTTCTATTTGCATTAAAAATGCTGAGATTAAAATAAGATGCTTTTAAAGTTTTTGGTTTGAAGTGGATAGCAACAGCCATAGCTGAAATAAATGAATTCTTTCAAATACACCATAAAATAGCTTCCTAAAAATCTAGCTTGTATTGAAATATTATTATTCAATAATTGTAGCATCTTATTCCAAAATGTACTTCTTAATTCTGGCATGTGTGCATGCCAATTAAGGTCTGTATAATCATTTCTACACCAATCTATAAAATCAAGCTTCTAATAATTCTGCACAGGTACAAATAAGTTAAAATGTTTTTATTCCAAAATTGCTACGTCTACCAATATTACGTTTTGCCCAATTGTTTGCATTTTGAAGCGTGTCAGTGGATGACTGGCTTGCAGCAAAACTGTTCAAGCTGTTGCTTGTCTTAGGACTATCTTTATATTCATTTAATGCTGACACATGTTTCAATGCAATGCATTGATCAATAACCATGATTAAATCAATACAAACCCAATATATGCAATACTTATGGAATGGGTATGTTGATAGTTACGAATAATAAGTTCATTGGAGTTTCATGAGGTAGAACTTTTCAATTAGTTTTTATAGTTTTCATTGTTTCTATTTTTATAATAAATCTGCTGGTCATACAGATAAATTCCCTATCCCGGCCAACACTTAAGTTTCCAAACATTACACACACAATGGTTAGGCTACTTAGCTCCAACACTTTCTTTCGGGGGGGGGGGGGCATTTCTTGGACACCTGCATTGGCTCCTTCCTAAAACATTGCATCCTTTGCAGTCATGGTGATATTTATTTCTCTCTCTCAGCATTCTTAATGTATTTTTTACTCTGTACTGGTCCTATTATTAACTATTGCTATTTTCCCATCCCTTCCATATATTCTTTACAACTTTGGGAACAGCAATTTCCTATATGTTCTTCCACACCATCTCTCATTAATGCAACAGAAAGTTGCAGATACTCTGAGAAACCAGCATAAATTGTTCTTGCACAACTTTACAGTTCTTGTACCAAAATTAGAATGGACGAGGGAGACCCTGTCATTAAGTTGTACTGAATTTTGAAATGTCTTTTAGGGTTTGAGTAGATTTTTTTCTCTGGAATGCACTTAAATAATTTCTCTCCCCATTGCACAATTTGGTTATTAGATTTAGTTAGTGAACTATATTGGATAAACGTGGTTTAAAATATCCAATTTAAAGAAGCAATTAGATTGCTGGTTGCTCTATTTCAAGGATAATAGCTTTCTCAAATGAATATGATGGGAAATATAACATACAGTATACTTTAACATTAGATTTATAATCCTATGAATTGTTATTTGGAACGTTCAAAGCACTTTTTAATATTTGACCACAGCTGACAGTAGATGCAGTCATAGATCACTTACTGTCGGTTGATTCGTGTTCTAGTAACTGAGAGTATTGTCAAATCCACAAAAATAAGACTCTGCTAATCAACAGCTGGGTAAGGTCAGCTCCTGGAGCAAAATAAACATAGAACTTTGTCCTTCCTATTTGCACTTCTGAGGTCTGTGGCTGCTTGTGCTCTGGTTGTACAGGGGATCTATTTTCACGTCTAGCAAAAATGCTTCTGCAGTTAATTAGCAACTTCTACAAAAACAATTTGTTTAAAAGCACTAGTGTCAATTGTAACACCCTAGGAACTGTGTTTTATCATAATTCAACTAGTGAACATCACTTAAAAAGGGAAATGATCTCCTTTGCAAGCCACACATTATTTATATGGTAATTGTACTGTTAATATTAAGTTATAGGCTGACCTTTTAACTTTCTCCATCGAGGAGACATGCTACCAAAGCAATCTAAATAGTTACACACCTTTTGTGCCTTCAGGCTGAAAGTGATCTCACATAATAAGTTTCTTATTTTAAAATAGCACGACTAAATACATTTGGTTAGTATTTAGCACAAAATGGTAACCGCCATAAAACATTAGGGTTTTCTTCCGCCTTTGCAATGTATAAACCATGTATAAACTTGATATGGGTATGTCTATTTGCCTGTTGTCTTTTTGTATTTGTTCCACATTGTTATTGACAAATGAATGATTGGTAATAATGGTCATTGGTAAATAATGGGTTTCACCGTCATTAAATTCATTATTTCTGATGTGTATATAGGTTATTAGTATGAAATGTTAACAAGCATTAACTTTAGTCTTACGTTTTAAAGAATTGAGAACCAGAGGTGCCTATTGAATACATTGTAAATAAAAGAATGTTATAGTTGTTTTCTGGCTTCCAATATACACACTGTTAATCAGATGATCTCATTTTTGGAACTATTGTTTAAGAAATATATATTTTACTGTAATATACATAATTGGTTTCAATATAAATACACAATTGCTGAGTTTAGTTGTTTAACATTTGTGATTTTGATGGAATATTGGATTTATTAAAACTGTAATTGGCATCAGAGAGTAATTAAAAATATCAATTAGACCCATTTACAATCATTCACCTGCATCACAACACAGAGAACTAAATCACACATGATGTTTAGAGCAAATCTTGTCTTAGTATTTGTGTTCTAAGTGTGTTTTAGTGCTGGAGCTGAATTCCCGTGGACATGATATATGTCCTGTAGGAATTAAATTCAATAATACTATCGAAGAACAATAGGAAGTTCTCTAGTAGTGTTAACTGTAATACCAATGACATTGAAAAGTACTTATAACTGGTCTTTCATTGGTATTTCTGAGCCATTTCTCATGTGGAATATATCTTGCTGCCAAGTCATGTTACTGGATTGCATGAGGACAGTTTGAAAGGCAGACATTAAATTTGCTGTCTTAATACTAATCCTTTAACTATGTTCCAATAGTTAATTGTGTTTGCTGCTAAGTCTAATATTGGGCTGAGTACATAGTGTTACTATTGTTGGTAGGTTCAAAAATCAGAGCATTAAGAATGAAATTGACAAAAGAAAAATCAAAACTGACATGAAAAAAGTTTATTTGTAGTGTATGGTTAGAATCTGTAATAGACTGGTAGTAATAGTGGATGCAGAAACAATTATGGCATCGGAAAGGGGACTAAATAAATACTTAAAATAAATATAATTTGCAGGATTTTGGGGAGAGGGCAAAGGAATAGGAGTAGATGCATAATTCCTGAATAGAAATGGACTGGTTTTAAGTGGCCAAATAGATTCAAGTGTAAATTTGTTCCACAATGATAGCTTGACAGTTATGGTGACTTGACTATTTTCTCCCCAAAGCTTGAGAGTAGTTAGACTAATTTTAATGCCATTGTTTCATGCTGGTTGAAATCACATAAACAACAGATTGCGTTCTAAAACACTTTTAAATGAAGCTAAGTGTTCTGTGGAATTTCAAAATAACATTGTAATATATTGTAAGATATCATTCAAGAGTCAAAGAATAGGATTTATGAAAGAGATGGGTTATAAAAACTGTTTGACAGGGGAGATAGTGAAGCTAAGAAATGTAATAGTTAAGGTAGTTTGATAGTTGAAGGCAAGGCCACCAATGAAGCTTTGAAGAACATTTAGGATACACATAAGGTTTGAAGGGGAGAAACATAATTCCTTAAGTGCTTTGGGGGACAACGGGAGTTTATAAAGATTGAGAAGAACAAAATGGATATGAATTTTTACTTAATGCCTTACCACTTTTAAGATTCCAAACAGATTAGTGAGTAGAGAAATGCTGGGTGAACAGGATTTTGTGCAAGTCAGGATATGGGGATCGGGTCATTTGGATCAGCTGAATGGAATTTTATTGAAGGTATAAATCAACAAAGGCCCTGGGATCAAAGCTAAAATCCTCCAAGATTTCCTGCCACAATTAACTGATTAGATTAGCAAAATGAAGCAGCTAGCTACATTATAATTAAGACTACTCATTTTCAGTCTTTGGAAAAACAAGGAAGATGCATTAACAAATCTAATTATCAAGTGAAATTTAAGTTAACCCTAATGGAAATTAGGCTAAATTACATATTATAATTGTGTAATACAATCTCCAAAATGTCAGCAAACTTTCTGGTATCTCTTGCAGTGAAATGCATTTTACTTATCGAATGGAATTTGATGAGAAAATGGTAGATCAGTAAGAACACTCCAGTCTATCAGTCTAACATGGTATAGTGGACTGTATTGTTACATTTGGTATAATGACTGTATTTTAGTCCTCAGTTATGAGAAAATCATCAGGAGTTCAATTAGAAGCAGAATCACGTTAGTAATTATCGCCAGATTCTTCAACGTCATTCGCTTGTGTTTCTCGTCAAGTCCAGTATTCCATCATTAATTTATTATTTGTAATTATATAAATGTCTATTAATGTGCTGATAGACATCACTGAGCACTTTAAATAGAACTTGAGGAATTTGAAAAAAGAGTGGTTATAATTTTGGCTTGATTATTCCAAGTCTTTTTGAATGATGATGTTTTGCCACATTGTTTTATATTCCAGATATTATTTGGTTCATTTGTATACCATATAATGGAAGTTTTGTTACATTTGGTAATTAATGTAAAATGTGAGTCGTTTGTTTGAATTGTGTTCGTCTTTTCAGCATTGCTGTTTATATATTGAAACGTGCATTAACAAGTGCATATAAATTTAATTTACAATTTAAGTGTAAAAATGTGAATAAACTGTTGTGATTAAATTGCTATTTAAGAAACTTGCTAACATTGGTACGTGTGCTTGATTGAAAAACTGGTAAGTGTTTAAACTAGCTTAAAGGTTTATATTTTAATTAAAATGTATCAGATGTATAAAAGTCATTCCTTTTTATCATTTCATGTGAAATTATCTAACTCAATGCCCATGCACATTGTTACAACAGAATACACTGTTCGGTGGCATCAGCAGTTCAAATATTATTCCTGTTTTTGAAATCGTGTAAAATAAAAAACTAACCAAATTCAGTTGTCTTTGAGTTTCGTTTTGTATAAGACATTTTGTTGCTTCAATTAGTATTAAGTGTAATTTGAGGTCATGTTCTATGTGCAATAAAGATAAAAGTTTACATTTTTAAAAAGGTGTACATTTATTTAAACTTTAATCAAGGTGGATGTTGTATGTGTTTATGAAAGATCAAATGGAAGTATTTCCTCAGATCATATTTTAATGAAACCACTTAGCAAAACTGTGATTCTGTGAATCTATAGGGAATATATTTCTATGGAATCATATCTGGTTATTTCCTTATTGCTGCTTTTGTCCCGAGATGGTTTTAGCTTGTTAGCTTCTGAGTTATGTCAGGATTCTTTCTGATTGTAGGAACCTGTCAAATGAATATGTCACTCCCAAGAAAACTGTGCTTCACTAAAACAAGTTGAATCAACAAACTAAACACTTAAAATCCTGTAATAAATTTAATTGTTACAAGGAGAATACTGTAAAATTATATTAATCTGGCATTCCAGGTATTTGATGTAATTCCATTTAATTGTCCAAGACACATGTTTTTTCTAAGATGATAGTAGAATCATAGTTTTTCCCATTAACAAGATGAATCAATGTGGCATTAGAGGCAAATTATGCGTCTTTGTCAAAGAAAAAACAGTTACTAGGGGTTCTAGTGGGTGCTCTGATAATCTACCGCATCCCAGAAACATGTGGATTGGTAAATTAATTAGATACTGTAAATTGCCCCTAGTGCAATTAATGCCCCTAGTAGGTGTATGATCGAATTTGATGAGAATGTGGGGAGAATTTTTAAAAAAAAGGATTAATGTGGGACCAGTGTAAATAGTCAGCGGATGGTCAACATGCTTATCTGTGTATGACTTTACTGTGATGATGTGCTTCTGTTGAACAATTTGGTCACAACTGTGGTTTGCAGACCCTGCAGGACATACAGTGCCCTCCATAATGTTTGGGACAAAGAACCATCATTTATTCATTTGCCTCTGTATTCCACAATTTGAGATTTGTAATCGAAAAAAATCACATGTGTTTAAAGTGCACATTGACAGATTTTATTAAAGGCCACTTTTATACATTTTGGTTTCACCATGTAGAAATGACAGCTGTGTTTATACATAGTTCCCCCCCCCCCCCCCCATTTCAGGGCACCATAATGTTTGGGACACATGGCTTCACAGGTGTTTGTAATTGCTCAGGTGTGTTTAATTGCCTCCTTCATGCAGGTATAAGAGAGCTCTCAGCACCTCATCTTTCCTCCAGTCTTTCCATCACCTTTGGAAACTTATTGCTGTTCATCAACATGAGGACCAAAGTTGTGCCAATGAAAGTCAAAGAAGCCATTATGAGACTGAGAAAGAAGAATACATCTGTTAGAGACATCAGCCAAAACCTAGGCTTACCAAAATCAACTGTTTGGAACATCATTAAGAAGAAGGAGACCACTGGTGAGCTTACTAATCACAAAGAGACTGGCAGGCAAAGGAAGCCCTCCACAGCTGATGACAGAAGAATTCTCTCTATAATAACGAAAAATCCCCAAACACCTGTCCGACAGATCTGAATCACTCTTCAGGAGTCAGGTGTATATTTGTCAATGACCACTGTCCGCAGAAGACTTCATGATCAGAAATACAGAGGCTGCACTGCAAGATGCAAACCACTGGTTAGCTGCTAACATAACATGGCCAGGTTACAGTTTGCTAAGAAGTACTTAAAAGAGCAATATAGTTCTGGAAAAAAAGATCTTGTGGACAGATGAGACAAAGATTAACTTGTATCAGAGTGATGGCACGAGCAAAGTATGGAGGAGAGAAGGAAAAGTATGGAGGAGAGAAGGAACAGTGTTAGCTGTGAGGAGGATGTTCGGAGGCTGCAAGGTGACTTGGATAGGCTGGGTGAGTGGGCAAATGCATGGCAGATGCAGAATAATGTGAATAAATGTGAGGTTATCCACTTTGGTGGCAAGAACAGGAAAGTAGACTATTATCTGAATGGTAGCCGATTAGGAAAAGGGGAGATACAACGAGACCTGGGTGTCATGGTACACCAGTCATTGAAAGTAGGCATGCAGGTGCAGCAGGCAGTGAAGAAAGCGAATGGTATGTTAGCATTCATAGCGAAAGGATTTGAGTATAGGAGCAGGGAGGTTCTGCTGCAGTTGTACTGGGCCTTGGTGAGACCACACCTGGAGTATTGTGTACAGTTTTGGTCTCCTAATCTGAGGAAAGACATTCTTGCCATAGAGGGAGTACAGAGAAGCTTCACCAGACTGGTTCCTGGGATGGCAGGACTTTCATATGAAGAAAGACTGGATAGACTCGGCTTGTAATCGCTAGAATTTAGAAGATTGAGGGGGAATCTTATAGAAACTTACAAAATTATTAAGGGGTTGGACAGGCTAGATGCAGGAAGATTGTTCCCGATGTTGGGGAAGTCCTAAACACGGGGTCACAGTTTAAGGATAAGGGGGAAGTCTTTTAGGACCGAGATGAGAAAAACATTTTTCACACAGAGTGGTGAATCTGTGGAATTCTCTGCCACAGAAGGCAGGTGAGGCCAGTTCATTGACTATATTTAAGAGGGAGTTAAATGTGGCCCTTGTGGATAAAGGGATCAGGGGGTATGGAGAGAAGGCAGGTACAGGATACTGAGTTGGATGATCAGCCATGATCATATTGAATGGCGGTGCAGGCTCGAAGGGCCGAATGGCCTACTCCTGCACCTATTTTCTATGTTTCTAACTGCCCAAGATCCAAAGCATACCACCTCACCTGTGAAACACGGTGGTGGGGGTGTAATGGCCTGGGCATGTATAGCTGCTGAAGGTACTGGCTCACTTATCTTCATTGATGAAACCACTGCTGGTGGTAGTAGCATAATTAATTCTGAAGTGTATAGACACATCCTATCTGCTCAAGTTCAAACCTCAAATTGTGGAGTACAGAGGCAAATAAATAAATGATGGGTCTTTGTCCCAAACATTATGGAGGGCATTGTACCTGACCTGTGGTATCTAGTTTTCACTTGAGTAGTTAACAAACCAACGGCATGAATGCAAAAATGTACAATTGTTGGTAACCTCTAACCATCCATGCCCCTCCCCACCCCATTTCTCCCTGTCTTCCCCATTCCCTCCCCTTGGATTCACAATCCGCAGCTCTTAAAACTTGACTTATACCTACTGTTCCTGTATCTGGCCTTTGTTCCAACTACTTGCCTGTGTCGACATTTACTTGCTATGCTTTGTCCTACCTCTCCCCTTTTCCAGCTTTACCCTCTATTCCCCCCCCCCACCCCAAGATCCCAACCCGAAACACCACTTATCCATGCTGCCTGGCCCGCTGAAAATACTTCAGCACTTAGTTTAATTTATTGCCCAGTGTACCGTGGTGTAGTGTAAGGTATATAGTGTAGGAATACAATACAATAATACTTTATGTGCAACATACGAGGAATTTCATTTGCCAAGTCAGTCATACAAATAAAAAGCAGCAGCACACACAAAATACATTTTAACATAAATAGTGACTCCGCCACATTCCTCACAGTCATGGAAGGCGGAAAAAAAAAAAGTTCAATCTCTTCCCTTCTTTGTTCTCCCTTGGCCGGGGGTCTCGAGCCTTCCGTTGACGGGACATCTTACTCCTGCAGCCAGTGGCGAGCCTCCTTGTCGAGGCGATCAAGCTCCTGCATTGGGGGGGGGGGGGGGAATCTTAGCGATCCCGCAGCGGGCGATCTGACCCCGGGTCAGGGCTGCTCGAATGTCGTGTGGCTTCCGGAGCTTGGTACACTCGGTCTCTCCAGAGGCTGCGAGCCCTTGATGGTAAAATCCGCAGACTGCGGTTGGAGCGATCCCAGGCAAGGAATCGGCCACGATGGTAAGTCCACGCCCTGCAGTGAGGCTCAAAGTCAGTCCCGAGTGAGGCCTCCAGCTCCTTGATGTTAGGCCGCAGAACGACCGGAGATACGACCCAAAAAACAATCGCATCTCCAGCATCTCCAGCAAGGTAAGAGACTGGAAAAAAGTCTCCCCCGACCGCCTCCCCCACATAAAACATACCAGAGAAAATTTACACAAACTTTTAAAACACGCTAAAAATGACAAAAAAAATACAACAAAACAGACTGTTGGCGAGGCTGCCAATCGTATGCCGTCTGTAGATGCTGGTTTACACCAAAGACACACAAAATGCTGGAGTAACTCAACGGGACAGGCAGCATCTCTGGAGAGAAGGAATGGGTAACATTTCATGTCGAGACCCTTCCTCAGTCCATCGTGAGTGAAAGGGTTTGGTGTTGCATGCTATTCAGACAGCGGAAAAAATATACACACATACATGATTGAAATCAATTGTGTACCTTGGTGTTCACACCTGCCCCTGGGCCCACATGCTCGGTTTATGTGCCAGTCATAAGTGATAGGAGCAGAATTAGGCCATTTGGCCCATCAAGTCTGCTCCGCCATTCAATCATGGCTGATCTATCCCTCTTAGCACAATTCTCCTGCCTTCTTCCCATAACCCCCGACACCTGTACTAATCAAGATTCTATCGCTGCTGTAAAAATATTCATTGGCCTCCACAGCCTCCTATGGCAAAGCATTCCAGATATACACCAGCCTCTGACTAAAGAAACTCCTCATCTTCCTAAAGGAACGTCCTTTAATTCTGAGGCTCTTCCACTAGTGGAAACATCCTCTCCACATCCACTCTATCCAAGCCTTTCACTATCCGGTACGTTTCAATCAAAGATACTAGAGGAGCATAATCTTTGGTTTCAATGGGGTTTCTCTCCCCCTCATCCTTTTAAACTCCAGGGAGTACAGGCCCAGTTCCGTCCAACCTTCATTATATGTGTCTGAAGAAGGGTCTCAAGCCGAAACGTCACCCATTCCTTCTCTCCAGAGATGCTGCTGCCTGTCCCGCTGAGTTACTCCAGCATTTTGTGTGTCTGTTCGGTTTAAACCAAAGCATCTGCAGTTCCTCCCTGCTACAGTTTACGGTCGCGACTGTTGCGCGTCTCTGGAGGGGCGGAGGCCTCGGAGGCCCGGCTTCAGTCGGCGGCCTTTCTCCAGCCAGTGCTGGAGTGGATGAGTGCCGGTGGCAGCTGCGTGTGCCTGTGTCTGGTCGCCGGCCTCCCGGGAGCAGGGAAGACCACGCTTACCCGCCGTCTGCCGGAGCTGCTGCAGCCGAGGGCGCAGTCGGTGGTGCTGCGCTACGATGATGTCATTCCAAGGGAGGCTTTCCAGGCTGTAACGCAGGCCGATGGCGACCTTTCAACGGACAACCCCTCTGGAACGGTTAGCATGTTGCAGGCGCGGTTAAACCTTTGAGAGCAGCATTTATTTAAACATTATAAACCGCATTCACAAGAGCATTCACAAGCCGTTTTACCAGAACTGCAGCCTGTTTGGGTGCTTCGCGTACCAGCCCCCCCCCTCACTCAGGCACCAAAATGCTCCCGCATCAATCAAACATTAGATAGACTTCAAAATGCTGGAGTAACTCAGCGGGACAGGCAGCATCTGTGGAGAGAAGGAATGGGTGGCGTTTCGGGTCGAGACCCTTCTTCAGACAGATAGATTATCGATTGACGTATTTTTAAAAAAACAGTCTGAGGAAGGTATCGACCCGAAACGTCACCCATTCCGTCTCTCCAGAGATGCTGCCTGTCCCGCTGTGTTACTCCAGCTTTTTTGTGTCTATCTTCGGTTTAAACCACTATCCTACATATTCCTACATATATATGTTCCTTCCCACATATATAGGGAGGTTTCACGGCAGTCGGGTCACGACCCATGACCCGTACTGTTGCTAGGCTACTCCAAATGGATTACACGCGATGTACTGCAGGTCGGCGCTTACCATTGTTTCCAGCGTAGCGGGCCCGTTAAAACCGGCTGAAATTGTCATTTTTTGCGCTGTAAATAATTATGGAAATCGGGATAAGCGTGTGAGACATTTAGCCTAC
Organism: Amblyraja radiata; assembly: GCF_010909765.2. Taxonomy (NCBI): domain Eukaryota; kingdom Metazoa; phylum Chordata; class Chondrichthyes; order Rajiformes; family Rajidae; genus Amblyraja; species Amblyraja radiata. The sequence continues at coordinate 22,756,571 of NC_045970.1, forward strand.
TTCAGAATTCCAAAAGTGAGGAGAAATGACGGTAGATAGAAGCGAAAGCTGAAGGGACAACAACAGCCAGAGTGCTTGGCGAACATTGGCCGTTTGCTCACTGCATTTCATCAACTAAGGCATTATTTGTGTTTTTTCTTGATGCCTTTGGCATCTAAAAAGTTTCAGAAGTGATAAATCTGGCTGTAATTTTTTTAAATCGCCCATGGTTCTCGTGGGTTTTTACATACAAAATGAAAACGCATCTGAAGAAAAATTTACAGCCAGATTTATCACTTCTGAGAATTTTTAGATACCAAAGGAATCAAGAAAAAACACAAATAATGCCTTACTTGATGAAATGCAGTGAGCAAACGCGATAATTCCCAATATTTTCAATGTTTACCAAGCACTTTAGCTGCTGCAGTCCCTTCAGTTCTCGCTTCTCTATACCATCATTTCACATCACGTTTGGAATTCTAAAGTTGGGTACATGTCTCTCACACTTACCCCGACTCCCACAATTTTTTTCAGCGCAAAAATTCAACATTTTGGCGTTTTTTAACAGGTAGGAAAGTACGCATTTCTAGCATTAATAACATATACCGGAAGTGACGGATGTCTTCCAGTTGGATTTAGCGGCTCCGTGCGTCGAGCCCTATGACCCAGTGACCTTTCGTGAAACCTCCCTATATCAAACATTAGTTGACCTTAACAAAACGAGAATGCTGGGAGCTTCAGCGTTATGTGTTTATATAGGGGGTTCACGTACGGTCATCGGGTCAAAGGGCGTGACGCAAGGAGCAGCTCAATCCATGTGGAGTACATGGCAGCTTCTGGCATACACGAAACGTGTACTTTCTTACCCGTTACAAAACGCCAAAATCGTCATTTTTTTGCGCTGTAAATAATTGTGGAAATCGGGGTAACCGTGAGAGACATTTATCGTACTTCAGAATTCTAAAGGTGAGGAGAAATTACTGTAGTTAGAAGCGACAGCTGAAGGGACAACAACAGCTAAACATTGGCCGTGCAGATATCAAGATTGAAAATATTGGCAATTATCGCATTTGCTCACTGCATTTCATTACCAGTAAGGCATTATTTGTGTCTTTTCTTGATTACAATACAATACAATTTATTTGTGTCATTTGAACCTCATTGAGGTTCAAACGAAATTTGGTTTCTGCAGTCATACACACAAGAAAAAGAACCAAGACACAACACAATTTACACAAACATCCATCACAGTGAATCTCCTCCTCACTGTGATGGTAGGCAAAGTCTTATCTCTCCCCTGCACTCCTCATTCTCCTCCCGATGTCAGAGTCAAAGCCCCCGGCGGGTGATGGTAAGTGTCCCGCGGCCATTAAAGCCATGCTGGGTGATGCAAGGCCAAGCTCCGGATCTTGGTGTTGGAGCCCCCGGCGGGCGCTAACAAGTCCCGCGGCCATTTAAGGCTGCGCCGGGCGATGATCTAAGGCCCCGCTCCAGGTAATTTTCAACCCCGCAACTCGGGCGGGAGAAGTCGCCGTTGCGGAAGCCCCGAAAAGCGGTCTCGCAGCAAGGACCCGCGGGCTCCCGGTGTCACCGTCCACCAGACCTGCGGTTGGAGCTCCGAATCTCCAGGGTCGGGTCGCAGCCGCTCGCCACCACAGCTCTACCCGCTCCGAACTCGGCCAGCTCCGCGATGGTGGGTAAGTCCGCAGCTCCACGACTGGAGCCCCCGGTCGTTCCGGTTGGAGGCCGCTCCACGGTGCTAGGCCCCAACGACAACGGAGACCCGACAGGGAAATGGTCGGGTTCTCCGTGCAGGGGAAAGATTTTAAAAGTCTCCCCCACCCCCCGCCCCCCACACACATACCCAGTTAAAAAAAAGCACTTTAAACTACATTCAAACATTCAAATGCGACAAAAAAATAAATAAAAATGACAGACGGACTGCAGAGGCCGCTGCGATGTGAGTCGCGCCGCCCACCCATACCTTGTTCTGGTTAACATTGATTCCTTTGGTATCTAAAACGTTGCAGGTGATAAATCTGGCTGTAAAATTTTAAAATCGCCTGTGGTTCTGAAGTGGGTTTTTACATGCAAAAACAAAACGCTTCTGAAGCTAAATTTATCATTAAAAAAAATTCCAGACGTACGAGTGGTGTGTGAAAAAGTAAGTTTTCTATCATTTTGCTATTGAGATGTATATTTTGGCAAATAATAAAATGTCTTGACAGCTTAAACACCCACTCCCTTTCAATAGGATATTGTCAATTTGCTAAGGTTGATTATGTCCACTTAACAGCTAACAATTATGCCATTCCTTGGCTTGCATCTGAGTAATGATAGATTTTGCTTCAGAAGCGTTTTCCTTTTGCATGTAAAAGCCCACTTGAGAACCATGTGCGATTTTAAAATTTTACAGCCAGATTTATCACTTCTAAAACTTTTTAGATACCAAAGGAGTTAAGAAAAAACACAAATATTGCCTACTGTTGATGAAATGCAGTGAGCAAACGCGATAATTCCTAATATTTTCAATCTTGATATACGCACGGCCAATGTTCGCCAACCACTTTAGCTATTGTTGTCCCTTCAGCTGTCGCTTCTCTCTACCATAATTTCTCCTCACTTTTGGAATTCTGAAGTAGAATAAATGTCTTTCACGCTTACCCCGATTTCCATAATATTTACAGCTCAAAAGTGGACTTTCGGAGGTTATTAACAGGTCCGCGACGCTGGAAACAATGGTAAGTGCTTACCTGCAGTTCATCGCGTGTACTCCAGTTGGCGTTGCGTGGCAACAGTACGGGTCACGGGTCGTGACCTCGACTGCGTGCAACCTTCCTATGTTTTTTCTAGATTTCACCATCAGCATTCTGCTTTTTCTTCCAAAATTTACCTCGGCTCGGCTGTGTAGGAAGAGGGCGGTGGATCAGTCGACAGACGACTTGTTTACAGACGTGGGTTTTAGGATAGTATTAAAGGTGCAAGGACAGGAAAAGGTGCTGAGAAATGTATGGAAATCTATTGTCTGCGCACCTGAAGGAGAATCAATTGTTTGATTAAGCGTAACCGTAAGGACGCATCTATCTTGGAGAGTTTACGAACTGGAGCTCAGGCCATGGATTTTGTTTTCGAATCTGGAAAGAAACAGGTTAATAGAAACAAATTCAGGGAAAAAAAGAAAAACACGTACAGAGTGGTGGCTCGTTGAGTTATAAAGGAGCTGACAGCGTCCCCATGCTCACACTCAGCAGGCCAGGCATCATCTAAGAGAAAATCATCTAAGAAAATCCAAACCGAAGAATGCTAACGAGGCGCATAGTCCGATTCAGGTGCTTTATGCTCATTGACATGTACATCATGGAGATAGATACTTCAGCCCATTGAGTCTATCAATGCCCATTCACACTAATCCTACATGAATCCCATATTATTATTCTCCCATATTCTCATGCATTCTAGGGGCAATACTAGGGACAATTTATAGTGGCTGCTTAACCTACTAACCCAAGGTAGACATAAAATGCTGGAGTAACTCAGTGGGACAGGCAGCATTTCTGGAGAGATGGAATGGGTGACGTTTTGGGTCGAGACCCTTCTTCAGAATTTAAACTAGCATCTGCAGTTCTTTGCTACACATAACCTACTAACCCAAATGTCTTCAGAATGCAGAGAAAAACAGAGCATCCAGAATAAACCAACATGGTCACAGGGAGAACATGCAAGGTCCACATAGACAGTGACTGCGGTCGGGATTGAACATGGGATTCTGGCGCTGTGAGAGAGTGGCTTTACTAGCTTTGCCACTGTGCTGCCCAAGTTGAAATAGTTCTGTGCTAAGTTGCTGCTTGATTTACTATTTAACATCAGTGAGCCATGATGTTCTTGTCCTCTTTGTTAAAACAGAAAATCCAGGCCACAGTATCTTTCTGATGCTATAAGAGCATGGCTGACATCTGACAACATTGAGTTTTTTTAAGGAGATTGCGGCAACCATTCCTCTTTCTGTTTACTCCTTTTATTCCATTTGTTGAACATGGACCTGTATTATATCTATTTTTATTTCAATGGAACACGTTTCAAGAAGGTGTGATGGATATGGTTTGGAGCTATCTGATATGTTGGATCTACATAATAAAATTAAGAAGAGAATAGTGATTACCCATTCTGAATGAGATTAGCTGTTATCCTGCAGACTTAAAATTTCACCAAGGTGTAGTACATACAATCTAAATATGCCTTTGGCTCTAGCCCAAGTGGGAGGAGAGAAGTGAGTCAGTGCCGGGAAAACAGTTGAAAAGTAGAGGTCAAGGACAGGCAGACTTTACTCAGAACTGCTGTAGGTTTTGGGAGCAACAGCAGCAGGAGATAAGCAAGAGATACGACTGATTGGCTCTAGCCCAAGTGGGAGGAGAGAAGTGAGTCAGTGCCGGGAAAACAGTTGAAAAGTAGAGGCCAAGGACAGGCAGACTTTACTCAGAACTGCTGTAGCTTTGGGAGCAACAGCAGCAGGAGGTTAGCAAGAGATACGACTGATTGGCTCTAGCCCAAGTGGGAGGAGAGAAGTGAGTCAGTGCCGGGAAAACAGTTGAAAAGTAGAGGCCAAGGACAGGCAGACTTTACTCAGAACTGCTGTAGGTTTGGGAGCAACAGCAGCAGGAGTTTAGCAAGAGATACGACTGATTGGCTCTAGCCCAAGTGGGAGGAGAGAAGTGAGTCAGTGCCGGGAAAACAGTTGAAAACTGAGGAATTTGGTTTGTAAATTGGTAAATCAGGCAATTTATCAGTCAATTTAAGCAAGACTGCTCTTGGGGAGCAGCAGTGAGGAGCGGCCTTGTCAGGGAAGTGTGAGTCTTTGGCTCGAGAGTCTTCGGAGAGGAGACCACGCAATATGCTTGAGAGGTAGAGACGAAAGAAGGAGATGTCAGGCAAGCTGATTCAGTGTGATGCTTGCAGTATGTGGGAGGTCAAGGACACCGCTGGTGCCTCTGGCTGCTACAAATGCGAGAAGTGCATCCAGGTAGAGCTCCTGAAGGGCCGTGTTGGGGAACTGGAGAAGCAAGTGGATGACCTCCGGTTCGTCCGAGAAACTGAGTCGTTCCTCGACAAGTCCTACAGTACGATTGTTACACCTAAGGTACTGGAAGAGAGAAGGTGGGAGACAGTGAGAAAGGGAGGGAAGCATGGAATGCCAACGTCCCCGGGTGTTGTACCTCTTGTGAACAGGTTCACCCACTTAGAAGCTGTCGGGACAGAAGACGTGTTTACACTGAGCAGCGGACTGGCTTGCGATGCGAATAGGGCTGTTGAGCCAGAACCAAAAAGGCCTAAGGCAGGCAACGCCATTGTAGTGGGAGACTCCATTGTGAGAGGTACGGACAGGGGTTTCTGCGGCAACAGACGGGATGCGAGGATGGTGTGCTGCCTTCCTGGTGCCAGGATCCAGGATGTCACGGACAGAGTGCAGAAAATCCTCAAGGGCGAAGGTGAACATCCGGAAGTGGTAGTGCATGTCGGCACAAACGATTTCGGAAAGAAGGGGATGAATATTCTGCAGCGTGACTTTAGAGAGCTCGGAAAAATGCTGAAAAGCAGGACCTCCAGGGTTGTTATCTCCGGTTTGCTTCCAGTTCCTCGTGCTGGCGAGAGCAGGTTCAGGGAGATACGGGACATGAACGTGTGGCTGAGGAACTGGTGCACGGGGCAGGGATTTAGATTCTTAGATCACTGGGATCTGTTTTGGGGTAAGGGGGAACTGTACAAAAGGGATGGATTGCATCTTAACAGGTGTGGGACCAGCATTCTGGCAGGCAGGTTTGCCACTGCTACACGGGTGGTTTTAAACTGAATAAGGGGGGTGGGGTGTCGAATGGGATAGTGGAGGATGGAGTTAAAGGGAAAGGGTTTCTTAAATGTGTGAGCGTAGAGACAGAGGGGTGTAAAATGAGGGTAGAAGCAATAGGTAGCAAGGTGAAAAGTAAAAGTGGCAGGCAGACAATACCAGGGCAAAAATCAAAAAGGGCCACTTTTCAACATAATTGTATAAGGGGTAAGAGTGTTGTAAAAACTAGCCTGAAGGCTTTGTGTCTCAATGCAAGGAGCATTCGTAATAAGTTGGATGAGTTGAATGTGCAGATAGCTATTAATGACTATGATATAGTTGGGATCACGGAGACATGGCTCCAGGGTGACCAAGGCTGGGAGCTGAACATCCAGGGATATTCAATATTCAGGAGGGATAGAGAGAAAGGAAAAGGAGGTGGGGTAGCGTTGCTGATTAGAGAGGAGATTAACGCAATGGAAAGGAAGGACATTAGTTTGGAGGATGTGGAATCGGTATGAGTAGAGCTGCGAAACACTAAGGGGCAGAAAACGCTGGTGGGTGTTGTGTACAGGCCACCTAACAGTAGTAGTGAAGTTGGAGATGGTATCAAACAGGAAATTAGAAATGCGTGCGACAAAGGCAAAACAGTTATAATGGGTGACTTCAATCTACATATAGATTGGGTGAATCAAATTGGCAGGGGTGCTGAGGAAGAGGATTTCTTGGAATGTATGCGGGATAGTTATCTAAATCAACATGTAGAGGAACCAACGAGAGAGCAGGCTATTTTAGACTGGGTATTGAGTAATGAGGAAGTGTTAGTTAGCAGTCTTGTTGTACGTGCCCCCTTGGGCAAGAGTGACCATAATATGGTTGAGTTCTTCATTAGGATGGAGAGTGACATTGTTAATTCAGAAACAATGGTTCTGAACTTAAAGAAAGGTAACTTTGAGGGTATGAGACATGAATTGGCCAAGATTGACTGGCAATTAATTCTAAAAGGGTTGACGGTGGATATGCAATGGAAGACATTTAAAGACTGCATGGATGAACTACAAAAATTGTTCATCCCAGCTTGGCAAAAGAATAAATCAGGGAAGGTAGTGCATCCGTGGATAACAAGGGAAATCAGGGATAGTATCAAAGCGAAGGATGATGCGTACAAATTAGCCAGAAAAAGCAGCATACCGGAGGACTGGGAGAAATTCAGAGGCCAGCAGAGGAGGACAAAGGGCTTAATTAGGAAAGGAAAAATAGATTATGAAAGAAAACTGGCAGGGAACATAAAAACTGACTGCAAAAGTGTTTATAGATATGTGAAAAGAAAGAGATTAGTTAAAACAAATGTAGGTCCCTTGCAGTCAGAAACAGGTGAGTTGATCATGGGGAACAAGGATATGGCGGACCAATTGAATAACTACTTTGGTTCCGTCTTCACTAAGGAAGACATAAATAATCTGCCGGAAATAGCAGGGGAGTTGGAGGAATTGAGTGAAATCCAGGTTAGCCGGGAAGTGGTGTTGGGTAAATTGAATGGATTAAAGGCCGATAAATCCCCAGGGCCAGATAGGCTGCATCCCAGAGTACTTAAGGAAGTAGCTCCAGAAATAGTGGATGCATTAGTAATAATCTTTCAAAACTCCTTAGATTCTGGAGTAGTTCCTGAGGATTGGCGGGTAGCAAACGTAACCCCACTTTTTAAGAAGGGAGGAGAGAGAGAAACGGGGAATTACAGACCAGTTAGTCTAACATCGGTAGTGGGGAAACTGCTAGAGTCAGTTATTAAAGATGGGATAGCAGCACATTTGGAAAGTGGTGAAATCATTGGACAAAGTCAGCATGGATTTACAAATGGTAAATCATGTCTGACGAATCTTATAGAATTTTTCGAGGATGTAACTAGTAGCGTGGATAGGGGAGAACCAGTGGATGTGGTGTATCTGGACTTCCAGAAGGCTTTCGACAAGGTCCCACATAAGAGATTAGTATACAAACTTAAAGCACACTGGCATTGGGGGTTCAGTATTGATGTGGATAGAGAACTGGCTGGCAAACAGGAAGCAAAGAGTAGCAGTAAACGGGTCCTTTTCACAATGGCAGGCAGTGACTAGTGGGGTACCGCAAGGCTCAGTGCTGGGACCCCAGCTATTTACAATATATATTAATGATCTGGATGAGGGAATTGAAGGCAATATCTCCAAGTTTGCGGATGACACTAAGCTGGGGGGCAGTGCTAGCTGTGAGGAGGATGCTAGGAGACTGCAAGGTGACTTGGATAGGCTAGGGTGAGTGGGCAAATGTTTGGCAGATGCAGTATAATGTGGATAAATGTGAGGTTATCCACTTTGGTGGCAAAAACAGGAAAGCAGACTATTATCTAAATGGTGGCCGACTAGGAAAAGGGGAGATGCAGCGAGACCTGGGTGTCATGGTACACCAGTCATTGAAAGTAGGCATGCAGGTGCAGCAGGCAGTGAAGAAAGCGAATGGTATGTTAGCTTTCATAGCAAAAGGATTTGAGTATAGGAGCAGGGATGTTCTACTGCAGTTGACAGGGTCTTGGTGAGACCACACCTGGAGTATTGCGTACAGTTTTGGTCTCCAAATCTGAGGAAGGACATTATTGCCATAGAGGGAGTGCAGAGAAGGTTCACCAGACTGATTCATGGGATGTCAGGACTGTCTTATGAAGAAAGACTGGATAGACTTGGTTTATACTCTCTAGAATTTAGGAGATTGAGAGGGGATCTTATAGAAACTTACAAAATTCTTAAGGGGTTGGACAGGCTAGATGCAGGAAGATTGCTCCCGATGTTGGGGAAGTCCAGGACAAGGGGTCACAGCTTAAGGATAAGGGGGAAATCCTTTAAAACCGAGATGAGAAGAACTTTTTTCACACAGAGAGTGGTGAATCTCTGGAACTCTCTGCCACAGAGGGTAGTCGAGGCCAGTTCATTGGCTATATTTAAGAGGGAGTTAGATGTGGCCCTTGTGGCTAAGGGGATCAGAGGGTATGGAGAGAAGGCAGGTACGGGATACTGAGTTGGATGATCAGCCATGATCATATTGAATGGCGGTGCAGGCTCGAAGGGCCGAATGGCCTACTCCTGCACCTAATTTCTATGTTTCTATGTTTTAGCTCCATTAACTCAACCCCAGGTTGAAGAATGTGTGTAGATACAGGGAACTGCACATGCTGGTTACTTCAGCACTTTGTGTCTTTTTAAGGAAGCGTATGTTTATTTTGCACTGAATGTGAAGCATCGTTCAGTTATTGCTTTTAAATTTGTTTTATTTTGACTTGCAGGATTCACTTTGGAAATTGTACAGACATAAACTGCTGGTATATATTGAGTGCTTAATTCAGGCTATTAATGAAAATGGCCAGCTCTCCCTTTCGGGCAATGAAAATGACTCATTGTGGGAATGCTTCATTGAGTCACTGAAACAACAGCAAATTATCTCTGGAGAAACCCAGCATGGAGTGCAGAAGTACTCAATTTGCATCACACTTTCAAAGCCCTTAGTTATAATTTTGGATGACAACTTCTACTATCAAAGTATGAGACATGAGGTTTACCAGATGGTGAGGCGAAGTAAGTTCCCAGCAACAATCTATATTTAGTTTGTCTACCAACGTAAATGAAAATTAACATTATTTGTTAGACTGTCAGCATCAAAAGATTGTATTTTCTATTAATGCAATGATGATGTAACAATTTAACATCTTTACTCATGCTTAACCTAGCAGGTTTTGCAACCATTCATGTAGCATTTTGTTCTAAATTCAATGTTTAAGGATTTTCTGGTTCAGCATCAGTAATTTTTTCTGGTACATTCAAATAATATTTTGGTGCCAACACAGTTGCCTTAAAATAGTGATAGAGAGTCAACAATAACATAGTTGCTAGGAATAATTTCTGGCCTCTGGTGTGCTTCAGGACGGGACAACGTGACCAGTCTTCATCAGTGCCTTTCAATATTTTTGAAGGCACTGATGCTTCAGCAATTATTGAACCACAGATTGTAAATGAAGGCTATGTTGATGAACTTGAATACTAATGGGGAAGTTGTAAACTGTTCATCTAAAAGTTGAAACTGTAATGTCCCAATACGATTTGTTGTACTATTGAGATGATTTGGATTGTAAGAACCCTGTAAGCTTGTTGCATCCCTAACTGTGGTTTGGCTTCAATTTGCTCATCTCATTAATGCATAGATAATGGCCAGAGCTTTAGGATAATTATAAATGGCCAGATACAATTATTTAATGCAACTTGAAACCGATTCCAACAGACAATGACGGATGATAAATAAACTTGGATAATCCTTGTGGTGTGTTACTGAGGTGTATAAAGTAGGAAGGATCCAAGCTTAATCAGTCTGTTTAGCTGGGACAGTAATTAAGTATGGCTTAATCTGCCAGTTTTTCTATTTGATATATATACAATAATCTGTGTGAGAGTGGGAACAGGATGGACAGGATTGAGTTTAGCCGTGATGACTACTACATTGAATAACTTAACAAATAAATATTTTGTGTAGTTGAGACAACAATGGATTGGAGAAAGTTGTACCGAGACTTCAAGTTCAAGTTCAAGTTCAAGTTAGTTTATTGTCATGTGTCCCTGTGTAGGACAATGAAATTCTTGCTTTGCTTAAGCACACAGAAAATAGTAGGCATTTACTACAAAACAGATAAATGTGTCCATATACCATGATATAAATATATACACACATGAATAAATAAACTGATAGTGCAAATAACAGAAAGTGGTTGGTAATAATCAGAGTTTTGTCCGAGCCAGGTTTAATAGTCTGATGGCTGAGGGGAAGTAACTATTCCTGAACCTGGTTGTTGCAGTCTTCAGGCTCCTGTACCTTCTACCTGAAGGTAGCAGGGAGATGAGTGTGTGGCCAGGATGGTGTGGGTCTTTGATGATACTGCCAGCCTTTTTGAGGCAGCGACTGCGATAAATCCCCTCGATGGAAGGAAGGTCAGAGCCGATGATGGACTGGGCAGTGTTTACAACTTTTTGTAGTCTTTTCCTTTCCAGGGCGCTCAAATTGCCGAACCAAGCCACGATGCAACCGGTCAGCATGCTCTCGACTGTGCACCTGTAGAAGTTAGAGAGAGTCTTCCTTGACAATCCGACTCTCCGTAATCTTCTCAGGAAGTAGAGGCGCTGATGTGCTTTTTTGATGATTGCATTAGTGTTCTCGGACCAGGAAAGATCTTCAGAGATGTGCACGCCCAGGAATTTGAAGCTCTTGACCCTTTCAACCATCGACCCGTTGATATAAATGGGGCTGTGGGTCCCCCTCCTACTCCTTCCAAAGTCCACAATCAGTTCCTTGGTTTTGCTGGTGTTGAGGGCCAGGTTATTGCGCTGGCACCATATGGACAGTTGCTCGATCTCTCTTCTGTACTCTGACTCATCCCCATCAGTGATACGCCCCACAATAGTGGTGTCGTCAGCGAACTTGATGATGGAGTTCGCACTGTGGTTCGCTACGCAGTCATGGGTATAGAGTGAGTACAGCAGGGGGCTGAGCACGCAGCCTTGAGGTGCTCCCGTGCTGATTGTTATTGAGGCCGACACATTTCCACCAATACGAACAGACTGTGGTCTGTGGACGAGGAAGTCAAGGATCCAGTTGCAGAGGGATGCGCAGAGACCCAGTTCTGCGAGTTTGGTAACCAGTTTGGAGGTGATGATTGTGTTAAATGCCGAGCTGTAATCAATGAATAACAGCCTGACATATGAGTTTTTGTTGTCCAAGTGGTCCAGTGCGGAGTGGAGGGTCTTCTGACTTCCTGTGTCTGTGTCTTCTGACTTCCTAGATAAAAATGGCCACTTGGGTTCAGAAAGGAAGAGGAAACCTGTGATGGATTGTTGGGGAGTGGGGGACCTCTGGTCCCATTAGACTATTAATCTGTGTTTGATGCCTCATTTAAAGAAGATGTGCTAAAGATAACATTCAGAAAAGTGTAATACAGGAATGTACATATTTGGGCTGTGTAATCAATGTTTTGCACTGCATCTGACCTGGGATTGATTTGAGCTAATGCACCAAAATGTTCATTACTTGCATTGTCCTTTAACTAAAATATATGTCAATGTCAGATATGATGTAGAAATTTGCTTCTGTGCTGACCAGGCAGTGATTATTTTCTACCCGTTAATTATAGCAAAATCAAAATTATACTTCATAATAATGATTACAGAAATTATGCCCATGAGAAAATAGTCAACAACTGCATATTTTCTAAAAGATTCCATAGGCTTCTTGCAGCTGTTTCTGGAGTGCCCGCTAGAATTATGCCTGACGAGAAATCATGAGCGGGGTTGTCTGGTTGATGATGAAACAATAATTCTGATGTCAGCAAAAATCCAGCCTCCAGACCCTGCGAAAAATGCATGGGAAAAGAACAGTATTATACTAAACAATTCAGAACATTTTATGGAAGATGAAATGTAAGTTTTTCATTTTCAAATTGGTATAATTCGTTTTTCACACTTATGCATGCTTGGTAGGGCAAATGATTAAATATCCTACTTTGAAAGATGCACATCAGTTTTTTTTTTAAGTTAACTCTTCCATTTTTTGAAGTTAATAAGATGGTAGATTTATATTTACAGTATCCCTTGACAAACCTATCCATATTTCCAAATAAAATTTGTTATGGAATCAAAACCCAAGATAACAAATGGAAAATCAGAGAAATTAGGAAACAAGGAGCTGCAGGTGCTGGAGTGACTCAGTGGGTCAGGCAGCATCCCTGGAGAGCATTCAGAAGAAGGGTCCCGACCCGAAACATCGTCTATCCATGTTCTCCAGAGATGTTACCTAATCCACTGAGTTACTCCATCACTTTATATCTCTTTTGACAAATGGAAATATGCTTTTCTTTCTGGGGACACTATACAGTAAATATTTAACCAACACATTTTGAGTTGATGAGCATGCTAGGGAATAAGTTGGAAGGAGGTAATGGGACCATGGGAAGGCTACTTGACCTGATGAGCCAAATGGCAGCCTCCTCTCATGATAAGTAAGTAAGAAAGTAGACATTTAAAACATATTGTTTTGCTTTAATGCACTGATATCATGGACACAAGGATTATGTTTTTTTGTGAAGAATTCGAGACAATTTCATTCTTGCAATTTCCCAGTGTAAAACAATGTAATTTCCATTCTGCTCTAAAATAAGTGATCTCATAGCAATTGTCACAATAATTTGTTTTGGTGTACACAGGATTTAAGGAATGTAGAATTGGATAGGGTGCCAGCTCCAGATATATTCCAACATGTCTGCAGATGGCATAGGCAATAGTGTGGTCATAAATGAGCCAAGTGTTTTGGTCATTTATGCCATTTGTTTCCAGTATGGTTTCTGGAAACAGTACAAAAGCATTTGATAAAGTAAACTGGGAATTTTGAAAATACTATTCTCCTGGTATACTTTCATAATGTATATTTATTATTTGCCATCACTGGGGTTAAACTGGCTAAGAAATATATTTTTCTTCATAATGATGTGTAAAAGATGTTAGATCTCTTTCTCACATATAGTTTAAGTACGGTATTATGCATTAATTTTACTGCTCAATTTCATATCCATTTAGCCTAATTTGTTTTACAGGCAAGCGGTATTTGCACTTCTTGACAGTTCAATAGAAAATCCAGAGAAGCCATTAGAAGAAAACAATGAACAAAAGGTAATTGTAATGGTTTTCACCATTTACCATGTTTAGTAAATGTACTTTTAAATATTAGCTTAGTTATGTTAGATGTACATAGATCAGCTTTTTAGTAGAAGAAAATGTATTATATAATTGTTCTTCAACTGTAAACTTTTGAAGTATTTCACTTTGCAACCTAGGTGGAACTTATTGTTTGCCAATGGAAAAGTTCTCCAGTGTTTTTCAGTCAGAACGTCCATAAGCAGCATTTATTTCTGTAATATTGGTTGAAGACCTGCTGGGGGGTGTGGTGGGGAGAGGGTTGTGTGCGGGAGGGGGGGCGTGGGGAGGGGTGTGTGTGTGGGAGGGTGTGTGTGTGTGCAAATGTAATTACAACGCAGACAGGAAGTGGTCAAGATGAGAGTTTTAGTATTATACCTTGTGCCAATAGATAGATGGGTCAGCAATGGTCGGTGTGGACTTGGTGGGCCGAAAGGCCTGTTTCCATTCCATAACTAAGCACTTGTGAAATCATAAAGTAGATACTCCCATAATCTGATGTCCACTTTGCTTTCAGGCTTTATTAAAATTAGCTGTGGGCATCCATGGGTGCCCTCAAACCAGGGACAGAATCTGCCCCAGCCAAACCTTCCCAGCATCTACACATTGCTAAAGAATCACAGATCTAGTTTTTTTGAAAAGAAGAGCTAGTTTAGGTGAATGACCACCATTATTTACATTAGCTTGCCATCATATATAGTACAGGTACTCCCCATCATACTTTTTGTGAACCCATACGTAAATCAGATTTTACATAAGTCTCATCACCATCCCCATCCAATGCCCAAAATAACTCACTGAGAATATTAACTGTCTCAGCAGCGTCCGGCTGTGTCCAGGGCACTTTCTGCAATGTGGGGCTTTCTGGGTAAGCACCAATGCCATTGTGGCTCATTTCCGATGTAAACTTGAATTTACAAATTACCTTGATTACATGAGGGACTGAGTGCAGAATTGCTTACATAAGTGTGAGTTTACATAAGTCGTCTATCGTGGAAGTCAGGGAGTGTCTGTAGTTCATTTGGAAGCATTTCCCTCGAAAGGTTGCAACTTTGGTTGTGATATTAATTGTAGAAAACCCAGTAATCTTCAGGGGTTGCATTGTTCCAAGAAATTCAAGAAGTTTTCCCTGCATGGGTTTAAGGCTTATGGGCGCTGTCTGTACAGAATTTGTACCTTCTCCCTGTGACCGCATGGGTTTCCTCCGGATGCTCCACCTTTCTCCCACATTCTAAAGATGTGAATGTTTGTAGATTAATTAGCTTCTATAAATTGTCCCTAGAGTACAAATAAAATTAGGTTGTCGTGGACTTAATGGGCCGAAAGGTCTGTTGCCATGCTCTACCTAAACTAAGTTTGAACAAACACGCAAGTCTTGACTTTACATTAGGTGCTTGCTGCGATTTTAATGAATGGAGAGGAAAAACTGCAACAGTTGGATGTTAGATCATTCACAATTTTTAAAAATGATTTCAATTTACTTAAATGCTCTTTAGTTTTTTTTTAATCGTAAATTCAGGGTTTCAAGGTCAGTTTATTGTCACGTGTACCAGTCAAGGTACAGTGAAATTTGAGTTGCCATACTAAGTGAAAAGCCACAAGCCACACAGCCACATAAAATAAAGGTTAGCATAAACATCCATCACAGTGGATTCCACATTCCTCACTGTGATGGAAGGCAATAAAGTTCCATCTTCTTCCTCTTGTTCTTCCGCGGTCAGGGCAGTCAAACCATCCGCAGTCGGGGAGATCAAAGCCCCCGCAGCCGACAATCGAAGCCCCCATTGGGGTGATTAAAACTCCCGCGTCGAGGCGGTTGAAACTCTCTCCGCAGCATGGAGCTCTCGAATCGGCCTCTTCTTACCAGAGACCGCGGGCTTCACGATGTTAAAGTCCACAGGCCCCGCGGTTGGAGCTTCGATCCTCGGCAAAGGGATCGCAAGCTCCACGATGTTAAAATCCCGCAGACTCCCGTGGCTTGGAGCGCTGGGTCAGTCTCGAGGAAAGGCTGCCAACTCCACGATGTTAGGCCGCAGTGGGGACGGAGACACGAAATGGAAAAAAATCGCATCTCCGTCGAGGTAAGAGATTGAAAAAAAGTCCCCCCCCACCCCACATAAAACAAACCAAGGAACACTAAAAGATATTTTTAACACATAATTAAAATAACAAAAACAGAAGAAAGGACAGAGTCTGTTGGCGAGGCTGGTGGCGCCACCCGGTGCCATTTTTAAGTTGGATAAATGCTGTGAAGGTTTCCATTCAGAATAATTTACTGCATTTTTATGTGTTTGACCGCTGTTTAAGCTAGGAAGACTCGCATTGTTAGCTCTCAAACTCATTTTCAACAATTGTCAGGGCAAAGGTAATTCTGGCTCCACCATGCATCCAAGAGGTCCTACCATATGCAGGCCATGCAGGTGAGGGTCAGGTCATTTTTCCAGAGAACTTTGCCAGGGAACTGCTGGAGGCAGCCTATACATGTGGAGATGTGCTTGGATAAATGCCGCTCTTACCTGCTGTACTGACCAAGTACATTGACAATTTTGGCAGAGCCAGAGTAAAGGTTTAATTTAAGATTGCAAAAATACATTTAATAATTTGGCTTAATTATATAATTATTTGAAATATTTGCCTTTGGTTATAACACAGGAGAGAGATCGTGCCACTTGTGCTGCTAGTGCTCTTCATCAAGCTGATCAAGCCTTCCGCCGCTTGGTGTCTCAGTCTATGAAAACTGCAAAAGGTACAACTAATATATTATTAAAACAAATTCATCATGAAAAGAAAACCAAGCACAATTGTTCATTTTAAAAGAGAGAATTGTAAAGCTGAGAAGTTGTGTTAAACCTTTGTTAATACTTTGTTTCAATCACATTTGGAAACTGCCCAGTTCATTCTCTGTATTTTGCAGAAAATATAGATGTACCAGGAAAGGTTCAAAGTAGCTTCATAAAAGCAAAATAAAGCAAAATAAATTGCAGGTACCATAAATCTTAAATAAAAAAACAAAATTGCTGGAAATACTCACCAGATAGACAGCAACTGTGGACAAAGATGCATCAAGTCATTAACCTAAAGCATCAACTCTTATTTGTCCTTCATTGAAACCACTTGACCAGCTGCCTATTTTCAATATTTTCCATATCTTTCCAACAAGCTTGCAAATGGTATGGAAATATTGGATTTGTATTGTCTTTTCTTCATTTTTGCTGGCTAAAAGTCTGGTTAATCCCTCAGTAACAGAACAGTGGAAGTACTTTCACAAACAGGCTAAAGTGACTGATTGATACTTTATTATCACATGTGACGTGTCACAGTGAAATTATTTGTTTTGCGTACCATGCACAAAGTATGCAAAGAATCGCCACCTATAGGGTGCCGACAAAGTTACAAAGTGTTCAATGTTGTCCCAATGATCCCTCTTTGTCCTCGGCTGCGCCTCCCACACTGGGCCCCTCTTTGTTCTCGGCAGCCCCCCCAATCGACCTCCGGCACCCACCGCGGGCCCGTCCGACCACCAGCATTTACGCGGGCCCATCCTCGGCCACCTGCCACCGGGTCCTCTATTGGACGGCTCCGCGGTGCTCTCCAGGAGATTGCGACGGCCTACCTCGCTGCACAATGCTGCAGCAGTTAGAACTACCGTCTTGCAACAATATAAACCTGAGTTCGATCATCACCTTAGGTGCACTCAGACAGAAAAAGCACCGCAGTCCAAGACATCACTTTTCCATTTCCTCACCTGTTACGCAGCCTGACCCGCTGACCTCCAGTAATTTATGTTTTGTGAGAGAAAGTGTCCAAATGTGAGGAAGGACAATTATAGGCTATCTCTAGACAATAATCACCTAGAAATTAAATAAGTATTTTAGTAAAAAATCTCTTCACCCAATAAGTGGGAAGAATGTGGAACTTGCTGTCACAGGGAATTGAGAAGAAGAGAAGTTATTCTAAGTAGAATGTGTACATTCTACACATACATTTTAAAGAATTCTGGACAAAGGGTCAATGGTTAGAAGGTAATACTAACAAACTGAAATAAATAAAGAGAAGACTTCAGAAGAGCATACTTGTGTGGGCTGGTTGGGAGGAGGTGCCTGAATCTTTGTCATTTTTTTCTATGTAATCCTTTGTGTTGGACTGGTTTGACCTGGTGCTTTTGTGTAACACAGTTATGTTCTAACATGTTATTTGGAAACACATTGATTAATGAAAAAAGAAAAATTTGAATGAAATATGTCAGATACGATTTGTCTTTTGGATTACTACAGCAAACAGAAAATAAAACCATGAGAAAATTAGGCATTAGTTCAGATTTGACTGTACAGTTTGTTCCAGTAAGAATCTGGGAGCCTTTTAAATTTGCCTTTGAAATGTTGATACTTTTAATATTTTGTTGTCACTATGTTTCCAACATTGTTAAATTATTTATTCTCTAGCTAAGAACCTTTCAAAGTGTAATTTGAAGTTGCTGTCTCAAGAACTGAACAAGCTTAAGGCTGAGATTTTGGAAGACCTTCGACATCTCAACTTCCAGAGCAATCCTATAAAACTTTATGGTGATGTTGATGTGATCGTCAAAGAAGCTACACATGAATTTGATCAGAGGAAGGAAAAAATTCTGAGGAATTTTCTAAAATCCTCAAGTTAACAATGCATGGTGCTGTCCAGTTTGTCTACAGCCCATAGTTTAACCTGTCTCAGTACTCTATCTTAGTTATGAGAGTTTGACTTAGAAAAGTCAGGTTATTTGCTGGAGAACTGTGCAGAATTGCTATTGTAAGGATCAGGTGCACCAATATAGAGTATATATCATTGTTGTGCAATGTATAATTATATCTGTTAAAAGAGTGAAACATGTTTTGCTTGTTTCATAAAATGTACATGAGTAAAGTACTGAAGATGATCGAAAGCTGAAATAAAAACGTTAGAAACGCTCTGAGGGTGTAGAGATTTGAATAAATGTTAAGATGCAGAGAAAGGCTGCTGCAGGTAGGATGCAGAGAAAGTAAGTAACAAAAGCATGATGGAAAGGGTGTGGTAATTGAACAAGTAATTTAGAGCACATCTAAATAACAGGAGCATATTCATTAACTGATACTAAATTCAATGGACGGTTTAATGTCTGTATGATGGGGGCTTAACATTTGCCCTTTTTAAGAATACAGAGAGTATTTGTTTGGGTAAAATTCTGCTACAACTGTAAATATTTAACTTTTTTATGAAAATATGTTCAGAGATTGTAATAAGTAAATATGTTACAAGAGATGATGAATAACCCGTTTGTTTTTACAAAATATTTGAGAGTCTATACAGCTCATAGTTTAATATTGGGATATGTTGTCTTTCTTCACTGGCTTCCCATCTCCCACCGGATCACCTACAAAATCCTGATCCTCACCTACAAAGCCCTCCACCATCTGCCCCCCCCCCATATCTCACTGACCTCCTCTCCCCCTACCAACCCTCACGGTCCCTCAGATCCACATCAGCCGGTCTCCTCTCCATCCACAAGTCCAACCTCCGCAGTTTTGGGGACAGAGCCTTCTCCAGGGCAGCTCTCAGGCTCTGGAACTCCCTCCCCCAACTGATCCGCAATTTCGTGTCCCTCACCATCTTCCAGTCCCGCCTCAAGACCCATCTCTTCACCTCTGCCTATCCTTAGCCCCATGTCCCCCTCCCTTTTC
This sequence comes from Amblyraja radiata, assembly GCF_010909765.2. Taxonomy (NCBI): domain Eukaryota; kingdom Metazoa; phylum Chordata; class Chondrichthyes; order Rajiformes; family Rajidae; genus Amblyraja; species Amblyraja radiata. The sequence continues at coordinate 22,775,809 of NC_045970.1, forward strand.
ATCTGTGCATTAATTGCCTCATATTGTGTTTTGAATTGAATGCTGTCTTTACTTTGTGTACTAGTCATGTCTCTACTATTTATTTCATTCCCCTTATATGTTTTTCCTCTACCTGCAACATTTTTGTAAGGTGTCCTTGAGACTCTTGAAAGGCGCCCATAAATAAAATTTATTATTATTATTATTATTTCTCATTTTTGCCTGGAGATTGCTGGGATTTTGGTGTTAGCAAGTAAATATTGGGACCTGCACGAATGTAAAAGTGCTGGATTTGCTGCTCAGACTTCACTGCCAGACCCCGCTTGGATTTAAAAGATAAATAGGATTTGCATTTATTTTGGTTTATCTATTCTTTGATGATGGAGATTGTAAGGCCTCAGGAAAGAATGGTGTGAGTAGTTATTTGAAAAGTATTTAATTTTAATTTGTTCCTCCTTGATTCTCAGAGAAAAAACCCATCCATGGTAATAATTTTTCTCAAGCAATTTTGTCGTCTCTGCAAAAAGTTTTAAAGGCAAGGCGATTCGCTGCAGGGGGGTAAACTGAATCACAATACTATGGCAGATCATGCACAATTACAAAAGCGCCTAAGAGTAATATTTTGTGAAATCAGCAGTTTTAGCAAAGGACTGGAATGTTGCATAAACCAATGACTGAGGAGGTGAGTTGATTAGTTGTCAATGTAATTATACATTGGGTTGCTGCGTTTAGCTGAATAATTTTAGAGCATTCATTGGAAATGCAGTACCACTCTGTTTTACAATGCTTTCACTTTGAACGCACGGTGTGCCTTTACTGTAGGCAAGTACGAGTCCTTCTTAAATAAAGAGAAAACTAAAGTTTCATACACTTCCATACACATACAAGTGAAGGTCTTCCCAAAACATATACTTTACCTGTATCTGGAGCTTCTGTTAGAATGATTATTTGTGTGGTTTTGAGTATATATGACCCCACATGCAGTAATTCATTTTTTAGTTTGGATCCCTTTGCTTGAATTATTGGCTTCTCAACTTCAGTTTTTATATAGTATGAATAAATATCTGGTGACAAAAAAGGTTTGAGTAAATGTCTGATGTACCTTACGCTTCTTAAACTATTAGTTTAATTTAGAGATACAACCTGGAAATAGGTCCTTCGGCCCACCGAGTCCGTGCCGACCAACAATCCCCACACACTAACACTATCCTACACACACTAAGGACAATTTACATTTATGCCTAGCCAATTAACCTACAAAACTGTACGTCTTTGGAGTGAGGGAGGAAACCGGAGATCCCGGAGAACATCCACGCGGACCACGTACAAACTCTGTTTAGGCAGCACCTGTAGTCGGGATCGATCCTGGGCTCTGGCGCTGCAAGGCAGCAACTCTACCGCTGCGCCGTCGTGTCGCACATTCTTGAAAGCTTCTGAAGATCACCTTAGTCTAGCACAGTCCCACATGACTGCTGTGAAATGTTGATGGCCACACACTTGTGTAATATTGACAGGAATAATATGGATTTCCCCACCAAGCCCTGTGTCTTGCACAAAAATACTTAATGGCTTGAAAAGCTCTTTATTATTTTGTAGCATAGGAAATGAATGACGAAACCTTTTAGCTCTGTTGTTGCAGCATGGTAGTTGTGTAGCACTTGATATTTCAGAACATAAAACATAGAATATAGAAAAGGGCAGCACAGTGGTGCAGCTGGTAGAGGTGCTGCCTCACTACACCTGAGACCTGAGTTTGATCATGACCTCAGTGCAGCCTGTGGGGAGTTTGCATGGTCTCCCTGTGACCACTTGGGTATCCAAAGCAGTAGACCCAACACAGACCCTGCCCAATACCACTAGTCACTGGCAGCCAACCAGAAAAGGCCCCCTTTATTCCCAATCTTTGCCTTCTGCCTGTCAGAAAATCTTCTATCCATGCTAGTACCTTGCCTCCTATCTTGTTTTGCACCTCACATGTGGCACCTTATCAAATGCTTTATGAAAATCCAAGTAAACAACATCCACCGACTCTCCTTTGTCTATCTTGTGTGCTACCTCCTCAGATTTGTCAGGCAAGATCCTCCCTTCACAAAACCCACGCTGACATTGGCCTATTTTATCATGTGCTTGTAAGTATGCCAAAACCTTATCCTTAATAATAGACTCCCCTGAGTAGTCAGCCTAACTGGCCTATGTTCCATTCTTTTGCCTCGTTCCCCTCTTAAACAGTGAAGTCACTTTGTGATTTTCCATTTTATAAGTAATACCCACCAATCCAGGCAGCATTCTGGTAAACCTCGTCTGCATTCTCACCGAAGCCTCCTCATCCTTATAATGGGGCGAGCAGAATTCCATGCAATGATTGAAATGCAGCCTAACCAAAGTCCTTTAATGTTGCATCATGACTTCCTGACACTTATATTCAATGTCACATCCAATGAAGCTAAGCATATCAGTGGACAGGATCCACTGTTCTACCCTCATCGATCACCTTCACCCACCTCCCCCACCCCCCCTCAAAAAACTAAAAATCGAGTTCATAAGATATGATCGGCCAAGGACAAAAACTTGCTGGCTGTCGCCATTCAAGCTATTCAGAGAGTGCAGCATAGGTTCACGAGGTTAATTCCCGGGATGGTGGGACTGTCGTATGTTGAAAGAATGGAGTGTCTGGGCTTGTATACACTGGAATTTAGAAGGATGAGAGGGGATCTTATTGATACATATAAGATTATTAAGGGATTGGACACGCCAGAGGCAGGAAACATGTTCCCGATGTTGGGGAGTCCAGAACCAGGGGCCACAGTTTAAGAATAAGCGATAGGCCATTTAGAACGGAGATGAGGAAAATATTCTTCACCCAGAGAGTTGTGAATCTGTGGAATTCTCTCCCTCAGAAGGCAGTGAAGGCCAATTTTCTGGATGCTTTCAAGAGAGAGTTAGATAGAGCTCTTAAAGATAGCAGAGTCAATGGATATGGGGAGAAGGCAGGAACGGGGTACTAATTGTGAATGATCAGCCAGGATCACAGTGAATGGCGGTGCTGGTTCGAAGGGCCGAATGGCCTACTCCTGCATCTATTGTCTATTGTTGCACACTATCCAGTCAGCAGCGGAGAGGATACATGATTTAAATCAAGCTGTCCACAGTGTACAGATACAGAATAAAGAGAATAACGTTTAGTGCAAGATATAGTTGGCTATTCTCCAGTCCTCTTGGATCTTGCCTGTGGCTAGAGAAGATACAAAGATTTTTCTTGGTGAATACAGATGCAAAGTACTCATTTAGTACCCCACCTACATCCCCTGACTCAAAGCATAAATTCCCTCCTTTATCCTTGACATCTACTTGGATTGGAACACACGTTTCTGACGACACGTCAGCAGCCATCTCAACAACATGGGACTGTCACAAGAGATATTTTATCTGGCTCTGATGCAGCTTTCTATGCAGTGATCATTTGTTATCGTGTACCTTGTGCATTGTGCTGCTAGGACCTTATTGCTGAAAGCTCCTCTGTTGGTTTTCCTTTAGCTTCTTCTATGGCACATTTCCTTTTCTCCTTCGGTCCAAAACAGTTAACTTTTCACTTTCGAAAGGAAAACCGTGTACTTCTATTACCACTCCATAGGCTCACTGTGTTTTAATAGCCTTTTTGTTTCTGCTTTTGGTGTTGTCTATATGAAGACCCAGTCTTCCACATCCCCAGTGTGCTCTCAACAAAGGACTTGCTACCTGCTTCCTTAATTGTCGAGGAAAAAAAGATTCAGTACCTGTGATCCAAGTGGCTTGGATCTGTCACTTGGGTCGGCTCTAATCCAATTCTGACCTCTTGATTGCACTCAAATGTAATCATTCCATTATTAGTCCTCTAAGATTACTGAATTATTTTGGAGAATATTTTATAGCATTGAGGTAGCAAAGGTTGTGTTAAGCGTGTTGTGACAATAAACTCCCTTCCCTATTAAAGAGGGTGGGTGTACAATTAACTATGAATCCACTGGAATGTTCTCTTTAAGGTAGCATCTTGTTGCTAAGAATTATTGGATTGCAGTGGTATTTGCTGTAATGTCTATGGCAACATAGATGGAGATGTATAGCAAAGACTTAATTTGCTTCTAGATAGGCAGTCTATCAAATAGCTTTAGCTATAGGATATAAAATCGATAAACAGAACTTGTTCCTAAAACAATTAACTTGTGCAGGAATGTAGGGACAGGTGATAGATTTGTGTACACACATTTTCACCAGAGGAAATGCAACTATTGTCAATAGGCCTTTTGAATACAAATGGCAATTGATGACACGTGACACTGAATGATTGACTGAAGCAAAGGGATGTTTTATACACAGGTACTGACCAGGGGTAGGGATCTCATATTGGGATGGTTAAGAAATAATATTAAGTATTCATTGGTCGGGAAAATGCTGATCTCTGATGTGTAACCTTTGAATGAGCTGATACAAGTAATTATGTCTGGAGTGTGATTACCTCCACACTGTATCTGGGTGGCTTGCTTGCACATGCTCAAATAAACCAGTAAACATAGAAACATGAACCTGGGTGCTGAGGATGACTGACCCTCCAGAAAAGGGTCTTGCCTTTATCTGCCAAGCCCCTAAGCTCTGGAATTCCCTCCCTAAGAATCCTGCTCTGTAATTTTCTTTCATTAAGACACACCTTAACAGTTTGAACAATTTCTTAACGATCAGCTCTGATACCATCTCGTGTAGTTTGCTGTCAAATTTAATTGATACCACTTCTATGAACAACTGAGAATATTGTCCTGTGCTAAAGAAGAGTGGCTGTTTGAAATATAGTGTGGTCCCTAATTAGTACAGGTAATGTGATTAGAAATGAAGAAACACAATTTGTTTTGTGATATTTTATTAAAAATATTTTAGGATTTCTGGAATTGCTTCCATTGTACAACAATAAATCTCTTCTTGATCATTTCCTTCATTTAGTGGTCATGAGAAAAAAACCCAAATAAACATCACATCCCCAAAATATATACAAGATAATAACACATTAAAACATTCTTGTGGAAAATATATTCAGCTTTTTCACAATAGGTACAGGATTAAAGGTTTCCTGCATAGGTAACTATTAATTGATACAAAGGATTAAATACAGGTGATTCTTAACAAAACTAATCAATAGAAAACTATTCAATAAACCAGTTTTATACACTAATAGTGTACAGTAATCTCTTTGAAGCACCTTTCTATTAAATAAGTTATTTTTGATCCCATTGTAATTTACCACAAGGCAGCACAAAATATTATAATCAAAATCAATTAAATCTGTTTAAAATTAAAATGTTGGCTATCTGGAGCAAAGTTTAGGCTTAGGTTTATTATTGTCATGTGTAGTGGAAAACTTTGATTTGCGAGCTATCCAAACCAATCAGTATTTAGATCAATCTCTATTCTTTGCCTTTATAGGCAAAACACTCAAGGTATTTCAACAGGCCAGACAGCAAAAAGTACTTGTCTTGTCCTAAATGTGCCTGTACAATTGCGACTGATGGTACTCTGTCTCCTTATTCAGTTCCACCGACTTTAATTGATTTGAATTTCAGAACGTTGTACAACCACTGCGTTGCATCTTTATTGCAAACCTCATTGGATGATTTCAATTGTACTTTTCAAAGAATAAGTGTGTAATTGGCAAGGAAACAAATCCTACTGATTAATCTCAGACAATGCCACTGTATTTAATGAAGGGTTCATTCTTGTTGATGTCAAAGAAACATTCTGTGGGAATTTACTTTCCAAACAACAAAAAGTTATATTTAAGAATATAATATTATTATTTAGCGAAGCACTTTGTGTTGTGGATATTTTTGTCATAAAGTAGTCACAAGTAAATCTAGAGTGAGGAATAAGTTTAAACAGGGTTTTATTTTTCTCTTAATTTTTCAGCTTTCTTAATTACATTATGTCTGCTCAAATTTAATAATAACCACACTAGTGAAAGCCAAACATGGTTAGTCAGGAGTGTATTGATGTATGATGTTTGATTCACCACAAGTGGAAATCCAGGAAAGGGACATCTACCGTCAAGAAATCATACCATTGGAGGAAAACCTTACCCTATCACGTGCAATATCCGAACAGTTAATCTGCCCTCAGTGGCAGACTTTAATTTGGATTTGTAGAAAATTGACACACCATAAGGTTCAAATGATACATTTTTAACTCTTTGCTCAATAGCTCAAATAAAATTAGATTGTAATAATGTAAATTTTTATATTTTTTTAATTCAATGGAATGGTGTTTTGATATATATATATATATATATATATATATATATATATACACATATAGAGTATTAACATTTCATTTTTCATTTTTGTTCTCATAAATTCAAACAAAAGGCTTAAGGCAATTTAGCTGTGGATCTATTGAAGCTCAAGAATTCTGTGGATCAGTTTGGAACAGCATCTTTAAAATATTTCAGGCTAAATCAATGTTAAAGTAACTATAAATTCACCAGCCTTTCAACCAATTTGATTCCATTCTTCCAGGAAGTGAAAACTAGTTGCTAACAAATTGACTACATCCTTCCCAATAATGTAGCCTTCTATTAATTTTGTTCTTGGTGTCACTGATAATGCCAATGTGTAAGCAACTATTTTTCACTTTTAATTAAATATTATTCTGTATTAAAAATATACATGCTGTAGGTCTGTGTAATACCAGAACAGCAGTAATTAAAAGATAAATCTAGACAAATAAATCAATGGCTACCATAAATGCGAAAATGTCTAATGTGCAATAAGTAAATAAATACAAAATAAGTAAAGGCAAAACCACAAATTGGTTATACCTCTCAAGCAATTCAGCTGCCCTGAGCCAAAACGTGACAGAGCAATGGTCTACTTAAGTCCACTTCAGTCTGTGGCGTTAGGATAACAATAGAAGCCCATTTGGAGAGGACAGAAAACAAGTAGGATGTGATAGTGAACTAGCTGAAAGGCAATGACAAGGAGTGAGATAAGCAGCAATGGCACAGAATTTCTGAGGAGCCCATAGTGGAACTTTAGGTTTAGCTAGTCCCACAAATATACGGCAAAAAATTCCAATACTTTTCTTGACCTTTATAAGGTTCACTGGTTAGGACACTCCACACTCTATTTTAGATAGGTGGAGTAAGTGTGACATATTCTGGCCATTTAGAACTGAATTTTGCAGTCCTACATCAGCAGCGGTATCCCCGTCTTATGTCAGAAAGGTGTTGTGGATGTCTGTAGGTGTTTATTTTTACTTTAGCTATTTTTAGCCTATTTTTACCATGCCTTGTAATTAAGCACTTTCTAAATCTAAACCTTTCTAACTTTTTTCCAAACCTTGGAGCGCAGGAGGATGAGGGCTGATCTTAGAGAGGTGTACAAAATCATGAGAGGAATAGATCAGGTAAATGCACAGAGTCTCTTGCCCAGAGTAGGGGAATGGAAAACCAGAGGACATAGGCTTGGAGTAAGAGGGAAAGATTTAACAGGAGCCTGAGGGGTAACGTGGAGGAGGTAGTTGAGGCAGATACTATTGCAACGATTTAAGAAAAGTTGTCTCAGAAACATTTAGACAAATGCATGGATAGGATAGGTTTAGAGCAGTGGCTCTTAACCATTTTGGCACCAGTACGTACATACGTGAACAAAATATTGTATGTGGTATGTACCTTTGTTAGATTCCTAAACATGGGCTCAACAAATTGATATGTTATTTGTGTCCCCTTCATGACCCCCCGGCAAAGTCCCAAACGACCCCCATAGGGGGGTCACGACCCCCAGGTTAAGAACCACTGGTTTAGAGGGATATCGGCCAAATGCAGACATGTGGGACGACTGTAGATGAGACATGTTAGCATGTGTGGGCATGTTGGACTGAAGGGCCTGTTACCATGCTGTATGACTCTGTGGCCTTTCCTAACATGATCCTTAAGTTCCCATCATTATGTTGGCCTCTTTTCCCATCATGCTTCTACAATATGTACGCTCTTGGGTTAAACATATTACAAACTGATAATTTTTCTTATTTTCATAATTCTCCACATCAGTCAACTATGAGTTGACTATCTCATGTGTAGATAACTGTCATTGGCAATTTCAGTTTTGTCTACATTGTTCCATATAAATACAATATTCTTGAAACTATAGCTTTGCCTCATAAAGTCTAATGTTATCTAATGTGACAATAAAGTGCTGCATTTCCCATAAAACTTCAACAGCATTGAGTAAGCCCAGAGCATTATGACAGAGATTGTCGTAATTAGCAATAATATTTTGAAGGCAAGTACTTTTTTTGGATATTTGTTTCCTGGGATTTTTATGCAATCAGCAAAATAACAAAATATAATAAGCGAGTTCGGTATTTCAACTGCGCATGCCCAGGTCATAGGTCACTCGAGATAAACATTCTCGGCTGCTGAGCTGCCTCGTGTATACAGACCTGTGTTTCATCCGTAATCAGGATCGAACTGGGTCTCGGCGCTGCAAGCGCTGTTGAATTGCTACTGGAGGTAGTGACACTATTTCTCCCTTCTCCATGCAGAAATCTCAGCAGTGACAATCTAATGAATCACGGTCCAGTCCCCCTCAGCCTGGTTGTATGGGTTCCATTATCACTCTGGCTGCACCTCCCGGGTTATACAGGGTTATTATACAGGGGCGAACCACGCCCCCCTCTCCTGCATAACCCCAGGAGGCAGATTTGTGAGCGGAGTCTCACTACCGTCCCGTCCCCTCCCGAGTGTCCCATCCATGTCCGGGGGTGGCGGGAGATGTCCGGGGTGACCCTGGACTGACGGTACACCGGCCTGGAGCAGTGGCGGCCCCAGGCTTACAGCCAGCGCGGAGAAGAAGCGTTAACGCCAGTTTAACTCTGCATCAACTCGCGAGGAACCCGTTCCCCGACGAGCCAGGGACCGTCAGCTGCACCTCTCGCCTTATCCAGGGCCTGTTGGTTAACCCCCTCGGTGCCGGAAAAAGCCGAGCACTAGTCATCAACGGGGATACACACAAAATGCTGCAGTAACTCAGCGGGTCAGGCAGCATTTCTGGAGAAGGGACGCGACCCAAAACATCACCTATCCTATCTCCAAAAATGGTGCCTGTCCCGCTGAGTTACTCAAGCACAGTGTGTCTGCCTTTGGCGTAAACCAGCATCGACAGTTCCTTCCTACATGGCAATTAGCGGGGTATTGATTACCCTATCAAATAGAGATAGAGATAGAAAGAGAGAGAGATGGAGAGAGAGAGCGAATGTCCTCCAACGCTGCCGGGGGAGGTTCTGCAGAATTCCAGAGGGTGGGTTTGTGAAGTGATAGAAATAAGATCGAATTAATGTTCATAAAAGAGCAATGCCTGTCCGCGGGTAAAGGCGAGGCGGCGGGGAGAGAGATGGGGAGAGGGATGGGGAGAGAGGAACTCGCTATCGCGACTTGACTGCAGGTCCCGGCGCTAGGACAAGCCCTCCACATCCCCCCCCCCCCCCCCATCCCCCCACCCTGGACTGGAGGGAGGGACTGGGGGACATTGCCCGCCTCTACAAACAACGTGCAAACCCCGGCACTCTCCGCAGAATGTTAAACTAATCACATCTATGTGCAAAACACAAAGAGCAGGAGGGACTCAGCGGGTCAGGCAGCTTCTGTGGAGGGAATGGACAAGTGGTGTTTTGGGTCGGGGCCCTTCTTCAGACTGAGCAAGATTCCGTCTGAAGACGGGCACCGACCCAAACGTCATCCGTTCCCTTCACAGATGCTGCCTGACCCGCTGAGTTTCTCCAGCACTTTGTATTTTGCTCAAGATTCCACCATCGAGACCTGCAGTCGCTTGTGCCTTCATATCTGTGATGATCTGACTATATCTGTCTAACTGAAACCTCTCTCTTGTCTCCCCACGCACGTGTTTCACCCCCCTTCTCTCTCCCCCACCTCCCACCGTCTCTCCCTCTGTCTCCCACTCGCATCTGCCCCCCCTCTCTCTCGCTGTTACACACCACTCTACCGCTACCTGGCACCCCATTCGCTTTTTTCCCCCAGAATGACCTTTGACAAATCCCATGATTCCTTGCGTTTATTGGAATACCGAACTGGTTTATTAAGATACTGGATTTTCATTGAGTGCTGAAGACTAAGTTTAGACTCTGGGAGGTGCAGTAGGTCTCAGAGGCGCAGGACGTTGAGGAAGTACAACAGGAATATGGTGACTTGGTGTTGATGCACCTGGCCTAAAGAAGGAAAGAAAGCCGTTAGCTATTGATAATATAAATATAACGATGCACAAAAAAGAAACAGTCAAATATGACACAGGCTGTGGAATGACTGACACAGCAGCATTTTTGTTCAGTATATGTACCTCTGTGGAGGAGTAGTCTCATAGACATTTGTCCTTGTTGTAGGAATAGGCTAAAAAGAAAGCAAAAGAAACCAGCATATTATTTACACTTTTTACCTTAATCATAAAATATTAAACTATGCATTTGCATGATCATTTCACAAAATATCACCATTGCTTCCCACTATTGATTGCATGGATGGGAAATCAAAAGCAGTAATGTCAATATGAGTGTGCAGCTATATTACATAATGCCATCTAAAACTATTATACAACCCTAAAGGACAAAGGACATTTATTGTCACATAAACCAATTGGTGTAGTGAAATTTGAGTTGCCATTTGCAGCACACCGATAAAAATAAAACACAACATTAAAGAATTTAACATTGAACATAAAAACATCCCCAAAAACATGAGGGAAGGCAACAAAGTCCAGTCCTCTTCCTCGTGTTCATCCATGGTCGGGCCTATTGAGGCCTTCGCAGTCGCCGCGATGGCGGGCTGATGTTTCAGGCCCTCTCGCCGGATGATGGAGCACCGGCGTTGGGAGAACACTCTCAGCGGCTTCGAGAGTCTGGAACGGCCGCGTCCTCCCCGGAGACCGCGGCTCCCGAAGTCCACAGGCCGCGCTGGTCGGAGCTCCAACACTGGCGATCTCCGCGAGAGATCCCAGGCTCCGCGGTGGTTAAAAGTCAGCGCCGCCCGCGGCTGGACGCACCGCAACGACAGCTCCGCGATGTTGGAGTCGACAGTCACAGCACTCCGGAGTTTACCACACGGCGACCCGGGTAAGGTATCGCCCGCTCCGCGGTGGTGCTTCAGCGCTGCGCCGCCGCCGAAGCTGAGGTTCTGGCCGGTCCCGGCAGGAAATGTCACTCCAGTCCCGTTGGTAGACCGCGAGGAAGGGACGAAGATGTGACTCGGAGGAAAGCCGCATCTCCGACCAGGTAGGGACTGAGAAATACAGTTTCCCCCTCCCCCCACCCCCCCCCCCCACATAAAAGGACTAGACCTCCACAACAAAAACTCTTAACACACTAAAAATAAGAAAAAGGGTGAAAGGACAAACAGCTGCAGGCAGGTCAGCCATACTCGACGGCACCCCCACTCGAACTCCTTATCCATATGTATAATAATCACTTCATAAAACAGGGATTGCTAAAATGACAATAATTCTTACTGTATTATTTTTCTGATTGTCTGGGTTTGGTTGCTGTCTTCTCTTTTGTGTTCTGTAAAATAAAACGTGTTTTTAATAACAAATAACGTCATAAGGAATAGGAGTAGTTAGGTCATTTGACCTATCTAGTCTACATGGGCAGGACCTATACTGTGAATGGTAAGGCTCTGGGGAATGTTGTAGAACAGAGGGATCTAGGAATGCAGGTACATTGTTCCTTGAAAGTGGAGTCAAATGCTTTTGGTACATTGGCCTTCATCAGTCAGAATACTGAGTATAAAATTTGGGAGCTTATTTTGCAGTTACATAGGCCACATTTCGAGCATTGTGCTCAGTTTAGGGCACCATGTTATAAGATGTTGTCAAGCTGGAAAGGGTGCTGAGAAGATTTACAAGGATGTTGCCACGACTCAAGGGCCTGAGCTATAGGGAGAGGTTGAGCAGGCTAAGACTCTATTCCTTGGAGCGCGAACCAGAGGACATAGGTAAGGTAAGTTTTTAGGTAAGGAGGAAAGATTTCATAGGAACCTCATGGGGTAAATTTTTTTTACCCAGAGTGGTAGCAGCATGGAACGAAATGCCGGAGGAGATAGTTGAGGCAGGTACTATCGCAACGTTTAAGAAACATTTCGACAGGTACATGGATAGGATAGGTTTAAATAAATATGGGCGAAACACAGACAGGTGGGATAAGTATAGATGGGACATGTTGGTCGGTGTGGGCAGATTCAGGAACAGCTTCTACCATACTCTTATCAGATGCTTCAACGGACCTCTCATATGCCGACGATGAATTCATAACTGCCCTTGGACTTTTTTGGAAATCTGTACTTTCTCTGTAGCTGTAACACTACATTCTCTATTCTTGTTATTTTCTTTATTGCATTACCTGACGTAATATATTGTACGATTTGTCTGGATAGCATGTTAAATGGTTTTCACTGATTCTCAGTACACTTTAGGGGCAGCAGGGTGGCACAGCAGTACAGTCACTGTCTTACAGCACCAGACGCCCGGATTAGATCCTGACTACGAGTGCGGTCTGTACGGAGTTTTACGTTCTCCCCGTGACCATGTGGGTTTGCTCCAGGAGCTCCGGTTTCCTCCCACATTCCAAAGACGTACAGGTTTGTACGTTAATCCAAATTTTGCTTTGATAAGAATTGTAAATTGTCCCTAGTGTGTAGAATAGTGCTAGTGTACGGGGATCACTGGTCTGCACAGACTTGGTGGGCCAAAGGGGCTGTTTACACGCTGTATCTCTAAACTAAACAAAACATGACAATGTAAAACAATACCAATACAAATAAAGCTCAAGAAGTATCAAAGTGAACCAAATCTCACGTACGTCCTTTGTGAAGAATTCCTCTTTCTCCATAATTGCATAATTGCATTGCGTTTGAAAAAAATTAACATGCCAACAAAACCAAGGACTGGGACCACCAAAAGGAAAAATATCAGCAACCCATCGCGAAGTGATGTATCTGAAGTAAAATAAAGAATTTATTGACTGGGTTATCTGTAATAACTTGATCTGCATTGTTCATAAAGATAATCAAAGCGATGTGATTCGAGGCTTCAGAGACCTTCAGAGGCTTCTTATTTAGATTTACTTTGGCAATATTAAAAAATTCATAAATTTATCAGAATGCTATAGATATCAGAATAAGGATTTACAAATACGATAGATTAGCAAGACAGCATTTTTCATCATAAGGGTCTTTTACCATGAGTTTAGTTTATTGTCACGTGTACCGAGGTACAGTGAAACGCTTTTGAGAGTAACATCTGACATTAAACCGCAGGACTATTTCTTAGACTTATTGACTTAGACTAGATGTTCTTTCAAAACGACTGTTTTTAAAAATGGAGATAAGAGGCTGCTGAATTCTTGAGCAAAAACAAAGTGCTGGAACACTCAGCCAGTCAGGCAGCATCTGTGAAGGGACAAATGATGTTTCGGTTTGGGACCCTTCTACAGACTGATTTTGAAAATCTGTCTTCGGGCTTCTCCTACCCCTCCGCAATAACTTCAGCAGAAACTATGTAACACCTTTGGATTTCTGTTGAACTCACCGTCACAGTAAGAGATAAGAAAACTCTTCAAGGAAATTCTTAATGATGAATAGTAGTTTGTACCATTAAAGATATTTGACGCATTCTTAATCTTACATTGAATAAGAGTTAATTAATTGAGAAGCAAATATTTCTATAGATGGTTGCTGTTGATTAGTCCATTAACAGTCATAGTCTTCTGAGATTTGGAGTAATGTCATGGAAATTCGAGACAGCAGGCTGCTCTGTTAAATCATTTTGCCGTAATTAACTAATTCTTAACAAGCAGACCATTGTTAAAGTTCATTGGCATGAATGGGATAGTTGATGGTGAAATATTTTGGTCATCAATGGTGAGTTTTAGGAATCACGACTAAGAATATGAAATTTCCAATAATCATTGGGTTTCAGAAACAACTGTAGACTGAACCGTCAAGTGCAAGGGAACTTTGCAAGTCACTATTAATTTAAATCATTCTCATATTTAGAAAATTGGATAAAAAATAAATTGTGAATTGTATTTCAACAAAGCAAAATGTAATGCTCAATAGTCACATTAAATGAAATAAGATATATGTGGCTTGTACTACTATAACTTACTGTACTTCTAATTATATATTTTTTTTTTAAGTCACAATTAAATTAATGAATAGTCTAAAATAAAACCAATTTCTAAATTATAATTTAGCCTGTACCATTAACATATTGAACAGATTCACTTTTAATAAATGTGCAGGAATTATATCTGCTGCATAGTATTGCATCTTTATGCTTTTTAAATACCTATGCGTGTGGGTCCGCTATCTATGCTTCCTCCAAATCCACGGGTTGCACAGTTAGGTGGTGCCCAACCATCATCACAATGGCAGTTCTTCCTATTATTGCAAACCTATGAAGAAATAAACAATCTGTCAATAAAAGATCACCGTCAGGGATCTACTAACCAAAATGTATCCACAAATCTTCTATTGGCTCAAAGTTTAACTCAGGCATGAGATTTATGTCCTTTACTCTTATCTACAAAGAAAGATTACACTTTGCTTCTCCTGGTAAGAATTTCCTGGACAAAATCAGCCAATTCTCAGCTGCCAGATTCTGCACAGTGGTGATCTTTAGGAAGGAACTGCAGATGCTGGTTTAAAACGAAGATAGACACAAAATGCTGGTGTAACTCAGCGGGACAGGCAGCATCTCTGGAGGGAAGGACTGGATAACGTTTCGGGTCAAGAACCTTCTTCAGACCTTCAACAGAGTCTGAAGAAAGGTCTCGACCCGAAACGTCACCTATTCCTTCTCTCCAGAGATGCTGCCTGTCCCGCTGAGTTACTCCAGCATTTTGTGTCTATCTTCAGTGGTAATGTTTGACATATTACACAGTTTAAATCATAACATTTCCAACAAACCCAGTCAAGTTTCAAGGAAACTTAGGAAACAAAACCCAGGGTAAGTTTCAAGGGAGGAAGGGAACGTGGTCCACAGTGAGTGGAAAGGAAATGTGGGAATCAGGACCATGGTTAATGTAAAGGAATGCAGGATCCCTGGCTCTGGTGAGTGGGAGTGAATTCAGTATCAGGAATCTGGTAAGCCAGGTGCCAAGCAGCCCCATAGCAGAAGTGTCCACGTCGCGGGGCTGGAAACTGGAAGTATCCTGAGCTAATTCTGCTGCCACCATCATCTATTGCAACAAGTGATGGCTCCCACTGATTGTCGCCAGAAGTTTGCGTCCTTTTCAGGACGGACGATGACAGCAATGTCAACATTTGAAACATGGAAGATGGACACAAAAGAAGAAGGTGCCAAACATTCGGGACTTACGAATAGTCAAATAGTGCATTATCAGAGTTTTACTTCCTTTATTTGTGAATACACTCTACAATGTGTTTTCAAACAGCAAAACTGACAGAATACAACTTTGCTCATAAAAGTTGAAAATTGCCCGAGCCAATTTTCATTGATGAGATTGATGAGGGCAAAGCCCTGGACATTGTCTATATGGACCTCAGCAAGGCATTTGATAAGGTTCCACATGGTAAGATTCTGGTATGTTAGGTCTCATGGGATCTAGGGAGCGACAACCAACTGGATAGAAAATTGGCTTCATGGAAGGAAGCAGAGGGTGATGGTTGAAGGTTATTGATCACACTGGAGGCCTGTGATTATGGTGTGCCTCAGGGATCGGGGCTAGACTCTACTATTTGTGGTTTATATCAATGATTTGGATGAGAATATGAAAGGCATGTTTAGTAAGTTTGCAACACTTACGAAAGTGGGTGACATCGCAGATAGCAAAGATGTTTAAGAAAAATTGCAACAGGATCTTAATCAGTTGGGCAGGTGGAGTAGGGAATGGTTTAATGGAGTTTAATGCAGATGATTGCGAGGTGTTGCATTTTGGGAAGTCAAAGGCAGGACTCACAATGAAAGGCAGGACACTGGGGAGTGTTGTAGATGAGAGGGAACTAAGAGTGCAGGTACATAATTCCTTGAAAGTGGCGTCACAGTTAGATAGGGTGGTCAAGAAGGCTTTTGGCTCATTCACCGTCATCAGTTGGAATATTGAGTATAGAAGTTGGGATGTTAGGTTACAGTTGTACAAGACATTGCTGAGACCACATTTGGGTTATTATGTGCAGTTTTAATCACCTTGTTATTGGAAAGATGTTGTTAATTTGGAAAGGGTGTAGGGAAAATTTATGAAGATGTTGCCAAGACTTGAGTGCCTGAGCTATAGAGAGAGGTTGAGCAGGCTCGGCCTTTACTCTTTGGAGTGCAGGAGGATGAGGGGTGATATTATAGGCGTGAAGGGAATAGATCAGGTAAATGCACAGAATCTCTTGCCCAGACAAGATGAATCGAGAACAGGAGTACATAGGTTTAAGATGAGAAAGGAAAGATTAATAGCCCTGTCCCACGGTGCGAGTTCATTCCAAGAGCTCTCCCGAGTTTAAAAAAAATCAAACTCGTGGTAAGCACGGAGAATGAACGTAGCGGGTACGTTGGAGCTCGGGGACGTCTCTTAGCGCTAACGGCAGGTACTCGGGAAGACCCGCTAATGGCAGGTAAGCACGGGAAGTCTCGTGAAGATTTTTTCAACATGATAAAAATGTCCACGAGAGCCCCAAGTACCGACGAGTGACCATTACCGCAAATCTCCGAGTTCGAATCAGGGCAAACTCGGGAGAAATCTTGGAATGAACTCATACTCGTGGGACAGGACTTTTAATCAGAACCGGAGGGGCAATATTTTCACATAAAGGGTGGTGGGTATATTGGAACGAACTGCCAGAGGAAGTAGTTGAAGCAGGTTTAAAGGACACATGGACAGGTATATGGATAGGCAGGATTTTGGGCCAAACATAGGCAGATGGGACTAATGTAGATGGGACACATTGGTCGGTGTGGGCATGTTGAGCCAAAGAGCATGTTTCCATTCTGTTTGACTCCATGACTCTAGAGCAAAACTTTCCTACCAGTTTGGCAAAAATATTTTAAAAACAGCATAAAACCCAGAAGTAATTAACTGCACGTTACTGAAGTATTGATAGAATATAATCTGATGGTGTTAATTTTGCATAACATAACATGGAAAGCAAGCAACCAGCTGCTGTGAGTAGGAAAGGAATGATTCTTACACCATGGTTATTGCACTTCCCTTGCACATCACAATCATATCCCAGGTTGGCATCATCTGCACATTCAAAGTTTTTGCAGGCCTAGAAAAAGATACCAATTTTAAACAAAAATGAAACATAAATCATAGCACTGATTTCAGGATGCAAATGCATTTCCCTGCACTAACCCCATATTCTTTTAATATACAAAATAAATCCCCAATGCTAGCCCTGGATTGTACTCAGTCGCCAGACCTCTATAGCCCTGTTGGATAGACAAGTCCAGGGGTGAAATATTCCTTTCCCTTTTGAGTCCTGAAAGGTTGACTTCTTGAGACTGATCCTGTGATTGTCGAAGCCTTGCCAGAACAGTCATCATTCCTTCTCCTTCTTCTTCTTCTTCTTCTTCTTCTCCTTCTTCTCCTTCTTCTCCTCCTTCTCCTCCTTCTCCTACTTCTCCTCCTTCTCCTCCTTCTCCTCCTTCTCCTCCTTCTCCTCCTTCTCCTCCTTCTCCTCCTTCTCCTCCTTCTCCTTCTCCTTCTCCTCCTTCTCCTTCTCCTTCTCCTTCTCCTTCTCCTTCTCCTTCTCCTTCTCCTTCTCCTTCTCCTCCTTCTCCTCCTCCTTCTCCTTCTCCTTCTCCTTCTCCTTCTCCTTCTCCTTCTCCTTCTCCTTCTCCTTCTCCTTCTCCTTCTCCTTCTCCTCCTTCTTCTTCTCCTCCTCCTAAAGTTGTAGGACAACTTGTGCTATTTGATCTTATTTGATTGTGCACAGGGTGGACCACGTGAAGGTTGCAATCTTCCACCCCAACTGCCCTCTCAACCACTGTAAGACCTTTATTTATTTTGGTAAGATGAACTGTTGTTATAATATAGGCCGAGTCTATTTAATCTCTCCTCATGGGGCAAAGTACAACCCCCCACCCCCACCCCTCCCTCAGATATAAAAATGGCGAACATTCAATTCAATCACTTTTTCAGGAGCACTTCCTTCCTTGGTTAGGGAGAGTGGACCTGTGCACCGTATTCTACAAGAGTTCTAGACCATGATGGTAAGATGTCTTTTCCTTTGTGTTCAAATTCTTTGACATTAAGGGACAACATACTATCTTTCTGAAAATGCCATAATTGCATATTAATTTTCAGTGGTTCCATCCTTCATCACTCAAGAAATACACAGACTTTCTATTTTTATCTACTAAAGGGGTGATTTAAATTTCTTCACATTATATCCATTTACAATGTCCGTTCCCATTCATCTTGCATGTCTTTGTCCCCCTGAAAGCTTTGTGCAACCTATAATGGCAATCAGCTTTTTATCACCAGACTTGCCTAATAACATTCTTATTCTTAGATAGCACAAAAAGCTGGAGTAACTCAGTGACACAGGCAGCATCTCCGGGGAGAAGGAATGGGTGACGTTTTGGGTTGAGACCTTTCTTCAGACTGGTTAGAGATAAGGGATACGAGGGATGTAGATGGTGATGTGGAGCGATAAAGAACAATGAATGAAAGATATGCAAAAAATTAACGATGATAAAGGAAACAGGCCATTGTTAGCTGTTTGTAGGGTGAAAACGAGGAGCTAGTGCGATTTGTGTGGAGGAGGGATAGAGAGAGAGAAAGGGAATGCTGGGGCTACCTGAAGTGAGAGAAATCAATATTCATACCACTGGCCTGTAAGCTGCTCAAGCAAAATATGAGATGCTATTCCTCCAATTTGCGTTTAGCATCACTCTGACAATGGAGGAGATCTAGAACAGAATGGTCTGTGTGGGAAAGGGAAGGGAAATTAAAGTGTTTAGCAACTGGGAGATCAGGTAGGTTCAGGTGGACTGAGCGAAGGTGTTCCACGAAACGATCGCCCAGTCTGCGTTTGGTCTCGCCGATGTATAAGAGTCCACATCTTGAACAACGGATACAGTAGATCAGGCACGGAAATCGCTATCTAAACATGCAGGGGACACAATTTCTTGGCGGCCGTGCTCGCATGCGCACACACGCGAGGCTTCGGCCGTGGGCCCTGTGGACGGTAACATTGGGAGCTGACCTGGTTGGTGACCGACTGCGAACTCCAGCAACAGCAGTTTTGCCGTGGGGCTTGAATCGGCCCGTTACCGGGGTCTTTCATCTGCCGGAGTGGGCTTCAACATCGGGAGCCTCGATCACCTCGATCAGCAGTTTGATTATAAGCCATTCCGGGCGCTGAAAGGCTCCGCGAACGGGTCGATTCAGCCCTTAGAAAGCGTCTGATAAAGTCCGGATTACAAAACATTGGGGGGGGGAATTGTCCCCTACCTCTCAAAGCGGGGGGGGGGGGGGGCATGTCCCCCCTGATCCTCCCCAGAATTTCCACCCCTGCAGGAGATGAGGTTGGAGGAGGTGCAAGTGAGCCTCTGCTAACCTGAAAGGACTGTCGGGGTCCCTGGACAGAGTCGAGGGAGGAGGTGTAGAGATAGGTGTTGCACCTTCTGCGGTTGCTGGGGAAGATACCTGGGGATGAGGCGGTTTGGGTGGGAAGGGATGAGTTAACCAGGGAGTTGCGGAGGGAATGGTCTCTGTGGAAGGCAGAAAGGGGTGGAGTTGGGAATATGTTGGAGATGGCGAAAATTTGGAAGATTACATGTTGTATGTGACGGCTGAAGGGGTGAAAGGTGACGACTAGGGGGACTCTGTCTCTGTTGCGACTAGAAGGGAGGGGGAGCAAGGGCAGAGCTGAGGGGTACCGGGCAGACACGACGGAGGGCCTCATCTATGATGGGAGAGGGGAACCCCATTCCCTAAATAATGAAGACATCTGAAGGTGAAAGTCCAACATAAATTAACGTTAGAAAAAAACATGTAAAAACTGCACATGCTGGAAACCTGAAACAAATACAAGAAGTGTAGTAAACATCCAGGAGATTAGGCAGCATCCACTGAGAGAGAAATAGTGCTTATATTTCTGGCTCAAGGACCCTTCACCAGAACAAGCCAGGAGAAAACTTAATTTTAAACTTTCCCAGTTCTAGTGAAGAGTCTTCGACATGAAACGGCACCTCAGTTTCTCATTCCTCACCTGCTGAGTGTTTACAGTTTTCATGTTCTTGTTTCATTAAAATGCCAGATCAATAAAGTTATTATATTTAATATCCCTGATCATTGCTTGTTCATTCCATTGCTTTATAGTTACCTTGCCATTGGCACAGCCAGTGCCTGTGTTCACATAAGAAGGATCAGTGACATCTGTACCCACATGGAAGTCAGCATTTACACATGCAACACCATCAATAGATGAAGTGCTTGTGTCAACACCAAAGGGTCTCTCTGTCACGTCAACACATTGAATTTTACCACACGCAACGTTGCTGAAAGTGCAAAGAATACAAGATAATTCATCAGGTTCAAAAATATATCAGATCTAAAATCTTTTTTATTTTGTTTTATTATTTTTTGTACAATTACATACCCTCGAGAACATTTTTTGAATCCTGAATTTTGGAGTCCACAGTTGCCAAATCTGTCCCCTTGCATGTTTATAAATTCAAAACATATATCTGTGGCACGCCGTGAACCTGTGGAACGTATCACAGGGTTAGTGTTATTTGATCTTTGACTTTCCATAATGCTTTCCCCAAGACAATGGGCATAATTGCCCAACCTAACATCTACCTGCCATTTGATGTTATGGCTGGTCCACTGAGCACTATTGTGCATTCTTCAACAAATTTGCCAACCCCATGGTGCACCCCTTTCCCTCTTCCCAGGCATTCATTAGCATTTGTGTGGGGAGGGGGGGTATCATGCGATCAGACCATGGGACCTAATTATGTCACTTCCTTCACCTCACAGCTGATTGACGTAGACACTCATGGCCTTGCTTCCTGCATCTGAGCTTTCTTGACTGATGCTGCCTCCCACCCAACCATCCCAAACCTAAATAAGGAAAACACTGAGAAACATCACGGAGTTCCATGTTAATCATCTTGGAAAAGCAGGGAGTATGTAAATACTCTTGAAAAGTAAAAGAAAATATTTTTAAAATAGGGCCAGAACCTGCCTTCATTTAATTGCTTGCCCAAGTTACCATTGCTTTCTTTATTGTTATTTTGGGCAAGCAATTATAATATCAATGCCCACCAAATAGGTTCCCCCATCACCATCACCCCATCCTTGAATTTCCAGGGTTAAGCTGTGGTCTCATGCTGCTGGAAGCCTCGCATCACTTCAGCCATCCAGTTGCACTGAAAATACTCAGTACAGTCCTATCACTGAATGACAAGCAGAGCCTGCTGAAAGGAAAGCTCAGAGGCTCCCGTGGGCTGGCGTTGGACAGTCTTCAGGGCCAGTGGCTTGCCAATCGATCAGCTACTCCACTACTTCAGGCACCTTCCAACTGGAGACAAAGGAATTACTCCAGAAACTGCCTGTCTGTGGGTTGGATCACTTAACCCATAGAAGTGCATGTGTTTGTCACATCTCTCATGTTTAGTCATAAGAGGTGTTACACAATGATCAAATACCAGGTGTTTCACAGTAACAGCAGCAAAGGAAAGCAGCAGACATAAATAAAATACCACGACACATCAATGCCCTTAAAAATGTTTGTTGGAATGTTTCTTATTTCAGATTGGGACTTGGGCAACACCATAAAAAAAACACATATATTGCCGCTTAAATGTTAATATCGACTGCATCTGAGGGAGGAATTTCACCCAGCAAACTTAAAAATTCCACCCCCCATCAGTCTGAAGAAGGGTTTCGGCCCAAAATGTCACCTATTTCCTTCGCTCCATAGATGCTGCTGCACCCGCTGAGTTTCTCCAGCATTTTTGTGTACCTTTAAAAATTCAAATATGCTTTCATCATGAATCTCAACATATTTCACACAAAGAACATGAATAAATTTAGGGATTTGAGTAAAATGCAGTTTCAGTTTCTTCAGTAATAAAAACAATCACACTTACTAAGGCCAAAGAGAATCTGACATTGGTAGTCGTAGGTCTGACATACACCTTCATAGCAGTATGTTGTAAAGTTTGCACAGGGATAACCATTCTGAATATAAAAATCAGACCGGCAAAAGGATGACGAGCCATCGCAGTACTCTGGGAGGTCACAGACATCACTTACAGCTCTGCATAAAGTTCCTGCAGGGTGGAACTGCACATAATAAAATCAGATCCAGCAACAAATTACTAATCATGTTTGTGTAGTATTTTTTATAGAAATCCATATTTTATTGATATTTCTTCAGCAGACATTGAATAGCAAATAACAGACGTATGACTGAGGCTGATCTTCCATCTGATGCCAGCACTAAATCTGGGATTTAAGGTAAGAGCGGCAAGGTTTAAAGGAGATGTGCAGGGCAAGTATTTTTACACAGATGATGATGAGCGCCTGGAACATGTTGCCAGAGGTGGTTGTGATAGCCGATAAGATTTTGGCATTTATAAGGCTTTTAGATAGGCACATAGATATACAGGGAGTGGAGACCTATGGATAATGTGCAGGCAGATGAGATTAGTTTATCTTGGCGCGGATATGTGGGCTAAAGGGCCTGTTCCTGTGCTGTACTGTTCTATGTTCTATCTGCATTTTTTTGCAGAAGCATTAAAGTCTGTACATGGAGCAGCTGAAGACAGTGGCAGGATCTTCTAACTGGTGCCAGGAGACACTGGTGACAAGCTGGACTCATCCTGGAGTTTATCAGGATCACATGAACGTCTGCAGACATTCTAACCCAAAGGCTGGGATATCTGCTGCTGAGCCTGTATTAGGTAAACATGATACAAGTACAACAACCACAAGTGCTGGAGCAACTTAACCTGTCAGGCAGCACCTCTGGAGAACATGGACAGGTGACGTTTCAAATCTGGACCTTTCTTCAGATTGAAGAAGGATCCCGCCCTGAAACGTCACCAAGTCTGAAGAAGCATCCTGACCCAAAACATCATCTATCCATTTTCTCCCGAGATACTCCCTGACCTGCTGAATTACTCCAACACTTTGTGTTTTTTTTGTAATGTAAACAGGCATCTGCTGCTCTTTCTGTCTACAAGTAGACAGTCCCATCCAAATGAATGGGAGAACTGAGCTGACAGGAAATGTTTGTCTGATTTAATTAAGTTGGTTTAAATGTTGTTGATTCAGTGTGTGTCTAAGTGCTTTGTTTATTACTCTTAAGGGCCTGTCCCACTGTACGAGGTATTTTAATAGTTCTCCCGAGTTCTCCCCTGATTCGAGCTCGTGTAATGTACGTAGCGGGTACGTAGCGGCTCGTACGAGTAAAAAGTAAAAGATTTTTCATCACGAGTATTTTTTTACTCGTGGACATTTTTCACAGCGTTAAAAAAACGTCATGAGTTTACCGGATTTCCCGAGTACCTACCGTTACTCGTACAAGCCGTTACGTGACATCCACGAGCTCCTACATACCCGCTACGTACATTACACAAGCATGAATCAGGGGAAAACTCGGGAGAACTCTTGAATTACCTCGTACAGTGGGACAGGCCCTTTACTTGTTTTAACTTCTTGAACACTTTGACTAAGAACAGGTGCGCAGTAATTTTAAATGTGAACGCCAGAGTCATTCACAAATATTAAATGACCATCAGCCGTAGAAGCTGCTGGGACTGGGGACATGGTCTCATGTCTGTCCAAACCATTTTGCAAGTACAACGGGATGTTTAAAGGGAGGCATTCTCAATACTGCACCAGGCTCTCAGCAGAGGCTGTGTCTGAGCACACAATGTAAGAAACAGAATGTAAGTCAAGAGCAACATTTTACACAGGAGCTATCAGATTCTGCAGATTGATTCTACCTTTATCACTCAGCCGATGGAAGCAAACCTATTCATCCATTATTCATTAAATACGTGATGTAAAAAAAAATTAGAGGCAGTCCACAGGGTCCACAAGGGAACATTCCGTTATCTGATTTTGCCATGTCAGTAATGTCTATTTACTATAGTATCCCATATCATTTCACTCCACATACACTTGCTACTTTTCTTCCATTTCATTGATCAATCACCCTAAAACTACCCATAATTAAACTAATGGACTATATACTGTATCTGGTCATTAACAATAAACATTTTATTAGTACTATAAAATTAGTACACTTGATAAGTGCATAACAAATGCAAGGGAAAATTTGCATAAACAGAGATTTCTGCAAGTCTGTTACCCAGGGACCCCAGGTACTTATTTTTTTATTTGGTCTTGAATTACTTTCAATTCTTGCAAATCGATAAGAAGAATGTGGTGAATGCCTCATCACCGGAGTACGAACATTTTAGTCACTTTACAAATATAAGTTGTCTACATTTACAGTGTATTTACTTAACTTACTTTGCAGTCCCTACAGCACCTTCCATGGGCACAGTCTGATCCCGATGTTAGTTTACAAGTACGTGCATTGCAGCAGGGATTGGTACATTTCTAAAGCAAATAAAGACAATTAAAGTTCATGATATCAAATTAACAATTGATCCATGTAGTTTTTAAAATTTGAATTAATTGTAAATCCTATTTGTTTGCTTGTACTCTGGCGCTATCCCAGGAACAATTTTACAATGTTACCAAAGCCAAAGAGCCTACAAATCTGTATGTCTTTGGAGTGTGGAAGGAGAAAACCCACGTGGTCACAGGGATAACGTACAAACTCCATACAGACAGCACACGTGGTCAAGATCGAACCCAGGTCTCTGGCGCTGTGAGGCGGCAATTCTACCGCTGTGCCACTCTGTGGCCCAAATCTATTTGCATTTTTGGCAATTAAGGAAATACAATTCAATAGTTAATGGCAAGATGAGTTCAGTGATATGTTGACCTTCAGCAGAATTGCTTTAAGCTGATTGATAAAGGCACTATGGGCCAATGTGTTAGAAGGAACTGCAGATGCTGGTTTACACCGAAGATAGACACAAAATGCCAAGAAGATTTAAAGTAGACATAAAATGCAGGAGTAACTCAGCGGGACAGGCAGCATCTATGGTGAGAAGGAATGGGTGATGTTTCGGGTCGAGACCCTTCATCAGATCAATGTCAGGTCTTAATGATTGGTAAATGCAACCGTTAATCAACAATGAGATCTTTTCACCATTTCATTATTATCAATAACCTGCACTTATTTTGTGCCTAGAAAAATATTCTATGATGCAGAACTGCTGCAAAGGAGATGGAGATATTAAAATAAATGGCCAAACACCTGGACAAAGAGCTGGGCTTTAAGGTTGAATGGAAATGGCAGAGCAAATGAGAAACCATTGGGATATGGTGAAGGAACACACCAGGACAAGCAGACGGAGTGATAAAGGTGAGATAACAGACTACAGACTAGAATCAGAGCAGGTGAAATTTGACAGAAGGAGATTGCAGAGCTGAAATGTGATGTGAGTACGGAGAGGGAATAAGGCAATGGAGAGATTTCAGTACAAGGATAAAAATGTTAAATTGCTGAGGAGAGTAGTGATGGGTGGGATGTGGAAGAGGGTTAGAGAAGCAGAGTTGTGGAAGTGCTCATTTTTTTAAAAGGCTTGGAGAACACAAGTAACTTAAAATTACAAGCATATTTCATTTCTTGTATAATGTGAAGTTGTTAAAATACAGTGAGAATAAAATCTGTGTTTGCTGAGCCAAATATATTTGAATCAATAGGACAGCATGTCAAGAGCAGCAAGGGTAACCATTGATCAATTAATTTGAAGAAGGGTCCCATCTCGAAACATCACCTATCGCATTCTCCAGATATTCTGCCTGAACCACTGAGTCACTCTTGCAATTTGTGCCTTTTTTTTAACCAACACCTGCAGTTCCTTGTTTCTAAGGGCAACCATTAGTCAATAGTCTTACCCATGCCTCTGTTGAACAAAATAATTATAGAAGTGAATCAGAGAATATGAAATTTTATTTTTAACCTCTGGTGCTCCACAGTCACATTCCTCTTCCTCTTCCTCATCCACAATATTATTGCCACAAGATGGCAAGGTATATTGATCTTCCTCATTGGGTTCATTTTGAAGGCATAAGCCTTGTCCTCTCGTAATTAGGTTTTCAAAGTCATTCTCACTGCAATCAGTGAAATTTGAAGAGAGTCTGCAATAAAGTGACGTGATATTCAGAATAAATTTAATCCAACAAAATTTCTTCAGCATTAATTGTTAAATTAATCTTGGCCAAGCAATTTTGCAATAATGATTTAAACATATACAATGCATTTCTGTACAGGAAAGAATTAATTAGCATTAATGTTTGTTTGTGATTTAAATTAATACCATAGATTAGTTCTCTAGAGGGCCTCAAGAAATTGGGATTATTCTCAATTAGCACAGTGGATAGATTTAACCAAAGTCCTGAAGAGTTTAGATAACACAAATCAAGGGAAACATCTTTGAGGGAAAGGAGGACAAGTTGAAATGTCAATGTTTGTAAAAACAGCAAGACAGATGATGAGAAATTACCATACACAATTTAATCAACATGATCGTGAATTTGCTGCCGTAAATTAAATTGTAACCAGGTTAAATTTTCAATTTTACAAGGGAATTGGTTAAGTGTTTGAAACAAAAATAGTTGCACCTGTTTACAGCTCACTGGATAGCCTTTTCAGATCGATGATAGGCCACCCCCCATCAGTCTGAAGAAGGGTTTCGGCCCGAAACGTCGCCTATTTCCTTCGCTCCATAGATGCTGCTGCACCCGCTGAGTTTCCCCAGCAATTGTGTGTACCGATGATAGTCAGAATGGCTTCCTGCTGTGCCATATAAATTTCCCATATAATTCTATGATAACAGACTTTAGGATCGTTTAAGAAACAGTTAGACAGGTACATGGATAGGACAGGTTTGGAGGGATATGGGCCAAATACAGGCAGGTGGGACTATTGTAGCTGGGTGGGCAAGTTGGCTGGTGTGGGCAAGTTGGGCCAAAGGGCCTGTTTCCACACTCTGTGGCTCTACGATTCTAATCTGGATTACATTATTAGGCTCTAAAAAGCCTGTATAGGGACATGGACATATTTCAAAGCATTTCATATTCGGCTTTCTATCTAGATTTAATAATTATATTCTGCTTATTTGTAGTAAGTGATTTATTTCTTGTCATTGTAATTGATTCCACATTTTTCCCTTATTTCTTCATTTGTAATTGTCCTGAAATGTGAATCCTTCATCCTAACAGATAATCTGACAGGATCAATTTTCTCAAATTAGTCTGTAATCTCCAATTCCATAAACCTACCTTATAGTTTTGATTCAGATTCTTCTCATATCCATCACGTTAGTTGAAATACAACTTTAAACATTCTAAAGCAACTATAGGAAATAATTCAGACTATTAATTCCACGAAAAAAATAATCAAATAAGTAAAGTTTGTACTCACGTAAAAGAAGCGGACATGATGCAGCCACCAGTGACTGGACATTGACAACTTCGACCATCATCGTGACTTATGCCCAAGTTATGCCCTAATTCGTGAGCAAGAAGTACTGCAGCATTTACCACGTTACTGCCTGCAAACTAGTTAAAAGGAGAGATGGATATGATTGCAGGATTTGCTAAGCGGGAAAAAAATCGTTACCGAAGTGACTTCCATTTATATAGTTTAAGAAGGAACTGCAGATGCTGGAACAATCGAAGGTAGACAAAAATGCTGGAGAAACTCAGCGGGTGAGGCAGCATCAATGTCGAGTACTTTCTTCAGACTGAAGAATAGTCTCAACCCAAATCGTCACCCATTCCTTCGCTCAATAGATGCTGCCTCACCCGCTGAGTTTCCCCAGCATTTTTGTCTACCTTCCATTTACATAGAATCTCTCACATGGTAAAATATAATTCATACATCTAATTATAATTTTAATTTATATCAAAATATAAATTATGCTTCAGGGGTAGGTTAACGAATAAATCGTGACACTACACCATATTCGTTTCATTCACTTTTTGGAACATGGTGGTTGTTGCTGTGAAGCCCAGATTCCATTGCCCATCCATAAAGGCCCTGGAGGTGGTGATCTTGAGCTGATTTCTTGAACCTCTGGTGAGATGCCTTCATGATGCAAAAAAGGAGCTCCACGCTTTTAAAGGGCCATTCCCACTTGGCTGTCTTTCGCGCGCCATTTACGCGACCTGCTAGCGTGTGGGTAGCGAATGGAGTGGTGTGGAGGAGTGTGAAGTGGCGTGGAGGAATGTGGACTTCGTCCTACACAAAATCTTCGCGCACCACCGGCCTGTCGCATAACTGACGGCCAAAGTGGGACAGGCTCAAGACCCTGGCGCAACGCAACGTCTCACCTCCAACAGCAGCAGAAGCAGGCAAACGATCGTCGAACTCAGCCTGGGGCTCATGGCCGTTGCAGATCCGGATCTGCCCCCACTTTTACTCCCAGAGTGGGGCCAAGAAGATTGAAAGTAGACATAAAATGCAGGAGTAACTCAGCGGGACCGGCAGCATCTCTGGAGAGAAGGAATGGGTGATGTTTCGGGTCAAGACCCTTCTTCAGACTGAAGAACGGTCTCGACCCAAAACATCATCCATTCCTTCTCTCCAGAGATGCTGTCGGCCCGCTGAGTTACTCCTGCATTTTGTGTCCATCTTCAAATGACGTCACGCGCTCCAGACGGCTGTGTGGGCGCATGATGCCGCGCACCCGTCACTACCGGCCTGTCGCGTAAGTGACGGCCCAAGTGGGACAGGCCCTTAACCGAAAAAGTAACGAGGGAATGGCAACGTACATCCACATCAGGGTGGCATGTGACTTGGAGGCAAAATTGGTTTTCTCATACATCTGCTGACCAAGCCCTTCCTGGTTCAGGAGATCAGAATAGCCTGGATGGCACACACTCCAACCATGGTGCTATGACAACAGGAGGAATATCTGTTTGAATGGATGAATGTGAGGAGCTATTGGAACATTGAAAGCTGAGTAAACAGATACAAGGACTAAAAAAAGGAGGGAGAACTAGAGAGGCAGTGGGGTTCGGGCTCTAGTTCTGAGGGGTGGGGGAATTTAAGACAATGGGTGGGTCTGGGGTTGGTAAGCAATTGAAGACCCATTCAGAGTAATGGAAAAAATAAAATGCAGGGTTGAGTGATATTTTTATGTCCAGAGATGTCAGGGGTGATACAGCTGGAGATGATGATTGAAATGGAGAGGGTAAAGGCAGAGAAGGATATGAAAACAAAGAATAATGCAGGTTAGCCAACATGGGAGCGATGATCGAATGGGTCTTGGTTTGAATGACTTTCAAGTGGCGCAAGAAGACACACAGCTACAAATGCTATTGAGTAAGACAATGCTTTTTGCCACCACGTGATATTTTTATCTAGCAGCTGACAATTCCGTGCAGACAGCACACACCATAGTAAACAATAGGGAGCCCCTTCCAGCTTATGTATGGCAAAGAGATTGATCAAAGTACAACAGGCAACTCATATAGTGTTTGGGAAATAACAGCAATACTTTACAGCAGGATAGTTTGGAAATATGCCGACCAGGTCTGCTTTTGGGAAGACCAGCAGGGAAGCAAGGCCTTGGCATTAGATGGTGTAAATGCCTTCCATCACAAGGTGAACATCTCTCCTTTCTTTATTGGAAGTGAGGAGGTCCCTAGCACAATGGTATGCATCATTGATACCATGATATCCCGTTGGCCACTGGCTATTCCTCTGAGCCACTTGACTCGTAGAAGCTCTACAACTTAAATTTTGCATTACAGGCCCTCACTATCCCCACCTGACACGAGACTGCAAAGTTTGAGTTTGTGTGTGACTTTTCAACTAATGTGTGACTTCAGTATGTTATTGACAGAAGGCCTAGCTTTCATGAATAGAACAAGTATGATGTATAGATGAAATTTGTGCTCCCTATTTGGCACACAATCAGCAAACATCTTCCTGCAGTGCTACTTTATCTTGTAAGACATGGAAGGATTTCTAGATCACTTTATTACAAACCTGGTGCAAGGTCATTGGAATTAGCAGACTAATTATACTAACTACATTCAGCCTTGTATTTTAGTTCGAGGAAAATCAAGCATAACTGCATGGTTAAAGAAAACATTTAGAATGTGGCCTGTGAATCGAGAAACCCTTGTGGTGCCACACAATGTAGGATGCACACGACTGAAAAAAATAGGGGACAATGTAGAAAGGAATGATGAGGAAATTGCAAAGTTTAGTTTCAAAAGTTTAGCGACAAGAAATAGCTAAATAATTAAATAACTGCTTATCTTGCCATCCTGGAAAAGAATGACTGAGGGGCAGAAAAGTGTGTGGTAAACATGCAAGAGTACTTAAGATTTAAAGTGATAACAATGATGATTTTTTATTTAAATCTTTAGAATAACAAATTAAAAATGGCTAGAAAAGAGATTATACCAGCAATGAAATGAAAACGAAGGGGTGATTTTGCTGGTCAATTGATGAATGGAGATTTATTAAATGCAAGCTGTCTGGTGTCTTATGATCTTTCTGTGTTTTTTCAGCTTAATAAGAATGGAGTTAGTGATTGTTCCCCAGATATGGTAGTAATTTTGTGGAGTACTTGAATAATCTTTATTCTAAATATTTTTGTTTGAGGAGGGGACGCATGCAAATCTCAAGTTTTTAAGTTTTTTGTAGGCTACAAATGTTTAATTTTTGTATGAAATTTTGTTAGTTTAATTAAGTTTATAAACGATTGAACATAAATATATTTAAATAAATGTATATGGATACACACTCACTAAAGGGATAAAAAGATCCATTCAGGATATTACATTTTGAAAGGAATTAAACTATTGAAACAGGTATTTCAGTTATCATTATACATCAGGCAACATAAAATCACACCAATTTATTCCACTGCGCAGCTATAGTGATGCAGCAGGTCACTCACAACATTGATTCCACCTCCAAGTCTGGAAGAGCAAACTGTGCCTACAAAGGCCAGTCCTAGAATTCCACTGAACTGTGCTTTCCCTCTGAAACAGAAACAGAAAGTAAGTCGGTGTTAATGTTCTCAGGCAACATCAAGGAACTGCAGATGCTGTTTTACAAGAAAAGAAGCAGTGCTGGAATAACTCAGTGGGTCAGGCAACATTCTAATAGCCATGTCCCACGGTACGAGTTCATTCCAAGAGTTCTCCCGAGTTTGCCCTGATTCGAACTTGGAGATTTACTGTAATGGCCACTCGTCGGTACTCGGGGCTCTCGTGGACATTTTTCAACTTGTTGAAAAATCTTCACGAGTCTTCCCGTGCTTACCTGCCGCTAGCGAGTCTTACCGAGTACCTGCCGTTAGCTTAACAAGCCGCTAAGAGACGTCCCCGAGCTCCGAGTACCCGCTACGTTGATTCTCCGTGCTTACCACGAGTTTGATTTTTTTTAAACTCGGGAGAGCTCTTGGAATGAACTCATACTGTGGGACAGGGCTTTAATTCTTTTCCACCCAGCTGCCACCTCCACTGTCAGAATGAGGCCACACACCAACTGGAGGAATAGCACTTTATATTCCATTTAGTAGCTGAGAACACAATGGTATGAACATTCAAATCTCCAATTTTATGCAGCACCCCCCCCCCCCTGCTTCCCTCACCCCCTTGCCTGTGCCTCACCTGGAGGTGCACCCATTTTTCCTACTATACACCTCTCTTTCCCTATCCTCAGTGGGGAGGGGAAGGGGGTCGAGTGGGAGGAGTGTTTGGGGAGCGGAAAAAGAAATAAAGCAATAATAGTCGGGGTGGGGAAGGTGGGAAGGTGGGGGTTCGAGAGAGGACAGGCATAGTAGGAGGAGAAAAAAGGACAAGGGGGATGTTGGTTAGCTCAAATTGGCAAATTCAATGTTTATGTCATTGGGTTGTGGACCACCCAGGTGGGATATGAAGTGGTGTTCCTCTTGTCTCCGAGTGTCTAGCCATGCAGATGATAAACCATGCACTGTAAGTAACCATGCCCAGTTAGAACAACATGTGGTGTGCATTCACTAGGAAGATGGCTTTGACCATCATTGTTGTTTTTTTGTAGTTGCCAACCAGCTGAGCAAATGATAGAGAGTTGAAGGCCTTCAGGAAAAGTTCAGGGTTAACAATTAACACAATTAATGCAAATAGATGTGGCTTATGAGGCCTTGCACCTTTGGAAATCCAATCATGCTCCCAAACGAGCATGCACAATGTTCCTCCCCATTCTTGTTGTTGACTCTTGTTGTTGACTTTAAAGCAGCAGGGGGCAGATCAGGGGATATGGGGAGAAGGCAGGAATGGGGTATTGATTGGGGATGATCAGCCATGATCACATTGAATCTCGAAGGGCCAAATGGCCTACTCCTGCACCTATTGTCTATTGTTTATTGTCTATTGTTTATCAATGGTAACTCCTTGAAAGGATTCTGAGGTGAAGAAGTTAAGGAATGCTTTGGTGAGGATGTAGTTAACAGATTAGTCATCTGAAAACCTGGACTAACAATCCAGAGGACCAGCATGGCAGCTAAAGGGTTAAATCCAATAATAATCTGCAATTTGTAAACAGAATGATAACTAGCTTTAATAATGATGAATGCAAAGTCTATTTCATTGTTGCTAAAATCCATCTCATTTCCTAATGTCCTTTAGCAGAGAAAATCTGCCATCTTTACCTTGGCGTAAACATGATACAGATCTACACCAGGTGGTGGACTCCTAAATGCACATGGTGCTCAATTGAAGGTGATCACCGTCACATTCACAAGGACAATTATAGATGGGCAATAAATGTTCGGTATGCTGCTGATCTCCAAATATAGGGAGAGCAGTCTAAGCTTGGCTGTGAGTCGGCAAGACCTCCAGCATGGCAGGAGATAGTGATAGGACTGATGGTTAAATGAAAATGACCCTTGTTTACTGTGCTTTTCAGAGAGGACTTGGGCACGTGAGGTCTCGAGGTCTCCTTCCATGATTCAAGTC
Organism: Amblyraja radiata; assembly: GCF_010909765.2. Classification (NCBI taxonomy): domain Eukaryota; kingdom Metazoa; phylum Chordata; class Chondrichthyes; order Rajiformes; family Rajidae; genus Amblyraja; species Amblyraja radiata. The sequence goes on from NC_045970.1 coordinate 22,808,890, forward strand.
CCATGTTCAAGTCCTCATATTGTGCCAGGGCAGAGTCATCCAAACTTCCAAATGTGAGTGTTGTGATGTCTACTCGGGTACAACATAATAACAGGAGTTGTGTCTTGGAATTAAGGCCTGTGCCATTAGAGTTTTTATCAGAAATTGTGTATGGCCCTTTAAATAATCATTTACAGCGTAAACTTAAACTTGGGTACACTGGGAATGATCAATGACTGTTGCTAAAAGTGAAGCAGCAAACAAGGTGTTGCAAGACTTTGTTTGGGATTTAAAGTACTCCAGAATGGGAGATGTCATCATCAGTTCCATAGCAAATATTAAAATGTTATCAGCTTAAGCATCAAGCATAATGGAAACATCCTGGTCCAATATATACAGCAGCCCAATCCCCTCAGAAAGCACTGCAGTCGCCATTTTTATCATTAAGTAATACATATTCAACCTTATTGTGGAGAGAAAAAACAGAAAGGCCGGATGCTATGGCTAATTCATAGTTTATATCTCGTGGTCTGAAACAATTTGTATATACCATGACCAAAATAATCAAAATCGACAATTGAAAAGATGCCTGAAATGTCTTTCAAACATCACAGCTCAGGTAAAGAGATATTTATGTTCAAGACCTGAAGATGGATAAGAAAAAGAGTCCAAAAATATCAAGAAGGCATTTCAAATATATTATAGGTGAAGATGCAAGACCCACAATACAAAAAAATATGCAATTGTAAAAGCAATAATTATGTGGCTTCAGCTTCAGTTTAAAAAGCCTGTAAATTGTGCAATAAAATGGAAGACCAAAAGAATCCATTGCACTGGAAGGAAGATAAAACTGTGGGAGATAGGATCTGGCAGTTCACATTCATTTCTTTGAATACTGGGTACCACTAACCATTTTCACAATGGTTTGCGTAACAGAGTTGCAAGAGATTGCAGCATTGAAGCATGTTTGGATTTTGCTAAAAACCTGTGCGGACCAACTGGCTGGAGTTTTTACGGACATTTTCAACCTCTGAGGTCTGAGGCTCCATCCTGCTGTAAGAGGCCATCAATAATACCGGTGCCCAAAAAGTTGTAAGGTGACATGCCTCAATGACTGTCGACCATTGGCACTAACGTCTGTGGTGATGAAGTGCTTGAGAGGTTGGTTATGGTGCACATCAACTCCCACCTCACCAAGAACCTCGACCCACTACAGTTCGCATACCGCCACACCAGGTCAACGGTAGATGTCATTTCACTGGCTCTCCACTCCGCACTAGACCACTTGGACAATAAAAACACCTAGGTCAGGCTGTTGTTTATAGATTACAGCTCGGCATTTAATGCCATCATCCCTTCCAAGCTGGTTACCAAGCTCACGGAACTGGGTCTCTACGCATCCCTCTGCAATTGGATCTTCGACTTCCTCATCCACAGACCATAATCTGTTCGAATTGGAGGAACCACTTCATCCTCAGTAACAATTAGTACGGGAGCACCTCAAGACTGCATGCTCAGCCCCCTGCTTTACTCACACTATACCCATGACTGCGTAGCCGGTCATAGTGCGAACTCCATCATCAAATTTGCCGATGACAGCACTGTGGTTGGACGAATCACAGATGGCGAAGAGACAGAGTACAGAAGTGAGATCGACCAACTGACCAAATGGTGCCAGCACAACAACCTGGCTCTCAACATCAGTAAGACCAAGGAACTGATTGTGGAATTTAGTAGGGGAAGGGTGAGGACCCACAATCCTGTTTATATCAATTGGACGATGGTGGAGTGGGTCAATAACTTCAAATTCCTGAGTGTGCATAATATCAGAAGATCTTTCCAGGACCCAGCAGCCCGATGCAATTGTAAAGAAGGCACATCTGCGACTCTACTTCCTGAGAAGATTACGGAGATTTGGCATGTCGAAGAGGATTCTCCTAAACTTCTACAGGTGCACGGTAGAGAGCATTCTAACTGGTTGCATCGTGGCCTGGTTCGGCAACTTAAGCGTCCAGGAGCGAAAAAGACTACAAAAAGTTGTGACCACAGCCCAGTCCATCACTGGCGTTGACCTCCCCACCGTCAAAGGGATCTATCGTAGTCACTGCCTCAAAAAGGCAGCCAAAATCATCAAGGACCCACACCATCCTGGCCACACACTTATCTCACCACTGCCATCAGGAAGAAGGTACAGGAGCCTGAAGACTGTAACGTCCAGGTTCAGAAACAGCTCGTTCCCCACAGCCATCAGGCTACTAAACACAATGAATAAGCTATGAGCTCTGAACTGCAAAAGACTATATTATTATTTGCACTATATTTGTTATTTATTGAACTTTTTCTTTTTTTTCTCATTATACACAATGTTTACAATGTACATATTCTGTTGTGCTGCAGCAAGTAAGAATTTCATTGTCCTGTCCGGGACATATGATCATAAAACACTCTTGACTCTTGTTTAAAGAAGCATTCGCTGACTTCACAGTAAAAAGATAGAAAGAAACTCAAGGAATATTCCACACAAATAAACTTACAGAATCAGATGTCCACTGTCATGTTGCATCTCAGGGAGTAGGACTCGATCGCGCCATCTTACAAAATTACCCAAAACCTCCCCCGGAGTTGTAGTGATAGCAATCTGGTCTTCATCCTTCCAGATCACCAGACCAGTCAATATGACAGCAACATTCAGAGAGCTGTAAAACTGAAGGATGATGCAGAGGCCAGTTAATATTTTCCAGGGATGGATGTGTATCTATTTAATGAAAAATAACTTGAGGAAAATATTAAAAGGGAAAAGAACTCAGAAATGTTTTGAGTATAAAGTACTTACCATTCATGTAAAATTAACTTTAAAATGTATGGGGTTAATTGTAACCCTTTTGCATGGTGAGAATGGTACAATTGGGTAAACTGAAATGGGACAGAAATGACTGTAGTGCCTGGCATCTGCAAACCTCTGCTGTTATGCCACTTAGATTTTGGAAGGATGGAGGCTTCTCATTAGTTAAGGTCTCATTTACGTTGAATGATGTTGTCTAATGTGACTGATATATCTATGTGATTTGTGAATTTTACAGTCTCCAAGAGTAGCTGGCAACAGTGTTGGCCCTGAAGAGTTCCTAGTGAGCAAATATCCCAGAAAATTTCTTGTAGGCCAGCAAGAACAGGAAAGGCCCGCATTTCCCATTCACAAACTGAGACATCACTTATTCAATAACCAGCATTTGATGAATTGTTGGTAGGCACAAAATGCTGGAGTAACTCAGCGGGACAGGCAGCATCTCTGGAGAGAAGGAATGGGTGACGTTTTGGGTCGAGACCCTTCTTCAGACTGATGTCAGGGGAGTGGGCGGGACAGAGATGGAATGCAGTCAGAGACAGTAAGATTAGTGGGAGAACTGGGAAGGAGGAGGCGATGGAGAGAGAGGGAAAGCAAGGGCTACTTGAAAAAGTTAGAGAAGTCAATGTTCATACCGCTGGGGTGTAAGCTCCCCAAGCGAAATATGAGGCGCTGTTTCTCCAATTTGCCCTGGGCCTCACTCTGACAATGGAGGAGGCCCAGGATAGAAAGGTCTGATTGGGAAATGGGAGGGAGAGTTAAAGTGCTGAGCAAACAGAAGATCAGGTACATTAAGGCGAAGTTGATGAATTTTTGCTCTGTAACATCCTTGAGTAAAAACTGTGATTTTTTTTTAATTAAAGCTGATTTTCTACTTGCCTGAATCATATTTTGATTGCTGCTATTGACACTCAACATACTATCTGAACCATATCATACCTGACTTCCCATCACCATCTGAACCAAACCATACCTGACCTCCCATCATCATCTGAACCATATCATACCTGACCTCCCATCCATGCAATCCACATCTGATCTCCTGTCTCCATGCCGTAACTCCAATCTACTTGCCTCGAACCAACACCGCATGAAAAGTTTTGTCTCACAGGACTTATAAATGTTACATGAATGTTCGAAGGCAAACTCAGATTACAGAACTGAACTTTGGAAAAAACAATAATACTTACTCCATTTACAAGATGAACCAATTCAACCATTTGATTCTGAATTATAGTTTCATTTCTGTTGTGAAGATTGTACTGGAAAATACAAAGATTCACCAATAGTAAGTGAGGCTGATACTCTTTATAATCTAATTATGAAATAATTTAAAAAAAACTAATACTTACTTTGTCATTATCAACAACCAAAACCAACTCCACATAATTGTTTTTTGCCGAATGGGTTCTTTTTACCTAATGGTCAAATATGAAGATATGTTAAGATTGCATCACAGTAGAAATATAAAAAGAAATCTAAGCATGCTATCTGAAAGAATCCTTTCTTAATTTGTTTCTACAATGTCTGGACATTTACAAAAATAATACTTACTTCTAACTATATTGTAATATTGCAAGTGAAAACGACTCAAGACCCAAACGTATGAAAAAGGTAACAGATTTTCCCAAGTACATTAGAATTAATTTAAATTAGCTTGTCTTATTGCAGTTTAAGTGCTAAAACATAACCAATCAAATGTAAATCCATTGTACAATCAGGATATAACATGTATTATTCAGATTGCAAAAAACAAAAATTGTTTGCCACAAGCAGCCTATGAATAATCTGTTCATTGTTTTTTCCTTGCTCTTTAAACTTGGATAAGGTGAACAGTGATGTAAAAATCTTAACAATGAATCTGATTAAATTAAAGTGAACAAGCTCTCTATTTTTTTTCCCTGCCCATCATACCACGTAGTCAGTGAAATCCAGAATAAACAATTTTTCTTCGTCTAAATGTGCTTTTTTATAAATTTATTTTGTAAAAGATGTGTCCGCCAGTATTTTGCTTGAGAGACCATTCGAAACAGAACGCAAGAACAACTTTATTTGTGCTGGTGTATAATAAACCCATGTTACAAAACATAACCAGATTCCAAACATGATTTATTCGGTAGCTATGTCTAAATGGAAGAACAGTGAATAGTAGGGGCTTTACCTTCATAACACAATTTAAAAACATGTCGCTGCTCTTGCTCAGTAAAACAATTGCAGCGGATCAGCTGAAAAATAGATGACAACTGATGGAGGTTTTATTCCCAACATGCTTCCTTTTTTGTAAATGAGCAGGGATAAAATGAGTCCATGATTCAAGCAGGGTCATTGACAAACCAATGACCTGTTTAACAAAGGTGCAAGCCGAGTGGCTGCTTTTATTAGCTGTGATGAAGTCCATATTCTGATTGAATGACCTATACCTTCCTAAATAGAGAAATACACACGGAAACAAGCATCCCCCCCCACCCCCCCCACCCCCAACTCACCGTCTTCCTCCCATGTACAATAATCCTACATCAATCCCATTTTTTCCAAATTTTATCCTATTTTCAAATTGTAGCATTTGGATAAATACTAATGCAATATTTTGCAACTTCTCTTAGTATTCTCTCAATGTCATGTGTTTTTAAATAAATGAACAATGAAATGGTGTTTTATTTACCCTTAGATTCTGTAGTATTCTCCCATGGTTCAAGTGATGATGGGTGTGATTCGCAGGTCTGTCATGGTGAGGTACACCGCACACAGAGGTTTCGACCTCCAGGTCTTCCATTCGGTAGATCAAGTGCTCAAATGTGGATGAACCATTCAAGGGTTCAATTATATAACTTTTCTCAAGAATAGAAATAATTCCCCTGAAATAATGACAGAAGAGCGTGAGTGGACAATATTCACCGGCTGTATTGAAGTGATGCCTGATTAATAAATGAATTAGGACTTTATTCCTTGGAACGCAGGTAGATGAGGAGTGATGTTATAGAAGTGTATAAGATCATGAGAGGAATAGATCAGAAAAATGCACAAGGTCTTTTACCCAGCGTAGGGGAATCAAGAACCAGAGGACATTGGTTTAAGGTGAAGGAGGAAAGATTTGATGGGAATCTGGGGGGCAAATTTGTTACACAAAGGGTAGTAGGCATATGGAACGAGCTGCTGGAGAACGTAGTTAGGGTAGTTAGTGTGTGTGTGTGTGTGTGTGTGCGGGGGGGGGGGTAGTAAGTGTGTGTGGGTGGGGTGGTTAGTGTGTGTGTGGGGGGGGTAGTAAGTGTGTGTGGGTGGGGTGGTTAGTGTGTGTGTGACGCCGCAGGCTGCCCACCCCCGCAACCGCACATTGAGGGGACAGGACCTAACGGGTCCCACTTGGTGTAGTTTCCCTTAATTGCCATAGTGACTACATTAAAATACTTCGGTAAACACAAAATGCTGGAGTAACTCGGCGGAACAGGCAGCATCTCGGGAGAGATGGAATGGGTGACGTTTTGGTTGGAGACCCTTCGTCAGACAGCATTAAAATACTTCACTGGTTATGGAGTGCAATGGGTCATGCAGAGTTTGTAAAAGTTGCTACCATTCATTATATCTTTCACATGGCAATGCTCCAAATGGCTTGCCGCGGGTGAATTTTATTGCTACACATAAATACTGACACTGCCTAGACAAATGCATATCCACAATGTAAGGTTATTTTTCTTTTAGTTTCTTTATATTTCTGACCAAAATACCTGTCATGGAGAACATTAGAATTTGCTCACTGGTTTCCAAAATTTAAACTAGAGTGGCAAAACCTATTCAACACTAATGCATTTTATAAATCTCTTTAGTATTTTGATGCCATCAAGCCTTTAAAGGACAAGATGATAATTAAAATGAAAGTCACTGGAAAGGGAAACGGGAATTATAGACGATGATGTAGAGACTTTCAGTCTCCCGTGACTTTCAGTCTGAAGAAGGATCTCGACCCGTAACATCACCCATTCCTTCTCTCCAGGGATGCTGCCTGTCCCGCTGGATTACTCTGGCATTTTTTCATTATCTTCGATTTAAACCAGCATCTGCAGTTCCTTCCACATAATAATTAACATACTCTACAGAAATTTGAAACGTAGGATGAACTTGCAAAATCTGACGGTTACCTAATACTAAATAATGTTCCATTCTTGGCATTGTTTCTATTTTTGACAAACCTGCTTTTGATTCGAGCCGCAAAACCAGTTGATACCAGATGTAAAAACCAGTTGTGTAAAACATTCCAGGATGTGATAACAGGCTGAGATGGAGGGTGTTGAGAGAAGGAACCCAATGAGAAGATCAGGCTAGAGATGCAGGGCTGAATGGCCTGATTCACCGTTTCAAAATTCAACATAACTTCATATAAACAGCTGTCAATCTTTACATTTACAAAACATTTGTGCATTAGGCTCCATCGCATACATATCAATGGCAGAAGTCTGAGCTGTTTTCTCAAGGGTAAACCTTCGGAAAGCAGATGACCCGCATAGAGTCCCTGGATGGGTTCTGAGATCATGTGTCAATCAACAGGCCAATCTTCGCTGATATCTTTAACCTCTCACTTCATCAGTCCACAGTCCTTCTCTGCTTCAACAATACCGTCACAGCCCCAAGGAAAGTAAAGTGACCTATCTCGATACTACAGCCCAGTAACTCCGTCATCGAACGCAATGAAGTATTTTGAAAAACCGGTACAGATAGCCACACCTGCATCAGTCTTCTAGACTCCTTACCATTTGCTTGCAAGAAAAATAGGGCCAAGGAGGACGCCATCTCCCATGTCGTACATTCAAGCTTTGTATCACCTTGACAATAAGAACACCTACGATAGAATGCTTTCATTGAATTGACTAGAGCTCATGCTTCAACGCCATAATACTGAATTAGCTCATCCCTAAACTCCTGGAAGAGATCGGGAACATTGTGTCATGGTGTCAGAACAACAACCTGGTCCTTAACATCATTAAGGCAAAAGAGTTGGCTGTTGACCTAGGAAGTGAGAGAGGGGAATGAACACAACCCTGTCCTCATCAATGGAACTCTTCTAGAGATGGTCTACAGATTCAAGTTCCTGTGACCATATCACCAATAACCTATCATGTTCCTTTCACACTGATGCAATGATAAATAAATCACTTCAGTGCATTTTTTTTCTTTGGCATCATGTATACTGGGTACTCTATCAGCTTCATATATACAAGGAATTTCATTGCAACCAGGTGTATATGACAATAAACTAGTCTGAATCTGAATCAATCACTACGAAACAGTTCTTCATTGCTCTGAGATTGGATAATTTACATTCCGCATAGCATAAGGTGTAGATTTCCAGGATAACATTTGGTTGATAAATTCATACAATTAACTTAAATGTGCTGAGTGCAATGCAGCCAACAATATCATACATGAGCTTGTGTTAAATAAACCACAAGGCACCTGGGTGCAAACAACACTAAACTTCCTCCGTCTGCTCTCACAACTACAGCCCGATAAAACAAAAAAACAAAGTCCTGGAGTAACTCGGAGGGTCACGCAGCATTTCTGGAGGACATGGATATCCAAGTGACTCAACATCTTACACTTGCTTTGCATAGGAACCTCACTTGCAATTCATTGCACCTAAGAGAGCTGGAAGTAAATTAAGAATTTCCTCGCTAGTTTTCAATATAAATCAAATTCAGTAAATAACATTCATGTTGAATCTGAATTGATGCTACACACTCATAATTACGGGTCGGGTACTTTTCGGCGCCGCTGTTTCGGCGCCTCTGTTTTGGCGCCGACCTTTCATAAGGTAAACACTTTTTGGCAACTAACAAACAAATAACCTGTTCTCCTATTTTCTATTCTACATGTTTAAGTTTAATTACTTGTAGATAATATTCTTGTCAGGGGTCAGCATCCAGTGGTTTATGACCCTCGGGCACCTGTGTTATCATTGAGTAAAACTATCACAATATGGACGTCAGATCCACTCTATGCTATTGCTGGAATAATAATTCATCTTCTACTAGGTTTTCTTCAGTATATATCGCCTTACTGAGTTTTGTAGCTCTGCACATGATGGTTAATTCCTACATTGTCGGTACAGGTTTACCTTGGTGTTAATGTTTTGTTTATTTGAACATTGTTTAAGATGGGATGGTAATTCAGCACAATATAATAGTATGAAGCCTGTTTTTATGAAGTGTAGTATGAAGCCTAGTTTAAAACTAGGGTTCTTGTGACAGGTCGGGTATTTTCGGTGCTGCCGTTCCGGTGCCAAATGGTACCATTCCGGATAATTACTGCTCTCAATTATGTAAAGGGCCAGTTGACAAAGGAATGTGGCAAGACTAGAATCTGAAGGATGAGCAGACGAGACTGAGGGGAAGGTGCGCCTGGGGAGGAGGAGGAAGTTTCAAACTTAAGGGGCTGTCCTACTTACATGACCTAATTCACGACCTTTTTTACTCGTGGACATTTTTCATCAGGCTAGAAAAAAAAGCGCCGACCTACTTGATGCCGCGAGTACCTACGACTAGCATCACGGGCTGCTACGACCTACCTACGACCTCCTATGACCTCGTGACGACCATGCTGCAAGTACGAGTCAAGGGCAAACTCGGCAGATGTCGTGAAATAGGCCGTGAAAGTGGGACAGGCCCTTTAACAACTCAATGGTGGGGAATTCCGAAATTGGCCCTAGAGATAGTTGAGAATGATATAGAACATACAACATAAAAACGTATAACCATATAACCATATAACAATTTCAGCACGGAAACAGGCCATCTCGACCCTTCTAGTCCGTGCCGAACACATAATCTCCCCTAGTCCCATATACCTGCGCTCAGACCATAACCCTCCATTCCTTTCCCATCCATATAACTATCCAATTTATTTTTAAATGATAAAAACGAACCTGCCTCCACCACCTTCACTGGAAGCTCATTCCACACAGCTACCACTCTCTGAATAACAAAGTGCACCTTTGACTCGCAATGTCTGTGCCAAACATGTTGCCATGAACCTATCTCATCTGCCTGCACATGATCCATATTCCTCCATTCCATGTGCATCCATGTGCCTATCTAAGAACCTCCAAAACCTGGCATTATCATTATCAACATCAAACCTGGCACTCCCAGCAGCACATTCCAGGCACCCACCACTCTCTGTGTAAAAACTGTGCTCCACATATCTCCTTTAAACTTTGCCCCTTTGAAATGGTGGTGGCATTTCAAAACCATGTTGGTTTACTGTGAAATTACACAGGGACATGACTGGATTTACCACTAAAAATTAATGGGATTGCCTGCTACACTGGGACTTTACAAGGAACAGAAATATGCAGCACAATGTCTATTGAAATTGACGAGCTCATTTAGAGCGTTATCCAATATGTCCCAACATCCTGTTTTTTTCCCCTGTGGCTCAGAAATAACCCTTGCTTTCAAAAATATTATCTACTAATTTTTTCACTCATTTCCATCATCCTTTCAGACATTGTGTTCTGGTTCACAGCAACACACCAATCAAAGAAAACATTCTTCATCTTCCCTCTGGTTTATTTGCTAATTATAAAAGATTATCCAGATGTAGCACAATTTCCTTTTCTCCAAGCAAAACACCAACTCTAAACAGTTGCTTAAGTTGATGTTTAATAGTGGCACTTTAGTCTGGCACTTATTTCTTACACTACAAGTACATGGTCAACTTTCAATCCCATACATTGAAATGAGCTACAACACTATGTTATGTGAGTGAGAGTTACTGACTCTCACTTAGCAGAATGCCTATAATTTGAGGCTGTTAATAACAACTTTTGATCATTGTCCTAAAACAAAATATTGTGTACGTTGTAAATTTGAAACAACAACAGATAATGTTGCAGAAAATAAAGTTTTAACACTGCAGGTTGATCACCTGTCATTGGAACATTTCCAAACCTCCTGAGTATTTCCAGCATTTCCTGTTTAAATGCCAGAATTAGATTCAGTGACATCTTCTGCATACCATCAGGCTGCCACAAAGCAGCTTTCGGCCAACAGAATACCTTGAGGCGCAATCACAACTGTAACATTTTGTCATAAACCAGTGGAATTTTGTTTTGCATCAGCTTTTCACTTATTTCCACGCCTTTTATTCTCACCATGAAGAAATTCTGGGTTTTCTTTAACCTTGTTTGAATTTTTGATTGACCTGGAAGGTCTTTTTCTTTGCAGATCTGTTCAGCATTCCCTGCATTTCCTGGTTTTAATCTCAGTCTAGTGTGCTTGGTGCATTGATTTGTACTTGAAGCAGTTTGTAGTTTTGCCATATATAAAAAAGAAGCCTGCTATATAAATCTATTATTTTCCATTAAATATAATTTATGTGCTAACATAATATGGACTGTATAATTTTAAAATAGATTGAATTACACCAAAGCAGCTTGCTCTGCTATCCCCGGTCCTCAAACTCAATCCAAAGTGAAATTGACACTTGGTAACATCACATGACTTGGCTGCCTGTATGTATGTGTGTGTATTTATAAGAATTGTCAGGTAAAATAGGAGCTACCTCACAACAAAACATGCTCTGGATTCAGACTTTGGAATTCGCTCTTGGAATTCCTAGAGTTCACTCTAGGAATTCCTTGGATAATATTTAAAACTGACTGGAGTCTGCTTCCATATAGGAGTGTTTACAATGTCACAGTGTTATTTGAAGAGCACAGTTCATTCTTGGCCAATATCTCACCTACAGCTGTGCGCAAATGACTGTGGCGTTTACCATCAAACAGGTTGCTTCATTCCAAGCAGCAACTAGTTGAACCTGTACCATTTTTAAACATTTTTGAGAGATAGCAAGTTCTGAGACATGATACTTTATGCGTGTTTAACCTTCTCAATAATTTTGGAAGCAAAATACAGTATAATTTGTCATTTAAATGAATTGTTTCAAGTAAAATATTCAGCTAAATTTAATAAAATTTAAGAATGTTTCTCATTGCAAACTAAAAGCTGTTGTAATACAATACCTTATACCAACACACGTGCTGAGCAAAACCTTTGAATTAGTAATACCCTCCACAATTCCATGGTAGTAACAGTGGACCTGAAATAAATGATTCATTATATAAATTAGCTAACGAGTGTAGCAATTGTAATAAGCATGATGGTGCCAGCATTAATGATGAGATTTGGGATGGTGTTTAATGGTGTGGTTTAAAGCTGAATGGTGTGCAGAAAGATTTTTATATACTTTCTCCACTCCGATCGGTTTACTTCCTTCCTACTAGAGTGCAAGGGCTGAGAACATTCTCCAGATTCGTCACCCATTCCTTCTCTCCAGAGATGCTGCCTGTCCCGCTGAGTTACTCTAGCATTTTGTGTTTATCTTTGTTTTAAACCAGCATCATACACATTTCTCCAGTTTATTGTTTGATTGATCATTCTGTGTAGGCGACCTAAGAATATGCTGTTTGCCCTCTGAAGAACTATGATCAGATTCAAACTGAATTAGTCATGAGCTCATATAAGTGCATATACCCACACCCACATACACTGTCCAATAGATCAGTAACCAGGAACTGGTTTTCTTTGCTCCAACACAATGGATGGAAGCAAATCACAGTAAACAGATACATATAGGAATGCACAGTTTTTTTGTTAAGTCACAGTCATAGTCAGAAGCAGGCCCTTTGGTCCACCACGTCAGAGGCAACCATTAAATACCTATTTACACTAATCCAGTTTGTGTGTCTGCTCTCTACAAATATTTGTTCCGTTCACTGTTCTGAGACATTGTTTTAGATTTGGAGTTTCCTTCTTTTTTGAAAGAGAAACCTTATCTGTTAGGGTAACCCTAAATAGCAACAAAATAGCCAAGAAAGTGACATTGCAAAATTCCAAATTACTGAATTTGATCATAATTAATGTAAGCTTATTGAAAGATGGCATGTCCTAGAAATTGTATCAGACCCTAATGGATGCGCCAGATGGTCTTGCAGTGCTTGCCAACAATTAAGATCTTGAGCACAACTAAAAGGGTGTTGTAATCATGAAGAAGGCACACTAATGCCTCTACTTTCTTAAATGTTTAAAGATATTCAGCTTGTCGTTGAATACTTTAACAAACTTCTATAAATGTACTGCTGTAAGTATGCTGATTGGTTTTATCATGGCTTGGTAAAGCAATTCCATCTAACAGAAAGACAAGAGTTTGCCAAGAATGGTAGACTCTGTCGGGTCCATCATGGACTCAGAGCTCCCCAACATCAAAAGCATCTACATGAGGCGCTGCCTCAAGAAGGCGGCATCTATCTAATCTAAACGATTCCTGCTGTGCTCTCTTCTCGCTGTTAGCATCAGGAGGGAGGTAGAGAAGCCTGAAGTCCCACACCACCAGGTTCAGCAACAGCTATTTTCCTGCAACTATCAGGATCTTGAAGCAGTCCACACAACTATTTTCCTATCTCGTCAGTGGAACACCAAAGACCATCTCTTGTACTATGAGGGAATTGTATTTTTTCTAATTGTGATTTGCATTAATGTCATGTCTTTTGTTTTGCACATTCTTCTCTTCCTTTCGCTGTCTTGCATAATACATGTGTAATTTATGCATGATTAATGTGTGTATGTGTTTGCCTGAGTCCATGCGCCTGTGATGCTGCAGAAAAGAAGATTTTTCATTGCACCTGTAGTTCACCATCTTTGTGTATATGAGAATAAACTCAGTTTGACTCTAAAAACCCTTGAAAATCTGCTGACGTATTTGATCACAAGCTAGACCTGAGTAACCCATGATGGCTGGTGGTCCCACGCGTGAATGGGAGTACTCGAACGGAATTCCAAACTTCCACACATACCGAATCTTTTCAAATTCTGACCTTCAAAGGCTTGTTCCATCTGATCAGTTATTTTTATAAGTGGTCCTACAATTGTCGCTTAATCAAATATAAGTTCCATGAAATACAACTGGAGTTTGTGCAGTCCCTCCAAGTTTGCATTCCAGTAAATATACTCTGCAAATATACTGCATATCTTCCACAACCAAAATATTTGAATACAATACTCTAATTACAGCCTAATCAGGATCAGAAAGTAAAGATTTATAGCAACCTATTAGCAAAGGGTTATTAACACTTTGTATTCTGGTTTGCCAGAGAGAAGGGACAGTTTTCCATGAGGCTTTATATTTTGTTGACGTCAAAAATTAATGATTTATGTACATGTATTTCTAATTTTGTTGGATAATCTTTTGGTAGTATTAATATTTCCAAGTGCTTTTGGCACTTACCTTAATCTTGGGTTGAGATGACTTCATTTTGCCAACTTTACCATATGTATATTGCACAAAATCCTTACCAAGCAGTTTCCTATGAAACAAAATATACATAGCAAAGATAATTATCATTTAAGGTCCTTGACTGATGACTTTCCAGCTTACATAGTTTAAAAAAAAAACAAATGACTTCTACATAAGAACTACAGGAGGCCCTTGAGAAATTTCAAAAAAAAAAATTACCTCTGAAATATAGTCACTCATATTCTGTTTCATGCAATAAAATTGATTTACTGGTGACAAGATAAGTAACCATATATAAATTCAAAATGGTGCATTCATCAAACATCTGGAGGAACAATACAAATAACATTGCATACATGCCTAAATGCCTTGATATTTGCTTTTGCTATGATAAAGGTATGCGGAGAAAAATGACAATCAAAACTTGCCTCTAAGTCTGCATTCGTTGTCCTAATGATTGGCGGACAGTAGTGGCACTAAAGTTTTGCACAGTTCCCTTCCTTTCAAAAGTAATTCAGGCAAAGGAAATGGATGAGAGAGCCTTGTGTGCCCCAAGATTTTAATTGTCAGCTGCCTCTTTAAAAACACTGAATAGTCTACTTCTATTTACATTGTCGTTAGCATGAGCTGGGATTGACATTCTCCTCTGTCTACAACAAACGTGTCTTTTATTGTAATAGAAGGATGTTGGCACAATAGATTCCTCTGTCCTTCTTGTTCTTAGGCAATTCCTAGGGGTGGTGGATGACTTACTTCAAATCTAATTCTATGGAATCTGAGGTGGCCAGTGTGGAACCAGCCACATATGCTTCAGGGAGAAGATAAATGGGTGCTATTGGGTGTGGTTCAATTTCACTGAGGTTCTAAGTGCCATCTTGAATATTCCTCTATTTTAAGTCATCAAGGGCTAAAGATCCTCTTGAGTCAATTGAAAAGCAACAGATATTAAACACCTAATTTTCACTCCCAGTTCGAAAACTCCATTATGAGGATTCTAAAATCAACTCATATTTTAGGAAGTATTTATACCATTTCTTTTAATAATTGGCCAATGACTACAATATTTGCTTGCATCAAATATGACCATCCAAACAGGATGGAAATAAATAGCCCAGGATAGCGAGTTTCATTTCAAAGTTCCTCTTTCTATCATTCAGTAAATGTATTATGTTTTAAAGTGCTTTGGATAATTTCAAACCTGCAGTGCACAAAAGTTTAAAAGTTTCTGCTTCTCCACATCTCCTTTATCTGCATTGTTTAAGAGAAGGAAAGGGAACAAATTTGAATCCCAGCAGCTACATGATGCTTTGTTATTCAGTATTGCTATGTGGGGAGTTAAAACCTTTGGATGAGAAGTTAAACAGAAACCCCATTTGTCTTCAATTGCTATGGTTTTGCTGGGGAATCAAGATCATAAAACACTTTTCTAAAAAAAAGATACAAATGTTTTCAATATTCTAACCTCTTTCTTCCTGTAACTAACAATAATGAAAGTTAGGACATAAAGTGCTGGAGTAACTTAGCGGGTCATGCAGCATCACTGGTGAACATGGATAGCTCAGTGCGTCATGCAGCATCTCTGGTGAGCATGGATAGATCCAAGTTCTCTAGAGATGCTGCCTGACCCACTAAGTTACTCCAGCGCTTTGTGTCCTTTTGTGTAAACCAGCATCTGCAGTTACTTGTTTCTACAATGTAACAAGTTATCCTTGTATCCAATGTAGCAAGTGCTGCTGCTGTTGATCTCACAATGGGCAAAGAAGCTAACTTACCCAATAACACATTGAACATCAAAATACTATGAGAAACTTTCATGTTCTTGGCTAGTCCTCAGAAACATGATGTATAAATACAGGTGTATCATTTTTGATCTCTGTCAAATAAATAAATAAATAAATAAAGTTATTATTATTATTATTACTGTCTCCGTTCTGTGCTAATTTCACCCATTGTGGCAGCAGTGGGTAGCATTGGAAATTGAGTCACAAAGGCAAAAAATAAACTAAATATTTGTTGTTCATTCACTGTTGAAACACGATTCATAGAAAATGGAACTGTTGAATCTCAGTCTTGGCTTCAATGTTCTGACAATTTGCACAATTTGGGCTCAAGAATTGTGCAAATTGTCAGAATTGTCAGAACATTGAAGCCAAGACTGAGATTCAACAGTTCCATTTTCTATGAATCGTGTTTCAACAGTGAATGAACAACAAATATTTAGTTTATTTTTTGCCTTTGTGACTCAATTTCCAATGCTACCCACTGCTGCCACAATGGGTGAAATTAGCACAGAACGGAGACAGTAATAATAATAATAATAACTTTATTTATAAAGCACTTTAAACAACTACAGTTGCCACAAAGTGCTGTACATGAGAACTCATGAACAAAAAGCTATTACAAACAATTAAAAACCATTAAAAACCGTAAAACGAAGGACTATAAAAACACACTAAAAATTAAAAGACATTAAAAGCACTAAAAACAGGAGCAATGCCTCAGCCAGTGTCGAAAGCCAAAGAATAAAAATGTGTTTTTAGGGAGGATTTGAAGATGGACAGTGAGGGGGCCTGTCTGATGTGCAGCGGCAAGGTGTTCCAGAGTGCCGGAGCAGCAACAGAAAAGGCTCTATCCCCTCTGAGCTTCCGCTTAGACCTTGGTACCTCAAGGAGCAGCTGATCAGCTGACCTGAGGCACCGGGCAGGAGCATATAGGTGGAGAAGCTCAGAGAGGTAAGGCGGGGCGAGCCCATTCAACGATTTAAAAACAAATAAAAGAATTTTGAAATGAACTCGAAAGTGCACTGGGAGCCAGTGTAGGGAGGCCAAAATTGGCGTAATGTGCTCCCTCTTTCGAGTTCCAGTCAAAAGGCGAGCGGCAGCATTTTGAACAAGCTGGAGACGAGCCAATGAGGCTCGTGCGACTCCAGAGTAGAGTGCGTGACAGTAATCCAGCCTAGATGTAATAAAGGCATGGATTACTGTTTCAAAATGCTCCCGCTCGAGAATGGGCTTCACCTTTGCCAGCTTCCTTAGGTGAAAGAAGCTGGACTTAACCACCGCGCCTATTTGTTTAAGTATGAGTAAGAGGAACCCTCCTAATCTGGAATAATACAAAGCATATTTACAAAGACCTGCTAAATAAATAAAAGTTTGGAAAAGAACCAGTCAAATATATGCTACAAAGACAAGACCTGGTGCATTGCCAATAGGATAATTGTGGAAGAAGAGAGTTCGGCAGTGGATTTGGGAATTTCGGTATTATGGATGGCCTGTAGAGAGGCTCAGAATGGAAGAGGATCATGAGGAGCAAAGAGGATCATAGGCAGATGAACATGGAGGACATGGATCAGTTGCACCACTGGCATTGAAATTACATAGCTGAATCCAATCATTTGACTGCACTTTCATAAAATTGCTGTGTTAATCAATGTAATTTCTAGGCCAGCATATTCAATGACAAACAAATTATCATTAATACCTACTTGTTCTTTTCAAGTTTTAATATATACTTTTCACCATCCAAATTAATTGAATATGATACATGATCCATCCATTGTCCCTGCAATAATAAAATTAAAATTCATACTTTTATACTGGTTACAAAAGACTATAACTTAATTTTATTTAAATGAAACATCATGGACTTCCATAACTCTACTGAAGTATAATAACTCCAAAGATCCTTTGGTTGGAATATCAATCCCCCCTGTTAAATTCTGTGGAATGACCAAATGCTTGTTTGAAAATAACTTCAAATCAGATTTTATTGCAAAGAGGAGGAAAAGCTAGGAAAGGTATTCCAAAATGTGGGCCCCCGATTAGGAATGGCTGCAGGGAGGGGAAAAAAACGGTGATATTTGTTTTAAATTGAATGCATATTGATATCGAGAAATAGGTGGCCTGGGAGATTAAAGGTTTGGATGAGTGGTTTCTTGTTACAAAATAGGATGGGGATACTAGATATTAGTCAATTTAAAATTAATATGTGAAGTATTTTAATACAATAAGGTGGATGTTGAAAAATATCAGCTTGTCATGAAAAAAAACCTCACACTGGTTGTGAGTCTAAGATTTGTGTAGGCATGCTGCATAGATGGTTTTAAGTGACCGTGAGATGGTAAAGTACAAGTGGCAGAGTTAAGCTCTGAAGTGTGTAGGAAGGAACTGCAGATGCTGGCTTACACCGAAGATAGACACAAAATGCTGGAGTAACTCAGCAGGACAGGCAGCATCTCTGGAGAGAAAGAATGGGTGACATTTCGGGTCGAGACCCTTCTTCAGACTCTTTGAGTAACTCAGCGGGGTCAGGTAGCATCTCTGGAGAGAAGGAATGGCTGACGTCTCAGATCGAAACTCTTCTTCAGACTCTGAAGAAGGGTCTTGTCCCGAAACGTCACCCATTCCTTCTCTCCAGAGATGCTGTCTGTCCCGCTGAGTTACTCCAGCATTTTGTGACTAAGCTCTGAAGTGATGGTTCAGAGACTCTTAGGGTGATGTTTCTGTCATCCTGCATTAGTTATGTTCATGGAGGCCCAGTTCGAACTAAATACTCTGAATCATAGCAGGATAAACTATGTTCCCCTTTCTCAAAGAACCTGAAGGTTGGAGAATGTCTTCAGCTGGCATGTTCAGCTCCTATGGAAATGCAAAAATTCCTGCAATAATATTCTTCTCTTCACCAAGAGAGCTGTCCAGCACAAATCTTTGGATATACTTGAGTCCTCTAAGAATTGCTGATAAGGCTGATGAATGACACCTACGTGTTACACAAATTCCATGCAGTTGGATCTGAATTTTCCATTCATGGCCAAACACATAAAGTGTGCACATGCTTTGCACACTCAAGCAGACTAACATCAGTTTCAACCTGGGGTCACGGGTGAGCTTTCCATCTAGAACAGCAGGGGTAAACCAGGTTCACTAAAGAAGCAGGACATCTTTTTATAGAAAGCAATTTTAAGAAAGCAATTATTTAATAGCCATTCATAAAGAAACTGTAACTCGTCACTTACTCAATCATGTGTCAACATAGGGTGATTTTTATATTCATTATTATTGCAATAAACAAGATCTTTGGCCTATGTTGGGTACTCCCAGGACAATTTGCCAAGTTCCCCTGGTTCAAAAGCATAATGCATAGGGAATGTTGTCTTTACACAGAAATCAGACTGGGATTGTGACTGGGTCTTGACTGGGGATAGGCAGTTGACTTTCACGATTTGAGCAATTTGACCCAGGAGTGGTCACAGTCATAAATTATTCCAGGTTAAATCAATTTTCTGTTATACAACACCAATAACAAACTGCTTTTATTGATCAACATGTTATGTACTTGGTACATTTGTGGTGATTGTGAAATAAAATGAGAAAATGTGAAATGCAACAGTTGCCAACATTTCTTATTTTTCTTTTAAATCTTTAGATATTTTATTCTGCTTTATTTCATGAAACAAGTTAACAAGGATGATGAGAAATATTTAAATTAACTGCATAAAGTATGAAATGGAGGAATTTATATGGCATTCCAAGTACCTGGTCAACATTTTGTTTCTGTCGATCACCTATAAGTTCAGGAATTATGACTTCATAACCAGAGAGATGAGATGTTTGATGGGAAGATGCATCTAATGAAATAAAACAGAAACAAGACGTGAATTATGTATCGGAAGGAACTGCAGATGCTGGTTTACCTCGAAGGTAGACACAAAATGCTGGAGTAACTCAGCACGTCAGGCAGCATCTCTGGAGATGATCTGAATAGCTCCCAAATTTCAATGATAGACACAAAAAGCTGAAGTAATGGATCAGCATCTCTAGAGAAAAGGAAGATGTGATGTTTTGGGTCAGAATCCTTCTTTAGACTGAAAGATAGAGGTGTGGGGGGGACTGGGGGCGAGAAAATGTTTAACTTGCTCTAAAGACAATTGCAGATCACTTATTGATGTGGGTTGTTGGATTTAAGATTAAGTTTGGTGAAATCTTGATGAAATTAATTAGATATTGGAAGCTGGACAAAATGGTTGTTTAAGTTCAGGGATGCTGGCGGGGAGAAGGTTGGGATTGGCGTTATGTAGCAAGGGGGTGGAGAGGTGGATGGAGGGATCAGCGCACCAGGGAATCACTGAGAGAGTGGTACCTGTGGAGAGTAGAAAGGAGTTGGGAGGAAAAGATGCGACAAGTGGGGGAGATCACTTTGTAGCAGTCATTGTCAAAGAATTGTCAATGAATAATGTGTTGGTTGTAAAGGCTGGCAGGGTGAAAGATAAGAACCAAGGGAGGTCTATCCGTGTTCTGTCTTGAGGGAGGGAGGGAGGGAGGGAGGTGGGTTGCGAGCAGGGTGGAGGAGATACAGATCATATTTAAGATACCGTGCGCACGTCACGCACAGATTGCTAATTAATTAAAAATGGAATCGAAAGAAATCTAGAAGCGCATAAATAATCCAGAAGAATTCTGGGATGACTTCTCTGTGGGGAGCATCAGACAATATATTGAATGATTCAATTGAAAGACTTCAGTTGTGGGGTTAATGCAAAAATCACGGAGATCCAATCAGGCTGCGTTTTCAGGACTGTTTAGTTCGATTTTTGAGAAGAGAGTGTCCTTTATCAGTGAGAATTACCCCAGAATCATCCAGATTTGACAATACCCACGCAAGTATCCAATTATCATACTGTGTATTCTGTGTTTGCCTTTCTTAAGAATATAAGGAAAATTTGTACAGTATTTTGAACAGTTCCGCGTCAATTAAAGTTACATAAAGGTAGGTCAAACGCTCCCTTTGACTCTAAAGAGCTGCCAATCAGGAATTACTTTTATTTCAATAATACGAATAAAATTCCTTATTATAAAGTCCCGCCAACTAATTTCCGTGCCTCCAATAACAAAGGTTGGGTTATAAAGAAAAAAGTCGCAACAATCATAATATATTAATTGATCTGACCTCCCAATAACATTGCCGAACAAAGGAATTATCTTGCATTGATTCTTACCTGTCCCGCTGTTAACACAAAATCCTACCACAACTAACAAAAACTCCACGAACAGCAGCATCCGACAGGATAGTGTGGGCAAGCACAGAGTGATCAGATCACACGCCATTGACCACGTCTCGTTCTTCACATCAACTTTTCGCACTTGCGTCTCACCTTCTTGTCAGGTATAAGGAACATCCAAACGGACCTGAAAAACGAGTTTGATCACTGACGACAACCTCGGAAGGTTGCATCACGTGGAGATCGGAATGTCTGAAGAGGGTCCTGACTGGAAACCTCATCTGTCCACACCCACCCACATATGACCCGCTGAGTTACTCTAGCAGAAGGTACACAAAATTGCTGGGGAAACTCAGCGGGTGCAGCAGCATCTATGGAGCGTAGCAGTTTGTTTTTATCTCGATGACCACTATTCAATCTAGTGCTGGAGTAAAAGTGGAATACCTGAGCATCCATTTGAGGGTCTGCAATTGGAAGCACCTCCCCGACGAGGCTTTCTCAATAAATAAAGTTGGTGGATAAGTCTTTTCTACAAATCTCTTCAGGCAAGGAATGGAGGAACACTTGTTTCTGTATGTTCTGGGGTGGTGGATGAAGCCATCGTGGGTCTAGGGGATGCTATGGGAGGTGCTTGACAAGGTAGAAACAAGGAATTGCAGATCCTGTTTTAGAAACAAGGAACTGCAGAGTCTCACCTCCAGAGATGCTGCCTGACAGGCTGAGTTACTCCAGCACTGCTTGACAGGGTAGGCCATAGTGATACAGCGTGTAAACAGGTCCTTCAGCCCAACTTGCCCACACCGGCCAACATGTCCCAGCTACACGAGTCCCACCTGTCCACGATTGGTCCATATCCCTCCAAACCTGTCCTATCTATGTACCTGTCTAACTGTTTCTTAAATGTTGGGATAGTCCCTGCCTCAACGACCTCCTCTGGCAGGTTGTTCCATACACCCACCACCCTTTGTATGAAAAGGTTATCCCTCAGATTCCTATTAATTATTTTCCCTTTCACCTTAAACCTATATCCTCTGGTCCTCGATTCACCTACTCAGAGCAAGAGACTGTGCATCTACCCGATCTAATCCTCTCATGATTTTATATACCTCAATAAGATTACCCCTCATCTTCCTGTGCTTCAAGGAATAGAGTCCCAGCCTACTCAATCTCTCCCTATAGCTCAGACCCTCTAGCCCTGATAACATAATTGTAAATCTTCTCTGTACCCTTTCTATCTTGGAGAGTGGGGTATTGACATGGATAGAGAACTGGTTGGCAGATAGGAAGCAAAGAGTAGGAATTAACGAGTCCTTTTCAGAATGGCAGGCAGTGATTGGTGGGGCGCCGCAAGGCTCGGTGCCGGGACCCCTGTTATTTACAATAACGATTTAGACGAGGGAATTACTGTAAATGTGACATCTCCAAGTTTGCAGATGACACAAAGCTAGGTGGCAGTGTGAGCTGCGATGAGGATACTATGAGGCTGCAGGGTGACTTGGATAGGTTGGGTGAATGGGATGCATGGCAGATGCAGTATAATGTGGATAAATATGAGGTTATCCACTTTAGTGGCAAAAACAGGAAGGCAGATTATTATCTGAATGGTGTCAGATTGGGAAAAGGGGAGGTGCAACGAGACCTGGGTGTGCTTGTATATCAGTCACTGAAAGTAAGCATGTAGGTACAGCAGGCAGTGAAGAAAGATAATGGCATGTTGGCCTTCATTGCAAGAGGATATGAGGATAGCAGCTAATAGATCATACTGCAGTTTTGCAGGGCCGTGGTGAGGCCGCACCTGGAGTATTGTGTGCAATTTTGGTCTCCTAATTTGAGGAAGGACATTATTGTTATTGAGGGAGTGCAGCGTAGGTTCACCAGGTTATTTCCCGGGATGGCGGGACTGACATATGATGAAAGAATTATATTTGATGGGAAGATGCATCTAATGAAATAAAACAGAAACAAAACATGAATTATGTATCGGAAGGAACTGCAGATGCTGGTTTACACTGAATGTAGACACAAAATGCTGGAATAACTCAGCAGCACAGCATCTCTGGAAATGATCTGAATGGCTCCCAAATTTCAATGATAGACACAAAAAGCTGTAGTAACTCAACGGGTCAGCATCTCTTTTCCTACCATCTCCAGCTTAAAACCAGTTTTCTCTGTTTCTTAGTCCTGGAGAAGTGGACGTCAACTTAAAAGGTTAACTTTTTTATCCCTCTACAAATGGTGTCTTACCTACTATTTTTATTTCAGAAGTCCAGCGTCTGCATTTTGCACCAAGAAAGTTTATTTCAGATATCTGCTGTGGGTCATGCTCAGCATATGGCCCGCCCATCGGTGTAATTATTGGATGCTGGGAATGTTGACCTGTCAGAGGAAACTGACATTGATTTGCATATGTTGTCAGTAGATTGGAAGGATCATAGAATATGGCTGCCTTAATATAGTATGTTTCTTAGGCAGTCCTTAGGCTTGAGGGTGACTTGCTTCGAACCCAACTATGTAAGTCCAGAGGTAGCTGATGAAACCAATGTGGACACCACAGACTCTGCCACGGGTGGGACAGGAGACACTCGGCAGGGCAGGTAAAAGTTGGTAGTATTGGAGGTGGTTCAGTTTGCATTTTTCTCTGGATTTCTACATGTTCACACAGAGAATACTTGAGTCATCCTGAATTCCCTTTCTTCATTTTGAACTATTATGGGTCGGAGATTCCCATGAGATGGCAAGGAAGCTGTGAGAACAAGCATGACGTTTTTTTATTGTTCTGATAGTAATCTCTAGTAATGTGACCAAGCTCAGAATGGACTGCTTCTTTCAGAAGTCGAGAATTGGACATGTAAGTGATGAGGTCTACTCAATGGAATCAGTTGAGTGTAAATAGAACATGTAATTAGACTGTAATTTAACCTGGGTGCAGTTAAGTGTTTGTAATTAGATTAGAAATTCCCTCGCAGAATGATCAAAATTGTCCGATTGTGGAGGGATCAGGGATTGAGCGTTATGGGGATCTAACACCAAAGAGTATTTGAGACCTGAAGTAGATCGGCTATGAATCTTATTGAATGGTGAAACAATCTGGAAGGATGAGAGGGATACTCCTGTTCCTGGGTCTGGCCTCAATGCCAATAATGTTTGCCTGTGAGAATGACATGAGTTCACTTATTCTATTAGTGGATTAGGAGGATTTTGCAGAGATATGATTGGTGGCATATTTCCTGTGTTTTGAGGAGTCTGATGCATATGATCTAAATGCACAGGAGGGCAGGGATTATTGCTTACTGGTAGACTGAGATTTTTGCTGAATTTAAGATCTTGATCTTGTAGCTTGATGATAGAGGCAGCGGTAACCTTGATCCTGGTGATCAAGGTTAAATAATTTCTCAATTGTCCCGAATCTCTGAAAAGATCCAAATTTTAGATGTATTCTCCACCTCAACTTTGTCTCTCAGCTGATAAAGCCAAAGATTTTTGTAAATTCAAAGAAAGCCATTGGCTGAGTTTGATGCTGCTCCTTGTATTTTTCCTTATGTTTGTCATATGGTGAATATCTTGTCAAATCTCCCATTTTAAGACAGCAAAATACCAAACCAATTCAATTGAAAATAACGTGGATGATAAGACTGTGTGAGATGAACAAGGACGCCTTCTTCCTGCTGCAAAGATTCTAGGGGGATAATACCAGTTTAAGGCCTGGTATAAAAACATCTCAAACTTATTGGTCATGGTATGTGTGGTATTATGGAATAATAGTGTAAGGAATGCCTTTATTTTGTAGTAACCGGAAGGGGGCGCTGCTGCCAGTGGTCAGGCTGCAGTGACGGCATCCGGCCAGAAGTTGGCGCTGTGGGCGTAACCGGATGTGACGTGGTTACCGGGGGGTGTGAGGGAATGCCCGGGCATGCACACGAGCCTGTTGCTGCTGTACAGAATAAAGACAGACTCCGATTACGTCATTGTACGAGCCTTATTATAAGAAAAACTTGACATGGTGTCAGAAAGGGGAAAAAAGCGAAAACTTGTAAGCGAAAAAAAAAAAAGAAGAAGAAGTGGAAGGTGTATCGTTTTGGCGGGAAATGGGAGACGAGCCGGCAGATATGGCGCAACCTACACCAACTGCTACGTTCACAATACAACCTCCAGAGCCATTCGATTTTACCAAGCCTCAAGAATGGGAGCGTTGGATCAGGAGATTCGACCGCTTTCGGCTTGCAAGCAACTTAAACGCGACGTCGGCAGAAAACCAGGTGAACACGTTAGTGTATTGCATGGGCGATGAAGCCGAAGATGTGCTAAAGGGGCTAACGCTAACTGCAGATGAGAGGAAGATGTACACGGATGTCAAGGCGGGCTTTGATGCATTTTTTGTGCCTAAAAAGAATGTAAGCTACGAAAGAGCCAAGTTCAATCAGCGTGTGCAACTGCCAGGAGAAACGGTGGATTCCTTCATCATTGCTCTATACGGATTAGCTGAACACTGCAACTATGGACAGTTACAGAACGAGCTGATCCGCGACAGGTTAGTGGTCGGGCTGAGAAACGTCTCATTGTCAGAAAAGCTACAGCTAGACAGAGACCTAACCCTTGGAACTGCTATAACAAAGACAAGGCAGTCTGAAGAAGTTAGACGACAGCGGTCTGACTTAAGAGGAGAAAATAGCGGTGCTAGCAAGTG
The DNA here is from genome assembly GCF_010909765.2 of Amblyraja radiata. Lineage (NCBI taxonomy): Eukaryota > Metazoa > Chordata > Chondrichthyes > Rajiformes > Rajidae > Amblyraja > Amblyraja radiata. Next base: position 22,834,675 of record NC_045970.1, read on the forward strand.
CTCTAATGTTGATGCTGTGCATGCTAAAAGCTACAGAAAACCCAAATTTCCCTCAAAGCCTCAGCCACAAGCACAAACACCAGGCAAAAATAAACTTAATACACGGCCACAGCCAGGTTCAAAGGCCTGTTATAGATGTGGAAAAATGCCCTCGCATGGAAAATTGGAATGCCCTGCTAAAGATGCTGTGTGTCACAACTGTGGCAAAAAGGGACATTATGGCAAAGTGTGCAGAAACAGTGGAAAATCTCTGAATGCTGTCACTACAGAGGAAGAAGAGAGCTTTTTTCCTGGGAGCCGTGGATGCTGGAAAAGACCCGTGGACGGTGCAGCTACAAGTGAGACTAAAAAAAGTGTGCTTTAAAATAGACACTGGTGCTGATGTCACCGCCATGCCAGCCGAGGTGTACCATGACATTACAGGGGGGCATGATGTGAAGCGCCTGGCAGTGTCGACACGCCCATTGTTTGGGCCAGGGGACAATGCACTCTCTGTCCTGGGTGTAGCCAGAGAAACACTGCGCAGAGGCAAAAAGACAGCCATAGAGAACATTTATGTAGTAAAAGACCTGCACACTGCACTGTTGGGAAGGCCTGCCACAGAACGGCTTCAGCTTGTGTGCAGGGTTGACGGCATCACCTTGGAATCAGTGAAACAACAATATCCGAAGCTGTGTAGCGGCTTGGGTCTTGTTCGGAGGCCATACTCAATTAAATTGAAGTCAGAGGCTGTGCCCTTCTCTCTCCACACACCATGCAGAGTCCCTCTGCCGCTTATGGGAAAAGTGAAGGAGGAGATAGACCGTATGGAGAAGATGGGCGTAATCACCAAGATTGAGGAGCCGACTGATTGGTGTGCCGGGATGGTGGTGGTGCCGAAAAAAGCAGGTGATGTTCGCATTTGTGTGGACTTCACAATGATGAATGAATCAGTATGCAGAGAAAAGTTGATCCTGCCTTCTGTCGAGCACACTCTGGGCATGCTAGCTGGCGCAACAGTATTCAGCAAATTAGATGCCAACATGGGCTTCTGGCAAGTACCATTGACAAAAGAGTCTGCCAAATACACCACCTTCATCACGCCTTTTGGGCACTACTATTTTAACCGTCTACCCTTTGGCATAGCATCAGCCCCCGAGCACTTTCAAAGGATGATGATGACAGAAGTGACCGGTGGCCTGGAGGGGGTACTGTGTCACATGGATGACATCCTGGTCTGGGGACAGACGCAGGAGGAGCATGATGTGCGGCTACATGCGGTGCTAGAGAAGGCACAAAAGGCCGGCATTACGCTCAACATGGACAAATGTGAGCTCACACGCCACACAGTCAGATTCCTGGGTCATGTGATTTCAGCAGATGGAGTGAAGCCAGATCCAGAGAAGACGAGAGCAGTACAAGAGATGGATGCACCCAAAAATGTCAGCGAACTCAGGAGTTTTCTGGGCATGGTCAATCAGCTGGGCCGCTTCTTGCCTAACCTGGCTGAAAAAGACAAAGTGCTACGAGACCTGCTGTCCAAGAAGAACCATTGGTACTGGGGGACAGAGCAGCAGGCCGCCTTTGATCAGTTAAAAACAGAGCTGTCATCCACACCAGTGCTCACATTATACAACCCAAACAGTGCTCTATAGATCTCTTCTGATGCCTCTTCCTTTGGCCTGGGGGCAGTCCTGCTGCAGAAGAGCGATGCCATGTGGTCACCTGTGGCATATGCGTCCAAGTCAATGACACCAACAGAGCAGCGCTATGCTCAAGTAGAGAAGGAGGCATTGGCTGCAACATGGGCATGTGAAAGGTTCAGCTGTTTCATCCTGGGAAGACCATTCGAGCTGGAAACTGACCATAAGCCGTTGGTGAGTCTGCTGGGAGGGAAAGCTTTGGATGACCTCCCACCAAGAGTCCTAAGATTTAGGATGAGACTCATGAGGTCCAACTATACAGTCGATCATGTCCCTGGCAAAAGCCTGTGGACAGCCGACACCTTATCTCGTGCTCCTCTGAGAGCCGCAAGAACACACACAGACACAAGCCTATTAGAGGACACCAACATCTATGTAGACTCTGTCATCAGCAACTTTCCTGTCAGTGGAGATTATCTGAGCAGCCTACGTGAGCACCTGAAGGCAGACAGCACATGCTCTGCACTGATGGAGTACTGCACAGACGGCTGGCCCGGCAAAAGCCAACTGCAGGGAGTGCTGAGACATTACTGGGCTGATAGAGCAGTGCTGACTGTGCACGATGGGCTGCTGCTGCGGGGCACGAGGCTCGTCATCCCATCAGCCTTACAAGGTGATGTGCTGCAGAGACTACATGAGGGACACCTGGTGGTGACAAAGTGCAGGGGCCGGGCCAAACAGACGGTATGGTGGCCAGGACTCAGCAGCCAGCTGAATGACATGGTGCTGAAATGTAGAACCTGCATCCAAGAGAGAAGGAACGTCAAAGAGCCGCTGATGCCAACGGAGATGCCAGACAGGCCTTGGCAAACCTTGGGAGCTGACCTATTCACGCTGAAAGACAAGACTTATCTACTAGTAGTAGATTATTTCTCAAGGTATGTGGAAGTTGCGCTGCTGTCACCCACAAGGTCCACAGATGTGGTGGGGCACCTGAAATCCATGTTTTCTCGTCATGGAATTTGTGAATTTCTTAAAAGTGACAATGGGCCCCAGTTCTCAGGTAGCCACTTTAAAGCCTTTGCAGCAGAGTATGGCTTTGTGCACATCACGAGCAGCCCCAAGTTTCCTCAGAGCAATGGGGAGGCGGAACGCGCTGTACAAACCATGAAAAACCTGCTAACAAAGGCATCAGACCCATATCTTGCATTGCTGGCCTACAGAGCAACCCCTCTACAGAACGGCTATAGCCCGGCCGAGCTGTTGATGGGGCACCGCCTCCGCACTACAATTCCTGCCCTTCCAACCCTGCTGAATCCAGTTTTGCCTGACTACAACGCGCTGGGGGCCAAAGAAAGGGAGAAGAGGAGGAACGACGCAAGATCCTTCGACAAGAGGCACGGAGTGAGAAATCTGGAGCCACTCGTACCTGGGAAGGATGTGTGGATCACCGATGCACGAGTCCAGGGCACATTGCTATCTACACACAATACCCCTCGCTCTTATATCGTCCAGGTGCCTCAGGGCACACTGAGGAGGAACCGGCATCACTTGGTGCCGCTGCAGACCAACAGTGGGGTAGTCGACGCTGATGAGCCACCGGTGGGAGAAGATTCACCTACACCAGAGCCAGCTCCACCAGTGACAACATCACCCAGCAGAGAGGGCCCCACCACAGAGACTGTGCGGACCAGGTGTGGGGGAGAGGTTAGAAAGCCGAAGAGACTTGATTGGTGATTTATTGATTTGTTTTCTACAGTAAAGAAAAAGAGAGTGAAATGTGATTGTGAAATTGTTCTGCTAAACCTGTTACATTTACCTGAAACCTGAGAGTTTAAGTTTTGAAGAACACAGCCTGCTAAAGTAATAGTTCACAATATGGTAACGCGTAAGTTATTTTATTTCTATTTTGCATGCTTGAAACAGGGACAGATCAGGGACAGGTCTTCCAGCAAAAGGGCAGAATAAACCCCTTAAGACCTGCAGAGACAAAGGTAGTCCACCCTTTGTTCTCATAGAAAGGGAGATGTGGTATTATGGAATAATAGTGTAAGGAATGCCTTTATTTTGTAGTAACCGGAAGGGGGCGCTGTTGCCAGTGGTCAGGCTGCAGTGACGGCATCCGGCCTGAAGTTGGCGCTGTGGGCGTAACCGGATGTGACGTGGTTACCGGGGGGTGTGAGGGAATGCCCGGGCATGCACACGAGCCATCCTGCGAGCAAGATCCACCCTGGTCGCGATGCGCCGGCACCAACAGGACCTCACATCGACACTCCCTGGACTTCAGGCCTCACTAACCCAGACCTGCAACGGACCCCAGCTCCGCAATAACCTACCTGAACTCCCGGTGGCTCAGCACTTCAACTCCCCCTCCCATTCCCAATCCGACCTCTCTGTCCTGGGTCTCCTCCATTGCCAGAGTGAGCAACAGCGGAAATTGGAGGAACAGCACCTCATATTCCGTCTGGGGACCTTGCGTCCGTATGGCATTAACATTGAATTCTCCCAATTTTGCTAGCCCTTGCTGTCTCCTCCCCTTCCTTAACCCTCTAGCTGTCTCCTCCCACCCTCCCATCCGCCCGCCCTCGGGCTCCTCCCCCTCCTCCCCTTTTCCTTCTTTCTCCCACCCCCATCAGTCTGAAGAAGGGTTTCGGCCTGAAACGTCGCCTATTTCCTTCGCTCCATAGATGCTGCTGCACCCGCTGAGTTTCCCCAGCAATTTTGTGTACATGCACACGAGCCTGCTGCTGCTGTACAGAGTTGCTAAATAAAGACAGACTCCGATTACGTCGTTGTACGAGCCTTATTATAAGAATAACTTGACAGTATGTGTGTTCAGAAAAGATTAACAGCATGCTAATGTAAATCATGTGAGGAAATGGAAAAAAAGTTTCAAAATGTAAATAACAACACATGACTGCACTACAATACCATACGATAAAACTTTATTTATCCCAGGAGGAAAATTAATTTGCCAACAGTCATAAAAAACACAAAATACATGAAACATGAAAATAAAGTGATCAGTGGTAAGCAAAGATCTTTGGTAAGGCTTTGGGGATGTGCAAAGATTGAGGAAGGGGGGGTCAGTCAAGTAGTCTACCCCACGACAGAAGGGGGAGGAGCTGTCGAATTTGATAACCACAGGGAAGGATCTCCCGTGGCTTTCTGTCCTGCATCTTGGTAGAACCAGTCTGTTGCTGACAGCACTTCTCTGGTTGATCAGTGTGTCATGGAGGGGGTGAACTGTATTGTCCAGGATGCTCGGCAGTTTGAGGAGCATCCTCCCCTCCAAGAATCCAACAGCTGCAGCCTCGCCCAACGATCTTATAGCAGCCATCTTTGGCCTCGCCCTCTCCCAGCCCGGATCCGGGCCCGCGCGTGCGCACGCGGCAGGCAGGTTGCGGGAGCGTCGCATGGCGACGGGGGAGGGGAGGGAGCGAGAGGCCGGGAGAGGAGACGAGCAGCATGGAGCCGGGGCCCGGCAACACCAATGGTTCGGCGGCCGTCGTGTGCGCCAGGGCCGCCTGGAAGTGCAACAAGGGAGGGCTGCGGGAGGTGCTGAGACTGGTGATGGCGGCTGCCGACAACTCGGAGGGCGGTGTTGGCGGGGAGAGCCCGCACCGGTAATACTTTACCCCGGCGGCGTCCCTGCTTTACCCCGGTAGCGGCCCTATTTTACCCCGGTAGCGGCCCTGCTTTACCCCCCGGTAGCGGCCCTGCTTTACCCCGGTAGCGGCCCTGCTTTACCCCGGTAGCGGCCCTGCTTTACCCCGGTAGCGGCCCTGCTTTACCCCGGTAGCGGCCCTGCTTTACCCCGGTAGCGGCCCTACTTTACCCCCCGGTAGCGGCCCTACTTTACCCCGGTAGCGGCCCTGCTTTACCCCCCGGTAGCGGCCCTACTTTACCCCCCGGTAGCGGCCCTGCTTTACCCCCCGGTAGCGGCCCTGCTTTACCCCGGTAGCGGCCCTACTTTACTCCTCGGTAGCGGCCCTGCTTTACCCCCCGGTAGCGGCCCTGCTTTACCCCGGTAGCGGCCCTGCTTTACCCCGGTAGCGGCCCTGCTTTACCCCGGTAGCGGCCCTGCTTTACCCCGGTAGCGGCCCTGCTTTACCCCCCCGGTAGCGGCCCTGCTTTACCCCGGTAGCGGCCCTGCTTTACCCCCCCGGTAGCGGCCCTGCTTTACCCCGGTAGCGGCCCTGCTTTACCCCGGTAGCGGCCCTGCTTTACCCCCCGGTAGCGGCCCTGCTTTACCCCCCGGTAGCGGCCCTGCTTTACCCCGGTAGCGGCCCTGCTTTACCCCCCGGTAGCGGCCCTGCTTTACCCCGGTAGCGGCCCTGCTTTACCCCCCCGGTAGCGGCCCTGCTTTACCCCCCGGTAGCGGCCCTGCTTTACCCCCCCGGTAGCGGCCCTGCTTTACCCCCCCGGTAGCGGCCCTGCTTTACCCCGGTAGCTCTCCCCCCCCCCCCCCCCGGCAATAGGCGTCGGGCGGCCGGCGTTCCCCCAGCCTTCGCGCCGGTACTGAAGGGCGGGCAGTGTTTTTGCGGCGCGCCTGATTCCCCAGCTACTGCCAACTGTAAAATCCCCCCAAACTCTGCAGGAAGATTTTCAGAAGCTGCTCAGAGACGCCTCGCTGCCAATAATTGTGTGGAGGCTGCTGTGATTTTGGCTCCTATTGCCCCACACCCGTGATGCGAGCAACACCTGTGTAAGGTGATCCGCTCAGCTGACACCAAGTGGTGCCAGTGCGGGCGGGCGGGGAGGGGGGGATCAATTATATCCCGAGTGGCAACCTTTTGCAAAATTAGTGGAATAATCGGTCTATAGGCCACTGCTGACTCTGTCGGTCACTGGCATGTGCGGCTAATTGGGTGACCCATTATATTTTTGTCCCAGTAGCCAAATTAAACATTAGCGTTGGGTATGTGATCTTCAGACTTATTCTGCAGTGATTTGATGTGCTGTGTGTGTGGTATCTAATGCTGTCTAATGCTGATCGATGTAGTTGTTATGAGTGAAACATAACTGATTTGCACAGAAGATATCGTGAATTGAAACTTGGTCAAAACCGAATACACAACTATACTAGTTAATAGTAACTAGTATATGTCCATTCTTTGGAAAGTGAACCAACATGTCACACAGGTGACCAGTCATATTTGACCTCTTACCCTAAATAAACATTGTCAGCATAACATATAAACATTTCACTGGACAAACTGAAAAAATATGAATTATATAGGCAGTACAAAGCAATATATGTGTAATGCTTTCGGAATAAGAAGAGATGTATTCTACAAGTTTTCAGTCACACATGTGACCAAGAATGGCGACCTATACTAGTAACAACTAGTATAGTTGTGTGTTTTTTTGTGTGTGCACATACGTATGTGTGTGTATAATTTGAGGAATAGTACCAGTATCTGGAAAATATTAAACCACGAACAATAGGAAATCCCATTTTCTATTACAAACTGCAACGTATTTTACTTGCAGTGGAAGAAACGTTTCGACCAAGGATAAAAATAAATTATGACAATTTTAGGATTTTGAAAACATATATTTGGCTTGTATCAGAAATGGCTTATTGTACATTCTTGTTCTGCTTCAGTACAGAACCAGTTATCTTGGAAAGACCTCAAACCAACCCTGTGGAAACTCCATGTTTGCTGTATCTCCAGTGTTCTAAACAGCTTGCTGAGATAACCTTTGTAGAAGTAGTTAGTGAAGCAAAAACAATGGAAGTTTACACTGAAGAAGAGTACTGTGGAACCTGCCAAGGCCAAAGACTAGAAAATTCACAAATAAACAGGTAATATTGTTTTACCATACATTTATTAAGAGGAGTCTTTAAGATAAGTTCTTTTTACATAGGGTGGCGAGTGCTTGCATGGTGGTGAAGACAGACACGACAGTGGTGTTTCACATTTTTTTAGATGGGCACATGGATTATACAAGGAATGGAGGGACATGGGTAATATGCAGACAGATGAGATTAGTTTATTTTGCATCGCTCAGCACAAACATTGGGGACTAAAGGGCCTGTTCCTGTGTTGTACTGTTCTATGTTCTATCTTGTATACTTAATCCCCAAACTCAATGTTTAGGTTGAAGAACATATTTTAGATTAATTCTTTAAGATTGAAAGGCATTTGGATAATTGAGTGCTTTAATTCTCTTTCAGTGGCCACAAGCAGATTCTCTTATTTAAGAAGTATTTTAAATTGGAATTTCCGAGTTCGTCATGTGAACTAAAGGTAAAATGTTGAGAAATAGTATTTATCAATTATTTGCCATCTTTTCATCTGGGAATCTTCTGATTAATGTTTGTTTCTTAGTTGCTTTCTTTAGGTGGAAAGGCGAAAGTACAAATTGGTGAAATATTACTGGGCATAAGGCATGCTTCAATTGGTATCTCAAGAGGCATTTCTCCATTAGGAAAAAATATCAACATGCAGCGAGTTCAGACAATGATGGATTCAATGGGAACAAAGCTGTCACCTGGAGCTCAGCAACTTTTGAACATGGTCCAGTTTCAACAAAAGGTGAATTAAATACATAGATCACTTTAAAGTGTTGAATTAAAAGAAATATATTTTTATATTAGGTAAGTTATTTTAAAACCTAGGAATTGCAATACTTGTATTTCTGCATTAAAATATGTTATAAGATTTCCTAACTGTTTCTTGGCTTTCCCCATCCATCAATGCCAGGAGCAGCACCAAATGATCCTCAAGATGAAGTACCAACCTAGCAAAACATACTTAAAAACACCAAATGCAGCAAGTATTAAATGAGCTAAACAATCTGACTATTAAAGCTCTGCAGTCCTGCCACATTTAGTCATGAACAGTAGTGGAATGTTAAACAGCTATGGAAGGAGATGCCTCCAAGACTGTTTTTTAACCATGACTGTGATCAAGACAGTCGACGCTTCGGAACCACATTGAACCAGAGGATGGTGCGATAATCCAATTTGGCCTTCCATAATTTCTTCTCTAACTCTCTCAAGCCAGTTTTGGGCTAAAATGATTCACTGACCTGGATGCAAATAAAATACTTGGGGTTTGGTTCATTAAAGGAAAGTAATATGTTCATAGAAACATAGAAAACAGGTGCAGGAGTAGGCCATTCAGCCCTTCGAGCCTGCATGATTCACTGACCTGGATGCAAATAAAATACTTGGGGTTTGGTTCATTAAAGGAAAGTAATATGTTCATAGAAACACAGAAAATAGGTGCAGGAGTAGGCCATTCAAGCGTCGACTGTCTTTATCACAGTCATGGTTAAAAAACAGTGATTCAATATGATCATGGCTGATCACCCAACTCAGTATCCTGTACCTGCCTTCTCTCCATACCCCCTGATCCCTTTAGCCACAAGGACCACATCTAACTCCCTCTTAAATATAGCCAATGAACTGGCCTCAACTACCTTCTGTGGCAGAGAATTCCAGAGATTCAACACTCTCCGTGTGAAAAATGTTTTCCTCATCTCGGTCCTAAAAGATTGGTTCATCATATAAAAGAAAATGAATCTCCTAAAGGAAAGTCTAACGCATTAATATTAAATGGCTTTAACAGTGCCCAGTTCCTTCTATCATTCTGGGAATCATGGATCAGAAGTGTAATTAGACCATTCATATGCAGGAGCCCAATGGAATGACATTTAAAAAAAGCATTGATATTTTGCAGCACTGTGGGCAATCTACAACATGGATTCCAATTACTTACATCGGCTTCTACAAAAGTGCCTGCAATCTCTATGCCCAAGAGGCGCAAAGGCAGCCTGTGCAAAGAAATGCAATCACCTGTAATTCTCTCTTCATGTAACACAACATCCTGGATTTGAAATATACTTATTCTTTCATTCTCATCGCCTTCTCAGGCAGTTTGGGAAAGCAAACATTCACTCAAGCACAAATTGGGTTAAAAAATGTGCTTTTATTTAGGCAGAACCATTTGTTAATATGTTGGGATTGCAATGATAGGAACATGGCATGGTAATTCAGCAATAGAGATGATTAAACAGGTTGTCCACATATGCTCTGTATTGAAAGGAGATTGTATCTTGAAAAGATGTAGAGAAAGTCAGTAGGCAACAAAAATATTTTTCTATTGATCCCTAAAGGCAATATCAGACTGATGGTGCAAATTTATTGGAAGATATATTCGAGGACAGGTGATAGTTTTCATTTAAATAAATAAATACACTTTTATCCTTTTGAAAATAACACTACAGATATAGTGGTATATTCTTGTCTGACAGGAGAAATTTAATTAGTTTAATTGAGAAGAAGGGTTATCAAGTTGCCTGTGGTGGTAGTAAGGATTGTGAGCATTTGAGAACTTGCAAAGAAAGACCGCAGCATTGATAAAGGTAAGATAGCTAGAAGGGTCGAGATGGCCTGTTTCCGTGCTGTAATTGTTATAGCCTCTGAGTAAAATGGTGAAAAATGGGCAAACACAATAACATGTCAACTATGCATCTTCTACATTCAGACACTTGAGAATTTATAACAGAATAAGAAAATGACAAGGAAATTAAATACTTTGTTGGTGTTCCTGGAAGAAGATCTAAATCTTTTCAGAAATACTAGAGTAGCAAGGTAATGAGAATAAGAATCTGATGGAAATAAGCTTTCATGAAAAAAATATTAATAGAAAAGGTGAGGCTTAAAGCAACAACATTTGAAGAACCTAATGGTGTAAATTGCAGAGTTTTGAACTAGGTGGACCTAGAGTTAGTGGATGAATTGGTTCAACAGGTTTGGGAATGGTTCCTGTGGATTGGAAGATAGCAAATGGGACCCTCCTGTTATAGAAATGGGAGAGAAATAACATTGACCAACCAACCTGTTGGCGTAACAACAATAGAAGGGGAAATACTTTGCGTAACAGAGGATGTAATTATAGAACACTTAGAATGTTATTAGTAGAGTAACAAAAGTGGCAACTTGTTTATGGGATATTTAGATTTTAATAAGGGTTTTAGTAAGGATCCTAGCAGGATGTTGGTCAACAAAGCTTAACTATGTGAAATTGGAGGGAATATACTGGGTTGAATTGAGAGTTGGTTCACAGACAAATCAAAAAGTTGGAATAAATAGACCTTTCTTGGGTCAGCAGAATGTGAGCAGCAGAGGTACAAGGGGACAAAACGTGTTTTTATCTTGGTTGATGCAAAACTAGGTGGGATTCTTAATAGGGAGAAGTCTGTAAAAAGGCAACAAGAAGCTGTTGTGGATGACCATTTGGTAGATGCAATATTTGCTGAATAAGTCTGCAAACACAGAAAAATAATGTTTTTTTAAATATGAACATATTGAGAAATGTTTATTTCCTAGGGATCTGAATGTCCTTGAACACCAGTCACTGAAAGCTCAATCCAGGTGCAGCAAGCATTTAGGAAAGCAGTGGCAAGCTTGCTGATGAGAGGATATCAATACAGGAATAAAGATATGTTACTGCTATTATATATGCTCTTGGGACCATACTTGGAGTATCATGTGCAATCTTAAGTCTATATAGGTTAAAATAGGTGTACCTGCCATAGAGAGGGTAGCGAAGATCGACCAGATTGGTTTCTGGAATGTTGGGAGAACCTATTGAGACTGAGTCAATGAGACTTGCATTCTCCAGAGTATCAATGAAGGTGAGGTTAATCTCATCGAATTTACACTATTCATACTTGGATCAAAAGGCTGACACTTTCCTGAATTGGATAGAGAATCACTGCCTCAGGATCAGGAATGGTTCAATTAGGACTGGGATGAGAAATTTATTCACTCGGAAGATGGTGAATTTTTTGTAATTCTCAATATCTGAGTGCTATGGAGGTTCAGTCATTGACTTCATTCAAACATGGATGGATTTTTGGATATAAAGGAATCAAGGGATATGAAAGATAGAGCAAAAGGGTGGTTGAGGCAGGAGATTAACTATGATCTTGATGAATAGCAGAGGTTGGAAGGCCAGGTGGCCTATTGCTTATATTCTTATCTTAAATGTACAGATGTTTACATCTTTGCTGAGGTTGGTGATCACAACCAAGGTGATGTTGAGCCTCTGCAGTAGGAAGTTGTGCAGCTCTGCCCATGACTTTCTAAAATAAACTTAAATTGTTATAATCCTGTGTTCTGTTCTTTTAGCAGAACCAAGCCGCAATAGGAGGATTGTTCCAGGGAATCTTTGGTTCAAGAAATTTGACAGAAATTGGAAAAGTAATTGGTTCATCTCAGACAACTGGACTATCTGAGGAAGGACTGTCTTCTCATGAATGCATTGAAACTAACCCAATATTCATTTCACAAATGGAAGAAACGAAGGGGTCAAAAGAAATATTTATATTGAATGGTGAGTCTACAGAAACAAGAGATGCCTCAAACTTGGCTACTGGAATAAATAATAAGAAAACAGAGTATGATTCTGAAGCTAGCGCAAGAGATGCAGATGAACATAAGTTTGCTGGAGGAGATTTGCAAGAGCTTGTATCAACTTATTTGTGCAAACAAAACAATGGGGAACAAAACAGCTTTAGTTCTGATATGCTACCATTTCTTCGGAATTTGTGCAGCCAAGTGAATGAACTTCGCATAGGAGAAAAAACTAAAGCTGTTAAACACGATGTAACAGAAGAAGATGGAACCTGTGATAGGTAAGCTTTCTAATCATTTTGTGGATATCTTACACAGAAATGGAGTTTGGATACTGGTGCAAAGTACTTTATGAAAATTTGCTGCTCAGGGTTTTGTTAGCTTTCAGTTATTTCCTCCTTTTGTTAGGTAAATCTTTAATCATTCTATGTATGATGTTTATTAATACATTGCCGGTGTGGGGGGGGGGGCTATAAACAGTAACTTAGTCATAACTTAGGACAAATCACAAAACTATATTTTGGTGTTTTAAATTATGACATAATTTTGAGTGGAAATACTGCATCACAAATCTGCACAGTGCAATTGAAAGTAATGCAGTACAGGTTCACTTGCATGTCACATTACACTGTTTATCAATATACATGGATCATAACTTGTTCTTACCTCTGCACAATGTTTTATATTGTAGTGGGACAAGACATAGAGGCCATGGGGAATTACAAAAATGAGACAAATGAAATTTAAGGCAGGATATGAATGTTCAGATACATGTCCACAAGGTAGTCTCTACCACTTGTGATATGATATTGTTAAATATATTTTAGAAGCACAATCTCGGCAATGTTTTACATTCTAGATCCTGAACTGTCCACAAGCAATGGCATGGGGGAAACTACTAATCAAAGGCTAATAATTTATTGTAAATGAATAAGTTGCGCATCTAATGTTCATAGATCATGCACCTTGTTGTTTTTGATGATTTATTGTCCCAATGTATGCACCTTCTAAACTTATTTCTTTTTATAATTGTGGACAGTTCTGGAAGTTTATCTCTTGTTTTTTTTAAAAAATGTTATATTCTATGAACCTATGGGCTAGATTTTATGTTGCTCCCTTCCTTCACAGGCTGTACCAACAGACATTTTGTGTTGAATTGGAAAAGCATATCACTGAACATATGGAGTCAATGGAACAAAGACTTAAGGATTATATTGATCACCGAATAAACATATTGCAAGATGACCTTGATAAAAAGTTTGTTTCACTCACCAAACTGATTGAAAATGCTGGTGTGAAAAGGACTGCAACAAAAGAAATTGAACATGGTGCCTTCTTAACAAATGGGGATGTTTAAATAATTTTTCATCACATTCAAAACACAACTGTGAAACTGGTATAGTCTTGAGAAACATTCAATTTAACAATTACTGTTGGGGTAATTAAGCAACATTACTTGGTTCATATAGATTTAAAGTTCAATCAGATTAAACGTCCTAAGAAGGGTTCGAGCCGAAACATCACTTATCCATGTTTTTCAGTGATGCTGCTTGATCTGCTGAGTTATTCCAGCACTTTGTGTCCTTTTGTGTATGAATCAGCATCTGCAGTTCTTTGTTTCTACATTAAACTCATTGTTGGTGTGTTTTTCCATGAGCGACATATACACATTATTTCATGCCAGTTAACCCAGCTAATTCAATCGAACATATGGTCTTTTTCTTAACCTGACAGTCTGCCTTTAAGATTTATAAACAGCTAATTCTAGTTGTTAATGGATAAATCCTAAAGACCATCTCCATTTGGGAGCTTGGTTTATACAGATTAATGGGAGAAATTATATGGTCCATCTACACGGGATTCACATAAAAACCATTGACAATTACATTTTATTGCAAACTTCCAATGCAGTTTCAGCAAATACAATTAAAACAGCATTGCTGTAAAAAATTGATGTATTAAAATTATAGCAAGTACAAAAAAAGACTTAATGTTTGTGAACTAGTAAAATAACGGAGCCTTAATTTAATCTATATTAATGATTTTATGACAGTGATATCCTTGAGTTGATTTGAAATTGATCCGTACCCCTTCCACTGCATTTTTGGATAGTTGCAGTGGAAAGACCGGCATATTTTAGCACACTTCACAGTAATTAAAAAAGTTATATTCTAATTACCTCATCTTCAACATTCATTTGTGGTTTTAGACCCATCATTGCCATTTATTACCAAACATAAAACCTGGTGCAATTAAATCTATCGTTGAATTAGTTTGTATCTGATTTGCAATCATTAAATAATACCAATATTTTAATGAAACTGAATATAGTAAGTGGTATTAAAATCTTACCATAAGGTGGAAAGTCTAAAGGGTTATTGAAAAAAAGTATTGGCCTTGAAATTCTATTGTATAGTCCCCTATGCAAATTAATTTACATGAACTAAATTCATTAAAGAAAATTGACAGCTTGCGGATTGTGAATTAGTGATTTTCTCACAGTCCTATGTGCATGTGGCATCCAGTAGACTTGATGTGACTGCAGTTTTCTCCTAAAACTCAAGTTCGGCATGCAGAAGACGCAGCCAACTTGAGTGGAAGGAGGCTTTAATTGCACATAATGCCTGATTTGTTAGTTAAAGAGAGTCTGTCTGAGCAGGTCTCAGGCAGTGTGAGTCGGACCTTTGCCAACAATGGCCTATTGCAATCTGTCCTAGATAGTGCTTGAGGATGCTCTTCATATCCCTGCGGCCTTGACCTCCCTGGTGGTAGAAATCAAGATATGTTGCATCTAAGAAGCATTTTATGTTGCTACAGTGGATCTTGTGTATTTTAGTGATTGAGAGCAGGGATATTTAATATGGCAATGTAATTCTGATCTCGATATTGTAGGGTGTCACCTGGATATAAGATTTTGAATTTGCATGCAGTACAGTGATAAAATACTTGAGTTTCAGAAGTTGGATTAGTGAGATGGATATTAATTTATTTATATATGTAGAATATCCATGTATAACTATTAATAAAGACCTTGTTTAACGTAGAATGTATTTTTTTGCTGCCAAAGCATTGAATAGGCTCATTAATCCACGGCTGTTATTTGTAAATAAACTATTTAAAATATGCTAAATATATGGATCTTCTCTTAAGGTGAATGTGAGGGAAGAATTTTAACATGTAATAGAAAGTATTCAAATTGATTTCCACAGAAGGAACAGAGTCAATCTATTAAGCAAGAACTGACAAGGCCACCCAGAAGTCAGTGAAAAAGCTGTATTGTTCAATCTGTCAGGTACTATAACTGTAAAAAGAATGGTTGAAAGCTGTCAGGAACAGATACTGGAAAGAATGGTCACATAATTACTGTTGGGGCACATAACTCTGCTGGTAATGGGATTGATAGGGGAATTCCTATCCGAGGAGGATCAGTGCCTGGTTTTCCCTTCCAGAGTCACTGGATCCAGCCATCTGGCTCTAGCATTTTTCAATTTACATATTGTGTACGTATTTATATTTTAGGCTTTTGTGTTTAATGCATCAGATCTTTTTTTTTCCATTTGTACTTTTTGAAATGTGATGGACACAACATTCCTGACATATATGTACTGCTCTGTGAAATGTGTGCTTATCGTTTTGTGTATATTCAGAGAATTTATCCCACAATTACAGCTATTTTAATGGGTGAGTTTACTTTGGTCCTATTTTGGAAGAGAGATAAAATTAATTTAATCTTCCCAACTGTGCTGAGGAATGGTTCATGGAATTTAATACAGAGAAATGTGACGTATTGTATTTTGGGAAGTCTAACATGGGCAAGACCCACAGAGTGAATGGTAGGGCTCTGGGGAAGTTTTGTAGAGCAAAGGGATCTAGGAGTGCGGGTGCAGGTAGATAGGGTGGTCAAAAAGGCTTTTGGCACACTGGCCTTCATCAGTCAGAGTATTAAGCATAGAAGTTGGGAGGTCGTGGTGCAGTTATATAAGACATTGGTGAGATTCCATTTACAGTATTGTGCTCAGTTCTCGGCACCATGTTATAGGAAAGATGTCAAGCTGGAGAGCGTAAAGAGAAAATTTACGAGTATGTTGCCAGTAGAGGGTCTGAGCTATAGGGGGAGGTTGAGTAGACTGAGACTCAATTCATTGGAGCGCAGGAGAATGAGGGGTGATCTTATAGAAGTGTATAAAATCAAGAGAGGAATAGATTGGGTAAATGCACAGAGTCTCATGCCCAGAGTAGGTGAATTGAGGACCAGAGGAAATTGATTTAAGGTTAAGGGGAAAAGATTTAATAGGAATCTGATGGATAACATTTTCACACAAAAGGTGGTGGGTGTATGGCATAGGGTGCCAGAGGAGGTAATTAAGGCAGCGATTATCCCAATGCTTAAGATACAGTTAGACAGGAGCATGGATAAGACAGGCTTGTAGAGATATGGAGCAAACACAGGTAGGTGGGACTAGTGTAGCTGGGACATGTTGGCTAGTGTGGGCAAGTTGGACCAAAGCATTTGTTTCCATGCAGTATCACGCTATGAATCTTTAAGTAAATTGGAATCAGTACATGTGTACTAATTCACGCAGCAGATAAATTGTACTGTTTGAAGGTTTTATTGTAACTTTATTTTCAATTTCTGCCATGTTTTACATTTGGTTCATAGATTAACTGCAGTCAAACAGCAATTGTTAATTTTTCAATAAATTAAAATATTTAAGTTGGACAACACACCAACATGCTTTGGGAGATAAGCAAACAGTTTGAGTGAAATTACTTAGCTAAATTTTGCTTAATTTGACCTCATCAATGGGAGTGATATTTTATAAATGAAATGCTCCTTATTTTAACGTTGTCATATAATTCAAATTATAACTGTACCTTAACTCAAATATCACTGAGTTAACTCAAATATCACTGTACTTTACGGTATATCACGGTAACTCAAAAATCACTGTACCTTAATTGGTGCGTGTAACAATAAATACGAACAAACTAATTGCTGTAAATTTCAAATTTTAAGTCCTCTTTCTGAATGATGTTTCATAGAAGGTAGCGTTATAATTATTAGTATGGATATCTTTGCTGTCTGAGCTTTATCACCATTACTGTAAATATGGAAAAGACCAAACCAGCACCATTGGCTAAATTACTGCTTCAATGGTTAGCTTTGTCTCCTTCAGGCAGGTGTACAAAATATTTTGAAAACATAACTGTTAGGCCATATGTGCCATAAAGGCAAAATAAAACACTAAATATTATCATTATGCAAACTTTCTCTCAAACAGTTATACTCTTAGAGGATGTAAATACAGAAAGGTAAGTCTACCTGCATAAGTAGAATGTTTAGATCCTAGCTGGATCGGTTTCCCAACTGAATGGAACCCAAAACAACAAATTCTTCAGAGGAAATGTTACCTTTCTTTTCTTTGGAAATGCAACCCAATTTGCAACGAGAAGAAGGATTTGAAGATTTACAAACAGTAACTTTGCAACGGAGGAAAACTGAAGGAACAACCTGCAGGACGTGAAATGGCTTGAACTGAAATCTTGCGATATTTTTGGATGGTGAAGAATATTTAATGTATGTTTCTTCCTCCACACACCTGCAACAAAGTATTTAATAAGATACCCACAAACCATGAACAAATAAAAGTACCATATTTTATCATTAATAAATTAATTGTTTGGAAATTTGTGAGACTTTTTGGCATCACAAAGAAAAATATATTGACAAGACAATACTGGCTATGTGCAATTGCTGTCCATGATCACCTAACACTGATGATAGACATGCCATACCTTAACCACTTTTAGACTGGCCACTGGTCTCCAGCAACAAGACATGAGCACGGGCAGGAGTGTCAGTGATGCAGTGAAGAAATTGTGCCTCTGAAATCTTCCTGAAAACCTTGATAGCTTACCCCAATTTTGCTGAATGGCAAAGCTAAGTTCTGACACGTAGAAATATTTACAACATTAACAATTATATTTAAATGTAGTTAATTTCACACAATTACAAAATGAAACCTATATTTCTCGTCCCTCATTTCCCCTATGTTGTTAATACATGTCACAACTTTATAGCCATCATATATAAAGCTTTTATCTGCAACCACAGGAAATGCAACACCTGTCCCTTTACCTCCACCCTTGACTCCATCCAAGGACCCAAATAGTTTTTCCAGGTGAGGCAGAGGTTCACTTGCACCTCCTCCAACCTCACCTACTGTATCTGCTGTTCCAAGTGTCAACTTCACTACGTCGGCGAGACCAAGAGCAGGCTCGGCGAGTGTTTCGCTGAGCACCTCCGCTCAATCCGTTGTAACCTACCTGATCTCCCGGTTGCTCAGCACTTCAACTCCCTCTCCCATTCCCAATCTGACCTTTCTGTGCTGGGCCTCCTCCATTGTCAGAGTGAGGCCCAGCGCAAATTGAAGGAACCACCTCATATTTCGCTTGGGTAGTTTACACCCCAGTGGTATGAACATTGACTTCCCTAACCAGATAGCCTTTGCTTTCTCTCCATCCCCTTCCCATTTCTCCTACTAGTCTTACTGTCTGCCTACATTCTATATTTGTCCTGCCTCTTCCCCTGACATCAGTCTGAAGAAGGGTCTCGACCCGAAGAGTCACCCATTCCTTCTCCAGAGATGCTGCCTCATCTGCTGAGTTACTCCAACATTTTGTGTCTACCTTTGATTTTGCCAGAATCTGCCAGTTCTTTTTTACTATATATAAAGCTTACTTCAGTTTTAAACCACCTCATCTCATGGCCATGTCTTTATGTTCTTTTCCTCTGATCACTCATAGCAAAATGTTTTAGGAAATTGTTTCATCCCTTTAAAATTGTTAGTACTTATGGAGGAGTCGAAGAGTTTTACTAACACATTTTTCCAATTCTTAAGTGTACATATTAATTAGTATTTCTTACCCATTCTTGATTAGCACATAGGCCCAGTCAAAGGAATGTCGAGATGCTGTACATGTATCCACAAATATTACTAGATTTGTTTCTGAGCTGTGAAGACTAATTTGCACAAATATGTCTTGTTCTAGGTATACGTATTTATCTAGCACTGAAAAGTTAAATGATGTAGAGTCATAAAATGTCATCCTGATGTCAAACTTGCTAGACACTGATCTGTTCAGAAGCAATTCATCTTCAGTCCAGTTGATAGCTTTAATGACTCCATTCTGTTGCAATTCACAGCCAACATTGACATGTAATGCTGAGTGGCGATTTGCAACCAATTTCTTTGATGAAAGTTTCATGGTGTTGGAATAAATTAAGCTTCCATTTATTTCCTGTGGAAAGAGAAGGAATCCTATTTGGATATATTAGCTTTCTAATCAGACCACATGTTTTCATCAGTCATTTATTGATATTTATATAGATTAAAAATGAGGTCTCAGCACTGATCCTTGTGAACTAGCCATGGACCTCCAGTCAATATAACACCACAATATACATGACTATATTTGAGTTAAAATAAAATTTGGTAATCATTCATCATGAAATAATGGGTTTAATGATTATTTATTGTAAGTTTTGTAGTCCGCTGACAATATAACTAATGCCATTGGAAATCTACAATTTACATTAGATGTTGTATGTACAATAATGGAATAATAATGGTATCCAGATCAAATAGTATCAACCACGGCCCTTACCTGCTGTACCGTCCCACATCCATTAAAAGGTATAGTAAATGCTACATTCTGATCAGAGACGAGTGGCCTGCAGGATGGATCCTTTAAGACAATATCCTTCTCTGTATAACCCAGTGAATAGAGATCATTTATGCCAACTACTACTCCCATGTTATTTGGGGAACAGGATAGTTTCACTTTAAAAGGAAATAAAAGAAAATCAAGTCTGCACATTTTTCTAAAATAAAATCATCGTGAAATAATGGGTTTAATGATTATTTATTGTAAGCTTAACTGTAAACAATAACAAAGAAGTGGAAAAGGATAAAATGAATAAGTTGAAACAAAATAAAAATGAAGCGATAAAAGTAAGTTGCGAAACAACAATTTTTGGGAATATACTAGAAAGCATTTCAGGGAGCAGACAAAAGTAAATTGCAGAATAAAAATTTCAGCATTGAAACAATACAATGACAATTTTCCAATGGAGGTAGACACAAATGCTGGAGAAACTCAGCGGGTGAGGCAGCATCTATGGAGTGAAGGAATGGGTGACGTTTTGGGTCGAGGCCCTTCTTCAGACAGTTCCTCCAGCATTTTGTCTACATTCGATTGTTCCAACATCTGCAGTTCCTTCTTAAACATTTTCCAATGGAGCTGATTTGGATTTCTCCTGTCATGAATCCTACAGTCACACCTTGACAAAGGACATATTTTGTTTACGCAATCATAGACTGGCTGTATTTTCTGACAAAACTACTTTTCATTGGAAGCAGTTGCTGAACTTTCAAAAAATAATTTATTTTCTGCTTTCTGCTTAAATTGTCATTTTTGTCCAAATTCCATTTTTCCTGGAGCCCATGCATATGACCAAACTCTCCTGCTCATTAACTCATGCCGTGTCATCAACAGATCATCCCCTCAGCTAATAAACTTATCGTCTGCTTTGATTTGTGTTTTCACACCTTACCCTTCCATATCTCCATGACTCCATCCCCCCCTGACTCAGTCTGAAGAAGGGTCTCGACCCAAAACGTCACCTATTCTTTCTCTCAAGAGATGCTGCCTGTCCCGCCCGCTGAGTTACTCCAGCATTTTGTGTCCTACCTTTGAAGTAAAGGTTTGCATGGGATTTCATTGCAACAGCATAGGAGGTCAAATACAGAGACCCAGTCACTTGAAAAACAGTGACATGCATTTTAAAGCTCTTCTTGTGGACTGAATGGGCATTTTCAGAAAAATGGTGATGTAATCTGTAGTTGATTTCTTAACATTTTAAGCAATGAATGCCATACAAAAAATGCAAGCAATTCACCACCTCAATCAAAAGAGCCCAGGATGCTGAAAAGGAGGGAGGCAAATCTTCATCTCTTGGGTTTGCAAGGGAAGGTACTGTGGGAAGAGAGGTGGGAATTGGTAAAGATGGAAGAGAGTTTGTGTTCTTTTGATTTAACCTTTCCCGTGCCTTATTTTATACCGCCAGATTTTGTTGCAACAGGAATTGAATAACTTCCATATTTTTAAGCACATGGCTTGGCAATTGGACCAGAGCTATTTCCAGAATTGCTTCAGCAATGTGGTGTTTTCTTGAACTGAATAAGGTTTCCTTACAGCGATGGTTTCTAAACCACACAATAAATACTTTAATGTAGATAAACATCAATTGTCTAAATCGCAACAAATCGTTTTACCTGGTGAAGATTGTGGTCTCCTTTCAGCTGCTGTAAAATAAAATAAATGATTATTTTGATGTTTATGAAACAGTTATGAAGGACTACTAATGAGGCTAGGATTATATCATGCACGGTAGGATCTTAGGGAACATTGATGAACAGAGGGATATTGGAGATGTGCAGATCTTGAAGGTGAAGTGCAAGTAGACAATGTGTCGAAGACGGCATATGGGATTCTGACCTTCATTGGTTGGGGCGCTGAATACAATAGCAGGGAGGTTATACTCCAACTTTGTAAAACTTGGGTTAGGCCTCAACTAGAGTACTTAATGCAGTTTTGGGTGTCACACTAGAAGATAGATGTGATATTGCTAGAGAGGGTTCAGAGGAAATCACCAAGGGTGTTGCCTGGGCTGGAGGGTTTCTGTTATGAGGAGAGACTAGAGAAACTAAGCCTAATCTTCCTGGAGCAAAACAGGCTTTGAGGGGACATGGTTGAAGTATATAAAACCTGAGGGATATAGATAATTGTAGACTGCAAGAAACCTTTCACCATATCAGAGATAGACAAAGCAAGAGAACATAGATTTAGGATAAGGAGGAAGAAATTAAGAGGGGATATGAGGGGGGACCTTCTTCAAACAGAGAGTGGTAACTATCTGGAATGTAATCAGTGAGAGAGTGGTTGAAGCAGGGCCATTGACAGCACTTAAGAAGTCTCTTGATGAGCACTTGAATTGCTTAGGGATAGAAAGGTAGGGGGTCAAGTGCTGGGAAATGTGATTAGGATGGATGGGTGGCCACTGGCCAGTTTGGTTATGGTGGGCAGAATGGCCTACTTTCAATGCTGTACATCTTTATGACTCTAGGACTTATGCTTGTAGAAACAATGGTATCTGAAGCCCATCATCTAAAAGGAAACCAAAGCAGAAACAGTCACTTTGAAAAACCATCATCATAAAAATGTGATAAATGTTGGCAATTTTCTAGTTTTCGGTCTGTAGTTAGCTTGTAGAGCAAACATTTTGGTTAAAATAGGCAACTGGATAAATTTCAATTATTCTACGGAAAAATTGGTATATTTCAACGTGCTTTTTTGATTGTTCTGCATGGATGATTCTAGTTCTTCAATAGCAAATACAACATTTTATAACTGGAAATATTTATTATTGTGGAAAGCTATTTTTCGGCAGGTATGTTGGTATTCTATTCGAATAGAAAGAAAATTGTGTTTTCATATTAATTTCATTTTTTCCCATGTCTGTGAGGAAGTGCTTTACAGGCAATGAAGGCAAAGATTTAGCCAACAGAGTACAATAAATCAGGAGCAGGAGTAGGTTACCTGGCTTCTATATGTCATGGTTAACCCAAATAGCTGCTTTAAATTATTTATGAATTTGCACCCCAAGAATTCTTTGTGATTGTATTCATGGTGAAGGTGGACATTAAACTCTATACTTATATTAAATACATTTGTATTAATCTTGAGTTAGAGGTTCAATTGATGAGAAATTTGTTTATAAAAATCAATGTTGCTGCATCATGGATGTTTTCCTCATTGAACTAGGATTGACTGATTCTTTGATGATCAATTCAGTGGAGGTACACTGGGCCATGAAGTTAGAGAGTTGGAAGCACTTCTATATTATTAGTATTATGTTGTTAACTAGGAAACATAGATCCATACTTCTTTTGATTTTGAAGACGGACACAAAATGCTGGAGTAACTCAGCGGGACAGACAGCATCTCTGGAGAGAAACAATGGGTGGTGTTTCGGGTTGAGACTGTTCTTCAGTCTCGACACAAAACGCCCAGTCTGAAGAAGAGTCTCGACCCGAAAAGGCCACCCTTTCCTTCTCTCCAGAGATGCTGCCTGTTTCGCTGAGTTACTTCACCTGCCTCATTGAATCACAGTAGATTTACTGTATAGTTCTTGAAGTGTGTGGGGTTGGGAATTTGGTTACAATAGTGATGGAAAAAAAAGTTGTGTAGAAGTTATCTTCCACAATCATTTTCCTTTAGGGAACAAACTGTTCTCCTTAAAATTTGAAGGGGTCTTTACAAATTTACGTGGAATATGGGAGAAATCTGATGGTGTTTCAACCGCGGAGCTGCAACTATTGATAAGGAAGCAAAACGTAACTATATGTGCCATTTTGGAGATAATCTCAGTCTGATGCAGTCACTAATTCCAAACTTTTTCATGGAAAGAGGTTACCATGCGGGTAGAGGAAAAGATTTATGGAAGTGTTTAAATTTTCATTGAACCAAAGCAACATCCCCAATGATTACTGGGAATCATGAATACAGCACCATCAGAAAAAGAAACAATCAAAATACATTGAGTGCTTCATCTCCGAGCACTGGGAGAACACAAAGACCAAGCATAAGCTGCAGATGGAGTGCACTACCTCACAAACTATCAATCACTTCCCCTGTGAGGCATTGCTGTCTGTGAAAGAATCTCTGGTTCCATATTGGTCTTGGTAACGATGCAGAAAACAGAAGAGGAAATTGAATCTTCAGGGACTGACTAAGAAGTAGAGAAGATACTAGATCCAAAACCTGAAATGAATATGTTTCGACTCTAAGATTTATCAGCATCAAATTATGTCTAAACGTATTAGTTATATTTGGAAAAGTGTTATCGGAATGAAATCTGTTTATTTTTGAGTCACTCTTCCTTCAGGATGTGATGGGCGATGAAAAATTGCATCAAATTAGCATCACATAGGTTTCTAGTTAGCTACATATTTTGTAGAGATGATGTCACAGTCAAAAAATATATT
Source organism: Amblyraja radiata (assembly GCF_010909765.2). Lineage (NCBI taxonomy): Eukaryota > Metazoa > Chordata > Chondrichthyes > Rajiformes > Rajidae > Amblyraja > Amblyraja radiata. Next base: position 22,858,782 of record NC_045970.1, read on the forward strand.
ACTGTGTAATTATTTCATTGCAATTTCACTCATTCCAGCTTCAGAGTAAATTTTGAGAAAATAATTTAGCAGACACCTTATAGAAACATAGAAACATAGAAATTAGGTGCAGGAGTAGGCCATTCGGCCCTTCGAGCCTGCACCGCCATTCAATATGATCATGGCTGATCATCCAACTCAGTATCCCGTACCTGCCTTCTCTCCATACCCTCTGACCCCCTTAGCCACAAGGGCCACATCTAACTCCCTCTTAAATATAGCCAATGAACTGGCCTCGACTACCCTCTGTGGCAGAGAGTTCCAGAGATTCACCACTCTCTGTGTGAAAAAAGTTCTTCTCATCTCGGTTTTAAAGGATTTCCCCCTTATCCTTAAGCTCTGACCCCTTGTCCTGGACTTCCCCAACATCGGGAGCAATCTTCCTGCATCTAGCCTGTCCAACCCCTTAAGAATTTTATAAGTTTCTATAAGATCCCCTCTCAATCTCCTAAATTCTAGAGAGTATAAACCAAGTCTATCCAGTCTTTCTTCATAAGACAGTCCTGACATCCCAAGAATCAGTCTGGTGAACCTTCTCTGCACTCCCTCTATGGCAATAATGTCCTTCCTCAGATTTGGAGACCAAAACTGTACGCAATACTCCAGGTGTGGTCTCACCAAGACCCTGTACAACTGCAGTAGAACCTCCCTGCTCCTATACTCAAATCCTTTTGCTATGAAAGCTAACATACCATTTGCTTTCTTCACTGCCTGCTGCACCTGCATGCCTACTTTCAATGACTGGTGTAACATGACACCCAGGTCTCGCTGCATCTCCCCTTTTCCTAGTCGGCCACCATTTAGATAATAGTCTGCTTACTGCTTATACTTTGCATTTACAAACACAGTACATATATTTTCTGCATATCCAGAAACTTTTCATGACATTGATGAACAGTGATTTATTGTACTTTGAATAGGGAGTTACTGAAAACAGAGCAAACATGATACCTGAACAGTTTACTGCAACATCCTCAGTGTGATCACAGTTATGTGAAATCCAACCATCGTGCGGACAGTCCCACAGGTAACTTTCATTTCCTTGGCAAGCAACGTTATCCAACATAATCTCAGCTGTGCCATGGCCAAAGTGAGCCACTGGAAGATTAGTAATAGGTTCACCACATCCCATCTGTCGACATGCCACTTGTGCATTATTTATTGTCCAGTCATCATCGCACACTGTTCCCCACGTTCCATCATATAAAACTTCAACTCTTCCTTCACATTCATTCTTTCCATTTGAAAGTCTTAAAGAAAGCACTGTGGAAACGAGATTGCAAAGGTGATTAAACAAAACTATCAGTCATTTCTGTAAAATAAGCAATGTAGAAATCAAATGGAAACGCACAGGAAACTTGATATCTGCTGTAGCAGAATTGGAATTAATCTAGGTGACAAAGACGGGAGGAGAAGCAGGAATGGGTTCTTGACTCACTGCCTTGTTAATGTCATAAGGTCATAAGTGATAGGAGTAGAATTAGGCCATTCGGCCCATCAAGTCTACTCCGCCATTCAATCATGGCTGATCTATCTCTCCCTCCTAACCCCATTCTCCTGCCTTCTCCCCGTAACCTCTGACACCCGTACTAATCAAAAATCTATCCTGCCTTAAAAACATCCACTGACCTGAACACTACAGCCTTCTGTGGACTTGCGGAATGAGGCTTGTGAACTTCCTAAACTTTCCTGGAGAGCCTTGTTCAGCACCAACAGCAGAATGGACGAGATGTGATGGGAAGTTTCCATTAGTATTTCTCCACCAAACTCTCCCATTTGCTGAATGCCCACTGCAGTGTTGCTCAGAAAGGTAGATTTTGTGACTTACCTCTGACACTTGCACAGCTGGAGAATTCAAGGGTGGAGGGTGAAGACTTTTAGGTAAGATTTTGTTATGATATTTTTTTCTGCTGTAAGTTTAAATTTCAGTCAGGACTTTCCAGTTGTTGGAAATTACTGCCAAGCAGAAAACCTTCAGTCGAAGGAGACTCTGAACGGGTTATCTCTGCTTTATGCACATGCTTGCATTTAATCCAGCCAGAGATTACGTTTTCATAGACTTTTGGGGCATATGGAGTCATACAGCACGGAAACAGGCATTTCAGTCCAACGGGAAAAGTGACCAAAAAACCCTATCTAAGCTAGTTCCATTTGTGCGTGTTTGGCCCAGATCCCTCTAAACCTTTCTTATCCATGCACCTGTCTTTTAAATGATCTTATTGTACCCGCCTCAACTGCTTCCAGGGCTCTATTGATCACTGTGAAGATTCTGCCCTGGTTTGATTTTGCAAAATACATCTCCTTACTCTTATTTGAATTCAACCACTTTTGCTATTCCTTGACCACTTGGCCAGTAGATCAAATTCCTGTTCTAATTCATCATAACCATCTTCACTGTCCAGGATACCATCTACTTTAGAAAGTTTAGTGCCATCTGCAAACTTACTAATCATGCCTTGAACTATATCACATCTGGCAAGAACAATAATCCTAATAATTCAGAGTCATTTTAATAGCATTGAACCTGAATATTACTATAGAAAAAGACAGGGAAATTTCAATTGTAAAGGGCAGTTTTACATAACTACTCAAACCCTTGGTGGATTGTTAACAATTTTCTGCCTTAAAAATTCAAAGCAGGAATGCCTAACTCATTGGCAAATAAAACTTGACAGTTGGCAGACAATTCAAGTGTACAAAATAAGTTAGGGAAATCTACAGGCCCAGAAATAAGTTGGCAAAGCACTTGAGCTGTTTAGACATGAAATAAGCAGCTTGCTGTATATTACAACAGGGTGCACAATTGCCTGCTCTCTGCCACAAGTGCACCATTCGTGTTCTTGGATTGGGCTTCTCGTCGGGCATTTGAACTGTGTCTGCCTTGGAAATATTCTTACCATGACAAATCAGAGGAAGACATTGAAAAATGTCAGCATTACAGCTTTGTCCTGAGAACCTACTATTCACCCTGCCTATTCCCCTCATGAGTTGCGCAGTGGTAGAGTTACTGCCACATGGCGCCAGAGTCCTGGGTTCGATCCTGATTATGGGCACTGTCTGTGTGGAATTTGTACGTTCTCCCTGTGACCACTTACATGGCTGCCAACTCTCACGCATTGAGCGTGATACTCACGCCCTCAAGCAAACTCTCACGGCCTCACGCTGATCAGAAATTTCTCACGCTCTGTGGTGAGAAATTTTGTGATCAACGAAAATTTAAAAACTCGGATAAACTGCATGGTCCGCGGGTGTTGGAGAGCCGGGGCTGCGGGAGGGATGGGAGCAGAACCAGCGGCGGGAACAGAAGCGGGGAGCGGGGACTTGCGAGTGTTTGCGGGGACAGTTGCGGGGAGCCGGGACTTGCGAGTGTTTGCGGCGCTGTCGAGTGTTTGCGGGGCTGACGCTGCAGCTTCGGCCATGGAGCACTCCGGACAGTGCGAGTGTCCCGGGTCGCGGAGCCGTCGGAGGCGTTGCGCCACTGCCGCGAAAGTCTCTGTGCCGAAGGGACAGACTCTCAAAGGGAGGCGGAGAGAGAGGGGGGAAGGAGACAGGTAGACAGGAAGGAGAGAGAGGGGGGTGAGAGGAGAGAGAGGGGAGAGATAGAGGGGGCGTGAATGGAGAGAGAGAAGAGGGAGAGGGGGCGGAGAGAGAGGTAGGGGAGAGAGAGGGGGGAGAGTGAGGTGGGAGAGGGGGGGAAGAGAGTGAGGGAAGAGAGAGAGGGGTGAGAGGGAAGAAAGAGGGAAGAGAGAGGGGGTGGAGAGGAAGGAGAGGGTAGGAGAGAATGGGAGAGAGAGGGGTGGTAAAAGAGAGGGAGAGAGGGGGAAAGAGAGAGAGATGGGGGGGGCAAAGAGAAAGAGGAGATAGAGACAGGGGAGAAAGAGAGGGGAGAGAGAGCGGGGGAGAGTGAGGTGGGAGGGAGACATGGGGAGAGAGGGAGAGAGAGATGAGAGAGAGAGGGGGGGGAGAGAGCGAGGTGAGAGGAGAGACAGAGAGAGGGGGGAGAGTGTGTAGAGAGGGAGAGAGAGGGAGCGATAGAGAGGGAGGGAGAAAGAGAGAGAGAGGGGGGAGAGGGGGGATGAGAGGGAGACAGAGAGAAGAGGGGGAGAGGGAGAAGAAAGAGAGGGAGAGAGAGAGGGGGGAGAGAGAGTTAGGGGAAAGAGAGGGGAGAGAGAGTTAGGGGAAAGAGAAGGGAGAGAGAGGGAGAGGGGGGGAGAGAGAGGAGAGAGGGGACGAGAGAGAGGGGGTAGAGAGAGAGGGAGAGAGAGAGGGCGGAGAGAGAGGGGGGGAGAGAGAGTTAGGGGAAAGAGAGGGGAGAGAGAGTTAGGGGAAAGAGAGGGGGGAGAGAGAGGGGAGAGAGGGGATGAGAGGAGAGAGAGGGGGGGAGAGAGAGAGGGGGAGAGAGAAGAGAGAGGGAAGGGGAGAGAGTGAGAGGGGTGAGAGGAGAGAGAGGGGGAGGGGAGAGAGAGGGGAGAGAGAGGGGGGTTGAGAGGAGAGAGAGTGGAAGAGAGGGGGAGAGAGAGAGGGGAGAGAGAGGGATGAGAGTGAGGTGGGAGGGAGAGAGAGATGTGAGAGAAAGAGAGGTGGAGAGAGAGGAGGAGAGAGAGGGGGGGGAGCGGGAAAGGTGGATAGAGAGGCAGGGCTGCCAACTCCCATGCATTGAGCGTGAGAATCACGCATTTCACCAAGTTCTCACGCTGATCACAAATTTCTCTCGCTCTGTTGTGAGAAATTCTGTGATCAACGAAAATTTCAAAACTCATATCAACTGCATGGGCCGCGGGTGTTGGAAGCAGAAGCAGCGGCGGGGACAGATGCGGACGGGGAGCGGGGCTGGAGAGTGTTTGCCGGGCTGGAGAGTCACTCACTGCAGCTCCGGCCATGGAGTAGCCTCAGTGCAAGAGTCCCGGGCCGTCGGAGGCGTCGAAGTGTTGTGCCGCTGCCGTGAGAGTCTCTGTGCCGAATTCGCCCAGGTGACCGGCATGGATCAGGCAGCGGCTCGGTGCATCCTGGAGGACAACCAGTGGCTGCTGGAAGTAAGTACCAAGCACTGGGTAGAAACGATGGAAGATAGTAGACTTCAAATAGGGGTGGTTGGAGAAAGCATCCTGCTTGCCTGCTAGATTTTCACTTACTGTAACTGCAGGAAAAATGTTCCCGATGTTGGGGGCGTTCAGAACCATGGGTCACAGTTTAAGAATAAAGGGGGGGCCAGTTAGGACTGAGATGAGAACAAACTTTCTTCACGCAGAGAGTTGTGAATCTGTGGAATTCTCTGCCACAGAAGGCAGTGCAGGCCAATTCACTGGATGTTTTCAAGAGAGAGTTTTTGGGGCTAACGACATCAAGGGATATGGGGAAAAAACAGGAAAGAGGTACTGATTTTAGATGAATAGCCATGATCATATTGAAGGGCCGATGGCCTATTCCTGCACCTATTTTCCATGTTTCTATGCTTGAGTATATGGCAATAAAACTCGATCACTTAATTTTGAAGCATTCATGCATGGTGGAGGTATAATGTAGTCATAGAATGATACAGTGTTAAAACAGGCCCTTCGGCGCAACTTGCCAACACCCGCCAACATGTCCCAGCTACGCTACCTGCTTTTGGTCCATACCTCCAAACCTGTCCTATCCATGTATCAGTTTAACTTTTTCTTAAATGTCGGGATGGTCCCTGCCTCAACTACCTGGATCTGCACCCATGTCTCTTTCACCAGAACAAGCATCAGAGAGTCATGATCTCTACCTCGCCTTCTTTCAGATCTTATTAAGATTCCTGAGCCAGAGAGCTCCTGTCCTGCGAGGCCAAGCTCCCAGCCCTCTGATCAAGCCTTGGTAAATGGCATGTTGGGATTTCTCATAGTTGGTTCATTATATAAGAACAAAGAACTGATTTCAGCACAATATTAATATCCTGGGAACACTGCAACAAAGACCGCCTGCACTCTTGAGTCTGGACATGATCACATTTATTTTATTATAATTGGACCATTATGAATTTGGCAAAGACATCTGTTTTTAGTTTTTAAAGAAACAGCATGGAAAAAGGCCCTTCGGCCCACCGAGTCATCACCAACCAATATACAGAAGCCAATTTAACCCTGCATGTCTTTGGAATGTGGGAGGAAACCAGAGCACCAAGAGAAAACCCATATGGTCACAATGAGAACGTGCAAATTCTGCACAGACAGCACCCGTCAGGATTGAGCCCAGGTCGCTGGCGCCGTTAGGCAGCAACCGTCCACTGCGCCACTGTGCCAGCTCCTGTTATGCGGGCAGCCTTTGCTTGGGAAAAACTGTAAAGTTCAATGTCTATCATGTGTATTATCTATCCTAAATCACAGAACATTGTTTTCTAGAAAAAAATATATAGCTTACATAACAAAACTCTTGTTACCTTTTGAGCTTCGTGTTTCAAGTGCATCTACTGTAAAATAAACACAAATAGTAGTTTGCCATTCATGAAAATGGATATCAATAGCTTGATCCAGAAGATTATCTAAAGACTATTATAGATACATTTTTCAAAATGATTCCAGGGCTATTTTTGCAATGATTTTACTGGAGAAATGTTTAACAGCAGCATAGATGTATGGCTGTGTTTCATGACTGCAGAGAAAATGGTGATTATGAGGAACTTTTACTCTCAAACACCACTTTTACAGATAGGCAACTGAGAGTGAACAAATGCATATAACATTTCTGGCGAAATTACTTTGATTTTATTGAGTGTTGCAAATACTGTCATAATTTTATTTTCCTTCACTGTTGAAATAAATTATGTTTTGTTAGTAACTTGACCTTACAATTACCTGAGGTTACTTTATGCAGTAATCCTCGTTGAAAATTGATCGCATACATTAAATCATTTTCATTAAATTCTAAGTTATAAAAGAAAAGTAATTTGGTAGACTTACTGTCAGATGAGGATATGGCATAGTACTGTGCAGTAAAGCCACGTTCAGGTGTATTGTTGTCAGAGCTAAAATAAACAGTCATACTGTGGGAGGATGATGTAAATATATGGTTTGATCCACTGCATATAATTACAAGCAAAGTAGATGCAGCTGAAGGTCCATCATATATTGCAACATAATCAAAAGAACAACTTGATGAAAATTCGAGGCTAGAAGAGATTGATCATAGATTAATAATATATATTGCAAAAAAATCCTTTTTCATTAATCCTAAACCATGTAGCACTGAATGCATGCACAGGCTCATGGTACTGACTAGAAATGCATGGAACAAGGTTTAACCAATTTGTTATACACCAAATCTTTCCACAGATTAAATAGCAAACTGCCTTAACGTGGATAAGATCTGAAATACTCAATGACATGAAGGTACGTTTTTGTAGCTTTTCACATTTAAAATGATCAAGAATAATTCCAAATTATCCTTCCAACCCCAACTTTCTTTGGTCCACACAGGTTGATTTATTTCAACCTACATCTTTGTGCCAACACCTTCTGCATCATTGTCTCCAATGTTAACATTTTCATATGATTTTATTTTGAAATCAGGCCCAAGGGAACTTCCATCCCCAGTGTGACTCTTGGAAATAGAAAAGTTTTAAATATATATATATTTTTTGCAACATAAAAGATGTAAAAAATTATCTATAACCCAATTGTAACCGGATTAGTTCTTGAAATGTGAATGAAGAATCAAAGTGTGTGAGATTGGTGTGGAGTTTGACTCAGGCACCATATTGAGTTTCGGTGTTCGACTCTAGACAATGAAACAGAAGTTGACAACTCTTTGTGCTCATATCCATCTCCAGAGTGTGAATCCACACCTTCCTTTGGGTCGAGCAGCATCTGTGGAGAAAGAAACTGAGCAAACAATCAGATCAATGACTCTTCATCAGAATGGTGGAGATTTGATGAAGGATTATTGACCTAGAGCATGAACTCTGCTACACAGATGCTGCCCGGCTGACTGACTCACTTCCTATTTTGATTTCAGCTTTCAGATTTCCACAGATTAAATAGCAAACTGCCTGAACATTGATGCAACCTCATTAGTCAATGACGTGAATGAGGATCTGTATTTTGAAATTTTTTCATCACCTTTGTTTATTTGATAACTTAAAAACTTCAACCAATTTTAGATAAAATCAATAATTTGCCAGTGGATTATTTAGAAATCCCAATGATTTGACACCTGGCTCGACAATGCAGAATCTCAAATTCCCATTAATACACTAGGGCCCTGGTGGCCGTACATTCTTTAACACACCAGCGCACCCATTTAATGCACAGTGGCTTTGGCGATGCTCCCATCAACACAGTGGGTCTCTTGTTCCCATGCACCCCCTTAACACAGTGAGCCCCTGGTTCCTGCCCACACCAGGTCCCAGATTCCCACTCACCTTTTAAACACACAAGGGCACTGGAACATGCATTCTCAAGATTCCTGTGATTCCACACTCCTAACACATTAGGGCCCTAGGACTTTCTTTTGAACATAATTGGTCCCCAGTTCCCACGCTGCCTTTATAATCACCAGAGCCCCAGTCTTAACATCCCCTTTTAAACTCACTGGGGCCCCAATACATGTGTTCCCTTTAAACTCACCATGGCCCCTTTGCCTGCACTCTCTTTACCACTCATTGGTCTTTGCTTCTTACATTTCCTTGCAACACTCCAAGATTCTAACCAGTGCACCATTTAGACTTCCAGGTTTTGTTGAAAATTTATCCTTATGCTATTTAACATTAAAAAAAAACCAGTGAATAAAAAATGTGTTGGAGTATTAATTGGAATAACATCTAACAGAGCAGAAAATCTGTCAGATCAGCACTCTCAAAGTCCTGAGCATGCCAGAGTTTTACTGTTATTCTTAGACACGCACAATAAGATATTGAGGTATGTTATGCAGATAGCCCAAATGGAATGCATTGGAAGCACCACTTGAATGAGATTGTTTTCCATTTCAAACATTCAATTGAATCTGAATCTCTATGTATTACAGGTAGCCAGAGAAATGCAATCCCTTTGGGGGAGGATTTTAGACTAAAAGTATGGATTTATGTTCAAAGTTAATTACTGATATCTTCAAATGAATCCAACAGGAATAATTATTTGATGAAAGATACTACTGCTGATATTTTAGTTAAAGAAAGAACTGCAGATGCTGGAAAAATCGAAGGTAGACAAAAATGCTGGAGAAACTCAGCGGGTGAGGCATCGTCTATGGAGTGAAGGAATAGGTGACATTTCGGGTCGAAATTCAGTCTGAAGAAGGGTCTCGACCTGAAACGTCACCTATTCCTTCGTTCCATAGATGCTGCCTCACCCGCTGAGTTTCTCCAGCATTTTTGTCTAACTGCTATTATTTTGTTTAGTTTAGTTTAATTTAGAGAAACAGCGCGGATAAACGCCCTTTGGCCCACCCAGAGTCAGTACCGACCAGCGATCCCCGCTCATTAACACTATCCTATACTATGGACGTTTTGATATTTATACCAAGCCAATTAACCTACAAACCTGTAAGTCTTTGAAGATTAATCTACAGTTTATGTGTTTTTGGAACATTGTTACTTACTGAAGTTCAGTAATATTCAGCCTTACTCTCCGATTCTCGGCTACATGTATATGCCACGTGCATTTTGTGCTGAATGGGTAATTGTTTGGATAATTGGGCGTTGCAAAGGATCCATTGTGGCCCAAAAGTGTTTCTCCACATTCAAACTTATCTGGTAACAATGAAGAAATCAATCAGTAGTAGTAACAAACATTTCATTTTTTCCAATAATTTCACCTCTCTCTACTCTTGATATGAAGATTTTTTATTAATTGTAGTCTACAGCTCAAAATACCCTGTTAATATTTTTTGTATCTCACTCAAAATACAAAATCGGGTTTTCCAATTTTAGATTTGGTGATGGGTGCTTTAACATCAGGAGTCTTATGATAAAGCCCTGATTTGTACTTTTTTCACATGAATGCACATGTCTGCAGTATCATTAATGCTCATTGAGTACTAGTTGGAGCAAGAAATCCTGTTGACAGATATGAGACCCTACTTAACCTTCTGTGAAATTGGCTTGTTGCTGTCTGGGAACAAGCACCAGTCATCCTTATCCCTCTTCCCCCTCCAGCCCCACTATTTCTCTCACCTTGTACCAATGATCTGAGAATGCTTCATATTTGTAAAGATAAATTAATTTCAAAGTAGGTGCAATTAGTTCCTAAACCTGTATACTTGAAAGGAAGGGTATAGGCTAGCAGATTACTCTATCATGGAATCAGTGTATTTGACCATGGGTAACTGAAAGGACTTTGTACATTGCACTTTTTCTCTTTTCTAAGGGATAACAGTCTAAACATTAAACTTTAGATTTTTGAGATACAGCTTGGAAAGAGGCCCTTTAGGCCCACCGAGTCCACGCTGATCAGCGATCACCCTGTACATTAACCTACACACACAGGGGACAATTTTACAACCTACCAAAGCCAATTAACCTACAAATCTTTGGAATGTGGGAGGAAACCGCCCACATGGTCACATGAAGAACGTACAAACTCAGTACAGGCAGCACCCATAGTCATGATTGAAAGCAAGTCTCTGGCGCTGTGCGGCAACAACTCTACTGTTTCACCACTGTGCGGCCCTGTGTTATGTTCAGGGGGATGAAAAGTAATTGACTGTAAAGTGCCTTCTACAATCAGTTACAGTGTTCTACAAATGAAAAGTAATAAAGGATTTTAATTAGTGTCCATATTTCAGTCAACATAAATTCCTGCAGAAATGTTTTTAACTGTAAAATGGTCTATCAGAAGGATGGCTTCCTATTTTCATTTTTACATGTTTAATCTATTGCAAAAATGGGAGAAGGTACAATTAGTGTGAATGGGTGATCCATGATTGATGTGGACTCGGTGGGCCTGTTCCCATGCTCCATCTCTAAACTAAAACAAAACTATTTTGAACAACTATGATTCCCAGAGAAGTTGATTAAGGTCAGTTTCTGTGGTTGTTGAAATCTGAGAACAATCTGAATAACTTTTCATTTAAAAAAAATGGGGCAGCATGATGGTGCAGTGGTGGAGTTGCTGCATTACAGCACTTACAACACCAGAGACCCGGGTTCGATCCCGACTACGGGTGCAGGGGCTGGAGTTACGTATAAGCTTCACAAGCTTAAGCTTAGGGCCTCGAGATCTAAGGGGGCCTCGTCAGGGCTGGAATTACCTATTGGCTTAATAGGCTGATTGGGAGGGGCCTTATATAGGGGATTGGGGGGGGGGGGGGCTCACAAGTGGAATAGCCTAGGGCCTCTCTTCCTCTAAATCCGGCCCTGTTGTATCTGTATGGAGCTTGTACGTTCTCCCTGTGACCGCATGGGTTTTCTCTGAGATCTTCGGTTTCCTCCCACATTCCAAAGTCGTACAGGTTTGTAGGTAAATTGGCTTGGTATAAATGTAAAATTGTCCCTAGCGTGTGTAGGATACTGTTAATGTGCAGGGATCGCGAATTAGTGCAAACTCGGTGGGCCAGTGCGCCTGTTTTCGCGCTGTATCTATAAACTAAAAACTTAAAAACAATTTACTATGTTGAAGCCCTGTTAGTTATTTGATATATTTAAAAAACTGATGGGGGAGACACAAGAGACTATAGATGCTGGAATCTTGTGTGAAAACCAAACTGCCGAAGGAACTCAGCGGAGCAGTCAGCACCCAGAGGGCAATGGATTATTTACTTCCTCTTTGAACATATTTGAAATATATATGTTAAATAATATATCCTAGGTTCTAAGTTGATTTACATTGAACCAAAGAAGCAACATTAGAGACTTACGATAGAATGATGGCAGGGAATGGAAGTATGCAGCAAAGCCATGGCCAGTTCCATGGTTATCAGAGCTAAAATAAACAGTCATAATGTTGGATATTGATGTAAATGATTGGCCTGATCCATTACATATTCTCTTAAATAAAGTAGGAATTCTGAAATGCCCATCATAGATTGAAACATAATCGCGAGAGCAACTTGGTGAAACTTCCAACCTGGGAAGAGAATTGGCACAGATTGAGAATATTTAATTTAATAGTAATTGATCTTCTGATAATTTTTCTTCATCCATCATGCAAAACATACTATTAGGCAACACTCAGAACTAATCAAAATATCAAACAAGGATATCAGTGTTTTGGCTTATATAATAGATAGACCGTGCTTGAACATGGAAGTCACCAAAAATCATTGCTTTCCTGTGAGAGCATTAGAATGACTTTTTTCCCCCCTAAGTATTAATGCTATCATGTAAAATGTAAGAATTTTTAATTAATTACAATTTCCATTTGTCAACAATTGGGGATTTCTTTATCATTCTGATTTTGTAGCTCTGTGCCTTTGGTATAATTTCCCAAAGAATAAGATTTGATCAATGATTATAACATTCAGATTCAGTAACTTCCACCCCTAGGTGAATCGTTTTGAAGTAGGAAAATTGAGAAAAACGATATACCTTTTCCACACACTGTTACATTAAATCACCTCCGCATGATGAATATCTATTTTAAACCAATCACTAAATCCATCCTTTTGGAAACATGATTTCTAAATTAAATCAGAGAGATTGGTGCGGAGTCTGATTGAAGCACAATGTGAGTTGCAAAGCATTGAATACAAAAGTAATGAGTGCATCATCCTGTCCACAGCAGAAGGGGGCGCTGCACTACTAGCAGCCTCTGCCTGTAGCCTGTCGCTGTTCCATCATCCCGGCGAGCGGACCTGAGCGACAACTGCGGAGGGCTCCGGAGACCCCGACCACGGGTAAAGATCAGGAACATCGAGGAAGATGACTGACTTTGGTGCCTTCTCTCACAGTGGGAAACTTTTTGATTCTGCTGTGTGGGGATGTTTTATGTGGACTCTATTGTGTGTTGTGTTCTTTATTTTATTGTATGGCTGTATGCAAAAACAAATTTCAGACCTCGGTCTGACAAAAAAGTGCCATCGTATTGTATTGTATCGTATTTCTATTTTCTAAGGAATGATCAACATATTTCCATGTTTGGATAACTCAAGGATTAATTAGAATTACTTATCCAATGCTGAATGATGCTGAGGTGTTGAGTCGTGTTGAACCCAATGAGAAGCCAACAAGGTTAACACAGGTGAGCATATTGCAAATTTGGTAAAATGTAGATCTCCATGCATCCTTTGTCACTGGGATGGCTAATGAATAATTCATATTTCCTCTGCATGGAAGGCTTCAGTTTAAAAGCACTAACCAGGAGTTCTGTTGGCCTTTAATTGCATCTACCAGCAATAGTTACATGGAAAATTCTACCGCCCACATTTTCTTTTGTTAAAATGTAGTACTGGGGAAACACACTTACTGAAGATCATTAAAATTCAACCGAATTCTTTGTTCCTCATCCACAGTTATCACCCAGATGCATTGTGCATTCTTTGGATATGGGTGAGGATAATTGGGGCTGGTAAAGGATCCATTGTTAGCTAGAAGTGTTCCTCCACATTCTGGAAGCAAAGAAGGAGATAAATGATCAATAACAAAATCAATTACGGGGGCTTGACTTATGTCGTCCTATTTTCAGGTCTTCTCTGAGGATTTTCACCACTCAGATTGGAATGTTTCAATGGTCACTGCCTTCTGAATCAGTCAACATTCTTATTTGACAAGGTCGGGCAACATCTGTGGGAAAAATGGATAGACATTGTATAAGTTGGGACCCTTTTTCAGACTGATGGAGTAAGGGGGGGGAGAAAGCTGGAAACGAAAGGTAGGGCTGGGGGCAAAAGCTGTCAAGTGTGGTGGGGGGAGGGGGCTGTGTATTATTGGCAGATGGGTGGAGTGCGTGACAAAGGCTGAGGTGAAAAGGAGGCAACGGGATGTCAGACAAAGAAGAGGAGGAGTGAAATGTAAAGGCAGAGAGAGGGTATAGGTAGATGGGGACAGGGAGAAGGGCAAAAAGAAGTGATAAAAATGAATGGTGGGACTCAAGAAAGGGAGATGAGTGTAGGGAGGAAGGGAAATGAACTTGATGGTGGGAGATAGTGGGAGAAACGTGTGTGCATTGGGGTTGGAGAGGGCAGAAGGAAGAAAAGGGATGGATATGGTTGTTTTGTTTGAAATTAGAGAATTCAATGCTCATACCATTGCTGCCTGTTGAATATGAGGTATTGTTCTTCCAATTTGCATGTGGCCTAACTGTGGCAACAGAGATGTCCAAGGACAGAAGGGACAGCATGAGATCGGGAAGGGGAGTTCAAATAAAGAGGGCAAGAAGAGCAGCCTAATATACTTGGTTACAGGGTTTTCCAGCAAGATGGAGAGGGGATGTGATTCTTTCCTGAAGCAGTCCCCAAATCCTTTCTAATCCCCGCTACATCTTGCTGGAAAACCTTTTAACCAAGTACATTAGGCTGTTCTTCTTGCCCTCTTTATCCCACACTTCTGTAATGGCCATCAAGTCGCACTTTCACACACAACTTTGATTCATCGGCCTTATCCACAATACATATTGCATTTAGGTAACCTCATGTTCTGTGTACAGAAGACATCATGACATTCAAAAAGTGCCTCCATGACACATGGTCTGCAGGTCTACAGGGTGTATTACAGGAAGTGAGATTATGTTGGGCAGCTCTTTTACAACCAGCAAAGTAAAACTGGGCCGAATGGCTTCCATCTGTATTATAAATATTCAAAGATTCAAAGAATCAATATTCTTTTCCCGTGCACATTAATTCATTTTTCTTATGTTCTAATCTTGAATACATTGAAAAGTAGAGGCCAAATAATTGTCTTACCCTTGTCCAATGGCAGGGAGTAGTAATATGCAATAAAGCCTCTGTCATTTACTGATGAATCAGAAGCAAATTTGACAGTCATACTATTGGAAAGTGATATAAATTCACGGTTTGATCCAGTGCATATTGTGTCAAGAATGGTACGATTCTCTAAAGGCCCATTGTATATTGCAACATAATCGAAAATACAATCTAATGAATCTTCCAGACTGTGGAGAGAAAGATCAGAAACTGAAATAGTATTTTCCAGTAACTGTTTCTTCATCGTTATTTTTTAGTAATCATGCAAAACATTCATAACAAATATTAGGAAACAACAATCCTGATAGAAAGAACAAATTCTAAAAATGGAGGGAGAATGGAAACAAGTTCTGATTTCCATTGCAACAATTATATATATATATATATATATATATATATATATATATATATATATATATATATATATATAGGTACATACACACATACATATACATATACATATACATATACATATACATACATACATACATACATACATACATACATACATACATACATACATACATACATACATATATATATTGTGGGAGCTCGTTCGTATGTACGGATGTCTGAATTTTTGTTGTTCATAATCCACGATGGCCTGTATAGCCACCATAGAATACCGAAACAATGGGGAAGGTGTAGGTTTGGCTTCACTATATGAAATAGTTGGTGGGTGTCACCAGGATGAGGATTATGGACATCCAACGTAGCTTCAACCCTAACAGATCCCAAAACCAATTAATCCCTTGGTGACCACTCAGACCCATTGTCGTGAATATAGTTGAAACACACTTACTGAAGATCATTAAGATTCAGCCTAATCCGTTGATCCTTATTTACAGTTATCACCCAGGTGCATTGTGTATCATTTGGATATGCCTGTGGATAATTGGGGCTGGTAAAGGTTCCATTGTTGCCCAGAAGATTCCCCCCACATTCTCCTCCTGGAAGCAAAGGGGAAATATATAAACAAGATGCTAAAAGAACAACAGGCAGTTGATTTCTCTTCCCATACTTTCAGGACTCCTCCTCTGAGGATTTTTACTGATCTGTGAGGACAGTATGAACATCGACTTCTCCTCTAACCTCCAACACCCCTCTCAACCCCATCCCCTTCTCCCTCACAATCCACGGGGCCACAGTACGGAGCCCGCAGCCAGTCCCAAAACGGTTCCAGCTCCAGCCTTGGGCAGCTCTGGGAGGGGGGCGAATTAAGGTTAGGGGGCATTTTCCTGCCTTAGCCTTCCACCAGCCTGGCACTGCCCCAGTCCCACTATGGCCATGACCCCCACTCTGCACACAGGCAGTCAGTGGGGTTCAGTAAACGGGGGAACCCAGAAGAACTGCTCAGACCTATTAATTAGGCTGGTTCAAGAGGAACTCTGTGGCAGTTCATTTAAAAAAAACTCACAATTATATTAATTATATTATTTTTATAGAATACAATTATACATAATTATATATGATTACAGTCATATTCACAAGTCATATAAATATATATATATATATATAGATGGTATAATAATATATAGTTTAAATAGACTGCAACACGGAATAGGCTCCCATGGTATAATATGGGCATTGGATACGAGGTGGCGCTTAATTTTTTGATCTCATTTTCTAATTAGTTTAATTAATTAATGTGCAACTTTTGGCACTGATGAGTTATGACTTCCTTCTCAATTATATTTCATCTAAATCTGTGCAAAATTTCATGTTGTTCCGAGACGTGGGTCACGAAAATGGATTTCTAGACACATTTTTGATGCTCGGCCCACAGCCTATTGACAAGATGAGCAGAAAGAATTGACTTCCCTCAGCATAGAGGTTGATTCTGAGCAGACATGATTTTAAGTTAATTAACAGAAGGATGAGAAATAATTGGATGGATCAGCTGTCCAACCCAATCCATCCATCAGTACAATACAACTTGATTTATCATGGATACTACCTTATTTATATAATCTACACCTTTCTTTAGTTCAACCCATTTGGCCTTATTTATAATCCTCTTAACAGTTGCGATTCATTCTTGAAACAATATTGCCAGTCCCCAAATCCATTCTTATCCCCTCTCCACCTTGCCTGAAAATCCTACAACCGAGTACATGTGGCTGCTATTCTTGTCTCCCTTTAAACCACACTTCTGTAATGGCCATTATGTCAGACTTTCACATAGCTACTTTGACTCATCTGCCTTATCCACGGTATATAGGAATCACATGTGGCCTCATGCTTTGAAGATAGTAAACCTCACTGCATTTACAAAGTGCCTCATTGAAACACCATATGCAGGCACATGGTGCATGTGCCAGGAATTGATATTAGGTTGGGCAGCTTTTTTGCAACTAGCACAGAAAAAGGGGGCTGAATGGCTACCGTTTATGTTGTAAATATTCTACAACGCAAAGAATTAAAGTTCTTTGCCTGTGCACATTATTTCATTTCACATACATTCCAATTTTTAATACATTGTAAAATAGAGACAAGGTATTCATCTTACCATTATCCAATGGCAGGGAGTGGTAATATGCAGTAAAGCCTTTGTCAGTTACTGAAGAATCAGAAACAAACTTGACAATTATGCTATTAGTCCGTGATGTCAATTCATGGTTTGATCCATTGCATATTGTGGCAAGAATAGTATAAATTTGTAAAGACCCATCGAGTATTGAAACATAATCATAAATGCATTTCAATGAATATTCTAGACTGGAGAGATAAAATCACAAAATGAAATTGTATTTTGTAGTAATTGTTTCTTCATCATTTTTCTTCAGTAATCATGCAAACCATTAGTAAAAGAATTAGTAAACCGCTGACAATTAATCAAATCATAATGAAGCTAGGAAAACAGAACAGTTATCAAACCAGGTCCATCCACAGATGATATACAATTGCCTGAAGATGGATCCTATCTAGTTTATGTAATATCAGTAAACAGCTGCAGAAAATAATTCTCTCTTCTGTTTTACCGTGATAAAGAACATCATGCTATCCTCAGAAATTCATACTATCCTTGAGACATTGTGTTCCAGAACAGTCCAGTAAATTGTAAAACGCACACTCTGATAATTGTGGGCCAGGTGTGATTATGGAATTGTAAGGAATGAAAAGAAACACATATAGGTAAGGAAAGTAATGAACATGTAACTAGCCAATAAACTAAATAAAATATAGGAAGTATAGAAATAAATATATAAAAGATGTGCACATAGGATGATTGGGAGCTACAACTCTGGAGAATAGCTATCGCAGAAGAAGACCCTGAATCTGGTACTTGGAGAAGAATTCATCATGTTGACTCCTTGCCAGGTACATCTTTAGCAGGAACTGTCTAAAAGCAAGTGATGAGTTTTAAAATTAGTGAAAGATAGACTTAAGAACAGTGTAGCTAAGAGTGTCGTGTAGCTAAAGAGTTAATGTGATTTTGTGATTAGTTACGGTTATTAGGTAAAGTTATTGCCTGGTGCTTTTTATTGTAAGCTGATTCTAATTGGCAATTGTAGGAATTACGTCCTTTTTATAGCTTCCTAGATCAAAATCACATCCTTTTATGTGTAGGAAATAACTGCAGATGCTGGTTTAAATCGAAGGTAGACACAAAATGCTGGAGTAACTCTGCAGGACAGGCAACATCTCTGGAGAGAAGGAATGGGTGACGTTTCTGGTCGAGAACCATCTTCAGACTGATGTCAGGGGAGTAGGTGGGACAGAGATAGAATATAGGCGGAGACAGTAAGACTGGTGGGAAAACTGGGAAGGGAAGGGGATGGGGAGAGAGAGAAAGCAACGGCTCTTTGAAGTTAGAGAAGTCAATGTTCATACCGCTCTGGGTGTAAGCTACCCATGCAAAATATGAGGAGATGTACCTCCAATTTGAGCTGGGCCTCACTCCGACAATGGAGGAAGCCCAGGACAGAAAGATCAGACTGGGATTGGGAGGGGGTGTTAAAGTGCTGAGCAACCGGGAGATCAGGCAGCATCTCTGGAGAGAAGGAATGGGTGACGTTTCGGGTCGAGACTTTTCTTCAGATTGATGTCAGGGGAGTGGGCGGTACAGAGATATATGTAGATATATATATACACACACGCACACATTTTTTTTGTTTGTTCTTTTGTCCTGTTTTAGTTAATTTTTGGTTTTATATATTATGTTGTGTATGTGTGGGGGGGGGGGGGGGGGGAGGGGGGAGAAACGCGTTTTTGGTCCAGCGGCAACATCGGAGCTGTGGCGTTCCGGCGGCGGCGGCAGCGGCGACCCGACATCGGAGCTGTGGCGTTCCGGCGGCAGCGGCAGCGGCAGCGGCAACCCGACATCGGAGCTGTGGCGTTCCGGCGGCAGCGGCGACCCGACCTCGGAGGATCAGATGGACGACAACGTCGGGAGCTCACAGGTCGCCTCGGAGCAGAGAGAGAACAAGGAGGGAAGAGACAAGGACTTTAAGATTTTTGCCTTCCATCACAGTGAGGAGGTGCCTGGTGAACTCACTGTGGTGGATGTAAAATTTGTGTTTATTATGTGTTTTTGTCATTTTTATTATATGTATGACTGCAAGGCAACGAAATTTCATTCAGACCGAAAGGTCTGAACGACAATAAAGGCTACTTTGACTGACTTTGACTTTGACATATATATATGTGTGTGTATACGTTGAATATTTAAATTCAATAATATTGTGGGAGCTCGTTCGTATGTATGGATGTCTGTAAATTTGTTGTTGATAATCTGCGATGGCCTGTAGAGCCACCATAGAATATCAAAACAATGGGGAAGATGTAGGTTTGGTTTCACTATATGAAATTAAATATAAATAAGTAATGCATGCTGCATGCAGGTATATTCTATGTTTTATATCTTTGATGATGCATTGCAGAATTAATTCACCCTGGGTTCCCTGTGCTAAATGATCTAAAGTGTCAGCCTCCAATTGTACCCCTTCTTCAACCTTGGTTCCACTGAAATTAATGAAAAATTGAGAAAGAGAATGGCATCAAACAAATTTTAAAATGGAATGAAAATAAATAACAGTGGATAGAAGAGTAAGACCATTAAACCACCAGTTGCTTTATCCTAACATTAGAAAGTATAGATGAAAATAATACATCAATAGCATTCTCTTGGAGGTATTCCGGAATCTGAATTTCCCCTGAAAATGGGATTAATAAAGTATTTATTATTATTATTATTATTATTATTATTATTATTATTATTATTATTATTATTATTATTATTATTATTATTATTATTATTATTATTATTATTATTATTATTATTATTATTATTAATTATTATTATTATTATAATTATTATTATTATGCAATAGTTAAAATAAAACTTTAAACTCTGTTTAGTTAAAAATTGAGGCTCAAAATGTGCGAAAGTGGCGCAGCGGTAGAGTTGCTGCCTTTCAGCTCCAGAGACCCGGATTTGATCCTGACTATGGGTGCTGTCTTTACGGAGTTTGTACGTCCCCCAGTGACCTGCGTGGGTTTTCTCTGGGATCTCTGGTTTCCCCCACACACCAAAGATCTACAGGTTTGTAGGTTAATTGGCCGGTAAAATTGTCAATTGTCCCTTGTGTGTAGGATAGCGTTAGTGTGCGGGGATCGATGGTCGGCGCAGACTCGGTGAGCCAATTGGCCATTTTCCATGCTTTATCTCTAATCTAAAAAAAACTGCTTTTGACTGTACGATCACATCTTGTAGAATCGGGGTGAAGCATAAGCAATGATATCCAGATTGGGTTGAAATTCATCACCAGAAACACACCGCAATCAGTTGACAAGATCACAATAGCTTAACAACAGCATGATTCAGGTCACGTGAACTATGATGTTGAGGAAACTGGCATCTTTATACAAAAATGAAGTGATGTGAAAGAACTAGATGGCAAACATGCATGGTGAAATTGCCCTGGAAAGTGAATATCATCTGCACACTGTGCTGTAACAACTGGCATAACAACCGGGAGATCATGTAGGTTAAGGCTGACTGAGCGGACTGAGGCAGACTGAGCAGAGGTGTTCAGCGAAACGACCTCTCCTGTACATCGGTGAGACCAAGCGCAGGCTCGGCGATCGTTTAGCTGAACCCCTCCGCTCAGTCCGCTTAACCTACCTGATCTCCTGGTTGCTCAGCACTTTAACTCTCCCTCCCATTCCCAATCTGACCTGGGCCTCCTCCATTATCAGAGTGAGACCCAGCGCAAATTGAAGGAACAGCACCTCATATTTTGCTTGGGGAGCTTACACCCCAGCGGAATGAACATTGACTTCTCTAACGTCAAATAGCCCTAGCTTTTCCTCTCTCTCTATCCCCTCCCTCTTCCCAGATCTCCCACCAGTCCTACTGTCTCTGACTATATTCTATCTATGTCCCGCCCACTCCCCTGACATCAGTCTGAAGAATGGTTTCAAACCGAAACATCACCCATTCCTTCTCACCAGAGATGCTGCCTGTCCTGTTATACTTGAATATACTTGAATATGTCCTGAATCCTTTTATACTTGAAAATAATCCTGATTGATTTCCCATGCTTGACTGATAGTGAGACTCAGCTGTGTTTATTTGATAGGATCCAATGCAAAGGTAAGTGATAGATGGTACAAATCTTGTGCATTAGTTAGGTGAAAGTTTTCTTATTCTGCAATTTTGACATAAATAGTATCTTCAGTTCGAAAGTAACACTATATTAATGCAGCCCGCTCGAGACCTTGCTGGTATTGGACTACCAGATTTTCAAGCCTATTGAATATTGTTCCTATTAATATACCGAGTTATGCTTTTTACAAACATTTTTTTAACGTTACACAATAGAATAATAAATTTTCCAGTGAACGCAATAAAAAATGAGCACGTGGAAACAAAGTGCTGCTCAATTTCAAGGGAGCGTGAGAAACAGCCAAATGAGTTCTGAGTGAGTGAGAACAGGATGTGTTTCAAGGGGGTTTGAGGGCATTGAATGGAACATGGGAATTTGTGTCCTGATGTGTTCAAGAGAGCGTGTGAACCAGTGCCCTCGTGAATTAAAGAGAATATTGGGAATATGGCTCAGATTAGTTATAGAGAACATGTGATCCAGGACATTGGTGAGCAGAAGCTGGTGCCCCTGTAATTTGTATAGAGTGCGGGAACCAAGGCCACAGTATGTATAAGGAAGTGTTAGAATCAATCTCAGCTGAACCATCAAGATTTAAAAACACACAGGCACTTGATTGAGACTTTTCTCATTAACGAACTGGAATTCCACCTCTTCTGTTACGAATATCAACCTCCAAAAGTATTCACCTGGAATATTAATGTTGCTTCATTGATTCTCAGGAATAGTTATTTAGAGTTAGATATTTAACAGTTGAATTAATTTATTCAGAGTTAATAGGTGTAAACAAAAACTTACTGAAAATCAGTGAGATATAACTGTATTTTTTGGTCCTGATTTACAAATATGAACCAGGTGCAGCTTGTATCATTCATGTAGTCATTTGGATAATTGGGGCTGGTAAAATTTCCACTGTTGCCTTGAAGTGTGCCTCCACATGATACAGCTTCATCTGGAACAATGAGCATATAAATAAATCAATTACAAGAGAACAGGCAGTCATTTTCCTCATATTTCAGAAAAGGCAATTTATAAGTTGAGTAGTATATTTTAATTAAGGAATTGATTATACGTGAAGAACATTATGGCAGGAACTTGGCCTCCAAATGCATGTGAATGCACAAATGTTACCTGTGTATTGCAGGTCCTGAAGTGAAGTTGGTTGACCTTGGTTCTAAATTGGAGGTAACAAAGGTTGATATGTTTTCCAATTGTCTAGTGGGTTATCTCCACTGCGAGGCTTCTTGCACCATTTTTGCCATGATGATTGAGATATATGTGGGAATGATACCACCTTGCTTGATATCAATCTACAACGAGATTGCCATCAGCAAAGATGATTGCTTGTATGTCATTATGTAAGAGACGTAAGGTGAGGCGTCATGGTGGCGCTGCGGTAGAGTTGGTGCTTTACAGTGCCAGAGACCTGGGTTCGATCATGAGTAGGGTGCTGCCTCTACAAAGTTTGTACTTACTCCTCGTGACCTGCATGGGTTTCCTCCAGGTTCTCCGGTTTCCTCCCACACTCCAAAGATGTTCAGGTTTGTAAGTTAAGTGGTTTGGTATAATTGTGTATTGTCCCTAGTGTGTGTAGGATAGAGTTAGTGTGCGGGGATCGCTGGTTGGAGCAGGCCCGGTGGGCCGAAGGGCCTGTTTCCGCGCTGTATCTCTAAACTAAAATAAAATGAAGAGATATTTTGGTTGGCAACCGTATTTGGGAAGGATATTCTTTAGTTTCTCTCAATTAATGGACCAATTAATCAAACAAAGACCTCTCTCATGTTAAAAAAGGCCCACTACTGTGACCGATACTGCTTTCTTTTGGCGTGTTATGCACCATAGATCAAGTCTACTGTGCCTCTAGATGGACGAATTCCACATTGTAGAGTCACAAATGACTATGGATGTTGGATTGTGGAACAAATAGCAAACTGCCTGGAGAACTCAGCAAGTCAGGGAACATCTCTGGAGAGAAATAGAGCGCCAACAATTTGGGTTGAGATTTTTCCTCCATACTAAAATCTGTAGGCTGATAGCCAGCATAAAGCAGTATAAAGAGTTGCATGGAGGGGGAGGGATGTGGTTGGGGGGGGGGCAAGGGTTGGCATAGGCTAAGTGGATCCAGATAAGGAGGAGTGGATTGGTGGATGGAGTCACGTGTCGTAGACAGGGATGAAGATAACAACAGAGGCTGGAACGTGGAGGTAACAAGGGATGTACGAGGATGAAATTGATGTGAAAAGAAAGTGAAGTATGAGATTAAATAAGGGAGGTGGAGCAGGCAGATGGGAAAAATGGGAGGAAGGGGCCCAATGGAGGAGTGTGCGTGTAATGAGGAGATGGAGTGTGTGGGGAAGAAGCTACTCTAAAGATGTTGTCAAGCTAGAAAGTGTGAAGAGAAGATTTCCGATGATGTTGCCAGGACCTGAGGACCTTTGTTATAGGGAGAGGTTGAGCAGGCTAGGACTCTGTTCCTTGGAGCACAGGAGGATGAGGGGTGATCCTATAGAGGTGTACAAAATCTTGAGAGTAATAGATCAGGTAAATATACAGTGTCTCTTGCCCAGAGTAGGGGAATCAAAAACCAGATTTACGGTGAGGGGAGAATAATTTAATAGGAATATGAGGGGTATTTTTTTCACATATTGTGTGTGGAACAAGCTGCCAGAGGAGGTAGTTGAGGCAAGTACTATTGCAATGTTTAAGAACTGTTTGGGCAGGTACATAGATAGGACAGGTTTAGAGGGATATGGGCCAAACACAGGCGGGTGGAACTAGTGTAGATGGACATGTTGGTCAGTTGGACGGAAAGGCCTATTTCCACGCTGTTTGACTCTATGACTATGACTCCAGGTGGCCATGGCGGACTGAACGCATGATCTCACCAAACCTTGGGAACCACCTCTCAGGAAAGGCAGTTATCAGTGATGAAATTCACATCACCTTTGGTGGTCCTGCACAGCCTTTTGGCATCTGGGGTAGCGTGCTCTGAGATCAAGACTACAAGCTTGCTCTGAATTGTCTATGCAATTACAATGTTCTCTTGACCACTTCTGAGAGATTAACAAGGCACAATAAGCCTCAAAACACTGGAGAAGGTGCCATCAATGGTGTTTCAGCAAAATACTCCAAATTTGCTGGAAATATATGTGAAACGACATCCGCCATCCGCATCCTCTTCCACCAACGTTTCAATTACACTCAGCCAGCTCTGACAGACTTATTTTTTTGCTTTACACCAGATCAATTAAAAAGACTATTTTCTGAACTCTGCCAAGGCTTGGTTTGAGGAATTAATGCAAGATTGTTTTCAAAGCATCCACGAAAGGGTAGAACATCTTTACTGAGACATAAGAATCTCTGACGTCTGACCACTCAAAAAGGATGAAGGAGCATTTGAGCCGGCTTCAAATCAGTGTGCCAAAAATACATGGCAGAGCTTGACCTGATGGGTGGAAACAGTGTACCCTCTCCTAAACTCCCCATGGTCATCCTCAATCAAGTCCATCGTTATTCATTTTATTCCCTTTATCATGTATCTGTAAGGGCTCAATTGTAATCATGTATTGTCTTTCCACTGACTGATTAGCATGCACAAAAGCTTTTTACTATACCTCGGCACAAGTGACAATAAACTAAACTAAACCTGTACCAGCTGTCCAAGCATTTGTGGGCACACCCTCAGAAACATAGAAACATCGAAAAATATGTGCCGGAGTAGGCCATTCGGCCCTTCGAGCCAGCACCGCCATTCAATATGATCATGGCTGATCATCTAAAATCAGTGCCCTGTTCCTACTTTTTCCCCATATCCCTTGATTCCTCTAGCCCTAAGAGCTAAATCTGACTCACTCTTGAAAACATCCAGTGAATTGGCATCCACTGCCTTCTGTGGCAGAGAATTCCACAGATTCACTCCCTGGGTGAAATATTTTTTCTTCATCTCACTCCTAAATGGCCTACCCGTTTTTCTTAAACAGTGACCTGTGGTTCTGGACCCCAACATCGGAAACATTTTTCCTGCATCTAGCCTGTCCAATCCTTTAAGAATTTTATATGTCTCCATAATATCCCCTCTCATCCTAAATTCCAGCGAATACAAACACATGTCTGTTCCGCCATCCCGGGAATTAACCTGGTGAACCTACCTGCACTGCCTCAATAGCAATAATGTTCTTCCTCAAATTAGGAGACCAAAAATGCACACAATACTCCAAGTGTGGTCTCACCAGGGCCCTGTATAACCGCAGTAGGACCTCCTTGCTCCTAAAGTCAAATCCTCTCGCAATGAAGGGAAACATGCCATTAGCTTTCTTCACTGCCTGCTGTACCTGCATGCTTACTTTCAATGGACACATTACTTTCAGTAGAAGCACATCCAGGTCATATTGCATCTCCACATTTCCTAATCTGACACCATTCAGATAATAATCTGCCTTCCTGTTCTTGCCTCCAAAGAGGATAGCTTCACGTTTATCCACATTATATTGCATCTGCCATGCATCTGCCCACTCACTCAATCTATCCAAATCATCCTGCAGCCTCCTTGCATCCTCATCACAGCTCACACTGCCACCCAGTTTTGTGTAATCCGCAAACTTGGAGATGTCACATTTAATTCCCTCATCTAAATCATTAATATATATTGTAAATAACGGGTCCCATCACCGAGCCTTGCGGCACCCCACTAGTCATTGCCTGCCATTCTGAAAAGGACCCGCTAATTCCTACTCTTTCCTTCCTGTCTGCCAACCAGTTCTCTATCCATGTCAATACCCTACCCCAATACCATGTGCTCTAATTTTGCACACTAATCTCTTGTGTGGGACCTTGTCAAAGGCTTGTTGAATTTCCAGATACACCACATCCACTGGCTCTCCCTTATCCATTCTACTTGTTACATCCTCAAAAAATTCCAGATTAGTCAAGCATGATTTCCCCGTCATAAATCCATGCTGACTTTGACCGATCCTGTCACTGTTTTCAAATGTGCTGCTTTAATATCTTTAACAATTGACTCAAGCATCTGCCCCACTACCGATGTAAGGCTAACTGGTCTATAATTCCCCGTTTTCTCTCTCTTTCCTTTCTTAAAACATGGAATTGGCTATCTTCCAATCCACAGGAACTGACCCAGAGTCGAGAGAACATTGGAAAATGATCACCAATGCATCCACGCTATCTAGGGCCACTTCCTTGAGTACTCTGCAATTCAGACCAATAGACCCTGGGGATTTACCTGTATCTGCCTTTAGTCCCAACAGTTTATCTAACACCATTTCCTGACTAATGTGGATTCCCTTCAGTTCCTCCCTCCCACTAAATTCTCAGTCCCCTAATATTTCTGGGAGATTGTTTGTGACTTCCTTAGTGAAGACAGAACCAAAGTACTTGTTTAACTGTTCTGCCTTTTCCTTGTTTCCCATTATAAATTCACCTGTCTCTGACAGTAAGGGACCTACATTTGTACCACTCTCGGTCTCATGTGCTACTTTGTACTACAAAACTGGATTGGGAACCATCTATCCATGACCTTGGGGACTGTCTAAGAGGAGAAGATATCATAATAGTTCTTTCAAAGTCCTGTATCATATCTGCTGCTGATGTGGAGCTTTTGTTTTAAAGTAAATTCCCTGTGATTTCTGGAGGATGTGGGTAGATTTGCTGGTACAAAGTAGGGACACTGAGTGCTTCTGGCCTCCAACCATCACGTACACAAATATATGAGAAATGTGAACAAGAATATGCCATTCAGCCCCTTGAGCCACTCAATATAAACAAAAACTTTACTGATCTTCTGTCTCAACAAAAAACCTTCCTTGTTCTTTCACCCTGTCCTCAGAATCTGTTTACATCTAGAAATCTATCTACTTCTAGGTTGAAAGCAAACAATGACAGAGCCTTAAGATCCTTCTGGGAAGAGAATTCGAAAGATTCACCAGTCCCTGGGAGAATATATCTCTCTCTTTTAGTTTAAAATACTGTAGCTTTCCCTTTGTGATTTTTGCTGAAAGCCTGGAGAAACCGTAATGCAAGTTAAACAATTATTTCTCTTACCTTGTGCTGCACCGAAGTCCTTGTCACGATAAGCCAAAGTTATGAGATAAATGCTCAAAAGAATTCTTCCTATGGTTGACATTTTCTCAATTCAATTTTAGAATCTGGTTCTGATCTGCACCTTTTGGGAACATTTGTATTTTACTTTTAAACAAGAAATGTGTTGCTTGCATTCATCAGAATGGATGTATATAAAACATTATTGAGCCAATGCCTATGATGCAATTTTAGCTTCAAAATGATAAATGTGGGAATTAGCATCGTATTATGTTGTTAAAAATTAATTTCTCCGGTCGACAGGGCAAGCGTTATAAGGGCAATTGGTTAAGGAACTAACTAGTGATGTTGCTTTGAAATGAATTTAATGTTGACAAAAGGAGGTAGATCCTATTATTGCAAAGCATGATCAGAATAATGTAATATAAGCTGATCAGAATAAATACTTATTTCACATTGTATCTGCTAAGTGTTTGTCAACGCAGTTACAATTGTTGCCCAGGCATTTAATAGCAGTCAAATTTATTTTTCTACCATCTGTTTTGCATGCTTATGATCAGAAACCATAATCAGATGACAATATTTAAGCGATGGGAAAAACTTGTGGAAAATATAACGCATTTTTGGGGGAAATAAAATAACATAAATAAGTAATGCATGCTGTATGCAGGTCATGTGTGAATGTATATTCTATGTTTTATATCTTTAACGATACATTGCAGAATGAATTCACCCTGGGTTCCTTGTGCTAAATGATCTATAGTGTCAGCCTCTCATTGAACCCCTTCTTCAACCTTGGTTGGGAGAAAGTTTAAAGTGTTAAAAGTTACAAAATGGATTCAGCTGTAGAATTAAAAGCAATCAAGAAATGCTTTCACCTTTCTCCTATTATACTAACAAAGCTAGCAAAAATGCTTTCACACCAGCAAGACTAACAAAGATGTTTTTGCCATTCTTCCATAACACTAGCGAGATAACAGCACAACTTCATGAATGTTTTTCCTTTATGATATAAACATCAGAAGAATGTTCAGATAACAGTTCTTTCCCTCTGCTCTACTGATTGCAATGTACAAACAATAGATCAACAAGGTAAAAAAAAACAAATGCTTGATCTGCAGAAAAATAGCTTCTGTAGCATAACCATATACACACTAACCTTTCCTCTCTTGGAAGAATCTGTCAATCTTAACAAGCAAGAGGCTGTACAATGCTCTGTGAGAGAAAGTATTGCTGAATCGCTGATTATTGGGGTATAAATATATCTGATTGAACATTACCCATTTGTGTGGGGATAGAGTGACACTCTATAGTCTGTTTCTACATACTTTATGAGTGACAGCCACACCCACCTGGCGAAATAAAGATTTTACTGCTTGATTACTAATTTTATGCGTTTTTGTCTGTTTGAAGTGAAATGAACCTTAACATTGGCCTAGTCGGCAGGATCTTGCTGGAAACTATCTATGAAGAGGCTACAGTTTGGCCAGGATCACAAAGGGAGTAGAAAGTGCACTATCGGACCTCTTGAGTCTGAACTCCTGAGAGTGCCCGGGAACACTGTGGTCCTTTGTCCAAAGTGATTTTTCAGAATGGGCAATGCAAGGTAAGACAATTTTTGGGATTGTTGACTCAGACTAAATTGGCTGTCTGAGGTATTAAGAGCCTGTCTGAGCCAGTAATGGGATAGGCTCTGGATAAGAGTAATGTGGGAGCTTCCGTACACGTGGGAGCTGCGGTACATGTGGGAGTTTTGGTACAGCATATGTGTTATTTGGATCCAGGAAAACGTAAAGATTACATAATGAATAGATTTAAAATAAAAGAAAATATGTTTGGCCAACATGATGTTAAACAATTGGTGTGTAAAAATGGAAACCTAAGCAAAATATCCCCAGGGACCCCTTGTCTGGCATGGTGACCCTGTTTACAGAGAGAGGGGGGATGAGGAACAAATTTGGGGAGAGAAACAAAATTTGAAGTGTAGAATACATAGATATATAAATACATAGAAAATAGATGCAGGAGTAGGCCATTCGGCCCTTCGAGCCTGCACCGCCATTCAATATGATCATGGCTGATCATCCAACTCAGTATCCCGTACCTGCCTTCTCTCCATACCCCCTGATCCCTTTAGCCACAAGGGCCACATCTAACTCCCTCTTAAATATAGCCAATGAACTGGCCTCAACTACCCTCTGTGGCAGAGAGTTCCAGAGATTCACCACTCTCTGTGTGAAAAAGTTTCTTCTCATCTCATCTCATACCTTCCCCCATGCCTGGCCACCAGTCACTAACAGCAGGAGCTACGACACTAAGATCCCGTGAAGAGGAGGAGCTCTGTTACTCCTACAGGGAAGGGTACCCCCAGAAGAAGGAAGAACTGATAAGGAAGATGAGGTTGAAGAAGTGAGAGGGCGTAAGGCAGAAGAGGAAGAGCAGTAATGAAACCAGCAGTGAGAGAGTTAAACAACACAGCGCACCAGAGAAAGAGAAACAGCAGATAAATCAAAGACTGAAAGGGAAAAAGCAGAATGTCGAGCTGGTGGCTTTCGAGGCACTGTACCTTAACTACCCCGCAAGAATCGAGGCTGCTCACTTTTTCCCCAAGAACTTTAACATTTTGAAGCCAACAGTCAGTACAGTTTAAAACTCTCATACAGTTTAAAAGTGTGAGGTGTGGCAAGACCCTGAATGACAGGGAATCGGACCAATCTCATTTCTAGGTTAATTTCTACTGGCAGTGGATACATTGAACTACTCATTGCTGGTGTCTCTGCCAAGGCACTGCAGCAATTTTCTCTCTAACTCTCTCACTCCAACAAGAAGAAGACTTTCGCAACTTAAAAACAGCGCTTGCTACTGCACCAGCTACTGCATGCCTTAGCCCTCCCAGTCCAACTGGCCATTATTAAGTGCAATGCCCCTACTAGTGGCCACAACGAAGTCTCCCGGGGGAATGCCCTAGCTGACATTACTGCCCACACAGCAGATTTACGAATTCTGCACATTGGTCCCCACAGAACCAAAGATTCTAGTAGACAGAATGGCTCTGTCAGACAAGGGAATGTAAAGTTAATTAATGTAAAGTTCTGCCATGTAAAAAGATCTTTGGAAACGAGGGGGCTGCACCGTTGATCCTTTAATGGGCCTCTGGCTGACCCCTCTCAGACAAGTTGTGTACCTGATGTTTAGTGTAGATTACAATTTGAAACTTTAATGAAATTACCTGTGTTTAAGAGGGAGGACCAGCAACAGCAGCAACAGAGAGAGAGAGAGCCGAGTGAGATAACAGAAATGTATGTTTTGGGTTGAGACCGTTCTTCAGTATGTGTTGTATTTATGAACAAAGTATGAGCATTTTTGGGTGTATCAAAGTTTTAAGAGTTTTGCATGATTTCCTTGAGGATTGAATTGAATTGAATTGAATTGAATGCCTTTATTGTCATTCAGACCTTACGGTCTGAACGAAATTTCGTGCCTGCAGTCATACATACAATCATACAATAATAACAACAATAAACACAAATTAACACCACCACAGTGAGTCCTCCAAGCACCTCCTCACTGTGGTGGAGGCAAAAATCTTAGGGCTGCAGTCTCTTCCCTCCTCTTCTCCCTCTGCGCTGAGGCGATACCCCACCGGGCGATGGTACAAACAGTCCCACGGCTCACCGATCCCCGCAACGGGCCGGCTCAA
The DNA here is from genome assembly GCF_010909765.2 of Amblyraja radiata. Taxonomy (NCBI): domain Eukaryota; kingdom Metazoa; phylum Chordata; class Chondrichthyes; order Rajiformes; family Rajidae; genus Amblyraja; species Amblyraja radiata. The sequence goes on from NC_045970.1 coordinate 22,889,997, forward strand.
ACACCGCGGCCCGGGGTGGTCGAAGCTGCCGCCCTCCAGTCCAACGGACGCAGCCGCTGGCCCGCGGCTCAACCGCGGACTCAGGTCATAGCCGCCAGAACGCCGTCCCAGCCACCGGAGCACCGTTCCAGCCCCGAGCCGGATCGCCCTCACGTGAGTGCCGTTCCTCCCTCGAGCTGGGCCACTCCAATGGGAGCGCCATTCCTCCCTTGTGCTGGGCCACTCCGACGGGAGTTCCGTTCCTCCCTCGGGCTGGGCCACTCCGACGGGAGCGCCATTCCTCCCTCGGGCTGGGCCACTCCGACGGAAGCGCCGTTCCACCTCGGGCTGGGCCACTCCGACGGGAGCGCCATTCCTCCCTCGGGCTGGGCCACTCCGACGGGAGCGCCGTTCCACCCTCGGGCTGGGCCACTCCGACGGGAGCGCCGTTCCACCTCGGGCTGGGCCACTCCGACGGGAGCGCCGTTCCACCCTCGGGCTGGGCCGCTCCGACGGGAGCACCGTTCCAGCCCCGAGCTGGGCCGCCCTCACGGGAGCGAGCCCAGTGCAAGTCCTGACTGGCTCTGCCTCCGGAGTCTCGAGGCCGCCAGCTCCGCCATCAGGCCTCAGCGCAGACGGAGGCAGAGAAGGGGGATACGATAAAAAAAGTCTTATTCCCCCGAAGAGAGAGACAGCAAGCCCCATTTCAACCCCCCCCCCCACATAAACACAACCTAAAAAACAAAAGCTAACTAGACAAAACGAAAAAAAACAACATAAAAAAGTAAAGACAAACGGACTGCAGGCGAGCCGCAGCCGTTTACCAGCGCCGCCACTTCCGGAATCTTGTGATGTGTATAATTGTGTTTTACTTTTGAGTGAGAATTTTATTGCTTTAACGTGTGTGAATATCTGAGATTTAGCATATTGCTTGAGGTGTGGAAATTTTGTGAGTAAATGTCACAGAAATAGGGCGTAGAGTGAGTGAGTTTAAAGACTGTTACTTGTTTGAGGAACCAGTTCTGGGTGAATGTTGAATTAATCATATAATTAAGATGAAATAGGATGTCATTGAATGAGCTTGCTCATTTATGTGATAAATCTTTGTAGAGTCTCATGTGTTTTAAAAGGTAGTGTCTCTTTAAGAAGTTGCAGCTGTGTGGGCGTTGAGCCGCACTCAGTTATTTTATTTTTCTTTGCTCTTTGGAAATGCATTCGCTATCTATGTGGAAATTAACTGTTTATTCTCTGTCTTCTCAACTTTTATTAAACAGCGGATGTGGCTCAGCAAAGAGTGTTAATTTTCTTCGCCGCATAACCTGGCATTAGGATTGGTGACCTTGTCGTTATTTTAAGTTTGATTTCTTCCTATTTCTTACCTTTTTAATTGAATTCGAGGGATCTGAATTGCGCACTGGCCATGTGGATTCAGATTGAGGTGTTGGATGAGAATTGGAAATGCCTTTATCTCAGAAAAAATCTGTTGATTTGAAATTGTGAATTTGGGGAGATAGAATTGGGAATAATTTGTAAATTGTTTTCTCTTTATAATGACCTATTTTTAAAGGGCCTGCCTTGTAAGTAGTTAAAGAGTTTAAGTAAAGCCTTGACTGAGACTGGACAGGACCTCAGTGATGAATTAATTACATATGCACAGCAATTGACCCGGACCTTGTCAGTCTTACAGAAACCACTGAACCAGGGGAACGCAGAAACCACTATCAGCTGACCATAACGGCAAATCCTTACAACCAGGAGATCATGAACTGATAAGAAATTGGTATCGGAGGAAATTGGGAGAACGGTGGAAGGAGCCCTTCCCGGTACTATTGACTACACGCGAAGGTCGAAAATACTCCTCGTTGGATACATTTAACTTATTGCGAAATAATTGGAAACTGGAAAAAGGAAGTATGAACTTGGATGTCCTCCTGCAAGAATGGAGGTAATAGGAAGCCATACAAAATTTAAAAAAAAGGCCAGTATTTACAGTATCTTGTTAAAACCAGCCATGAACATAAGCAAACTCATTGCACTGAATTATATATGTGTCTCCCTAATCCCGGATACTAGGAATAAGTCTCCCCCTGGTTGAATAAACTTGAACAATTAACAGTGACCACTTATTTGTTCTGTCGGTCCCGGGATTAGGAATAAAACCAAAGCGATCGGTTTGAGATGGGAGACACCTCTAAGTCACACTGAATCGACTACACACACTGCAGCACTGGTGAGTAAGGCAAGGCAGCGCCTTTACCACCTCAGGCAGCAGGGGAAATTCAGAGTCTCTCTGAGGATCCTACAGTGCTTCTACTCTGGGGCTGTAGAAAGCATCTTGTCCGGCAACATCACAATCTGGTTTGGGAACTGCTCTGCCTAGGACAGGAAGGCTCTGCAGAGAGTAGTGTGTTCGGCCGAACGCACTATGGGAACTACACTCGCCCCCCTGCAAGACCTATACACCAGGAGGTGCAGATCCAGAGCCAGCAACATTATGGGGGACCCCTACCACCCCAGCAACGGACTGTTCCAGCTGCTATGGCCAGGCAAATGCTTCTGCTGTCATGCTGTGAAAACTGAGAGGATGAGACGGAATTTCTTCCCACAGGCCGTCAGGACTGTAAACACTTATCTCACTAGGGACTAATTTACTGTACTAATTTACTGTTGTGTTGTGTCTTTTTAAAAAGAAAAATTTCTAACATGTAAATACTGATTCTGTTCTATTCTGTTCTGTTGTTTTTGCACAATCCGCAGGCATTACCACTTTCATTTCACTGCACTTCTTGTATGTATATGTGAGAAATAAAGTTGACTTGACTTGACTTGACTACTAGACCTCCAGCAACAGCAAACGAAATAGGAAAAAAAAAAGATACAATGGCTGAAGGACAAACAGCCAATTCATGTTTTAAAATTGCCAATGACACGGAAGGAAAGATCACATGGGTCAGAAAGGAATGGGACACTATGAAAAGCAACAGCTGCCTACAGTGGCTCTGGTCCAAGTACTCTACGAACTATGGGCAAAGCATACGAATCATGTCGGATGAGTGTATTCAGTCCCTGAACATAAACTGACTATAAAAATGGTGTTGCCTTGCCATGTTTAAAACAATATTGACTGGCCCCGGAGGCTGAAGAAGGGATAACTATGGTCTTTATGATTGACATGATTGTCTTTATTGCAACGAGCAATATTAGTGAAAATGCAAAGTCTGTGTAATACTCCTATTCTGCCAATCCCGAATGTGGGAAGACGTAATGAATGGTGTTTTTGTCTAAGACCTGAGAGCTATTAAAAATACCCTTTCGTACCTGATACCAATATTATTCTGTCATCTATACCGGCAGAAGCCGACACCAGAAGCCAACAGTAATAAAATAGCACCATCCTGCTTATGCGCTGTAACGGCGAAGGCTACAATGATAGAAGTGTTAGCAGTGAACTCGCTGCTGTAAGGTAAACAAGCTTCCTTATCTGATTAGGATGTTGGGGTTGTGCCATAACCCCTTACAAGCTCAAGGACAGATTCAAACCAAATTACAATCAGACACATGTATGCTTCTAGTTCATGGTATCTTGTAACATTTGAATTTATGGATGTTAATCTCTTAAAGAAGCTAAAAACTAATCTACAGGTCTCACAGTCATGGATAAATGGCATGCAGCAATTCAATGGGGGAATTTGTATAAGAGTTAATGCTAAGAGCCTGAAACATATGAATTATAAATATTACTCTTTATTTTTTATAAGCTCTGCATAAAGATAGTTGACAGCTCCATTCTCATTTTACCCCTAACATTTCGTCATAAAGTATGCCATTTACGTTTTTAATCTCACAACATGAATTTGACAAAAGTCTTCAACCAGGTTATTGTCATTGTCAAACTGCAAACATTCTTGATAATCTTTGTACGTAATTGTGTTCACTGTTTTACAACTATTGTATATTAAAAAACTTTCTTACTATAAAATAAGTATTGGTCATAAAGACCAACAACAAGGCACCTGTAGTATACTAATACGAGTGTTGTGCCTAGATCCCTGATGAATCCTCTAATACCACTGACCTTGCTACCCACATTTCCCAAGAAATTGAGTAAATCCATAAGGTTGGCAGTGACATGTATGGGTACAATGAAGGAAATGGGAGCTGCTGGCCATTCAGTTGGTTTGATGGACTCTGGAATACTGTATGGCTCTATCTTTTTATTAATCATCGCTCTGATTTTATTGTTAACTGCTTGCGACCATTATGTACCTACCGAGGATTGTGAATGTTATCATAACTGATAAAGAGGAAGGAATGAGAAAGTTTAAAGTTTTAAAAGTCACAAAATTGATTCAGCTGTAGAATTAGTAGCAATAAAGAAATACCTTCACCTTTCTCCTAATACACTAGCAAAGCTAACAAAGATGTTTTCGCCATTCTTCCATAACACTAGCGAGATAACAGCACAACCTCATGAATGATTTTCCTTTATGATATAAACATCGAAAGAATGTTCAGACAATGGTTCTTTCCCTCTGCTCTACTGATTGCAATGTACAAGCAATAGATCACCAAGGTAAAAAAAAACAAATACTTTATCTGCAGAAAAATAGCTTCTGTAGCATAACCATATATGGGTTAACTTTTCCTCTCTCAGATGAACCTGTCAATCTTAACAAGCAAGAGGCTGTGCAATGCTCTGTGAGATAAAGTATTGCTGATTCGCTGATTATTGGGGTATACATATATCTGATTGAACTACCACTTTGTGTGGGGTCAGAGTGACTCTGTATAGTCTGTATCTACACACTGTATGAGTGACAGCCACACTCGCCTGGCAATATAAAGATTTTACTACTTGATTACTAATTTTATTGTGTTTTTGTCTGTTTGAAGTGAAACGAACCATAACAGTTCCACCGAAATTAATGAAAAATTGAGAAAGAGAATTACATTTTTTTTTTAAATGGAATGAAAATAAATAACAGTGGATAGAAGAGTAAGATAGAAGTGTCATTAAACCACCAGTTGCTTTATCCTAACATTAGAAAGTACAGATGAAAATAATACATCTATTGCTTTCTCTTGGAGGTATTCCAGAATATGCAACAGAGTTAAAGTAAAACTTCAAACTCTGTTCAGTTAAAAATTGAGGCTCAAATAGTGTGGCATGGTGGCGCAGTGGTAGAGTTGCTGCCTTAAAGCACCAGAGACCCGGATTTGATCCTGACTACAGGTGCTGTCTGTGCAGAGTTTGTATGTTCCCCAGTGACCTGCGTGGGTTTTCTCTGGGATCTCTGGTTTCCCCCACATACCAAAGATGTACAGGTTTGTAGGTTAATTGGCCGGTAAAATTGTAAATTGTCCCTAGTGTGTAGGATAGCGTTAGTGTGCGGGTATCGATGGTCGGCGCGGACGCAGTGAGCCAAATGGCCATTTTCCACGCTATTATCTCCAAACTGAACTAACCTAAAAAAGATATTAACATTGGAGAGGAACACGGAATTTTGTTTGGGATAATTGAATGTCAAGAAGAGAAAAATTCATGATAAAATTTCCAAGCAAATGTTTACTGGTAAAAGAGAAACAATAAATGTTGATTTCTTGACAATGGTAATTTTCTGCATTTTCATCTTTGTTCATTATGATGGATTGGTTGAAAAATGGGTCAAAAAGCCTAACCATCATAATGCTGCTTAGAAGTAATGTCATCTTGCGGCAGAATAGGTATGATGCAGTAAGGTTGGATTTATTTCTCAAAGTGCCAATCATATTGTGGTGACTGTGACAACATAGGCTTACAGAGGGTGTATGGAAGGACTCGACTCGGCAGAGTTATATCACCCTGCTCTATAGCATTTATGGCTGATTTGTTACATACACTGGTTTTAGATTGTCACACTGACCTTTAAGTCAAGTGCAACATGATTAATGAACACAAGGATCCTTGTTATTGCAAACTAATCAATATTACTGAAAGGGCGGGAAGAAAGGTTTGTTACCCGAGGCTATATTCATTGAATTCATCTCTCCTCTAAGACTCTGCATATACTTGTTTGTTGAAATATAGTCATCTACAATCACTTGATGCTATTCTTCACTGCCAGCTTTACGAGATCACAGTTTATATTGATTCTTAGTTTATACTTTATAAATTTGGTTTAGCTTCTAATCTGTTTGAAATGAGGAAAATAAAGTAATGCTGGCCCACCTTTTATTTATGGTTGTAATGTTGCTACCTTGCATTTTCAACCATAAGAATAAACAAGGGCTTGTGCGAGGGCAAGGGGAGAATAAAATGTGACCAATTCCTGTGCATGGAGCCGGATGTACTGGAATGGCAATTAGAGTCGTCGTGCCACGGTTCCACTTTAAATAGTGTGCCGGAGTTGGCACTCTTTTTCATGTGGGGAAGCTGTAGAGGTGCTGCAGCAGCTTACACAAGTTTACACAAACTTGGGGAAGCTGTAGAGGTGCTGCAGCAGCTTACACAAGTTTACACAAACTTATACCACACTAGCTTATACAAATCTATACTACACAAGCATATACAGACCTATACTACACAAGCTTACACAAAACTATACTACACAAGCATATACAAACATATACCACACAAGCATATACATATCTATACTACACAAGCTTATACAAATCTATACTACACAAGCTTATACAAATCTATACTACACAAGCTTATACAAAACTGTACTACACAATAGGACAACATTGAGTACTACCATTTCCAAATTGTGCAATATATGACATTTTGCTTCAACCAAATAAAACAGCATCACTCTAACCGATATGTCAATAAACAACTGAATGGGGAATTCCTAAAAAGGTTACAAATCAGTTGCAAGGGAAAAGGAGCATCTTTGAACTATTTGTCATCATGCATCACCTGAATCATGCTTCAGGCCAGCTATTCCATTGGTTGGAGGAAATGCAATAGACTATGTGAGTGTCACAGGTGAGGTAGTAAATTATGTGGGTAGAAATTGTGCCAGTCTTTGTCAGGCTGTGACAAAGCCATCCATTGATACCCTTCCTTGAGGAAACTACAGGAGATTCCACATGCTGCAATTGGGGAACAAGAAGATATTATTGAATGTATTATCTGGAATCTCCTGTGGTCCTGCAGAGGAAGTTATCAACAATATATTATCATCTTCTTCATCAATTGAAGACAGATCATCATGCTCATTGATTGATCTGAAAGGTGGTTGATTTTGGGGCAAGATGTTTATAGAAGATATGTCAATTACTATTTGCAAAGACAAGGACATGGTGTTGAGTACTCATGAAATAGTGCCAGGTCCTGAGGGAGATAAATATTGGGAAGCCAATTGAAACAGATGGGGTCAGAGCTGAGAGAACAAGGCTAAGATGAAGCCTATAAGATATAGGAGCAGAATTGGGCTATTCAGCCCATCAAGTCTACTCCACCTTAATTATGGCTGATCTGTTTTTCTATCTCAACACCATTCTCCTGCCTTCCCCCTGTAACCTTTGACACCATTCCTAATCAACAAACTATGTATCTCTGCTATAAAAATACCGAATGTCTTGGCCTCCACAGCTGTCTGTGGCAATTAATTCCACAGATATACCCGTCTCCAGCTAACGAATTTGCCCCTCATTTCCATTCTGGGGATTGAAGGCCATCAGATAAGGAGAGAAGAGGAGTGAAATGTACATCCAGAGTACATCTGACAATCACCCCCCCCACCCCCCCTCACCTGTATCCACCTATCATTTTCCAGGCTTTGTGCACCCCACCTCTCTTTTCCAGCTTGCTCCCCATTGCCACAATCACCCTGAAGAAGGGTCCTGACCTGAAATCTCAACTGTCCATATTCTTCACAGATGCTGCCCGACCTGTTGAGTCCCTCCAGCACTTGGTGTTTCGTTCCTGATTCTATCTTCAGCAGTTCCTTGTGTCTCAATCAGTGGATGTCATGGATAATGGGCCTGTTACCCTGCTGTCTCTCTCTATGACACTCTCCGTGACCTGCTGAGTACTTCCTCCATTTCCTGTTTTATACCAAGTTCTACAAAAATGGGAAGGTAGATCCAAAATGCTGGAGTAACTCAGCGGAACAGGCAGCTTTTCTGGGGAGAAGGAATGGGCAACATTTCTGGTCGAGACCCTTCTTCAGACTGATGTCAGGGGAGGCAGTGGGACAAAGATAGTAACTAGGCGGAGACAGTAAGACTAGTGGGAGAACTGGGAAGGGGAAGGGGATGGAGAGAGAAAGCAAAGGCTATCTGAAGTTAGAGAAGTTAGAATTAATATTGACTTCTCTAACTTCAGATAGCCCAACATTTTCGCCACCTCCAAAGGGATCTCACTACTGGCCATAACTTCCCAGCTCCACCCCTTTCTGCTTTCCGCAGAGACCGTTCCCTCCGTAGCACCCTGGTCAACTCGTCCCTTCCTACCCAAACCACCCCCTCCCCAGGTACTTTCCCCTGCAACTGTAGGAGATGTAACACATGTCTCTTTACCTCCCCTCTCGACACCATCTAAGGACCCAAACAGTATTTCCAGTTGAGGCAGAGGTTCACTTGCACCTCCTCCAACCTTATCTACTGCATCCGCTGTTCCAGGCGTCAACTTTTCTACATCGGCGAGACCAAGCGCAGGCTCGGCGATCAGTTCGCTGAACACCTCCGCTCAGTCCATCTTAACCAAGCTGATCTCCCGTTGGCATTTCAACACCCCCTCCCATTCCCAATCTGACCTTTCTGTCCTGGGCCTCCTCCATTGTCAGAGTGAGGCCCAGCGCAAATTGGAGGAACAATACCTCATATTTCGCTTGGGTAGTTTCCACCCCAGCGGTATGAATGTTGACTTCTCTAACTTCAGGATAGCCCTGGCTCTCTCTCTCCTTCCCCTTCCCCTCCCCCTTCCCAGTCCTCCCACTAGTCCCTCTGTCTCCACCTACATTCTTTCTTTGGACTACCCCCTCCCCTGGCATCAGTGTGAAGAAGGGTCTTGACGCAAAACATCGCCTATTCCTTCTCTCCATAGATGCTGCCTCACCCGCTGAGTTTCTCCAGCATTTTGTGTTTAGTGCATTAGTGTTCCTAATATAGTGAACTATATCCACAGACCACAGTCTGTCCGTATTGGTGGAAATGTGTCATCCACGATAACAATCAGCATGGGAGCACCTCAAGGCTGCATGCTCAACACCCTGCTGTACTCACTCCATACTCATGACTGTGTAGCCGGACATAGTGCAAACTCTATCATGAAGTTCGCCGACAACACCACTGTTGTGGGACGAATCACTGATGGTGATGAGTCAGAGTATAGAAGTGAGATCGACCGATTGACCAAATGGTGCCAGCACAACAACCTGGCTCTGAACACCAGCAAAACCAAGTAACTGATTGGGGACTTTGGCAGGGGTAGGATGAGGACCCACAATCCCGTTTATATCATAGAAACATAGAAAATAGGTGCAGGAGGAGGCCATTCGGCCCTTTGAGCCAGCACCATCATTCATTGTGATCATGGCTGATCGTCCCCAATCAATAACCCATGCCTGCCTTCTCCCCATATCCCTTGATTCCACTAGCCCCTAGAGTTCTATCTAACTCTCTCTTAAATCCATCCAGTGACTGCCCTCTGTGGCAGGGAATTCCACAAATTCACAACTCTCTGGGTGAAAAAGTGTTTTCTCACCTCAGCCTCCCCTTTATTCTAAGACTGTGGCCCCTGGTTCTGGACTTGCCCAACATTGGGAACATTTTTCCTGCCTCTAGCTTGTCCAGTTCTTTTATAATTTTATATGTTTCTATAAGATCATCCCCTCATCCTTCTATACACCGATGAAAATGCAATGAGCTGTTTGGCCTGCCCTGTGCTTGAATCTGCAATGGAAATGGAAATGAAATGAAAATGCAATGAGCTGTTTGGCCTACCCTGTGCTTGAAACTGCAATGGAAATGGAAATGAAATGAAAATGCAATGAGCCGTTTGGCCTGCCATGTGCTTGAAACTGCAATGGAAATAGAAATGAAATGAAAATGCAATGATCCGTTTGGCCTGCCCTGTGCTTGAAACTGCAATGGAAATGGAAATGCAATGAAAATGCAATCTGTTTGGCCTGCCCTGTGCTTGAAACTGCAACGGATGTGGGAATTAAATGGAAATGCAATCAGCTGTTTGGCCTGCCCTGTGCTTGAAACTGCAATGGAAATGGAAATGAAATGAAAATGCAATGATCTGTTTGGCCTGCCATGTGCTTGAAACTGCAGTGGAAATGGAAATGCAATGAAAATGCAATGAAAATGCAATGAGCTGTTTGGTCTGCCCTGTGCTTGAATCTGCAATGGAAATGGAAATTAAATGAAAATGTAACGAGTTTTTTGGCCTGCCTTGCGGTTGAAACTGCAATGGAAAAGGAAATGGAAATGAAATGAAAATGAAAATAGTTGTTTGGCCTGCCCTGTGCTTGAAATTGCAATGGGAATGGAAATGAAATAAAAATAAATAAGTTGTTTGACCTGTGCTGTGCTTGAAATTGAAATTGAAATTGAAATGGAAATGGAAATGGAAATGGAAATGAAATTAGTTGTTTGGCCTGCCCTTTGGTTGAAATTGAAATGGAAATGAAATGAGTTGTTTGGCTTGCCTGAACCACTAAATTCGGCCCACAAAGCCCTTATTAGTCGAGAAACCAGTCCCCTTTCCCCAAAATGCCCGTGATAGCCCAGGAGCATTCTGGCCCAAAAGGCCCTTGCCATGCCAGGAAAAGTCCAGAAAAAGTGACTTTCACTGAGATTTCACTCAGATTGTTTTTTAAGTGTCCCTTCGGCCGATCAGGCCTGTACTAGCCCAGGGGGGTCCCTTCAGCCCATCAGTAAGTATTCCTCCTGCAAGTATTAAACCTCACCCCAGTATTTTTCTCCCTCCCTTCATTGTCTTCCTGTGAGATCCAGGCCAGGATAGACTTTCTTCCTTCATTGCTGTGATCTGCAGAAAAAGATGAAAAATGTCTAAAATTGATTCTTCATCCTCTCCCCTTCCCTCTCACAGAGTCTCTCACCTGTTTTGTGCAGAGTTTCTGGCAGTTTCTGAGCTGCCAGCCCACCAGCCCTGAGTGACTGAGCTGCCAGCCCACCAGGCCTGAGTGACTGAGCTGCCTGCCCATCAGCCCTGAGTGACTGAGCTGCCAGCCCACCAGCTTCAATATCAATTGGAACTGTCATGTATTGAACTGTTCTTGAAGATCGTCTTTGAAACTAAAAAACTGCAGAGAAAGTAGGAATGCCTTGCTTATCTATCATTTTTACAAAGATGTATAGTTTCTAGAATTTGTATTACTCAATTACAGTGTTACTCAGCTCGTGTTTCTCAATATCATCACACACGAGGGAGCTAGAGACTGCAACCTCTGTTCAGTAACATCATTGATTATTAATACAAAATTCATTTCACTTTAACTTAATTTCAATGAATGTAGGATAAAGGCAAAATGACTATTATTGCTAAATTTTCAGTTAATTTGTATCAGAGCAAGAATGATAAATTGGAGCTGTAATTTGTGTTTTTATAAACCTCATCAAAATGCGAAGTTTGGTAAAAATGTAATAGTTTAGTAAAAGTTGAATATTACACCATTGGGGATGACAGTGGGTGTTGGTGATGTTCTATCGATTGATCAATTGCCATGTAAATAGTTTTCACATTAAATGTCGGGTACGTTTATGGAAAAACCTACAGCAACTTGCAAGGGAACTGCAGACAGAATTGATCAGTCATAAACGTGAAAAGACATGCCTCTATATGACCAGGATCAGTAGTGTTAGAAGTCAAGCATAGCTAAAAAGGGTTTTTATTAAAAGGTGACATTTTAAATTCCACGATATCTGAACTTGCAAGGTGACATTTGCTGGAAGAACATACATAATGGATTGCATATGACATTGATATCAAAAAATTGATACCTGAAAAGAGAAAAACTGATTTTAAATTTGAGAGTATATCCAGAATAAAACCTAAAACCAAACTTTTTCTGAATGATCGCATCAATGAATATGTGGACCTGAATATTTAATGTGCTGTAGAGTCCAGAAATTATTAATGTGCTGTAGAGTCCAGAAATAAACTAACTAGCAGTCAGTTCTTGTACCACAAAGAGTATTATAGAGTGTCCAGAATACTCAATTCAAACAGCAATCAGTCATAGAGAGAGATCTCATAAATCCATGTTTATGTTATAGGAGCAGAATTAGGCCATTTGGCCCCTCTAGTCTACTCCGCCATTCATTATGGCTGATCTATCTTTCCCTCTCAATCCCATTCTCATGCCTTCTCCCCATTACCCCTGACACCTGTACTAATGAAGAATCTATCAATCTCTACATTAAACACATCCATTGACGGCATCCACAGCCACTGTGGCAATTAATTCCACAGGATTACTACATCTTCTGGTGAAATTCCTCCTCATCTCCTTTCTAAAGGTACGTCCTGTTATTCTGAGGCTCTGGCCTCTGGTCCTAAACTTTCCCACTAGTGGAACCGTGCTCTCCACATCCACCCTGTAGCAACAGAAAGTGGTTTGACCATGAAACATCTTCAGGTCAGGGCTGGGACACTGATACTGACACTGATAATGGCAGTGGTTGCATTGTAAAGCCTCCACCAGAAATAGTCTTGCTGAAACTGGCCCCTTGTACCCTTGCTATACCATGCCTCCTTTTATGTCTTGTTCCTTCACTGCCGCAATAACTTCATATTTTTAATTATTAAACTACAATCACAAAACTAAAATATTAAAAAAACATTAAAGCAAATTAAGTTTAAAAACTGTTTAATTTAGTACAGGTAGTTTACTTTTCCCTTTTGGCTCCTAACTATTTATTGGGACGTGTACCACTGAATTCAATATGGTCTCAGCTCCTGCAGCAGGGGAATTCCAGAAAGGTCAGGCCCCGCCATTGGGAATGTGCATGGAGTTCAGTGGCAAAGTAAATCAGCAAATTCAGTTCTTGTAAACTTGTATGATTAACAGGCCAGATCTTACTTCATTTTCAATGTGTTACCTGTAATTTCACACAAAAATGCCAGCCAAAGTCAGCATGATCTGGCGTCATGTTTGTAAATCACATCATGTTGCTGCCATGTTTTGTTTGTGACATGTATCTATAGACATGTATGTATATAAATATATATATATGGATAATTTCCTTCTCTTTGTGCTACATGTTATTTATTGTCCACAATAAATTGTCTAGGATCAGAGGACATAGGTTAAAGATTTAATAGGAATCTGAGGGGTGGATGTATGGAACAAAATGCCAGAGGAGGTAGGTGAAGCAGGGACTATCCCAACATTTAAGGAACAGTTAGACAGGTACCTGGATAGGACAGGTTTGGAGGGATTTGGACCAAATGCTGGCAGGTGGGACGTGCAGCTGGGACATGTTGGCCGGCGTTGGCAAGTTGGGCTGAAGGGCCTGTTACCATGCTGTATCACGCTTTGACTCTATGACTAAGACTGGACAAATGTTTTTAAGTAACCGATAAATTCTATAATAATTTCTGGCACTTTTGCTACGTGCTCTCTTCATGGCTTGTGAAATAATGTAACTCGCAACAGATTCTGAAGATATTCTGACAGGATGCATCTCAGCCAGGCATGGCAACTGGTCTGTTCTTGACTGCCTGAACCTGCAGAGAGTGACGAACACAATCCAGTTCATCACAGGCTCGCCATCTCTATGGTACAATGCATCAGAAATGCTGGAAGTATCGTCAGTAATGCTTATCACCCTGGCCATTTCCTTTTCTTTCTTCTGCTTTCTGGGAAAAGATATAGGAACTTTAAAGCTTGGATGCCCAGACTTAAGAACAGCTTCTTCCCCCCATGCCAACTATAGTCACGGTGTGCAATGAAATTCCTTATTCATACGAAGCTCACATAGTAAACAGTTCAACAATAAATACAATTATGAGTGCAAAACAAGATGACATTGCAAAAGCTGATTAGTGTCAGGTATGGTTGGGGGGAGTTCACCCCACCACGGGTACCATGTAATCCCATGCTACCTGCTCCCTGGTCAGATAGTCGGTGACTAAACCACCTCCCCCATTTTGTCAGGTGAGGTTGGGGCCCCCTGCAGGACCAAAAACAAGACCTGTCAAAGGACGGATGAGCTTCTAGCAAGCCAACGGCAATCCACACTTCAGTAGAAGTTGCGATCACTGTCGTACGTAGCATTGTAAGGAACGATGATAAAGCACACACACCAAAATCCTATACTTCCAGCGGCGGAAGTCCTCAGGAACTGGAGGACAGAGATGTGTGGTGTGTCCGTCACCGTTCCCGTTGGAAACCAGCACCATTCCCGTTGCAAACCACGTCGCTAATGTTTTAAATGATGATGAATGAAATTAGTGTAAAACAATATTAAAGCACAATGATGGAATAATGGAATGAGGTGGAGTGTAAGAATACTTAGCAGCAGCTCCAGGAACAGGGTGTTGAAGAGGTTATTGGATCAAGAATTGAATAGCAATAGGGAAGTAGCTATTCTCAGGTCTGGACCACAGAGCTTTCAAGTTCTTCTATCTTCTCCCAGAAAGTTGAAGAGAGAAAAGGGAACGGTATCCTTGAAGATACTTCCAGCCTTTCTGATACATTGCACTGTAAAGATGGATTGGATGGAAGGAGGTTTCAACACTGTGACGGACTGGACTGCATTCACTACCGTCTGCAGGTTCAGGGAGTCCAAAGCAGAGCAGGTGCAACACCAGGCTGAGATACATCCTGTCAGAATATTTTCTATAGCGCATCTGTACAGGTTCAAAAGCATACTTGTGGACACCTAAGAAAGTAAATACACTGATCTGCTTTCTTGATCACTGCATCAGTGTGAAGGGACCAGGTTAGCATGGTGAAGATGTGAATGTCTAGTAACTTGAAGCATCAACCATCTGTACATCAGCTTTATTGATCAGGATAGGGTTTGATTCACACCCTTGCTTCTGAGGTTCTCGATCTCTTTTGAGAACTCTTTCGATCTCTTTCCATAAATCTTATTGGTTGCTAAACCCTTTAACTCCCCCTTGCATTCCCACACTGACCTTTCTGTCCTGGGCCTCCACCATTGTCAGAGTGAGGCCCAGCACAATTTGGAGGAACACCTCATATTTTGCTTGGGCAGCTTACACCCCAGTGGTATGAACATTAACTTATCTAACTTCAAGTAACCCTTGCTTTCCCTCTTTCCCCATCCCTCCCCCTTCCCAGTTCCCCAAACAGTCTAACTGTCTCTGACTACATTTTATCTCTGTTTGCTTTGTTTTTATATTCTCCCAACTAATAATGATCTATTCTACATTTTTCTTGAGCTTCATCCTTTTTGTCCTGTTTTCACACCCTACACTTCCTTATCTATATATCTCCTGACATCAGTCTGAAGAAGGGTCTTGACTCAAAATGTCACCCATTCCTTCTCTCCAGAGATGCTGCCTCTCCTGCTGAGTTACTACAGCATTTTGGGTCTAAAGGGCCTGTCCCACTTTGGGAATCTTTTAGGTGACTACAGGCGACTAGGCTGTCGCCACATGGCCACCGGAGTGTCGCCCACATGGTCGTGAGTAGTCTCCTCCATCGCCCAAAGAGTCATAGCGTCTTTCTGGTCACCGCTGGATTTTCAACATGTTGAATAATTTTCGGAGACAGTCGCGACAGTGGGTTTGACGCCAATGAGCGTAGCTTGACTTCTCCTGACATAGGTGATGTCATAGTTGTCACCAGGTTAACATAGGTTGTCACCAGGTGACGTGGGTTGTCGCCGGTGCTGACTCAATTTTTTTTGTTGTTAAAGTAATAATTCTATTTCAAATGTTATGTCGAAGGGAGGTCTAGCCGCTGGTTTTTTGGCTACCTGCTATGACTATGACAGTTGCCAGCAGTGACAGGCCCTTAACTTCATCTTATCATTGTTGTATATCCAGTTGTCAACAGCGTTATCATCTGTGAACTTAAAGATAAACTTGGTGTTGTACTTGGCCACACAGACATGTGCCTAGCTTATCGAGAGTAGAGATGGGAGCATCTAGGCAAACCACACATATTCTAAATGTTTAAGAAAGAACTGCAGATGCTGGAAAAATGGTCTCGACCCAAAACGGCACATATTCCTTCACTCCATAGATGCTGCCTCACCCGCTGAGTTTCTCCAGCATTTTGTCCTCCTTCATATTCTAAGTGTGATGTTTTTAGCACAGCATTCTATAAATTGAAACAGAATCAATGTAATGTTTGTAATAGAAGAGGGAACTAAAACATATGAATATAGCATATGACTCGAGCATATGATAACACGCTGAATAACATTTCATTTAACTATCTGTGGACTCAATAGAATATTGAAACTTACTTTCATGAGAAATATTTTTGCTGCATAATTTAAAAAATCTATAATTATGAATGCTAAATTATTCTTTAAAAGCACAAGAAAGTAAGTAAACTGAATGAGTTAATTTGTGAAGTATTGCAGCATTTCTATTATGGGTCACTATAAACAATTTAAAAAAAGATTTTTGGAATGCACATTTGCTGTTCCTTTATAAATGAATATTTGAGGTCGGTGGTTGTACTTCAGGGACCTGTTGATTTGATAACTTATATGTATACTTATATATACTTCAAGTTGATTAATACTTAGTTATGTCAACACTACATCAACATATTATTGATGTAACTAAGCAGTGTGTTCTGCATTGTAGTTTTTTGAGACCGGCTAATTGCAAAGTTAAATAATTCAAATGTTCTTGTAATGTAATCTGTTCTGATGATCAGAGATTAAGCTTCCAGCATTGTGTATAAAAGCAATATGTGAAATCACACAAGATACCTGAATGTTCGGGTTGGTATGTGCCAACATTTTGTTCTTTGCGTGGAACATGAACAAACTTTATATTATATTGTGTATATAAATGAGAAATATTTTCACAAGGCTTTCAATAGAAGATCATGGAGCATGAATCTCCTGTCCAAATGTATTTTACAAAAATCACTCATCAATAAATAACAGGTCGAGTCAATGAAAAGGTACAGAGAAATTATGAAAATATCATGTATTTCATGAGTGCCTGATTTTTTAATCTCCTGTCAAGGCGTTAAACCTAATGAACAATAATAAGCATGAAGTGGAACAGATTATTTTGATTCAGCAAGGTAGGCGATGAAAAGTGACACAGAGGTCTGAAGAATTGTCTTGACAGAATCTTGCATAGTTAATATTAAAAATATACCATATGATTTCTTATTATGCAGGTTGAAACGAGAATGGAACACGATAAACAGAAGCAGGAATTATGTCCCTCTTGCTTGCTCCAGAGCTCAATAAAATCCTACCTGATTTTTTTTACCTCAGTTCCACTTTCCTGTTCTATCCCAAAGCCGCTGATCAACTAATCTCTAAAAACGATCTATCTTAGATATATTCAATCACTGTGCCTCACCAGCGTGGCATCGACACTCACCCCAGGGTCAAGCGTCCCCCCAGAGCCAATCACCACCATCACCCCCCACAAGAAGAATTATGGAAATTATGGAGGCAATCAATCATCCGCACGTGGGGGGGGGGGGGGGCGAAGGGGGGGGGCAGGGGGGAGGTGTTGGGAGGGAGGTGTTGGGGAGGGGCGAAGGGGGGAGGTGTTGGGGGGGGGGGAGGGGGGGCGGGGATTTTATTGTCAAATGTCCGAGATAGAGTGTTTTATTGTCATATGCCCCAGATAGAACAATTAAATTCTTGCTTGCTTGGCTGTAGGGAAGTAGCTGTTCCTGAACCTGGACATTACAGTTTTCAGGCTCCTGTACCTTCCTCCCGATGGCAATGGTGAAATGAGTGTATGGCCACGATGGTGTGGGTCTTTGATGATTTTGGCTGCCATTTTGAGGCAGCGGGGGGGGGGGGGGGGCGATGGGTGTGAATAACCCGGGGGGGGGGGTGAATAACCTTGGGGGGAGGGGGCTGTGAATAACCCAGGTGGGGGGGTTTGGCTGCCTTTTTGAGGAAGCAGGGGGAGGGGGCGACGAGTGTGAATAACCTAAGGAGGGGAGGGGGCGGGAGGTGTGAATAACCCGGGGGGAGGGTGGGGCAGCGTTGTGAATAACCCAGGGGGGAAGGGGGCAGGGGGTGTGAATAACCCATGGGGGCGGGGAAGGGGGGTTGGTGAATAACCTGGGGGGGGGGGAGGGGGCTGGGAGTGTGGCACACGGCAGCTTGAGAGCCCATTGTGATTGGTGCACTGAGAGTGACATTGTGACATCATCATTGGAAGCTCCCGGAAAAACGGCTGTCTTTGAGAACCTGCGGTTACCGTTGGCAACGTCCCATTGTGATGTCATTTGTAAATGAGATCCATTGTGAGTGGCATTGTAACATCATCATTGGAGCCTGCTGGAAAAAGGCTGTGTGTGAGAAGCGTTTTTTTTTATTTAAAAAAAAATGTAATCGTGAATAACTAGTGAAATATAGGATGAAATCTTAAGTGAACCTGGTTAAGATGTGGAGGGGGAAAATGTGAGTCAGAATATGTAAAAATTTAAGCGATAGCGCGTAGCGTTTTGAGGAAGAAACAAAAAAAACAAACATACAACACACACACACAACACACAAGATGAGACTTTTATAGGTATAGAGATATGGTTGGGTTACCAAAATAACTTCAATCCAAATTGCCAATTTGGTGAACAATGTATTTCATCCGATTTGCCTCTTGATTGTGTTTTAGTTGTAATGCACCATGCTAAAAAAAAGGTTTTGGTCAATAGAGCAAAAACCTCTGAGTTTTTGAGAAAGGAAGAAGTTAACTTGCATCTCAAGTAAAGTTAGTATTACAAGGATAACAAACTATAATGCTGCAACTTTGCTCCTGATACTTTGCTTCGCTAAACTCTAACTTTGTCCATTTCACCACAGATCCCTAATTAGTCTTTTCCTTCAACTACTAGATATTATTGTTAATCCTTCCACTTTTCTTTATGTGGTGGAATAGCTCTCGCCATGTTAAGGGAATGGCTCCCTTCTGTCTGAGGAGATTGCCCCATTCATATTTTGTTTTCCATTCCATTGCATTGTTCTAATTACAATTATGATGGGCAGATGACCACTGATGATTGGACCAGAATTTCCCAGCTGGGTGGAAAGTTTGCAATTAAGGCCATATGTAGTAAAATCCAACAAACTCCCTGGAAGAAAAAGTGAACCAACCCCACTGTCCTCTCCCAGGCCAACATTTTCAGCACTGAGGCCCTGGCTACACTCACCTGGCTCCAATGCGCAGGATATATTATCTGCATGTCCAACCTCACTCTATTGCCTTGCCATGGGTAGAGATATGCAGGCAGACGGAAGGAAAGATTGTAGAATGTGTACAAAGGCTCACTTGAAAAGTGGAAACATCTTCACTGACTCTTGGGAATCTCTGCTCTCTAATTATTTAGCAATAGAAAGCATTCAGGATAGTGTTGAGATCCTCAAAGACATGCATCATGAGGACACTGAAAAACTGTATAAACAACAGCCTCCTGTCCATCCATCTTTTAAGCCACCTCCTACACCAGCAGCGGAAGAGACTGTGGTTCTCACATTGCTGCTCAAAAACCACCTCTTTTCTCATCCCACAATACCCTGTTTTCTATGTAAGTTTTATTCAATGGAAATGGACAAAATATGTTTCTCTTCACAGATACCAAATGGAGTTGTCGGAAACATCATTTAGGGTTTTGATTTAATGTAATTCATGAATAAATATTGTACCCTTGGTGTGAATTTGGCAAACTCTTTGCTAGTGCAAGATAATACAAATATTTATTCTGTTTAAGTGAAAAGGTTCATGTTCTCACCCATATTTTAAAAAAATCTGCTTTCATTACCAACGTTGAGTTCCTTTCAAAGCAAAGTTATTATGTTCCAGTACCTGTATTCAGATTATACAACCTTCTAATGTTTGTCCTGTAGACAATTCTACCCAATCACCAGGGAGATTAATGTTTAACAGTTTAATAGCAGTCATAACATCTTACACAAATAATAGCTCATTACATTTTGGCCATGTAATTGTTCTGGTGCACGAAGGAGAAAATGCCCGATTAGTCAAATGACAATCCAGTTGTCTATAAATGAATGTACATGTTGGAACCTCATCATAAATTTGACGCCAGAAATGCCAACAATACGAAGTATTTTTCTATATGCTTTCCTTATTACTTTTGGTCTCCTTGTCAAACAGCACAGTGCATCTCAAGGTAAGAGAAACTTTCATCACAAATCAATTGTTAAAACACTCCATGTATAAAAAGAGTTATTAATAAATGACTGTCTTTGAAGGAAGGGCAGGAAATGTAAACCAGATGCAATGTAGGATTCAACAAATGTTTAACGTAATTTCAGTTTGATATAAATTGGTATTTTAGTGGGATATGGTTGCCTCATAGTCTAGAAGAAGGGTCTTGACCCGCAATGCGTACTATCCATTTCCCTCCACGATTCTGCCTGAGCCGCTTAGATCCTCCAACAGTTCTTGTTTCATTTGCCACGGAGTTCAGAGTCTGTCGTCTCTCACGTGATCGTGGTTACGATACTGGTCTAATCCTCAGATGTCTGGATGATTGATTTGGTGATGTAACTTGTAGAGTTACAGTGATGTAAATTGTAGAGCCGCTGCCCAACAGTGCTCGAGACCCGGGTGCGATCAAGACCTCGGGTGCTGTCTGCATGGGTTCTCCCTGTGATCATGTGGGTTTCATCCAGGTGTTCAGGTTTCCTCCCACTTTGCAAAGCCGTGCAAATTTATAGGTTAATTGGCTGCTGTAAATTAGCCCGGTGTGTAGGTGAGTGGACGTGAAGGTTGGATAAAATGGAGTTTAGTGTGAACAGGTGATCAATGGTCAACATGGACTCACTGGGCTGACGGGCTTGTTTTCATGCTTTATCTCTAAGTACTAAGTACACAAGTTTGAATCCTACTGTATTAGGTGGGGAATTTTTAAATTGATAATCATATACTTATTAAAACTCTGATCATGTTAGTGTGTATATGTGTGTGTATATCTTGTTGTCTTTACATCTTCGCGAAAACACTATGTGGGTAACGATTACATTTTTACATATTCCGGTTGACATTTTCCCTGTCGAGGCCGGGATCACCGTATCTGAACATTTTAATGCTTTATTTCTCGACTTATTACTAATAAAAAACATCAAAAGACTTTGAAATTAAAACCACCAGCTTCAAATGATGACGTCACAATGGCTCAGCTAGCAGAGACCAGCCTGAATGATGATTTCATCCTATATTTTACACGTTATTTGTGATTAAAGCTTTAAAAATGCCAACGTTCACAAGATTTTTACATATTCTGATTCACATTTTTCCCCTCGAGGCAACTTTCACTGAAAATGTTATGCTTTATTTCTCGACTTATTACTAATTAAAGTTAAAAAAAATCAAAATGCCTTGAATTTCAAACCGACCAGCTTTAAATGATGACGTCACAATGTCTCGACTATCAGGGGGAGGGCGAATTGCTATTGCAACACGCAGGGAGAGTGCAATTGGAATTTTTTATAAAGATCACTAAAGATCAAGGGGAGTGCTGGATTCTTCGGGAACATTTTGAGTTGGAGGACCATGCCTCCCATGGGGGCTTCAGGTAGGGAACGGGTGCGTTGGGGGACCAGATCTAATGGGTCTGCATTTGGTCTAGTTAGATAATAAATATTTAAAAAATCTTAATAATGCACCTCAGCAAATATCAGATTGGAATGAAAAAAATGACCCAACAACAACTCTCAGGGTAGGAAATCTGCTGTCCTTGTACAATCTGCTGTCATTCCAGGCCCACAAATTTGATTCAGATTCAGATTCAGATTCAGAAAACTTTATTGTCTGTCGTAACAGAAAATCTTCTTTGACGTGGCTCAACATACAACCAGGACAATGTACTGATAAGCAGTCATACAACACAGATTTCTGCGAGCACACACAGTGTGTATAGATTTTAAAAGCAAGTATAAAGATTAGAAACTATAAAAATAGACAAGATAAAAGTTGTGGATACGTGTAAAGTGACAGTGCGTCAGGGTTAATTGGTCCCTTGTTCATTTTTTATTTAAGCTGTTTATGGCAATGGGTATGAATGAGTTTTTGTGGATGTTTTTCTTGGATAGGGGGACTTTATATCGGCGGCCTGATGGCAGAAGTTGGAAGGACTTGTGCAGGGGGTGGGTGGGATCCTGTGTAATGAGGTTGGCTTTCCTTTTAACTGCCTGGGTGTGGAGTACTGATAATTGATTTTGAGTTTTGCCAGTTATTTTGCTTGCTTGATTGATGATACAATACAATACAATACAATTCAATTTATTGTCATTTGGACCCCTTGAGGTCCAAACGAAATGTCGTTTCTGCAGCCATACATTACAAACAAATAGACCCAAGACACAACATAATTTACATAAACATCCATCACATTGCTGTGATGGAAGGCCAAAAAAACTTATCTCTCCACTGCACTCTCCCCCCCGATGTCAGAGTCAAAGTCAAAGTCAAAGCCCCCGGCGGGCGATGGCGATTTGTCCCGCGGCCATTAAAGCCACGCCGGGTGATGCAAGGTCGCGCACCGGGTCTTGGTGTTAGAGCCCCCGGCGCGCGCTCGCAGTCCCGCAGCCATTCCAAGCCGCGCGGGGCGATGCTGTAAGGCCCCGCTCCAGGAGCTCTTCAACCCCGCAACTCGGGCGGGAGAAGTCGCCGTTGCGGAAGCCCTGAAAAGCGGTCTCCCTCCAGGGACCCGCGGGCTCCCGGTGCCGCCCGCCAAACCCGCAGTTGCAGCCTCCGAATCTCCCGGGGTCGGGTCGCAGCAGCGTCCACCACAGCTCCACCCGCTCTGGACTCGGCCAGCTCCGCAACGGTGAGGTGAGTAGTCGGCACCACAGCCCCCGGTCTTCCTGTTGGAGGCCGCTCCTCGTTGCAGCCCCAACGACAACGGAGACCCGACAAAGAAAAGGTCGGGTCTCCCGTGCAGGGAGAGATTTAAAAGTTACCCCCCCCCCCCACACCCCCCCCACACCCCCCCACCCCCCCACACACATACCCCAACAAAAATAACAAAAACTACATAAAAACATAAGACATAAAATAATAAAAACGCAGACGGACTGCAGAGGCCGCTGCTGACGAAAGTCGCGCCGCCCACCGATCCGGGAAAGCTTTGATTTGTCTTTGACAGAGGTGAGGGTGAACCAGGATGTAATGTTAAAGGTGAGTACAGATTCTATAAGTGATTTATAGACAGCTGTTAAAATGTCCTGTCTGACATCAAAGCTCCTGAGTTTCCTCAGCAGGAACAGGCGTTGCTGTGCCTTCTTGTACACAGAGTCTGTGTGCTGGGAGGACAGGCGGGTGTCAATCTCTGTGCCCAGGTATCTAAAGGCCTCTACCTGCTCAACTGTCTGCCCATTCAGCCTCAAAGGTTCAAAGAGAGGTTGGGGGGAAGATGTTCGCCTCCCCCCACAACACAGCTCCTTGGTCTTGGAGATGTTAAGCTCCAGAGAGCTCTCTTTGATCCACAGCATCAGGGTGTTGACCTGCTGATAGTAGGCAGCCAGAGAAGTGTGATCCTTGATGTGGGCCACCAGGGCCATATCGTCTGCATACTTTAAAAGGGAAATGTCACTGTTATTGTTTATTATGTTGTTTGTGTAGATGGAAAATAAAATCGGTGATAAAACACAACCCTGGGGGACACCAGTGTTTAAAATCATGTTCTTGGATTTAAAACCATTTACCACCACATGCTGAGGCCGGTCCTGCAGGAAGTATTTTATCCACAGGATAAGTGATGGGTTGACTTGTAGATCCAGAAGGCGGTTGCAGAGGGTGACCGTGTTGAATGTGTTAAATGCGGAAGAAAAGTCCATAAATAAAATCCGTGTGTGGGGGTGTGGGGAGTCCAGCTGTCTGCTAACTGTGTCCAGGAGAGTCAAACAGGCATCCTCCACCCCACGCCTTGCCTTATAGGCAAACTGGAGCGGGTCAAGCCTGTCCACCACCATAGCAGTGAGGTGATCACTTACCACCCTCTCCATACACTTGGAAAGAATGGATGTGATGTGATGTGATGATTAGCTCTTAACCGCTCTCTGAAATTCCCTGACAGTTAGAAATGGACAAAAATATTGCTTTGTCAGTAGTGCCCATCCTGTATTTCATTTTAAATATGAAAAAATAATAAATTGTTGATAAAGCTGATAATAATTAAAATATCAGCTTTATTAATAATAAACACTATCAATAAATGACTACTGTGCCCATGTGAAGACTTTGTAGGTAGTTACCAATACATTAATACTCTGGTGATGTTTAATTTTAACAATCTGAACAGTAATTTGCTAGCAAATCATTACCAACACACCTCATTCATTGAAATATACTACAGGACATCAATGGCACAGTTTTGAAAGATCGAAATACAATAACTAAAATAAATGCAGGATAGGTTGTAAATGCACATCATGCCAGTCAGTGGCTGAGAATCCAGGGGATGACATTAATGATGTGTTGAAAGCCAATGTGAGCAAATCAATAAATTCAATGGATGCACCAGAAAATAATGGAATTATGAATGGAATGGGAGTTGGTTGAAAGCTACATGAAAATAACCTGGTAGGTGGCTATCAACGTGACTGCCACCTAAGAACTCATTGATGAGTTACGCATAGAATAGCATAGTTTTGTGTTATAGCATAGCTGTTCCAGCTGCTACGGTCAGGCAAACGCCTCCTTTGCCATGCTGTGAGAACGGAGAGGTTGAGAAGGAGTTTCTTCCCAGAGGCCATTAGGACTGTAAACTCCTATCTCACCAGGGACTAACTTTACTGTACCACTCTACTGCTTTGTAAAAAAATTGCTGTTTTTTTCCCTTTTTCCTTCCGCCCACAATATTTAATATGAATTGTAGTTTGTTTGGTTGTTTGTTTGTTTGTCCTTTTGCACAAAGTCCGCGAGCATTGCCACTTTTCATTTCACTGCACATCTCGTATGTGTATGTGACAAATAAACTTGACTTGACTTGACTTGACTTGAATGGGAGATCCTGTCTGATGAACCTGTTGAAATTCATTGAGGAAGTAAATAGCAGGTCAGACAAAGTGGATGTTGTTTACTTGGATTTTCAGACGGCCTTTGATCAGGTGCCACATGTCAGTCGCCCAAAGAGTCGTAGCGTCTTTCTGGTCGCCGCTGGATTTTCAACATGTTGAAACATTTTCGGAGACAGTGGGCGACAGTGGGTTTGACGCCAATGAGCGTAGCTTGACTTCTCCTGACGTAAATGCTGCCGTAGTTGTCGCCAGGTTAACGTAAGTTGCCGGCAGGTGATGTAGGTTGTCACCAGGTGACGTAGGTTGTCGCCTGTGCTGACTTCGGTTTTTTGTTGTTGTTAAAGTAATGATTCTATTTCAAATTTTATGTCGAAGGGGGGTCCAGTCGCTGTTTTTTCGGCCACCTGCTACGGCAGTCACCTAAAAATAGCCTAAGTGGGACAGGCCCTTAACGAACTGGTAGAAACAAGGAACCGCGGATGCTGGTTTACAAAAATGACACAAAGCGCTGGAGTAACTCAGCTGATGAACCTAACATGCTCAGGTTTTCCAGCATTATCTGTCTTTGTTCCAAAGAAACAACCTGCTCATTCATCATAACCAGAGCAGAAGAGTTTGCAAAATATAGTTTGTATCTGAATGGAACAAAATGCAGGTTGCAATTCTGACATAAAAAGATAAAATACAGGATTTAGCACCCAGGGGCATCTGTGAAGGGAGAAACAGTTATTGCTTCAGGATGATTTTTCATCAATGTTGATGAAAATTTAGCGACCTGAGCCATTAACTCTTTTTCTCTCTTCTCAGATGCTGCCTAACCTGTTGTGTATTTCCAGCATTTTCTGTTTCTATTACTATTTTGTAGGTTTAGATGAGAAAGGAAAATATCATTCTCATCTGGTGCTGCAAGCTATCAAAGATGTGTGCGATTTTGAAACACTTTGAAGTGTTAGCCAAAACTAAATACTGGAAAATTATAGAAATTAAATTGTGGAGGTGTCATTAATAACCTAAAAGAGGATGTGGTTCAGGATCAGCAGAAAAACTATTCCCACAAAACTCCCCTTCCCATTCCAAATCCAACCTTTCTGGCCTGGGCCTCCTCCATGGCCAGAGTGAGTCCCACCGCAAATTGGAGGAGCAGCACCTCATATTTTGCTTGGGTTGTTTACACCCCAGCGGTATGAACATTGACCTCCAATTTCACGTAGTCCTTGCTTTCTCCCTCCTTCCCCTCCCCTTCCCAGCTCTCCCACAGCCTACTGTCCCCGCCTCTTCCTTTCTTCTTCCCCTCCCCACCCACACATCAGTCTGAAGAAGGGTCTCGACCCGAAACGTCACCTATTCCTTTGCTCCATAGATGCTGCCTCACCTGCTGAGTTTCTCCAGCATTTTTGTCTACCCACAAAATGAAAGTAAAGTAGCTGGTGAGATCTCCCTGGAGCTTAGCAGTGGCAGATTAGTTGTTAATGATTTACTAATTTCTTCATAGCTAAAAATGGTGCCTTATGTGGAGGGTTTCTTCGGAATAACACTGGATCCTTCACCAGCCCCAATTTTCCGGATGATTATCCAAACAATGCAGATTGCATCTGGTATATCGTAGTGGAAAGTAACCAAAGGATACTGCTGAATTTCACTGTACTTGAGTGAGTACAAATATTTCTGTTTACCTAATTTAATTGTAAGTAATGTTCTATATAGCTGTTCCCAAGTAAATGTGAAGAATTTAATTAAGACACATCTATAGTTGATGTAAGCAGCACACCAACAACGTTACTTCCTTAGATGGATTAGGAAGTTTGACATGTCCCCAACAACTCTCACCATCTTCTATAGATGCGCCATTGTAAGCATTTTATTGGGATGCATCACTGCATGGTTTAGGAAGGGAACAGCTCCATCCAAGACCGCAAGAAATTGCAGAGAGTTGCGGACGCAGCCCAGACTATCACACTAACCAACCTACCCTCCATTGACTCCATTCATGCCTCAGCAAGGCCACCAGATTAACCCTGGCCACTCCCTATTCTCCCCTCTCCCATCGGGCAAAAGGTATACAAGTATGAAAACACACATCTCCAGATTCAGGGACAATTTCTTCCCAGCTGTTATCAGGCAACTGAACCATCCTACCACAACTGAAGAGCAGTCCTGAACTATTATCTACCTCATTGGAGACCCTCGGACTATATTTGAGCGGACTTTACTGGCTTTATCTTGCACTAACCATTATTCACGTTATATCCTTTACTATATATCTGTATACTGTGAATGGCTCGATTGTAATCATGTATTGTCTTTATGCTGACTGGTTAGAATGTAACAAAAGCTTTTCACTGTGCCTCGGTACATCTGACAATAAATTAACCTAACATTTTTAAATGGAAATCTTTCCAAAACAAAACTCTTTCCAAACTCTTTTCTCATTGAAGAAAGACCACCCTGGTGGTCTTCAGCTTTAAACCTTCTCATCTACAACCTTCTCACTCGGGGTAGTAATAATAATTCAACAATTGGGCAGCACAACAGCACAGCGAATCGAGCTGCTACCCTGCAGTTCCACGACGCGGGTTCAATCTAGACCTTTGGAGTAAAGTGTGCACAATCTCTCTGTAATCATGTGGGTTTACTTTAGCTGCACCGGTTTCCTCCCAAATCCCAAAGATGCATTGGTTGGTAGATTAATTGGCCCATGTATAATTTCTTAATGTGTACATGAGTGGTAGAATCTGAGGGGAGATGAAAAAGTTTGGGGAGAATATATCGTAGAACAAATTAGTAGGGGTATGGGTTTGCAATGTTATCCAATTAGACTCAATTGTCTGAAATGACTTTCTTCATAAGATTATAAGATTATAAATTATAGGAGTAGAATTAGGCCATTCGGCCCATCGTCTATTCCGCCATTCAATCATGGCTGGTCTATTTCTCGCTCCTAACCCCATTCTCCTGCCTTCTCCCCGTAACCTCTGACACCCATACTAATCAAGAATCTTTCTATCTCTGCCTTAAATATATCCACTGACTTTGCCTCCACAGCCTTCTGTGGTCAAGAATTCCACAGATTCACCACCCTCTGACTAAAGAAATTCCTGCTCATCTCCTTCCTAAAAAAAAGTCCTTTAATTCTGAGGCTATGACCTCTATCCCTGGAATCTCCCACTAGAAACATCCTCTCCACATCCACTCTATTCAAGCCTTTCGCTATTCGGCAGGTTTCAATAAGTCCCTCTCATTCTTCTAAACTCCAGCGAATATAGGCCCAGTGCTGACAAACGTTCATCATATGTTAACCTACTCATTCCTGGAATGAGCGTTCTAAGTCATAAGGAAATATAAATTGAATAGTAATAACAACATGGCTCCTCACAGTTAACTCCCTCGTTCATTGGTGCTCCTCTCTATTGGAATGAGTGGAGTTACTAAATCTGCATTGAATTTTACCAAATGCATGTTCAGTGGGCAGATTTGTCACTGTACCTGCAGGGAATCAGCAGGTAGTCTGTGCTCCACCTTATACCAGGCACCAGTCAGCATTATATCCGTGAACTTACAGTGAGATGGTTGGGGAATTCTTGCATGGGATCCTGAACTTCCTGATAGCACAAAAGCAAATGCTGGGAGAAAGACACAAAATGCTGGAGTAACTCAGCGGGACAGGCAGCATCTCTGGAGAGAAGAAATGGACGATGCTTCGGGTCGAGACCCTTCTTCAGTCTGAAGACAGAGATGCTGCATGTCCCACTGAGTTACTCCAGCAATTTGTGTCTATCTTCGATTTAATCGAACATCTGCAGTTCCTTCCTACACAGTAAATGCTGGACGTTCTACAGCACAGTGGCAGAAATGTTAAACCAATACTGTATGTTACACAGTGTCCATTTAGGAACTATATTTAATCTGTGGAAAATCTGTGTTAGGTATCTAATTGTTCCAGGGCGCATGCTAGTCCTATGCTCCTTAATACATTGGATTGGTGAACTTTGGTGCCCAATGTTCCATAATAGTGTTGACAGGTATTTGAAAACATGTTGCATGGTTCATGAAGTAAAGTGCTAATAAAAAGTACAGATTCCTGCTAGCTACATGGTCAATCTTTGATTATTCTCTCCACAGGCTGGAACCTAGAGGGAGCTGCAGATATGACTATGTGGCGATTTTTGATGGTCCTTCAACAAAGTATAGTTTGCATGTAAAAAAATGCAATGAATCAAATCTAACTTTCAGATCGTACTCGAGCAACGTGACTGTTCATTTTAGATCTGACGACAATGGAATTGGCCGTGGGTTTAGTGTCAATTATTACTCCCTGCTTCCACAGCACTGTAAGTTTGTGAAGTTTTGTGATTTGTACAATGCATTGTAAAATAGAAAAATACCAACAATTTAATGAATTAATCTCAAAGTACCATTGCTGACCGATAGACGCTTATATTCTGATGAAGGGTCTCATCCCGAAATGTCACCTATTCCTTTTCTCCAGAGATGCTGCCTGACCCGCTGAGTTACTCCAGCATTTTTTGTCTATCTTCCTTATATTAAATTTGTTATGTATACATTTAATTCAATACATGAACATTTGAAAGTAGCTTTTGTACTTGGTTTTTCTCACTGTAGTATCCTGGGTAAATTTGCTTTTCTGTGGTGGTTCCAATCACTTGACCTTCATGTTTTGCATGTTATATTTTTGAGACTGCTCCGATTCATCGTTGTCATACTCAATTAATCCAAATATTATTTTAGTATATGTCCAAAGTTGCAATTCAAACTCTCCTGCAATCTAACCTTCAAAGATCTTCACTTTTCTTTACTCCTCTGTTTATCTTTACGTTTTCACAGTTCTTTCTCCACAGATACTACTTGACTTGCTGAATACTTCCAGCATTTTCTGATTTTATTTCTACAATATTCCCAAAATTTAGTTTGAATAATACAGAAAACTGACGTTAGAGTGCAACATGCTGCTGCTATTAAACAGCACATTTAGCACTGCCATCTGAGAAAGTGTGTTTAGTGCTACTGTGAATGAACGTTAAGTGCAGTACATGTATAGAACAACTTCCAAATTGCTTGTGAGGATGTCCCAAAATATGGTAAGGACAGTTAAGTACTTTTAAAATGTTTCTGGAGTAATTTTGGACAATAGTAACAATAAACCGGCTCAATCATTTTAATGCACTGTTGAGAAGGTTCAGTTCTGAAACAAGATCCATTCCTCACCCTTGACATTGCTCTCTGATTCGCACAACAAAATGCTCCCGTAAATGAAGGAATTCCCATAGATATTTAGAAGTCTTGCAGCGACCTGAGGGGTTAAATGAAACTCTCCTCCCGTTACGTGAAGTTGCTGTTCCTGTTCAGTCATGAGGGGTTTCAACGTACATCACCAAACAGAAATATGAGTTCACTGAGTGTGGTAAAAATGTGTGAGCAATGACCATTGATCTATTACCCAGCAAAAGGTCCGAAGCCACCAGGTGAATGGAGGGAGCACAATTATTAGAATAGAGAAAAAAAATGTCTGATTTATTGCTCCTTATTTCTTCCTTGTTGTTAGATAGAGGAGAATGTGGAAGCAATCTTGTGAGTGATAATGGAACGTTTTCCAGTCCCAATTATCCACATCCATATCCAAGTAACTTACAATGCGCCTGGTACATTAAAGTGAAAAACTTCCATAAGATAAGGCTGAATTTCACCAATATTCAGTAAGTAAGAGTTTCCACATGAATATTGTAATCGTGTACAATGCCTGTTTTCTCAAATCTATTTCTTTACTCATTAATGCTTCAGATTAATGAGTAAAATTGAATATTAATGTAATTTTAAATCATGAATATAGCATCATGGAAGGGTAAGATCTGAGAAAAGATCAATGCCTGTGCAGACCCTAATCTTTAAGTCATGGCCTACAAAATTCCCCTTAACTTAGAAGCATACATGGAACATGGAAACAGGTCCTTCAGCCCAATTTATCCATACTATCAAGATACCCCATCCAAGCTAGTCCTATTCGCTATTGCCTGGCTCTTATCCCTCTAAACAATTCCCATCCATGTACTTGTCCAAATTTTTTTTTTAATTCATAGCGTTCATCAAATATTTAAGACACAGACTATTAGGCTCATCATTTTTATACTGGCTGAAAAATAGCTACCCAGCCTAATTCCACTTTCCAGCACCAAGCCTTCATCCTGCAGATCACAACTCTCAAAGTACACTTTTGGGTACTGTTAAAATATAGTGAAAACTTCTGACTCGATCAAACTTGCATGCTGTGATCTCAAGACACTTGCCCACTCTATGTGAAAAGGTTTTCCTCATTTTCTCTCCAATCCTTCTGCCAATAACTTTAAGTCCATTTCTCCTGATCTTTGAGCTCTCTGCTAAGAGAACCAGATCCTTCACTTACAGTAGATACTGCTGTTAAGTCTTTGCTCAACCTGATGTAATACACAGAAAACAATCATAACCCATCAAATCTTCCCACAGCGCTTATATTTTCCATAATTGGCAACATCCACATGGAATTCCTCTTCTTCTTCTTGCGTATAGCGTGCACAGCCTAAAGTTGTAGGACAACTTGTTCTATTTGATCTTATTTGATTGTGCACACCAGCTTGATTGCTTTCATCGAAACAGGGTGGACCACATGAATGTTGCAATCTCCCACACCATAGAATTCCTCATTGATTGCTACTGGGTCCAACAAAGCCTTCACCATTTTGAATACAATATTAAGTTGGCCCTCAGTCTTCCGATGAGTAAGGAGAACCATCTAAACTTCTCCAATTTCTCCATGTAACCAAAACCCTTCAATACTGATGACATTACCTCTGGTCTCTCCAAACTATTTGCACTCTTCCAAAATTGTTCACATCATCTTAGGGTGCTTACCAATACTTATATTTGCAGATTTGAACCATTGTTAAGTAACTATTCCTGACGAATTCATTGAAATGTCATTTAACTTCCATCATGTTGGTACTTTTAAAATGGAGTCCTTTCCTTTGGAGAGGTGATAACTCTCTGTACTGTTGGTGAAAAGAATGACCATTGTGTGATTTAGGTTACGTCAAATTTTCAGGAAGAAAACATTTTTCACTTGACTGATGTTCAGCTCCATTCAACTCTGTGCTGTCATTCAATATGTCACTTGGACCTACCAGCTAAACACAACTCAATATTATACATGAGACTGAAATATTTTGTTCAAATATCTTAAGGATATGTAGAAAAGGAGGATGAATCACCTATGATTTTATTCAAAGGCACTGGAAGCTATATGGTCTGTGCCCGTGATAATGCTTCTCTGTTTTACATGTCTCAGTGTCAGTCAGGATGGGAATAGTTAATCTTTAATAAATTCCTGAATGATTAAAGAATGACACTGATTGATAGATTATCATTTTGCCTCAGCTGGAGGTGGAAGGAAATACAAGCAGTTAATTGCCTCTGTTTCATCCTATAAAACCAATCATTCAATTTTGTACCCATGTCACTCCAAACCAACCTTCCTGCCCTGACTGAATCCCACTTCACCTTTTTTCAGAGGGAATATAATTAGCAGGTAATTTTACAAACCCGTTCATACTTGACCGGGAAAACTGGGTCTGGAGGATTTTTCAAAGTTCCTATCACCGCCTACCTCACAATGGGATGGATATTGATTCAGAACCAATTTCGAAATTGGAACATTGCAACTGACAGAAATAATTTTCTGGGGCATAGATACTCGGGCCACTGCTGTAAAGGGCGCAGCGGTAGAGTTGCTGCCTTACAGTGCCAGACACTCGATCCCAAATACAGGTGCTGTCTGCTTGAAGTTTGTACGTTCTCCCCTTGACCTTCGTGGGTTTTCTCTGGACGTTCCGGATTCCTCCCACACTCCAAAGACGTACAGATTTGTAGGCTATTTGGCTTGGTAAATTTTTCAAATTGTCCCTAGTTAGTGTGTGTGGGATAGTGTTCGTATGTGGGGATCACTGGTTTGCGCGGACTCGATGGACCGAAGGGCTCTGTTTCCATGCTGTATCTCTAAGCTAAACAAAAAGAGCACAATGATTAAATTAATCTACTGCAGGACTTGAGACGGACTAAAAATTCAGAGATCTGAACAATTCCCATTTCCGCAGCAGCACATATCAATGTAGTTAATAATTGGGAATTAATACAGGTAGTCTTAGTAATGAGGAACTCAAAACAATCAGATTGCCAGACAATAGCTGCCTTCCTGACCTGGTCTGATCATATATGACAACAAAGTTGTTTACCTTTGAATTGGCCAAGAAAGCTACTCAATTCAGGGCTAATCAGACTTGGACCATAAATGCTGACTTTGCCACTAATGCACACAACAAAAAATTTAAAAATATATATTTAGAGAAAATAAACAATCCATTTGAACAAAAGGAATTTGTTGCTTTCGTCTAATAACTTTCCTGGTTGCTCTTAAAGATGTGAGAGATATATCACAGCAATTGTCTCTTACGAGGCAAAATAAATTTGGTACTATTTAAACAATGTAATTTTAACTATACATCATATTAGACTGGATGGCTGGCTGCCGATTCCTTGTACTTTGCTGCTTATGATAGGGATTTGAGCTCTCCCTTTTTATGTTTGTCTGCATATGTGTTTATGAATGAAGTTAATAATTATAAAAAGGATAATTTTCCCTCCAGGTTGGAAGTTTCAACAGATTGCACACATGATTATGTGGCAGTATATGACGGCCCTTCAATGGGTTCTTCTCCACTTGCAATATTATGTGTTGGATCAAGCCATACATTTACATCATCTTCCAACTCCATGATGGTTTACTTTAGTTCTGATAACTACAGATCAGGTCTTGGCTTTATTGCATTTTACTATTCTCTGAAACCACACCACAGTAAGTCTTTTAACCTTCTACCTTTATCAATTCAGTTTTTAAAATAGTAGGAAAATTGTTTAACATGCATTAGTTACGCAGAAGTTACACAGAATGTTGAAATCATGGGTATCAGTGGTTATGGGGCGAAGGTAGGAGAATAGGGTTGAGAGGGAAAGATAGATTGGCCAGGATTGACTGATGGAGTGGACTTGATGGACCCAATTCTGCTCCTAGAACTTATGAACATGAACCTATGAAAGACTGGCAAAGGTATGTTACATTTCAAGTCAGTTGGATATGGTTTTACCTGCATCGCCAATTTAAACAGAAACTACGGAGAAAGAACAAACTTGTTCAGCCCAATCTAATTGATATCTCCAAGACCATAGAGGGGAAAAATGTTGGAGAGCCTTTGACTTTGAGAGTGGAGAGTTAGTAAAATATATTTTTTCCTCATTGCCACAAAGTAATTGTAGGAATGTCAGCAACCCTTTGAAGTAAAAGCAGATGAAATATAGAAAAATAGGAGCAATTTAACCGAATTACTGTCCCTATAATGATACTAGGATTTTATTAAATTAAATGAGTTTAACAATTCCAGCTGTGGTGGTGCGAATTCAACTGAGCTCTTCAAATTACATTCCAGTCCTCAGTATGACTAAAATTACTAGTCTGGTAAAATAATCAGTTTTCTGCAAGTTGCAGAATAGATGAGCATTAGATTATAGCTGTGTAATATTGTTGCATAATTTTATTTTTCTGTAATGGGAGCAGAGTCAATTAATATTTTTCTGATTAGCCTAGAGTCAACTTTTCTTTCTTTAGAAGGTAAGATAATTGCATTCATCGACATCTGGATGTACTTTTCTGATCTGATGACCCACTGTAATGAACTAGCCTCCCTGCTGCAAGGTGGAAGTCTGTTTTATGAAACTGATTTATCCCAAAGAGTTATTAAGTTCAGGATATAGAACAGTTTATGTAATATAAGCTTGCTGTACCATGGCCCCAAAATGAGTCAATCTTTTCCAGAATGGAGGCAAAAGGAATAATCTTTACTGGGTTTCTTTAAATCAAAATACATTTTCTCTTCTGAGCACGAGTCAATGAATATGCTGGGAAGCATATGCACTGGATGTCATTAAAAAAAAATGGGATAGCTTCAATCACCCAAATGGAAAATGTTGAAAGAATACCATGTCAAAAATTCCAGAAGAAAACCAATTTACTAATTTATCGTTACTCATTGCCTTGTTTTTCTTAGCTGGAAAAGAATGTGGAGGCAAACTTATGGGCAACTATGGATCTTTTACCAGTCCCAATTATCCTCACATATATCCAGGAAATGCACGATGCACCTGGCATATCCATGGGGGACATAACCAAAGAATAAGGCTGAATTTCACAGAGCTTCAGTAAGTTGTCTTGAAACTTGTATTGTCTTGTCCAGATAATTACTTTTAAGTTGAATTTTGTTATAAATTAAATTGCTAAATGACCATCCTTCAACAATCCGTTTTAGGGATGTCTATATTTCACATGAGTCCATTTAAACTTTATATCATAACAAAGAATCATAGAACTTGGCAGCACAAAAGAAAGGTCTGATGCACTTGTGCTAGATCTGTGAAACAGTTATTATATTAAGTCACACAGTCCATCTTTGTCTTGAATGCCCCTGTCCCACTTAGGAAACCTGAACGGAAACCTCTGGAGACTTTGCGACCCACCCAAGGTTTCTGTGCGGTTCCCGGAGGTTTTTGTCAGTCTCCCTACCTTCTTCCACTGCCTGCAACCTCCGGCAACCACCTGCAACCTCCGGGAACCGCACGGAAACCTTGGGTGGGGCGCAAATTCTCCAGAGGTTTCCGTTCAGGTTTCCTAAGTGGGACAGGGGAATAAGTCTTTATCAAATCCCACTCAACTGCATGC
This sequence comes from Amblyraja radiata, assembly GCF_010909765.2. Classification (NCBI taxonomy): domain Eukaryota; kingdom Metazoa; phylum Chordata; class Chondrichthyes; order Rajiformes; family Rajidae; genus Amblyraja; species Amblyraja radiata. The sequence goes on from NC_045970.1 coordinate 22,925,923, forward strand.
TGCAGGTTTCCATGAAATCTGATTCATCATCCTTTCAAGTAGTTTGGTGAGGTTCTTGCAACACTGTGAAAATATCTCTTTACGTTTCTCTCAACTCTTCTGCCAAGTAATTTAAATCCATTATATCTCTTCATTGATCTGCTTACCAGACTGCTCTATCAGCTGTCCTCAATTTGAATATACTTGTGAAAGCTACCCCACTATCCCTGCTCTAAGAGGGAAATAATTACAAGAAATGTCCCTCAGCTCTCATATTATCTGGTGAAAAACGCACTTCTGGAGGAACTCAGCAGATCAGGCAGTATCTATGGAGGAGGGATGGTCAAGATTTAGGTTGATACTCTGCATCAGAAACGGTTCCACAGATTCTACCTGCATTATTGAATTCCACCAGCAATTTGCTTTATGAACTAGATTTCTCCACTTACAGCCCTTTGTGTCTCAGTCACCCTGGAGAGACCTCTCTGTATTCTTCAGTTTGATTTATGTAATTTACAGAATGGAAACAGGCCCTTTGACCCACTGAATCCACGCTGATGATCGATTACCCATTTCCACTTGTTCTATGGGAACGTGCAAACCCCACACAAACATCATCCGAGGTCAGGTCGAACCCAGGTCTCTGGCATTGTGAGGCAGCAGCTCTACCAGCTGTGTCACTGTGCCACCCAAAAGGCCTTTTGCTGTTAAGAATTTACATCTTTTATGAAACGTAAAGTTGAAAAATGCATACAATGTCCCAGCTGCGACCTGATCATTGATTTGTTTTGGTTTAACATTAGTTTCTAGTGTTACATTAGTTTACCCGCTTTAGAAAATCAAGCATTCAATGGCCTTTCTTAACTTCCATATCTACATCCTGCCACCTTTAAATAATTGCAGAATTGTATCATAGGACCCCCTTCTGTTTTATTGCACCTCTCCCTTTCAATGCAGAATAATTTAAAACTATTTAGATTTTATTCTCTAGATCCTCTCCGCTCATCACTACCCTATTTTGCAGTTCTGTGTGATCCACAAACACCAAAATCATATTATGACTAAATGTATTTGTGAAAAATGATATTAATCCAAGTTATGACTTAGTTTGGTTTAGAGTTTTCAGTTTAGAAATATGGGGCAAGGAAACAGGCCCTTCAGCACATGGAGTTCATAACAACCATTGATTATTCATTCACACTAGTTGTATGTACTTTCCCATCCTCTCCCAAGACATTAGGGACAATTTTATGGATGCCAATTTAATCTACAGACCCACCCATCTTTGGGAGGTAGGAGAAAACTGGACCACTTGGAGGAAACCCACCCAGTCACAAGGAGAATGTGGAAACTCCACACAGACAGCACCCAGTCATGTTTGAACCCGTGACTCTGGTGCTGTGAAGCCACAGCTCTACCAGCTGAGCTACTGTGCTGCACTTGACAATGAAAGAATAGTGAAGAGGGTTTGGAGTGTCTTAACAGATTGATGGATTGAATGGCTTAATCTGAAATCAAATTGCTCTTCCCATAGAATAATATGCAAAAAGTTACAGTTGAAAAATGTTTTAGTTGTCTTCTCCTAGTGAATGTGAGTGAGAATCTTGAGGGAAACATTCCCATTTATTTATATAATTTTAATCTGTGCCTGCCGTAAGGCAGAAGGCAGCAAGTGATCCTTGGGAGTAATGGTGGGCAGATCAGTTTGATGGTTTTAGTCCCAAGTCTTCTGGTATTTTGTGCATCGTTCTGAAATGCATACAAATAGCATTTACAGATTCACATCAACTGGCTTACAAAGTGAATTGATAATGAAGAGAAAGGATCACCAGCAAAAGTACCATTAGCTTTTCGCTAATTCTCTCCACAGCCTACAATGGTCACCACGCTGCACACGTGACTATGTGGCCGTATATGATGGACCTTCAACAAACTCTACCCTGCTTTCAAAGATTTGTAATGGCTCAGCCGTCATTATCACCTCATTGACCAATGTAGTGACTATTCATTTTGCATCAGATTTAATTGTAACTGACCGGGGGTTCTGTGCAAATTTTGCTCTTCTCCCAAAAACTTATGGTAAGTGTTTATCGCTTCTTACTTTGAAGTTTCAAGGCACTTTAAATAAGAAAAGAATGTTGGTAAGTAATATCAATTATCCTGTCAATAAGTTCTAAAATGTAGAAAGACTTATTTTTACATTTGATTTTCCCAATTTTCATCTGTATCTCATTGATTTTTACAGGTACTTACACAATGCCAGTATCACCAACAGAATTAGGTAAATCCATGTTGTGCTTTTATCACAAACAAAACATTGAAAGAGCTGGAAATGTGACACAGAAATGGAGAATGCAGGACATTTTCTACAGGTTTAATGCTAAAACTTCCAACTCGTCTCTGTTTAAAAAGGCTGCCATAAAGTTTATCCTTGGAAATACTTAAGCATCAGATGGATTTATAGACATAAATGTTAATCTAATTTTATCTTCATTAATTGTGGTAGATTTGTTAGATATGGACGTAGAAATCATGAAATATCTATCTATTTATCTATCTATCTATCTATCTATCTATCTATCTATCTATCTATCTATCTATCTATCTATCTATCTATCTATCTATCTATCTATCTATCTATCTATCTATCTATCTATCTATCTATCTATCTGTCTGTCTGTCTGTCTGTCTGTCTGTCCATCTGTCCATCTGTCCGTCTAAAAAATGTTATGCAGATGTTGAAAGCAAATATTTCTCTTGAAATATATCTTCTAAAATGTATAAAGACTTATGCTTATATTTTATTTTCCCAATTTTCATCTGTATTTCATTGATTTTTACAGATATTTACCCACCACCAGCACCACCAAAAGAATTAGGTAAATCCATGCTATGCTTTTATCAAAAACAAAACATTGAAATAGCTGGAAATGTGACACAAAAATGGAAACTGCAGGACATTTTCTGCAGGTTTAATGCTAAAACTTCCAAGTCACCTCTGTTTGACAATGCTGCCATAAATTTTCTCAGAGGAAATTCATAATCATCAGATGGATTTATAGCCTTGCAAATGCTTATGTAAATTCATCTTCATTAATTGCAGTAGATTTGTTAGACATGGACGTAGAAATCTGTCTAACTGTCATCTGTCAATCTGTCTGTCTAAAAAATGTTATGCAGGTGTTGAAAGCAAATGTTTCTCTTGAAATATATCTCCTAAAATGTATAAAGACTTATGCTTTCATTTTATTTTCCCAATTTTCATCTGTATCTCATTGATTTTTATAGATACTTATCCAACACCAGCACCACCAACAGAATTCGGTAAATCCATGCTATGCTTTTATCAAAAACAAAACATTGAAATAGCTGGAAATGTGACATAAAAATGGAAAATGCAGGACATTTTCTGCAGGTTTAATGCTAAAACTTCCAAGTCACCTCTGTTTGACAATGCTGCCATAAATTTTCTCCGAGGAAATTCATAATCATCAGATGGATTTATAGCCTTGCAAATGCTTATGTAAATTAATCTTCTTTAATTGAGGCTTATTTGTTAGACATGGACGTAGAAATCATGTAAAATCTATCTATCTATCCGTCCGTCTGTCTAAAAAATGGTATACAGATGTTGAAAGCAAATATTTTATATATATACATAAATGTTCGATTAATGTAAGACACAACTTAATTCAATTCAAAATACTACATTGATTATATTATTCAAAAACTAGGTTGATTAAATGTTATCCAAATATTTCTCCCATTTGTGATAAATGTCTATCTCACAATGCCAATATTACACACTCTTTGTTTCCTGCTTAAAACTTCATAGATTTTGGTGTGATATTTTTAATATATTCACAAAACTATTCAAGATAAAAATGGAACCTAACACTGAAATGATTATACTTGGAGTAACGGGAGACGGGAACAAATTAAACACATGTCAAAATTCATTTTTTAATTATGGGTTAATAATAGCAAAAAACTTATACTTAAATTTTGGAAAAATACAACCATACCAATGCTCAAAATGTGGATTGTAAATATGTTGGACACAGCACATCTTGAAGAAATGCGACTCGTCCTAATAGATAAACAAGACCAATTCTTAACGAGTTGGTCTCCATTTATTGACTTCTTGGATTCATGTGGTGCAACAGTATTGTAAAAAACAATTGTTTCAGGTCTGGGTGAAAGATGGTCAACAATATAAAAACTCATCTCCTATCTCCTATTTGTTAATCTCTCTCTTGGTCTTTTTTCTTTCTTACTTTTCTTTCTCACTATCTCTTTCTCTTTTTACACACACTACACGTTCTTTGACTATTATCTTTTTCTCTCTCATTGAAAAAAAAAGAAGAAAAAAAAGAAGTTGTACATAGAATGTATCTTGTCAACATATATTTGGCACCTAAAAAAAGGTACCACTGTGTTGTACTTCTAATAAATAAAATAAAAAATAAAAAAGCAAATATTTCTCCTGAGATACAGTACAGGTATATCTAAAATGTATAATGACATTCTTATATTTGATTTTCACAATTTTAATTTGTATCTCGTTGATTTTTACAGATACTTATACAACATCAGTATCACCAACAGAATTAGGTAAATCCATGTTATGCTTTTATCAAAAACAAAACATTGAAATAGCTGGAAATATGACACAAAATGGAAAATGCAGGAATTGCAACAAAAAGTGCATAGAGTATCTAAGAGGGTGGACACCACAGTTTCATCAGAATTATAATTATTTGGTATTTTTTAATCGACAAAAGGTGCAGTGGAGTAGAGGAAAGTTACAAGGTAAAGGGAAGGTTTATGGTAGGTGGGAAGGCAGGACCAGTTTGGGGATAAATTGGATGATGGGGTAAGACAATGTAATGGGAGAAGTAACATAAAAACAACTAAAAGTGCACTGACCAAATGCTTCTTAAACAGTTAGGAATTTGGTCAAAGTGGGAATTTGATGTGTAAGCGAAAGTGTCAGTTCATTCAATGTGTACTATTTATGGTTGATGTGTGTCACTACCATTGTCCCACACCTGCTGAACAGTAATATACTCTGTCCACTTGCGCAGGTGTGTGTCACACAATTTTGCAGTGGCTTTCATGTCAGTGTAGGTGAATAAATTATGGAATATGGTTCATCACATTATTTGACTGTAAACAGAATGTATATTGCATAATGTAATGTTTCCGTATTGATTTACCAATAATAGCTTACTATTATTTATTCATTTATACTCCTGAATGCTCTAATTTTAATGTGAACTTTATTAATTTTCTCAACAGCTCATTTTAACTCAGTGACAGCAGGTAAATCGGTAAACATTCCTCATCTTGTTAACAATGCCGGAAAACAAGTCCATCAGGAATATTTAAAACATATATTTTATGCAGGCATTTTAACATCAGCATTTGGTCATTTAAAAAAATTATTTCTCATTGTTTGTCATGTGCAGACTGGTGAATGGATGTGAAATAAGTTAAAACTAGAGTCATTCAATCATATAGCT